>NC_067149.1:59688442-60288442 GCF_903995435.1 Acomys russatus | reverse complement strand
AATCAAAGGAACACACTGCCTCCACCTCTTCCATAGTATGATGATACACACACACACACACACACACACACACACACACACACACACACACAAAAACCCATAAGGACTTTCAGTTACTGTGTAATGAAATCTTGCAATTCCTATAAAGTCCAAGCGCACACAATCCTCATAAAACTAGAAGTCAATTGAAAACTACTTCACGGCACCTCTTATTGAGTTAGTGATAGTATCTCACTAAGTAAAAAAAAAAAAAATGTCATTTATCTATAACCAGAAGTTATCTGACACATCCCATCTACCTCTAATAGGAAAAATTCTAATAAACATTTAAAATTTACATTTCCAAAATAAAGTTCAAGAATCTTTAAGAGATGAGCATTACAATTGTTTGTTTGTTTGTTGTTAAGAAAAACACTCCATGTACCTAATTAAGAATTATTTAATTGTAACATGGGATGGAGAGATGGGCCAGCAGTTGACACCACTGGATGCTCTTGCAAAGGACCATGATTCAGTTCCCAACACCCACATGGCAACTCACAGCTGTCTATAATTCCAGTTCTAGGGGATCCACTGCCTTCCCCTGGCCTATTTGTGGTGCATGTACATACATGTACGCAAAACATTCGTACACATAAAAAGAAATAAATCTTAGAAAGGAGAACTATTTAAAGACACAAATGCCACGGTAACGTTTGTTTGTTAGCTGGCCTTGGCTGCTATATGAAATCACTCAGAAGAGCTGTTTCTGCTGAGAACATACTCTCTAGGGAGCTCCTTGAGCAGACAACAGGAGTTGGGTACAGAACTTGAGTCCTGATTCTGTTGCTAATATTTTTAGTAATCTCAGAAAAAAAGTTTCCACTGCACCTAGACTTTGTTGTCTCTAAATGTGTGATAAAAATACCTAGGGCAAAGTGACATCATAAAAAAAGACTCAGAAAAAAATATGCCCTATACTTAGAAACCGTCACTAACCTCCACTAAAAAATAGAAAAAAATGTTCAAATGACTTTAAAGGGAAATGTCAGATTGTAACTTTCTAATGTATAAACAAAATAGTCAAAATCCATAAATTTAGCATCCCTTATAAAACATAATGTATGCAGTTTAATTTTAGATGTATTGATGTTTCCAGCTCAGGCTTTCATCTGGAACATTTATAAGGCT
Source organism: Acomys russatus (assembly GCF_903995435.1). NCBI lineage: Eukaryota > Metazoa > Chordata > Mammalia > Rodentia > Muridae > Acomys > Acomys russatus. The sequence goes on along the minus strand of NC_067149.1, from coordinate 60,287,272 downwards.
GAAAATTATTTTAATGTCTGTCCTAAAACTCTGGACACTTTCATTGTGGTTTTAATTTTCTAAACTGGATATCTTTGGGCTTTGATTATATTATAGAGAATATAAAATGTCCATGGAGGTGAACTCTGAAAAGATAACCAAATTTTATCTATAGAAATTAAAGATGGCACTTCCTTCCTTCCTTCCTTCCTTCCTTCTTTACTTCTGTCTTTCTTCTTCTCTCTCTCTCTTTTTCTTTTATTACTTCCATCTGAAGCAGGAACTTACATCTATTTGGTTTAAGTCTAGGCAGGGTCTACACCATTGCTTACCTGGTAGAATACAGCGGACTTGATGCTGTGATAGAGTCTGGGGCAATCCACTGATGGTGGTGACTTCCTATGAGACTATTTGCTTCTTTTCTCTAGATGCCATGCTCTGAGGAAGCCTGTAAATGCCTGTAGATTGGTCTACTCATTGGGGGAGGGGCCCACATGCTCAGACAGCAGGGTTTACAGTAGAACTACCCTTGTTTGCTACCAACCAAGCATTTTCCCCATAGTCCATGTCTCTCGTGTTATGATTGTGCCCTTATAAGAAAAGAAAGCACTTTGTCATCCTTGTCTCTCTTTCTTGGTCCTTCCCCCACCCCCTGCTATGTGCAGATACAGGAGGACAGCCATCTGCAAGCCAGGAAGTGAGCTTTCACCAGTCCCCATCACTCTGGTCCCCTGGACTTGTAGCCTTTACAACTATGAGCATGGAAGGTTAAGGCCATTCAACCTGCATTTTATTGTTTAAATAGTAGCCTGAACTGCCTGTGAACTACATCAACAGCTGCATCAGCAAGCTATCTTGGGAGTGAATGCTCCCCGAGTCAAGCTTCCTCAACAGATGTTGGGGTGGCTGAGAGTCATTACCTCTACCAAGCTGCTCACACTGCAGACTCATGGGCACCATTGTTGTAAGTTGCTAAGTTTGGGACGACTCAGGAGATGACTTAAATACTGTTGTGAGTATGTCTCAGTGTAAAAAGAAGCAGCTTCGAATAGTGCATTTGCACTGAAAGGTTACTAGTCCACATAGCATCAAAACATTGTTTTTGTGTTTGTTTTAATGTTTCAAACACATAATAGAAGTACAAAGCAATTAGTACAGCAAACTCAAATGGAATGGTACAGTAACAGCGCAAAGCTTTTATGCACAGTGGCTGTTTTAATTTAATTCCACTGATGAAGAACTTGGCTGTGAAACCCAATGATTCATATGGGCTGGTTTTTATTCTGTGCTTTGTAGATAGAAACCACTGACTTGCCAGGCATAGTAGCACATGCCTTTACTGTAGCACTTGGGAGGCAGGGGCAGGCAGGTCTCTGTGAAGTTGAGGCTAGCATGGCCTACTTACTGAGTTCCAGGAGAGCCAGGGCTACAAAGTGGTACCCGGTCATGAAAAAAAAAAAAAAAAGAAAGAAAGAAAGAAAAAGAAAGAACAAACAGACCAAAACAAAACAAAGAACTCCAATTCACTGACTTAAAAAATTAGGATAGAGCATACTGAATAACAAAGAAATTAAAAACTAACTACCCTGCTGTGGTGGATTGAATGAGCTCAAATCATGGGCTCATAGCTTTGAATACTTGGTCACTAGGGAATGACACTATTTGAAAGGATTAGGAAGTGTGGCTTGTTGGAGGAAGTGTGCCACTGCGGGTGGAGCTTTGAGGTTTCACAAAGCTCATTCCAAGCCCAGAGTCTCTGTCTTCCCGATGTCTGTGGATCCAGATGTAGAACTCTCAGCTCCTTCTCCAGCACCATGTCTGCCTGCGTGCTGCCCTGCTTCCCGCCCTGATGATAATGGACTAACCCTCTGAAACTGTGAGCCAGCTCTAATTAAATGCTTTCTTTTAAAAGTGCCGTTATCATGGTGTCACTTCACAGCAGAACACTAAGGTACTTGCTTACTCTTTTTTATTAAATGTTTATTTTTATTATTTTAATTATGTATATGAATACATGCCTGTGTGTGTATGAATGAGTACAGGTGCGTACAGAGGCCAGAGTCTTCAGATCCCTTGGGAACTGGAGTTAGAGGTTCTGAGCTACATAATATGGGTATTGGGAACCAAATTTGGGTCCTCTGCAAGAACAGCAAGTTCTCTCAACCACTGAGCCATCTTCCCAGATATATATATATATATTATTGGAATCTAAAATAAAATTCATATACTTGGTGAATGAGGCTTTAACACTGATTGAGTAATAGAAAAAACTTTATAATAATTTCATAAGAAGCAGTAGTTATGAATTTCCACAGTCAGATGGAGCATATTGCTTGAATACGTCAATGTCCTGGGGGCGTCAAGAGTAGTATGTGTTCTGAGGACCATGCTGACAGTCTGACTGTCCATCAATACAGGCCATTCCAGTTTGCAGGTATGGGAACCAATTGTGGTCAGAGAGATGCCTTTCTCAGCACAGCTTGAGCTTGGGGACTTTTAGGCAGTGAGGAAATGAAGAAAGGACAGTGGCACAGGCACACTATGGAAAAGGAGAGTCAGGTGGGTTGTGAAAGTAACTTTTATTCATCTGTTTCAATTGTTCTCTGGGAGGCTTACTGCCTCTGTCTGCTAACCTAGGTCTAGTCCTGGAAGCTTCCAGCCTCTATGCAATCTAACCCAGGCCTAGAATGTTTTCAGCATCTGAGACTTACTGACTAATAAATTCACCCTTTCTTGTTCTTACTGAGCTCTGGGCTAGCTGGTTCAACTCAGCTGTTCTGGCTCTAACTCCTCTCCCAGCTGACTTATTCAATCTGGCTTTTCTCTTGGCCCCTGATTTACTCTGCTTGGCCTCAAACTAATTCAGCAATCTGCTCTAACCTCCTAGCTTGTTTTATTCTCTGGCTCATTTGGTCTTCACCTGAGTTCTCTCTCTGCAACTGTCTCTCTATTACTGTCCTGGTAAAAGTTCCTCTTTTCTCTCTCCATTGCCCCATAAGTAGCCTCCCTTTCCACTCTATTCTCTTGAGAACTGGGCACATCCTATTCTGTCAAATCTCTGACCCATCACTTTCTTTTTCTGCCACTCAATTAAACATCACTTTCAAACATGGGTGCTTCCTTTTACGAAGTAACTTTACCTTCATTGTTTGGGATTAAAGGTGTGTACCACCACACCAAGACCTAGCCTTTTCTTTACCTGAAATTTTCTCTATACCAGGCTGACCTTGAACTCAGATCTGCTTGCCTCTGTCTATTGGATTAAAGGCATGTTTGTATTCCAACTAATCACACAGACCTAGAAAGTCTTTGGATGTGATCTTTTACCAGAGCAGCCATGTTCTGAATTAAAATCCCTCTACAGTGGGTTATGAGCAATTTGATGGAGCCACACCTACCAATGACTGGTGATTGAAATGGAGAAATAAGCTAATTGCAAGATGAAGTTATAAATAAATGCAGGTTTATTGGAAGCAGCTTTTGGCTTGCCAGGAGAAAGAGAATGAGAGGGGAAAGGGGAGAGAAGGAGGAGATACAGAAAGAGAGAGGAGAGATGGGGGAGGGGGAACCAAAATGTCTGGATTAGATAGTGAAGAGCTTCTGGAGGAAGGGGGAAAGCCCAGCCCCTGGGCTAGGCAGTTCAGGGTGGAGGGCAAGGTATGCCAGCCACTCCCTGCAGCAGTAGGGACCAAGGGACTCCTGAAAGCAAACATCCCAGCCTTTTGATTTCTCAATAATAAATGGAGAGGGGGCCAACTAATCATCTTTGGCTACTTCCTGCTGATATTAAGGGTGTTAATATTGGTGGTGGTGGGGGGGGGGGGGGGGGGAAGGCTGGAACTTTGGCCAAGTCCGGGAAGAGCAGGCTGTTCTATTTGCTGTTCAGAATCTGTGAGACCATCTGAAGTTAGGAAACTGAAGGCCCAGCTGCAGCAGTGTGTGAGGTTTAGGCAGGAGTACCTATGTTCTGGATGCAGCTCTTGAAACACCTGAACCTGGCAGGATGCTGGGACATATGGGGAACACACTTCTCATAGGACAAATGGACCCCAGGTAAGTTCTATCAATCAACAGCCTGTTTGGCTGAGGGTAGGATCTAGTCCCCTTTCCTTGGTCCAATAAACCTGCATTTATATATAACTTCGTCTTGCAATTGACTCATTCCGCCATTTCAATCATCTGGAACTCCAATATGTTAATTATGTTCAACACAAAAAGAGGATTTAAGCTAGTCTCAGTAGGAGGTCTCTGTCGACCAGACTTTTCAGGCTCTAGTCATCTGGGAGGAGGAATCTGCCTGCAGTTGCTAGTTTTGTACACACTGATCAGTCATCCTTAAACACTCACGCTTGTTACCAGAGGAAGAAGGCTTTGCCAATTCCCACCTCGAACCATATGGAGAAAGCCTTTGCCAATTTCTTATGGGCCTGGGCACTGGTCCTTGTCATAGCTGTGCCTGTGTCAACAATACAAGTTCACTTAGGGCTTCCTCCTCTTCTTCCAGAGAGACACGGGGCATTTGGAAAAGGTGTCCTCCCCTAATAGGAGAGAGACTGCAGGAGAGAATAGCTCTTTTCACACCTCTTTGTGCTAAGGAAAGATCCACAGGCTGAAGGGAAAGTGCTTTAGCCATCTTGCCACCATCAAACCAGCAGAGGACAGTGGTGGAAAGGATTCTCCTCGATTTCTGAGGTAGACCTCATGCCCCAAGCCTGACCTCAAAGGATGCCATGAAGGACGGCCATGAACTTCAGATCCCCCTGCCTCCACCTCCTACCTGTGCCACCACGCCTAGTTTATGAGGTGTGAAGATCTAAGCTAGTGCTTCTGCACTGTAGGTCAGCAAATACCAGCTGCACTACACCCCAGCCCCATGATTCCCCTGATTTCTGAAATGGCTCCCTCCAGCCTTCCTTTTGGGTGAAATAACTACATGACTCACTGGATTAAGCAACTGTAATAAGGACTTGTGATGTAGAGGTATCCTAAAGTGATTTAATCACTCTGTAAGCCACCTACACAGGGCTAGAAAGGCTGGTGTTTGATTCTTATCTCCGTAAGTGATGTGTGTGTGTGTGTGTGTGTGTGAGAGAGAGAGAGAGAGAGAGAGAGAGAGAGAGAGAGAGAGAGAGAGAGAGAGAGGAGAGAAGCCTATGTCCAGTGTCTTCATCACTTGCTCACCTCCTTATTTTTTATTTTATTTTATTTTTTGAGACAGTCTCTCACTGAATCTGGACCTCATTGATTGACTAGACTGGGTGAACAGCAAACCCCTCAGATCCTCCTGCCTCTAGGGTAACAGGCTATGCCACTACACCCATGTATTGTGTATGTGTGTGTGTGTGCTTGAGTGTATATCTGTACACCATGTACATACAGGAAGCCAGTAGAGGTCAGAAGAGGGCTTGACAGGAACTGTAGTTACAGGCCGTTGTGAGTAGCCATGTAGGTGCTGGGAACTGAACTCTGGTCCTCTGGAAGAGTAGTAAATGCTCTCAGCCGCTCAGCCATCTCTGCAGCTCCAACCCCTGCTTTTTTTTTTTTTTTTTTTTTTTAAGAATGGTTTCTGAGGATCTAAACATAGGCACTCATATTGCACAGCCATCACTTTACTGTAGGTTAAACCCTCTCCCTAGCCTTGTATAGTCCAATAGGTGACCAGATATTTTGCTTATATAATTAAAGCCAGATAATTCTTAAAGACTCTTTTAGACTTTAGGGAGGAGCCATTATCTGGTCAGAACGTTTAATCTCAAACACTCAAGCACTGGAGACTAAGGAGACACTGGGTTTGCTGAAGGATGAGTCAGAACACAGTGGGGGTGAGGAATTAAAGGCCCGGGGGCATAGGAACAGCCATTGCAAGAGGCTCTAGCCTTGAGGGGGAGGAAAGGAAACAAGTGTGGGCACTAAAAAGTGAGCTTTTATGGAAAGGGGCAGACTTACTGAAGGCCAGTTCTGCCTTGAAGTTTCTTTAGACTCAGTCACAGGAGAAGACACTGGGAGAGGTCTCGTGGCCTTGTTGATTTTCAGATTATTCCTCAATCTGGCTTTGGAAATAAATAATTCCCAGCCTCCTACCTGTGCAAATCAGTGTAAATCATTTCTTTCCCTCCCTAAGATTCTGTTTCCTCAGTGAGAATGAAGACAGTAGCTTTCAATTGCACAGAGTTTGTGGGATTACAGGACACAAACCTGCACTTATACGTATTAATTCTCTCCCAGGGCCTCCAATCCAGGCCACTGCTGTTCAAGAAATGTTAGGTGAAAACCTTGTGGCAGTGGTAACACAGTAGTCAACAAATGTAACCCGTGTTCTAGGAGAAGAAGACAAAAAAATGTGCTTATTAAAAACGAATGACCACATCCCCTGGATGGGGAGACCTGGTGGCACTCAGAGGAAGGATAGCAGGCTACCAAGAAGAGACTTGATACACTATGAGCATATACAGGGGGAGGAGGTCCCCCTTAGTCACAGTCATAGGGGAGGGGAGTAAGGGGAAAATGGGAAGGAGGGAGGAATGGGAGGATACAAGGGATGGGATAACCATTGAGATGTAATAAGAATAAATTAATAAAATAAAATAAATTTTAAAAAATGAATGATAAGCTTTAGTTCAGAAAGACCTGGATTCCTGGTGTTTGGGAACTTACATGAAATAGAGAAATAAACAAAAATTGGAAGAGGTTTACTAGAAAAACTGCTGAATGTTAATATACAGTAAGCTTTGTTTTGTTCTGTTGGGACTTTCTGTTTGAACAGCCATTTTCCTTGATAAAAATGGACCTGGGGCTGTGAGCTGCTTATGGACTTTTTTGAAGAAAAAACAAACAGCTGGGGAGACAGCGCAGTGATAGAACACAGATCTGATAGACACAAGGACACAGGTTTAATGCCCAACACCAGAAACTAACAAATAACCACACACATGAAACAGAAATACAGAGGCTTTGTATGTAAGCCCTGTTAGAACAATACTCAGAAAAATCTCTGGGATGAAGAAGAAAAGAAAAAAAAAAAAAAAAAAAAACCATATTGTTTGGGAGCTGATCTGAGGATAAGTAAAAATACTCTCTAAGTCACAGAAACAAACAAATAACCACATGACAATGGGGAGAGAAACAAGGAAGGCACAGCCAGAGTAGAAGCCAAAGAGGTTGATACAGATGAGGAGAGGAAGATGAAGCATCTCCCATGATGCTCAGGAGTCCTGAAAGCAAGAATGAAATGGGAGCTGAGCATGCTTCCAGCCAACTGGGTACGCTGGCTGCAGCACATCTCAGTGCAAACGCTGGGGGGTGACAAAGGAGGTCACCAGCAGCCACTATTCACACTAGACTGAGAATTGCTTTCTGTTCCCACTAGCTCCCTTTCCAAGAGACTCAGCATCCATGCTTGTGCGTGTAAATCTTTTAGGCTGATAAGGAATGCATAGGATACACTAATTAAAGGCAACGTCTAAAATGTTTAGCTTTCATGACAAATGTTACTGTTTTTGTTTTTTTTATTGCTGGCCTACGTGCTTTTGCTGCGAGTCAACTTTTGAGAACAGAGCACATCAGAAAGGATGCAGTTTGTTTGGAGCTTTCAAACATCTGGAAATTTACTCTGGCGAATAGAATCAAGTCCATTAACAAAACAGATGTTTTCCACTGTGGCGGGAAAACAGGACTTTTTATTTTTTTTTAAATATGTGTTTCATATGGTCCAAATACACTTTAGAAAACATTACACCTCTTAAAGGGTCTGGGGACCACAGTGCTCTTGGGGACTCTGCCAATAACAGTGTGGCCATGGTCACTTGGGTGTTTGAACATGAATATTTTCTAATGATCTTTTCTTATTTAGCATGAGAAAAACATGTTTAGTCTAGGGTGTCTTTGCAAGCTCTCAGCTAAAGCGCTGAGGTTGGATTAGAATCAGTTGGTGATTTGGCAAGACTCTGGAGTCCTGAGTTAGAAGACAGTGAGTCAGAACAGAATAGAATATCCTGAGGGCCACTGTGGCTCATTTTGCACAGGAAAAAAAAAAAAAAAAAAGGTTTATTCCCACTGACAATTTGGAAAGAGTCTCAGAGGTCCTAGGAGACAAGTGTTGTCAAAAACCCAGAGAGCACTGTGTCCCAGCAACACAGCAAATGCATCCATTCAAAGTTCGTTGAAGGGAATTTTCCCTTCTACGAATGAATGTCCCACAAATTTAACTACTAGGCTGCATAGGCCACATATTCAAGGTTATTTCTTCAGCTCCTTTTGCAAAGCAGGCAAACTTGTTAAGAGGCAATCTCATTGTATTGCTCAGGCTAGCCCCAAACTCCTGGAATCGCCTGACCTTTGTACTTCAGCCTTCCAAAGTGGCATGCATGCATCCTTGCACCGGGATTAAATCCACCCCAGTGCCAATAGACAGAGGCACCTGCATTAACCATTTGTCAAGAGTTTAAAGCTAAAATATTCCACAGCCAGCTCTGCTGCCATACACCTACCATCCCAGTACTCACAAGGGAGAGGCAGGCACATCAAGCAGTTCAAGGTCCGTCTCAGGCTAATAACAATTTTGAGGTAAGTGGGGCTTATGTGGAAACCATGTCTTTAAGAAAAAAAAAAAAAGTCTACATTCAACAGAACAACTTTCCTGGAAATTAGAATCTTTTACAACAGAATACTTTTACAGTTTAGAGGTTAGTGGGATTTTTTTTTTCTGCATTCTTTTTACTAAGAAAAATAGAAATGCAGAATGATTTTGCTATTGCAACAAGTAATGTAAAAATAATTTGTCCAAGAGTGAAATGAAGGGACACTCAGCTTGATTAAGTGGATTGAATTAGCACGAGCTCATAAAGGTTGTCAATATTTTAAAACATTGTCTAACTAGAGAAAAGTCTTTAGATTTCTCACATCATTACAGAGCACAAAAGTTCATAGTTTCAAAAGCACATCCTGAAGACATAAGGGACACCAATCCTTGTCTGAGTATGAGACATTGGAACTTCTGTTTCTAGTCAAGTGTTATTTGCTGGCAGAAGAAGTTTCTGGTCTCTTTATAATGAGTGCTAGTCTGATGCAGAAGACAGCATTGTAGTCTGTGTACTCAGCTCACCTCAGCCTGGTACATACACCTGCTCAAATACCCACTACTATGAATGCTGGGATGTGGATGCAGAAATGATGGGACAGAGGTGAGGATAGAGATGATTATTGACACTTGGCAGACACATCTTAATTTCCACTTCTTCTTAGTCAATTTATGACACCATCGCCATTTCTGCTCATCCTCAGACTTGTGTGAAGCTAGCTCATCAGGAATTTTAGAAAGAATGTCTTTGAACCCAAAGCATTTTAATTATCACCCCACTGTGGGGAATTGTGAGCTAGAAAGATACCATAGTTTAGAGAAGAAAATAAAGATCTTTCCATGAAGATTATTTGCATTTGTCTGGGAGATAATTCTATTCATCTTTGCACTGAGCACTTCCCAGAATAGAAATGAATACGCAGCAATGACTGGCTAAGTCCAGAGCTTTCTAATTCCTTCTGAGACACATCTCCCAAGCATAACTTTATTTTGCTTGAAGTGTTGTGAATTTTCAGAATGGGGTATGTAACAACTTTGATTAAATATGAAAATGCACCTGAAGTCAGAAAAAAATGAGTTCCATGTATTTATTTAAATTTTATGTATTATTATCAGTGCCTGTAGAGGTCAGAGGGCATCCTTGGGGAATTGCATTGTTTTTTTTTTTTTTACCAGGTTCCAGTGTATGGAACTCAGGTCATCAGGCTGGCATGACAAGTTCTTTTGCTCACTTAACCATCTCACTGGCTTGATGTCTGTATCTTTTGCACTTGATCTCATCTTTTTTATGATTACACTAAGGCTAAGTTGAAAACTCATGTTGTGCGTACAGGAGGTGGATGGAAACGGGCAAAGGAATGAGCAAAGGAAAAGCGTGGAGGACGGATGCTGGGACAGGTCTGCACGGTGGCATGGGTAAGGAGGAGACCCTGCTGTAAGCCCCAACACTGACAGGCTTCCACTACAGATGCTCATGGGGAGGAATGGAGACCTTTAGCATGGGGAAGATTTCAGGTCAGGAGAAGAGCTGAGGTATTTCAAGGGATCCCGGGGTGGAGAAAGCATGTCAGGAAAGACTACCAGCTCCTATTTTAACTTAGGTCAAACCTCAGTGGGTCATTGTGGCCTTTTTCTACTGTTATTTGCATTTAATCTTTTCCCCTCTGTAGAAAGAGGAACAGAATAGAAAGGAGCAAAGGCAACAGAGAAGGGTATAATCGCAGGTGCCCTCACTCCCCTTTTCCAAAGTCTTGGGAAGGCAGAAGGATACTATTAGGCCAAATCCCAAGCAACAAACACCTTATGTTCCTGCTAAGAACTAAAATTGCTCTGGAAGACTGGGGATAAGCTTAGTGGTAGAGTACTTGCCTAGCATGTAAGAAGCCCTGCCTTCAATGCCCATTCCTGTTAAACAAACAAACAAACAAACAATAAATGTCCCAGCCAGGATGGGCTGTGGCTTATAAGAAAATTAGAGCCAGTAGTCCTTTGGATTTCCATTTAAATGTCCTTTTAAAAGTCAACTTACCCAATGGACAGGGCATTCTCCACAGTTGTGTGGCGAGCAGGGACTGACTCTGACATGAACTCTGGGGCCCCATATTTGACCACTTCCCCTTGGTGAGGAGGCCTGGTGGCACTCAGAGAAAGGATAAGCAGGCTGTGACCATAGGATGGGGGAGGAGGTCCCCTTCTGTCACAGACCTAGGGGAGGGGAATAGGGTGAAAGAGGGAGGAAGGGAGGAATGGGAAGATACAAGTGAGGGGATAACAATTGAGATGTAAACTGAATAAATCAATTAAATTAAAAAAAATCACTGATAGAAAAAAAAAAGTCAACTTACGTATGCCCATGGGGGCTCACAGAGACTGAAGCACCAACCAAAGAACAGGCATGAACTGAATGAACCTAGGCCCCCAACACAGATGTAAGCAGTGGGCAGCTTGGTCTTCATGTGGGTCCCTAGCAAGTGGAGCAGGGGCTGTCTCTAAGGTGGACTTGGCTGACAGCTTTCAGATCCCTTTCCCCTAGCTGGGCTGCCTTGTTTGGCCCCAATGCAAGAGGATGCTCTAAATCTTAATGGGACTGAGACCGGCTGTTTCAGGGTGGGTTGGTAAGGAGGAGGCTCAGAAAGGGGGAGGGGGATGGGAGGGTGGGACCAGGATGAGGGAGGGAGGGGGTGTTTTGGGGGAAGGTAAGGTAAACAACAACAACAACAAAAAGTTTACAGGAGTTTTACTTTAAGTGCAATCTTCCCCCTTGGCTCCACAGAGTATTTCAGAGTTGTGGAATAGTAGGAGCCTTGATGCAGACGGAGGCCGCACCCAGCCCCCTCATTTTTCCTCAGCACTTCTAGAGTATGATGTAAATAGAACCTACTCACTCCTCATGCTTCACACTTGCTCACTGAAAACAGAAAACAGCTTCTGTCGCTCCTGCCGGCTTAGCTACTAGTCTGTCCTTTGCCACAGCTGTCTCCATTGGCTTTTCTCTACCTCTTCCCCACCGTCTGCAGAGTGGCCCCTTCCACTGATGTGCCCTCGCGTTAGTTATCTCACAAAGCACCACTTTCCTTCTGTGGGGTTAGATCTTTGGGAGTTTGGTGACTGGCTTTCAACCTAGACCCTCTCACTGATGGAGTGCTCCCGTCCCTGTGTCTCTTTTCCACACATATGAAAGTAGGGATGGTAAGGACTGGAGACAGAATGCTAGTAAGCAAGCATGCAGCCCATGGCTCAATCTTCGGGGCTACATAAACCAGGCACAGTCGTGTTTGCCTGTAATCACAGCACTTGAGGGGTAGAGGTAGAGGGGATCAGAAGTTCAAAGTCATCCTCAGTGAGTTCCTTCAGGGCTGTTTAAAACAAAATCCCAAAGTTCGGATGTTAATAATCCATGCTCATGGAGTCACAGTGAGAATGGAGTACACACACACAGACACACAGACACACACACAGACACACACACACACACACGCACACACACATAGACACACAGGCAGAAACACACAGAGACATGTGGAAACATGCACAGACACACACACAATAAATAAATGTGAAAATAATTTTGCACCCTTGACACTGTTCTCTTGGTACCTTTGTAGGATTCTGGTAGCCAGCTCCACGTTTTCTTCTAGCCTTTTAGTCGCCTTTTTTTTTTTTTTTTTTTTTTTTCCGTGAGAATTTGAGTCTCTTCTTTGTGTGAGGACATGGGGACTCCCACACAGAGCAACACAGCACAGTGTGTTCTCGGGTGTGTGTTCTCCTGAGCTCACAGGGCTGATTTCTCTCTTACCATCATATTAGCTGCTCTTCCTTTCCAGTGCTGCCTCCTCTCTCTTTCTGGGCCTCTCTCTGGACTTCGGTGCTCATGTTGTTTTGCCGTATTCTGTGATTTCATGATAGAGGTGAATGCAGCTCTATGCTGTAAGCTATGAGATTGTCCCACGTCTTCAGAGGTATTTCAACCTGCAAGTGTCCAACGGGGGAGCTATTCTTTCCTGGATGCCACTTCCTCCTGGATGCAGTGGCAGTCACCAGCACTCACCGGATCCTGACTCTGGGTCAGCATCCCCTTCCCTCATGGGCTCAGGCTCATCAGTGGCCAATACACTTGTTCTTCTCAGGTGGCTTCTTCGTTATCTTCCTGAGGCAAGCCTTTGTTATTTCTCTTTATTAAGCAATCTTCGAAGCCACCTCCCTTCCTGTCTCCCATTCTTCTGGGCTGAGAGGAAGATGTACATACATCTTTCCCCAATGCCTTGTTTTTCCTTAGTAATTCTAGAGGGCGATACAAGTGGATTGGGATTGCTTTCTAGACCCCGACCCAATCATTCGTTCAGTCAGTCATTTATCATTCACTCATTTGCTCCACAGCATTTAACGTGAAGCTGCGATGTGCCGGGTACAGCTCATTTTATCTTGCTTTTGTAATTCATTCAATGTACCTCTGCTCCTTTCCCCCCGCGAATCCTTCCTCTTCTGTATTCCGTGGCCTCTCCCATCCCTGACCCATTCCCTTGACTAACTGCCTCATAGTCTTCATAATTCATCCCCGATTTCTCCTCACTCAGTCATTCATCTAGCTCTGCCCAGCGCTGGAGACGTAACAATAAACAACACTGACAAATCCCTGCTCGCGTGGTATTTGCATGAGGCAAATGGAGTCTATATTGCTGAACAACGTGTCCAGACTGTGATAAGTGCTGTGAAAATAAAAGGCAGTGCAACACAGTGGGAGAGAGGCAGAGGTGTGTGTGTGTGTGTGTGTGTGTGTGTGTGTGTGTGTGTGTGTGTGTGTGTAGGGTGGGAATACAACATAAACAGTGTGGTTAAGCAGATGAGGTAGCATTTTAGCTGTGTAGATCTCTGAAGGAAGGGTGTTTTAGAGTAAGGGAACACTCAATACTACAAAGCTGTGGTCAAAAGTGCTGGAATCCTCTAAGGACAGTGCAGCAGTGTGACGGCATCCACACACCATAGTGTGTGTGATCCTTGTGGTATCACCCTTGGTTTTGCAGAGTGGAGTGGGGGGGGCGGCTCATCTTTCAGTGCTTAGGTGCTGCATTGTGGCTGAACAACATTGTGTACTGGTGATCGTTTATTTATGTCTAACTGCTAAACTCAGGCCCTCAGGGTGGGTGAGGATCATCTTGTTCTTTTCCTGTCCCCAGGGCCTATCCCTGCACTTGGCAGATGTCTGTACCTTTGCTGAATGGGTGAGTCAGAGGCCTTTAAGATGCACAAGAAAATTCTTGAGTCACCGATGGATTGCTGGGGCTCCCACCACTCTGGTTTCTAGAGAAGGGCTTTGGTTGATTTTCTTGAGTTAGCACTTCGTGCTGGGTTTTTTGTTTGTTTGTTTGTTTGTTTTAATACCAGCTATAGCTCCTTCTCTCTGGGGCCTTGAACTATGCATACCCCTTGTGTCAACTTCCAGGCATGATGCTCTGCAACTCTCTATATCCCTTGTGTGTAGTGGGGTAAGTGTGAGCCGTGGGCAGTGCCACTGAAGGGCTTACACATTGGAGCTGTGGGAAGGCCCATGCTGAGATTGTAATAAGTGAGGATACATGCATGGTGGAGGGGCAACGCCCAGGAGGATTTGCCAGTCCAGCAGAGAAGAAAAATAGTGGCAACTGGCCGAGGTCGTGTGCAAATAACGGCCTCATGCAGTACTTTCATAAATACTTTTTATCGTCAGTGCCTATTACTTTTGCATAACACTAAAGCAAGTTTAGACTTCAGCTTGTTTTCTGTGACAGAAATGTCACCTGCGCATATCTGAGAACAGCGCAGCTTCATAAAATGTCCTTCTTGGAAAGGACATCAGGAAGTTAGGACATCTGTGAAGATAACAATCTTGAAAATTGGGAATTTGGATGAGAAACATGAGCAAACAAACAGCCCCTGGAGCCGTTCATTGTTATCGCAAGTGTGAGATGAGATTGCTCAGCCCATGCATACACTGCAACTTTGGGGTTCTTGATGTGATACTTACATAGTCTAATTTAATCTATGATTACTAAGAATTGCATTATCTCAGAGTGAAAGTAGTGACTTTTAAAGAAAAGAAAGGTGGTAGATGAAAGATGAAGTCAGGACAAAATAAATGTGAGGCAGGACTCTGGGAGGCACACATTTTAAGGTTACAGAATGGTAGCCATCTAGGGCCTGTATGACCTAGATAGTGAACTCAGTAACTACTGAGCAGCTACACAGGTGTGTTTTGCCTCCAAGTAGGTTAAGTCCACCACATGTATGCACTGTGGTGTGCATTGAAACCAGAATGTGCTACCTAACTGTGGTGCACTGTGAAACAGAAGAGGCCATTGGGTACACTGGAACTGGAGTTACAGATGGTTGTGAGCTGCCTTGTAGATGCCAGGAACTGAACCTGGGTCCTCTGCAAGAGCAGCAGGTGCTCTTATGTAATTGCTCAAATTAACCAACATTAAGCCCCACAGGCCCAAGAACCAGGTAACTTCCTGGAATGTTGGGAATTGTAGTCTTGGGAAATAACAAAGCCTCATGGGAAAGTACAGTGGCCTACAAGTTTGTCCTTGTAGACAGACTTATAAGTCCCTGCAACACGTGGCTTGAGGCCATTCCCCTGGGCAGTTCTGGGGGAATGGTCCTAGCCAAAGCCCATCTCTTAGTATTTAATATTTAATAAAAGCTTGCTTTAAATTTGGCCCCAAATGGTAAAGTTGGTTTTTCTGGTGAATCACAGGATTAACTTAACCACAGAGCCACCCCTCCAGCCCAATATTTGTATTTTTAAAGGTTGTTATTTAATTTTTGTTTTGTTTTAGTTCCATTTGTTGGCAAAGCCTAATGTGACTGGCACTTGCTTGTCAACACATTTGACCTGAACTGAGGGTAGCTCATGGACTCTCATTAGTTTGACTATGTTCTGCTGTAGAAATAACATGTTAATTACAGACCCTGCTGGGGTGTGAAGAAGACCTGGTATCAACTTTTACAAATTCACAAGCATCTGGTGTTTTGGACAAGAGTTTGTGTACCTCAGGAATAGTCATAAATTATAGTTAATACAGCAAGACTCTCTGTACTTCATTAGATCCGTTCCTTTTCTCTCTCTTTCACACCCCTCCCCCTCCCTTTCTCTTTCTCGCTCTCCATCCCAGTTTCCCCTCTCCCTTCTCCCACCTCTTCTCCTTCTACCTCCTCTCCTTCTCCCCTACCCGGTGTTGGTGTTTGAGACTTTTAAATTATTTGTAAATGAAAATTGGAGGGCAGGGTTTTTTTTTGTTTGTTTGTTTGTTGGTTGGTTGGTGGTGGTGCTTTGTTTTGTTTTTGTTTGTTTGTTTGTTTTTGCTCCACCAAAATTTGGACACTTATATCACATGCAGAAAAATTATCTGCAAAGTTTTTAAGGCATTTCTGGGTGATGTACTAATTTAGATACATAGATTTGCACTTGACTACCTTCCCAGCTTGTAATAGGGATTTGTTTTGCTTTGTGCCCTCTCAGGAGGATTCTGAAGTCAAGGAAGAAGAACTTGGGCTTTAACTACAGGAAACAGAGTCTGTGTTTGCAATATCAATGAGTGTACCCAAGGGGAATTATTCAATAGCCCAAAGATTCTTCTAGCACAGCAAGCTTAAAGCTATAAACAAAACAAAACAAAACAAACAACAAAACCATAATGTATTAGACATTAAGGATGGACATAAAAACTGGCTGAATAAAATTTAAAAATATGACAGGAGTTAACAATTCAGAGACTCAATTCACAGAGGTTAATAAAATGTTCACTTTTCTCTGCTACTAAACATTGTAGATTCAGAGTTAAAAACTCAAACACCGAGGAAGCAAATGAACTGACGGGCCGGGGATGAGGGTCAATTGCTAGAATACTTGCTGAATATGAATGAAGGCCTGGGTTCTGTTCTCACAACTGTACGAACCAGGAGAGGCACATATGGCCCTAATCCCAGAATTTACAACAGTGGTTCTCAACCTTCCCATACTGCGACCCTTTAATGCAGTTCCTCATGTTGTGGTGACCCCCCCAACCACACAATTATTTCCTTGCTACTTTGTAACTGTAATTTCACTACTGCTATAAATCTCTAATGGAAATATCTGATATGCAGGATATTTGATATTCCACTTCTCTGAGAGGGTCATTCAGGCCCAAATGGCAGTTGACCCGTGGGCAGAAAGGTCAGGAGTTCAAGGTAATCTTTGTCCGGCTGCATAGTGAGTGTGAGTTCAAGGCCTCTCTGGTACAGGGATGGGGAGATGCCTAAGAAGAGTATGTACTGCTCTTACAGAGGACTAGAGTTTGAGGCTTATCATCCATGCATGTTGGGCAGCACACAACTGCCTATAACGTTAGCTCTAGGGTTCTGATGCCATTGACCTCCCTGGGCACCTGCACTCATGCACACCCCTACCACAGATATACACATAATTTAAAAAATGATTGTGTTAGTGAAAGTAATACCCATTTTAATTGTTACCCTTTCCTCCATAAAAATACTGTCAAATGTTCAATTATATTTTTCAAACTGTTACTTATTTTTTTTTAGCACAATGTAATTTATGTCACAGAGTTTATTGTAAATTGTTTTTTTTTTTTCACCTAACAAATATATATTTTGCTTCCCATTCAAGGCAGTAATACCACCACACAATCCTTTGCAGTTATGAAATAGAATTTTATGGTTATAATGGAATCTAAAAATATATAAGCACTTTTGAAACTTTTCCTTTTCCGTTATTTTAATTGGTGCTATTATTTCACTTTGAGTCTCACCTGCTCTCTTATGTAGACACATATATGATAGGTGTGCTGGTGAGGTTTGTTGTTGTCGCTTTACTTTTTGTTTTTGTCAAGTTGGCACAGGCTAAGGTCATCTGGGAAGAAGGAACCTCAATTTAGAAATTGCCTCCATCAGATTGGCTTGAAGGCAGCATTCGTTTTTTTGTTTTTTGTTTTGTCTTGATTAATGATTGAAATGGGAGGACCATCCCCTGTGGTGGTGGTACCACACTTCGGTAGGTGGTCCTGGGCAGCACAAGGAAGGCAGCTGACCCTGAGTCTGCAGAGCAAGGCAGTAGGCAGTGTTGCTCCAAGGCTCTTCCTTCAGTTCCTGCTTCGTGGTTCCTGCCTTGAGTTCCTTCCCTGACTTCCCTTGATAGTGGATTGAGACTCTTCTGGCCCCCCTGTTCCCGCCCCCCCCCCTCGCCCAGTTTCCTTTTGGTCATGGTGTTTATCACAGCCATCAAGGGCAAACTAGGCTATGAGGCAAGTGGTGATTTCAAATGGAGCCTTTGCTGTTTGGTGGGAAACACAGTACCATTATCTCAAAAGAGAAAATGAATGATGTCTCTTTCATTTCTTTCTCTTTCATGCTTTAAAGGATGCTCAGGTATTGCTGGTGTGTGGATCAATAACTCTCAGGTTCAAAATTTAAATTTCTCTCAATGATACAGAAACATGACCATTTCCAGAAGGAGTAAACCTTGTCATTAGAAATGAGCTTACATTTCAGGTTAGAAACAGTTTCCCTGAAGCTCCGTTGGTAGAGCAACGCTTTGTGCGAACATTTCCGAGGTATTCCCAGGTCACAGAGAATAGCCAGAGAGACCTTTGCAGGATGAGGAGTCTCTGTAAATCAGAAGGTCTGACTGGACCCCTCTCACCACCAATTAGAACTACCAAGGCCTCGCCTGTCTGTCTCTCAGCTGCATTAAAGTGCCCCCAACTGCATGCAGTTCTACAAGTTTTTCCTGGCGATGCCGGCTTTTGGGACAGACACACCTGCAGCTCTTTTTAGATGATCACAACTTACTTCTGTCGGTCTCCTGTCCTCGCCCACAGAGGCAGCCACTGCCCTGAGCTGTGTGATATTTTTCGCCAACTTCTTAACAGAGACAGATGCCCATACGTATTTGCCTTTCCTCATTACTAACCATGAAAGGGTGTTTTTGTGTCCATAATATGCTAACTTCCCCTGATTATATTGTAGCCAAACGGGACAGTTGCTTCTTCATGTTCCCTGCAAGAGAAATTATATTATCTAAAAATATTAACATGCATTGCTCTTTCTTGTGGTTCTAACTAGTTTTGATGAGTTCTGGGGTGGTGTGTGTGTGTGTGTGTTTAACATATTCTCACTATGTTGAGGGTCTTACTGTTTGACCTAGAATTGGCTATGTAGACTAGACTGGCCTCAAATTTAAAGAGATTCACCTGCCCTACTTCCTGAGTACTGGTATTAAAGGTAACACACAGTTTAGTTCTAAATAAAATTTAAAATTCCTTATGAATTCTTCTGTGATCTGTGAGTTATTTGGAAGGCTGTGTAAGTCCCTCTTATTTAAGTTAATCCCTAGGAACGTGCTATACATTTACTTCTAAACACAAATCTTAAAATAAAAATTAATTGGCTATTGATTCCTAGCATAGGAAGTATAGATGAGTCCATAGCAGAGGTCAGTGAGTTACTGCTGCCTGTGGGCCAAACCCTGTCTGCCATTTGTTTTTTGGTTTTGTGGTTGGCAACAGAAGCATGGTTGGCACATTCTGAATGGATGGGAATTCCAGAATACACAGTGTATGGGAATTGTAGAGAGTTCTAATTCATGCATACAAATAAAGTTTTATTGCAACACAGACATGTAATTCTTATGTATGTGGGTGGCTGCTTTTGATCTATGTAGGGGCAGCAATCAAAAACTGCTGACCTACATAGCAGAGGCACTCACTAGGGGACTTTTTGACTGAAAAGGTTTGTTGGCCCCTGGTTCTGAAGTACGAAGTCTTTGAAACATGTTAGGAGACGGTGGTGGCATGGTTATTTCCTGTGACTTTGATAAGAATTTGTGTCTCTTCTTGCAAATCCCATATATATTCACGGAGACATGTACACACACATATGCATACATAAACATGGCATACGTGTAATATATATATATGTATATATATCACATGCACATGCATGTATGCATATGTACAGATGGAGAAGAATATCTCTCAGTAGCTGCATGGATGTTGTGACACATTCCCAATATGACAATGGTCCTGTATGCTTCTTGTTGACTTCATGGTTTTGCAGGAATCTTTTCTCTATGATGGGCTGTGTATCACCTGTATCCTAGGCAGACTTTCTGTTGCCGTCATGAAACAATAACAAAAGCAAGTTGGGGAGGATAGGACTTATTTGGCTTACGCTTCCACACCATAGTTCATCATTGAAGGGTGTCAGGACAGGGACTAAACAGGGCAGGAACCAGGAGGCAGGAGCTGATGCAGAGGCCATGGAGGGGGTGCTACTGACTGGCTCGCTCACTGTGGCTTGCTGTGTCGGCTTTCTTATAGGACCCAGGGCCACCAGGGCAGGGGTGCCACCAACCATGGTTCTGAGCCCTCTCCCATCAATCATTAGTTAAGAAACTACTCTACAGCCGGATCTCATGGAGGCATTTTCTCTGTTGAAGATCCCTCCCTTTAAGACACCTCTAGCTGTGTCAAGCTGATACAAGAACAGCCAGCACAGACTGTTGGGTGGACACAGCCTGCCTACCTCCATCACATTGACAGCTAAGTGATGTGTCTGATTGCCTCTCCTTGTGAGTAATGCAGCTATGCATTTGCAAACGTGACATCATCTTTGAGCTGGAAGGTTTAGGCCATCTGTACTGAGATCGTTTACACTTTTGAGTGGTTTCCCCTCAATTTTTACTTTTTATTTTTGTATTTATATGCAGCTCCCTTTTTGCATACTGTGAAGGCCTATTAATTTTGGTGGATTTCGTCTTTGTTTTTGTTCGTGGTTTTGATTTGGGATATTAATCCCTGGACTACAGGCATCTTTACCACAGAGGAGCACCTGCTAATGTGTTTGTCTGTTTCACAGTCCCCCATGCTTAGGTTGGACGTGTTATTCGCATGTTCTTAGGGAGTTTCCAACTTCAGCAGTTACATTTTTCCCTTACAAATGTTCAGCAGGGTGCAATTTATGCATTCTTAGCCATTTTAGTTGGTCTTTTACTTAGAGTTTTATTTTTTATTTCCTTTAACAGATCATAGTCAATTAGCTTTTTTTTCAAGCATAAATCTATTGACATTAATTTATGGGAAATTCAAAGATAATAAAGTGACTTTTTCCCCTAGAAAGGGGCAAATAAATAAAACTTGTAGTGTTTGTTGAATTTCTCTGTGTGGTAAACAAGTTATTGACTATTAAAAACAAGCAAACACGGGCTGGAGAGGTGGCTCAGTGGTTAAAAGCATTGACTATACTTCCAGAGGCCCTGGTTCAATTCCTAGCACCCATGTGGCAGCTCACAACTGTCTGTAACTCAAAGTTCCAGTAGACTTGACTCCCTCAGACATACATACATGTAGCCCAAACACCAGACATACATAAACAAGCAGACAGACAGACAGCTGAAAAGAAAACCTTTCAGCCATGTGTAAGAAATGTATGTGTGTTTGGTTTTGACTAGCAGAGTCTAGTAGGTGAAGTAGGAGGTACGCAGGAAGATGATCTGCTAGTGACATTTAGTTCCCCATCATCCTTCACCATTTTCACACATGTAGGTGTTACACTGAAGCAATCTGAAGCTTCATAGCGTTTGAAGGCTAAAACATAACAGAGTTGGTGAATGCAAATGCACGTGAAGACTCATAAACAAGAAACATAAGCAACTATTACAAAATAAGAGGCAAGGAGCCCAAGCACCTCCAAGTGTGATCAGATCCAGTGACCTACGCATTTGGCATGCTCTTTCAAGTGACAAATAATAAAGGCAGTGGTAGCCAAAGGGAGACCATTTGTCTACCATATTATACTCAAGAAGATTGAGATCACAAAATATTCTAAACTACAGTGCCCCTTTTCTATATTTATCTAGAGAGATGTCTTGTATTATGTGTGTTCACAGCTCAGAACTGGGGTAGGCATAGATATAGCATACAGATTCCTCAACTAAAACACTTGCCAAGCATGCTGAAGGCCTGAGTTCAAAACGACCAGACAGCACACACATGCACACATACAAACCCTGGTGGGTAGGCTAGAGGTCTATGTAAGGTGTTCTTAAATGGCATACCTGTATGAGGTTGTAGGGTGGGTTAGGGAGGGGCGTATAAAGACATTTGAAGACTACATCTGACTAAAGTCCCCAGAATAAATTCTGCCATTAAAAATTTACATGTTAATAAAGAAACAAACCCACTTTCTGCCATTTCCTTTTGTGGCTTAAAAAGAAAATCTGTGTTATTGCATTTATATATTTTGGTCAATGTATATTTTAATGTATTAACAAAGTTCAGTGCTTAGCATATATCTATATCTATATATCCTCATATATGTATTATATATTTGTGATGAGATTATTTAATTTTGAAATATTAACAAAAACTTTCCGTACATAGCTTTTATACCCACCAGTAGGCTCAATCTCTGCCTGGAGTCCTGTACTCCAATCCACATTGGGATGCTCAACTACTCTACATATTTGTCTATTTTCCTCTACATCATTTTTAATGCCAACATTAAGAAGTGAGGGTTTCTTTTTTTTAATTTATTTAAGAGACAGGATCTTATGTAGCTCAGGCTAACCTTGAAGTTGCTACATAACAAAGGATAACTTTGAACTCCTGGTCTCTCTGGCTGTGTCTTCTACATGCTGTGATCATCCGCATGTGCCAAATGTGCCTAGCAATAAGTGAGGTCTTCATGCAGTAAAAACATATATGGTAGCACTATTGTTATGATGGCTCAGTGGGTAATAGAACTCACTGCTAATCTTGACATCCTGAGTTTAGTCCCTGGTACCCACATGGTGGAAGGAGAAACTCCAGTTCTGAAAATCTTCTTCTAATCTCCCCAAGTGTGTCATGGCATATCTGCAATCACACACACACATACACACACACACACACACACACACACACACACACACACAGAGAGAGAGAGACAGAGACAGAGACAGAGACAGAGAGAGACAAGAGGCAGAGACAGACAGAGGAAGAAAGAAACTAAATAAATAGAGATGTATTAAAAATATAAACAGGAAATTTTGACATTGAACTTTAGCAAAATTATAAACCCAATTATTCAAATGAAACAAAGAAGGTATAAACATCAAATTTATAGATATTTTAACTTTATGGTGGTAGCTAATATTTATATGAAATTGTGTCATAAAACAAAGATAAAATTTAAAGGGGAAAATTAAGATTCAACAGTATAGTATTACAGAGAGTATTAAGGTGGAAAATACAGTTTAATTTCAGTTCACTTACAATAGGCCTGCTCTATTTGTTCCCCATTAAAGGGAATTGTTTAAATCAGTGTAAAGTTTTTTTTTTTGTTTTTTTTTTTTGTTTTTTTTTTGTTTTTACAGATTTCTTTGCCATTTAAGGACCAGTGAAAGGAGATGATTTTGAGGACAAGTCTCAAAACACCTTCTGTTGGTTATTTTTTAATTTGCTTTTACTATCCAAGACTTACAATATCTGTGAGGAGTAAGAGCAAGTTCATCTAAATCCTAAGGATAGATCTGTGGCAGTCTACAGCTTAAGGAGAGTTGATTTGTGTTCATAAACCTATTCATGTAAGCTGTGGAGAAGGCAGGCCTGGAATTTAATCCTGGTGTCAGTATTGGCTTTGGCATAAATAAATAAATAAATACTTAAGTGGCAATTTATTTTATGGGTTAGATATGACATAAGTAAATTTCTTAGTTCCTGGCATAGATAGTGAATGAATAAACAATTCTAGTTATCTACACTATATAGCAAAACCAGCTATTTCCAACATAGGACATGCTCAAGCAGATGTTGGGAATGAAGGACAAAGGATGAAGGCCGGAGACTGAACTTAATCATAAAACCCATCACAGCCCCTCCCCCCTTTTTATTCCCCATCTTGGCCTGGTAAATCAGATTCCCGTGAATGAGCTTTTGCTTGCCTCACAAAGCAGGTAGGCCCAGCTATTTAAGCCAAGTTTTTGTTGTTGTTGTTTTGTTTTTAAATAGTCTCTCTTGGCTTCTAGAAGTCAATTGACTTGGAAGTTAGAAGGGCCAGGGTGTCTGGGGGCGTAGCTGGGACAACGGTGACATTGTAAAAGATAAGAAAATGCTACGTTCCGGATAGAAGACTGGCAGATTCTCATTTTGTGGCTCTGGTGATCGAGCCAGGAAGCATTGAGGTGGTGAGCAGTTGTTAGTGGACTAAAGAGTCTCCGCTTCTTTAAACTACACTAGGCTCTTGGCAGGAGCTCCGATGAAAAATGGGATCCAAGGCGCCTTGTGAAACGAGTCTGAGCTTGCTAGATGAATCCAGGGACAGGGTTTTGGAGCCTCTCTAAACCGTGAAGCCCTTTGGGTACCACTTGTACACGTCCTGTATTAACGAGATGGGAAAGAAGGAAAAGACCAACAGACACTGGTCGGAGGCTGGGGAATATCTCCCGCTGGTTAGCTGAGTAGGGCAGTAACTTCCGGATTAACACTGGTCATCAGTAGTGCGGCAGGACTAGGCTGCAGTCACCCTAGCGCTCTCTCCACCTGGGGCATCACCCTATGTTCCCGGCGGTGCTCTTCAGACGCAGGTCAGTTCACTCAGGGAATTGTGGACACGAGTCTGAGGCTGGAATCCCGGGTCTGGCCTGCCGTCTGTCGTGCTCACCTTGCTCCGGTCTCGCGAGGAGCCAGTCTAAAGCCCTTTTAAGTCCACTAGAAACTCAACTGTCCTCAAGACCCAGCAAACGGAGCCCTCTCCTGGCCGCGCGGAGCAGCGCGCGCTCCCGGCTCGCTGCTGGGCATGCGCGGCGCGCTCTGGCTGTGGCCGGTAGCGAGCGGCGCGCACACACTGCCCAGGCGGCGGGCGAGGCGGGCGAGGAGGGCTCGCGGGGCGCGGGGCGCGGGGCAAGCCCCAGCGGGGTACGGCGGGGGCTCCAGCTCGAGGCTCTTTCTCCCTCGGCCACCAGTCTTCTCGTGTCTCGGGAGGTCGCGGCACTCCCAGAGGAGCACGGCAGCTTGGAGGGCGGATCCGAGGTAAGAGCCCCTCGCACATTGGTGCGGGTCTTCGAGTAGGGATTTCCGCGGCATGGGCTCCCTCTCGATTTTCTGTAAGCGCCTTTGTGAACCGAGACCCGATCGGTGCCAGGCTCAGCGACCGCTGCGGTTCACTTGGACCCTTTGCAACTGGTGTCGGCGGCCAGGTGTGCGCTGCCGCCCCAGCGCGTCCCCGCGCCCGCTCCGCGTGCCCGGGGGCAAGGAGACCCGAGCCCTCCCTGTCCTGCTCCGCCGGAGTGGGCGCCGAGCCCCGTCCCTGCGAGACCCCCCGTACACCTGGGCTGCGCGGGCGTACCTTAGTTCGGCACACCTGGACTCCCACTGCATCTTAACGTCTTGGATTTGGGGCTTTCAGAGTGTCTCCCACCCCAGCACAAGTGGGGACCCCTCCGGGGGACCTGTTTGGGATGGGGACCCGCCCTGGTATACGCCCTCCAGTTGAGGTAGCTCGCTGTGTTCCAATAGTTGTGAATTCTGGATCACTTTCCAACACCTTTTTACTTTTGGGAAGATGGCCTCTCCTGTGGCTGTCAGTAGGGCTTTGGAGGGGTTCCACACCCACCGAAAGACAGTGGAGGCGCCCCGTGTCTTACCCTTTCCTTTCCTTTCAATGACTACAATACACATGCAAAGTCTTTGCTTGGTTCTCCGAGCCCTGCTGTTCAAATCCTCCTCCTCCTCCTGTAGCCCCCAAGCGCTGCTGGCATCTCGCCGGGGCAGGACGCCCTAGGGTTTGAGTTTAAAATCCGTAGACATTTGGAGCGGCGGGGCGTTAGAAGAGGAGGCTTCCCTGAGCCAATGTTTCAGCGAATGCGTGGCTGCTTTTCTTCTAAAGGTTTCACTTCTTGCCTCAAACAGTAAGAGAAAAGAGGCAAAATATCGAATAAGATAGTTCAAGTACAACTTGGATTTTTATTTGGTTTTGCCACTTTGGGAAGGAGGTGGAATCGGGATTCCTGGAAGGCTTTTTTATGTTTAAAAAAAATCCTCAAAGTAACTGTTGTGGGCTGTTTCTAATTTCTCTCCCTTGAAAGGATGCCATTCTAAGGCTCCCTGGGCTTTGGAACGCCTGCCTTCATTGTGTAGAATTGTAGCTCTTAGGACAGTGAGTCCATTGAAATAAAGTCGATGACATCTCGCCTCACCTAGTAAAGATTTCCTTCGTTTTTGTTTTTAAAATTGGGGAGCGAGGGTTTCTGGGCATGCTGCTGCAGTTCTTAGTTTCCTGGTGTGGAAAATCTGTGGCTGATGAGCTTTGCCCCATCTGCAAGTTAATCCAGTCTGAAGACTTGTCACTTAGACAGTTGTGTACAGTGTGTCACAAGCTAGTAAGTCTGTGTTTGTAGGAAGCCTCTCCTGCACAATAGTAGATTCAGACTTTGTAAAACTCTGTCAGAGCAGAAAAAAGAAGGAAAAGAAGAGATCTTTTAAATCCTACTGTTCTGAGCTAAGCGTTGATCACAGTATTTGGGATATCCACTTGGTAACTTTCTTTCACTCCAGTGTCACTGAGTATCATTATAATTGACAAGTTAGCCTTTTATTAACAGTGGGAAATGCTTTAAGTGAATTCCTATTTAGGATGGTTTTTTAAAGTTCCCTAACAGGAAACTGATGTATTAAGTTTGAACACTTCACTTATTTTTGGTCAAAGGTAAAGAGTTCATTTTTGTGTGCACTTCTCCATTTTTCCCAATTTAATCTACACTCATTCTTTTCAGTCTTCAGTGCTTTGTAACTCTGGGACACAGGTTTTACTCTATGCCTCAGAGAGTAAAATCCTACATGGCACATCTTTTCATCCTCTCCTTTTTATTCTTCTGACGCACCTCTTCACCCACCTGTTTTTATCTTAAAACATAAGTTCATTAGAGCCACACTTGAATTATAATTATAATTATAAAGCTCAGATTCAAAGCTCTTTTGTTTCTTCAAGTTTCATTTGATGAGTTTTAGCACTAACGTAATTTATGTAAATTTTAGGTTGGCTTTTCTGAGTTGTATTAAACACATTTGGTAATTTTGTCTCAGGGCAAAACAAGCATAGTTTATAAACTTTCAGACATCTGCAGGGTATCAGAGAGGAAGGAACTTTAGCCGAAGTGCTCTGGCTATACAGTACGACCCTGCTGGGAGTTGCTACACCAAATTGTTTGCAGCTGTGAGCGACTGGAAATATTTTTAAGAAGCACTGTAGTAGAGTCCTTGCAAACAACTGGACTGAGTATTTACAAGAAAGTGGGAAGGGGGGGGCCACTTCTTCAGGTCTGCACTGGAGCATCTTCAGTCTTTCTCAGATACATTCCTAAGTGGGATTTTAAAACAGACCAGAGGGCTTGGGGAGATGGCTAGGTGGGTAAAGTGCTTGCCAATCCAGAATGAGTTCAGACCCTTAGCACCCACGTAAAAAGCTGGGCATGCCTCTGCAGTCCCAGTGCTGAGGTGCAAAGGGTGGATACTAGTGACTTGCTAGCCCATCAGTCTACCTCAAATGGCAAGCTCTAAGGTCAGATGCGCCTGTGCACACACATGTGTACATGCTCACTTGTGTGTGTGCACATGTGCGCATGTGCATACAGAGACACACATACACACATACACATACGCAATAAAAATACTAAATGAATATTGAAAGTAATTTGTAAGCTATTTATATGGTAGGGGGAAAGGTGCATCAACTCCTATTAACATCTTATGTTAGTACTGGCTTCAGTTGATGGATTGTTTTTGGTGTAGTATTATTGGCTGTAGCTCATACGTTTATATGATTTTTTTCTCTTTTTTCTGTTGGTGGTTGAACCCAAGGTCTCATGAGCATAGCTCTACCACTGAGCCATACCCCAGCCTTCCCTAGTTTTAATCTAATGCCTGTTTTCTATCTCAGGACACTGGTTACATTTAATTGTTGAGGTCTCTTCAGCTCCAAGTGGTCTTTTCTCAGGTTTCCCACCTCCCCCCCACCCCCCCATTCTTGACAACTTTGACCATTTTGAGGAGTCCTGGTCATACAGTTAATAGCAATCTTTTCCCCTTTGAGCTTATCTCCTGTTTGTCCCAGAGTTAGGCTGCAGTTGTGCACACCTTTGATCCCAGGACTAGGAAAACTCAGGCAGAAAGATGTCAGGTTTGAGGCCAACCTGGCTACACAGGGAGGCCCTGTCTTAGTCAGGGTTAAACACTGCGACCAAAAGTAAGTTGAGGAGGAAAGGGTTTATTTGGCTTCTGCTTCTGCATCACTGTTCATCATTGAAGGAAGTCCAAACAGGAACTCAAAACAGGCCAGAAACCTGGAGGCAGGAGCTGATGCAGAGGCCATGGAGGGGGGCTTCTTACTGGCTTGCTCTCCATGGCTTGCTCAGTCTGCTTTTTTATAGAAGCCCCAACCACCAGTCCAGGTGTGGCTCCCCCCACAGTGAAATGAGACCCGCCCCCAGATCAATCACTAATTAAGAAAATGCTGCACAGGCTTGTCTACATCCCCGACTTATGGAGGCATTTTCTCAATTGAGGCTCCCTCCTCTCTGATGATCCTAGTGCTGTCAAAATAAATATAAACTAGGCGGGACAGACCCTGTCACAAAGCGAGGAAACTCAGCCTTCATGGGCTTTGGATTGAAAGATGACCCGGGCAAAGTGCCTTTTCTCGCACAGCTCACAGTAACGCACCATCGACAGGGTTATCAGATTCATCTCAGTGCCTGGCTGAGATAGCATTTGCTAGTTTTTTTTTTTTTTCTGCTGCTAAGTTCCTGTTCCTGGTTTTTTTTTTTTTTTTTTTTTTTTTTTTTTTCCATTCCTTTCTTTTGGGAAGGAATCTCCTCGCCCAGTCTGTGTGGCTGTAAGGAGTGGGGACTCATGACCCTTGCCTGTTCCTGAGAGTGGAATGTCTCTCTACGGCTGTGTTATTTATCACTTGAGTTTAAAACTAGCCAGGACAGACCGTGTCACAAAATGAGGAAACAGAGCCATTGTGGGCTTCGGGTTGGAAGGTGACTGGGGCAAAGTGGCCTTTCCATCTCAGGTCACAGTACACACCACCAGCACAGTTAGCAGCCTCGTGGGAGAGTTTTCCTCTTTTCCTTCAGTCAGTTCCTTGGCTGTTTATGTATAAATCTGAACTTCTGCATACTTACTGCATTCTCCCGGCTATAATCCACCCCTTTCAAGCTCAAATCCGTACAGCTTGCTTCTTGCATCCCTTTGATAAATTTCTATCAAGGTAGTTTATTTATTTTTGAAAAGGTTGTCTCTATAAGATGTTTAGGCTCTTCTTGTGTAGTTCCTGTCAAGGATCAGCTGTTTTGAGCTGGGCACAGTGGCACACGCCTGTCATCCCAGCGCTCAGGTAGACAGAGGCAGGCAGATTCTGTTCGAGGCCAGCCTGGACTACAAACTGAGTCCAGGACAGCCAGGGCTACACAGAGGTACCCTGCCTCGATAAACAAAACAAAACAAAAGAATCAGCTATTTCTTCTAGGAATTGTGTTCCTTTTGTTTGGAACTTTAATTGGAAAGCCAGGTCTGACCCAGGAGTGATGACAAATGCCTATGATCCCAATGCTCTGGAGGCAGATGTGGGAGAGCTGTGAGTTCAAGATTGACTTGAGCTATATTTTGAAAGAGGCCAAGGTTTGAGTACTATGTGTTCACGTTAACGGAACATCATTAATGTCAGGCTGTAATGCGAAAAATAAGGAAATACATTTGTGTATAGGGATTTAGATACAAACATGTCTACATATGTCTATATATGGTTTCTGCATGTATGTGTATATCTATATTAAAGTAAATATGAGTTCATCCTGGTATAATATAGACTGTGATATATATCATTCTGATTTCTTCCCCGTTAATCTGGAAACTTCCTGCAGCGATGAAGAGAAACCTGGCTCTATTCCTCTGTTTGCTTGATTGTTCATTTCTGTTAGACAAGTGTAGCAGTATTGGTGACCCTTGAGAGCTTGAGAAGCCACTTTGCCAGCGGGAGACCAGAGCCCTATACAGGGCCTCTTGCTTTTAGCTTCATCGCCACCCGTTTCCACAGCCAGCTAGCTAAGCAGCTCTGCCTTCTAGCCCCTTCCATGAGGCAGCGGTACACGCTTCCTGTTACATTTATGTCACAGTCTGCTTTCTCTCTGGGACCTCTTGGCCTCATAATAATTTCTTTTCTTTTTTTTTTTTCCTTTCCTTTTGGGGCAGGGGGAGTTTGAGACAAGCTTTCTCTGTGTAGCCTTGGCTGGCCTGGACTCACTTTGTAGACCAGGCTGGCCTTGTACTCACAGTGATTCACCAGCCTCTGCCTCCCGCGTGCTGGGATTAAAGGTGCACGCCACCGCGCCCGACAGTAATTTATATTTTCTTATACATATTAAAATTAATCATTTGTCTTATAAAGTTCTGTGTCTTTTTCTATCTAGTTTGACACTATCATATCAAATAATTTGACATATAAAGTTTCCTGTCTTTTAGCCATCACCTCCTTCCTGAAAACCAGCAGCTTTTTATAACCTGTGTAGTTTAATTTTTTCTATATGTCATGTGACTTTCCTGTACTGGTGTCTTTCACTTAGCAATACATACTTAAGGTTTGTTCATGCCCTTTGTACTTCACAAGATCACATTATTATTATTATTATTATTATTATTATTATTATTATTATTATTATTGTTTTTTTGAGACAAGGTCTCTCTGTGTAGCCCTGGCTGTCCTGAACTTGTTTTGTAGAGTAGGCTGGCCTCAAACTCACAGTAATCCACCTGCCTCTATCTCCCAAGTGCTGAGATTAAAGGAATGCGCCACCACGCCCTGCTCGTATCATCATCATCATCATCATCATTATTATTACTATTATTATTATTTTGTCTTAGTGTATGGGTGTTTTACCTGCATCTACGTCTGTGTACCATGTGTATGCCTGATGCTTACAGAAGCCAGAAAAGGGGGTGTCAGATCCTGCTGGAAGTTGGGTTACATGTTGCAACTATGTGGGTGCGGGGAATCCAACCTGTGTCCTCTGGAGGAGCAACTAGTGCACTTAACCACCAAGCCATGTCTCCAGCCCCAGATAATTTATTGTTGATAAACAATAAAAACACCATCTTACGGCACGGAGATGATGCATTTTAGCTGAATTTATCTCCTGAAGGACATCTTGATTGCTTCCAGTTTCTTGCAACTATGAATAAAACTGCTTTGAACATTCATGCGAGGTTTTGGGGGTAGACATAAGTACTGAAACAGTGAGGTGCATGTCTCTGAGTGTCATGGCTGATTATAGGATAGGATTACGATCGTCTTTGTAGGAAATTTCAGACTTCTTCCTAAAGTGACTGGCTGCTACTCTTGTGTTCGCAGCAGCAGCAGCAGCAGCAGCAGCAGCAGCAGCAGCAGCAGCAGCATCTCAATTCCTATCATTCCATCTCCTTGGTAGCCCTTCTTCTTGAGAGTATTAATTCCATTAACTTATAGTAATATCTTATTGTTATTTTAATTTGCCATCCCCTAATAACATTTATGCATTAGCATCTGTTCACATAATAGTTTCTGTTTATGCATTTTTGATGATAGGATGTCTGTTTAGTTCCATTGCTTACTTTTTTTTATTATTTAAATTAGGTGTCTGTGTATCTGTGTGTGGGTATGAGCCCAAGGGCAGCTGCCTGTGGAAGCCATTCATCCCTTGGAGCCGGGGTTACCTGTCGTTGTGTGAGGCTTGACGTCCGTGCTGGAAACTGAACTCAGATTCTCTGTAGTTGCTGAGGCCGCCTTTTGCCTCCTTCTTAATGAACTTTTGATATTGTCTAGAATGTTAAGAAGTTTAAAATTAAGGAAAAAAATTTTTTTTCCTGTGCTGGAGAGTGAACCTAGAATGTTATACATGGCTGACATTTGCTAACTTATTCTGCAGCTCCCAAGACTTTTGTAAAAATATATATTCTAGTAAGCATCTTTTCAAATATTTTCTTCTAGATTGTTGAATACTTTTATTCTCTTGCCAGAGGAGATGTTTAGATTCTTGCCTTTTTGTTGTTGTTGTTTGTTTGTTTGTTTTGAAGGCAAGGTCTCACTATGTCACTTATAGTGGCCAGAACTCACTATCTAGTGCAGGCTGGACTAAAACTCATAGCAATCCTCCTGTTGCAGCTTCCTGAGTGCTGGTGCTTAAAACTTTGTAAATGCATTTGTGTGTGTTCGTGCATGTCGGGTGCCTGCGTGGTCAGATGCACATATGCATCTGTATGTGCTTGTGTGTGGAGGCTAGAGCATGACATGAGTGCTTATGCTCAGGAACTTTGCCCATCCACTTAAGGCGGAGCCTCTTCCTGGCCTAGAGCTCTCCATCAGGCTGGACCACCTCGCCAGGATCTCTACAGGTCTTTGCTTCCCTTTCTCCCCAGTGCTGGGAGGACAAACGCATCCTGACGGGGCCTGACTTTGCTGCTTTTCCTTTGTCTTCTGTACTCCGGAGCTTGAACCTGGGTCCTCATGTTCTTAAGGCAAGTGCTTTCCTGACACAGGCACCCTCTCAGCCCCGTGTGTTTTAAGTCTTGGTAAAGTAATCTTACAATTTCATGATTTAGTGTCATGTTTGAAAATGAGTACCTATTTGTATCTTTCAGAACTTTTTTTTTTTTTTTTTTTTTTTACATTTAATGCATTTATTTGTATATGTGGGGGATGGTGCACATGTGGAAATCAGAGTCAGTGTTTTCCTTTCATCATGTGATTTCTGGGGATTGAGCGAGGGTCATCTGGCCTGCCACGAAGTACCTTTACCTGCCTTCTACTTGAAGATGACACATTAGATGGAGATCCATGACAGTAAGTTCTGTTTCCTTCCTGTTTTCTGATCTACATCCCACAGGCAGAGAGGTGTGCAGAATTGGAATGTGTTTATAAAGAATTAGGTTCTCCTAATGAGGAAACTGGGGGCTTATGAAAAATGAAACGCAAAATGGTAGAAATAGCTATAGCTTTTTTGTTTCTTTCTGTCCGTCTTTGAATTCTGAATTTCTTATGTCAGGGATTCTAGTCCCAGCTGTGTATCTAGTTAGGCATATGATGTCATGAGGGACACATATCCAGAGCGTGGAGTGGGAATGACAGTGGGCACATCATAGCATGTGAGGCACATGCTCAGAGCATGAACAGAGCTCAGAGTGGGAAGGACAATAGATACATCATAGCACATGGGACATAGGCTCAGAGCGGGAACAACAGGATTGCTTACTGCATGCAGTTGTTGTGGAGGATGGTAAGTGGAAAAGAAAGTGGGTGTGGGTGCATGTGTGTGTTTATGCATGCATGCACATGTGTGTGTATTCTTTCCAGTGTCATAAAAAAGGAGAGGCTCCCTGTATCCCAGAACATTGGAAATGGCTCTTTGGATGACTTGTGGAGGCCAAGAGTGAGTGTCCAGGGTGGGACTCATGAACATCCCAGGCAGAGAGATAGATAAGTTGTCCAGTGTTGACTGGGTCAAGGTGATGGGTGTGGTGGGAACTGTGGACACTCTCACTCACAGCACTGACAGAAGACTAGATGCTCAGTTACGCTCCATTATTATATGCAGGGGTATGAAACTATTCATTACACTGCCTAGGGAAGAATGGGATTATCAGAGCTGTTGAAGAATGGCCCATGTCTTCTCTTTTAATCACAGGGCTTTCTGAAGCTTGCCTTTTCTGTAGAGATGTGTGCTTTCTAGCCCTGTCATCCTCAGTAACTATATAGTACCTGAGAAAGTGAAATTGGGGATTTCATGTCAAACCATTCTCACAATTAATAGCAGATCAACTTAAGGATATAATTGGTGTCAAAAGCACATTCGGTCCTGTTTGAGCTGGTCCAGTTTTGAGCCTGGGACACTTTCTCACAGAATCTGACAATTATACCTAAGAACATACCAAGGTTATTTGTTAAATGAGTTAAATATTTGGTAGGGAGGTCAGATTTTGTTTGTTGAAACTTATGTTTTTAGTATAGGTCAAGAAATGATCAATAAAAGTTCATATATAAAAGGAGAAGAAAGGCATTTTAAAGTCTTTCACAGAAGGCTGTTTGTATTTAGTCTTATTTAGAAATAGGCTAATATTTCTTCTCAAAATATGTGCATATTATTGGCTGTTTGTGGGTCTAATAGAACAGCAAAGTGTTTCCAGGTTCTGACATGCACTTGCAGTTTTTTTTTTTTTTTTTGCACTTGCAGTTTTAAACACTTAATGTTTCTGGATTGAGTTGGCATTTATATTTTACAACCTTGTAATTGTTTTAGTATTTTCTTTAGAGATGTAGCTGTTAAAAACAGTTTTACATGAAAGAATAAAGCCATGAGGGGAAATATGTGTGAATCCGTCTGTCTCTTTTGAAAATATATTTATGTATGTATGTATGTATGTATGTATGTATGTACGTACGTATGTTTATTTTCAAGATGGGTTCTTTGTGTAATCTTCATTGTCCTGGAATGTACTCTGTAGACCTGTATGGCCATGAACTCAGAGATCTGCTTCCCTCTGCCTCCTGAGTCTGGGATTAAAGGCGTACGCCACCACCACCCAACTGCTTTTAACATGTTTTATTCTAGTTTTCTATAATAGTTCTGTCATTCAAAGGTGATGGTGAGTTTAGACAAATGTAGGATGTGATGATTCTATGTGCTTCACTTTATCATTTGTAATTACATGTGTGTGTAATTACATGTGTATGTATGTATGCATGTATGTATGTGCACATACAGTGTGTATTTAGAGATCAGAGGACAACTTTCTGGAGTGGGTTCTCTCTGTCTACCATGTGATTTCTGGGGATTGAACTCAAATCATCAGGCGCGACAGGAAGGGCTTTTAACCACAGTGTCATCTCACTGGCTTGACCTTAACTAGTTCATTTATTTGCTTGTTTGTTTTTTCAAGATAGGGTTTCTCTATGTGGCCCTGGCTGTCCTGGAACACACTCTCTCTCTCTCTCTCTCTCTCTGTAGACTAGACCAGGCTGACATCCAACTTAGAGATCCACCTGCCTCTGCCTCCTCCAGTACTGGGATTAAAGGTGTGTGCCACTACTACCTGGCTTGGCTTTTAAAATTTAAAGGAAATTACACTTGTGCTGCTAGAGAAAACACTTGCCTGTACTGTGAGCAAGGGGATGCCACTCTGAACGTGCTCTGCTTTGTTTGGAGGCTGGAGGAGGGGCCTGGATGTCTTGAAATTCAGTAAGTGGCTTCTGAGAAGCCAGGCAAGCTCTACACTTGACAGTTCATTCATATGTGGAAGACTCAGCTCTTACTGTGTTCATGTGGACTGTTCTGTCCCTAGTAACGTGTGTGTGTGTGTGTGTGTGTGTGTGTGTGTGTGTGTGTGTGAGCGCGTGCGCATGTGCGAGGATCTCCAGCTCTTCTTTCCAGTGCATCTTAAAAACTTCATTATGTCAAACTACACACACACACACACACACACACACACACACACACACACAACTATTCCTTTGCAGTTAATTTTCTTTATGACTTTATTCTATTTATCTGTGTCATCAAAACTGCTACTGTAGAGTCTATTTCTAACACTGTTAATTGGAGTCCCTTTCATTCTTTTTCTACATACACACCTACACACATATTCACACACACACACTCACACTCACACTCACACTCACATACTCATATACATTCTCTTTCATACAGACTGTCTCACATACACATACACACTCATTCTCTCTTTCTCACACACACACACTGTTTCACACACATACACACTTTCATAAGCACATACTCTATCTCACACACATCCTGCACACTCACTCACACACACACACACACAAACTGATACATCACCAAGATCCTCGTCGTCAAGAGGGAGCGCTTTGTTAGTCATTGTTTCGTTTAGCTTTTCTGTGGGGCTTCGCTAGATCCTGAATAATTGAAAAGCAGTGGAATTCTTCCTGTGATAAAAATCTGGCCATTGGGCCAATTCTTGTCATGTTATTCACATGATACTCAGTCATGTAAAGCGGCACGGCTTGCACATAACTGAAGAACGTGTGTTGGGTCCCAGCAGAGCTTTACGTGCCTTAACTCATGGATTTGCCTAAAGACTTGTCACTTTGACTTCTAAATGCATAGTGTGTGAAGCCAAGCCTGAACAACAGTGTTTAAAGAATAATAGACAGGGGACTGGTGAGGTGACTCACTTGTCGCCTAGGCTGATGATGACCTAAGTTCAACCCCTGGGACTCTCATGGGAGGAGGTGAGAACTGACTCCCAAGTTGTCCTCTGACCTCCACTTGTGTGTCGTCATGTCATGTACGTGTGCACAGGCACAGAAACATACACATGAGGTAAACAAGTGCATATAAAAAAACCAGACAAAATAGGCAAGATAAATTCACTGAAGTTTAGGAATCATTGAGTTCATTTTTTTTTTTTTTTTTTTTTTTTTTTTTGGGTATATTAGTGTATTTGCTGTCTTTTTAAAATTACTGGGTGGGTTGGAACATCATGCTTCTTTTTATGTTACTTTAGTTTTTCACATTTCTTCACCAGATAGATTTTAAAGTATCAACACCATTCACCCCAACATCCTTGCACTTAGCCACATTTTGCATTTCATCTTTATCTTAAGCCTTGCTGAATCCATGGTTTTGCAAAGAAAATGGGCCTATAAAATCTTGTAGCTGATAGATGACCATGTGGGTTCCCACGTGACACTTTCTCCATCCCTCAGTCCCCGCTTCTGGGCTTCTTCAACCCTCAAGTGGTTGCAGTGGGAAATATAGTTTCCCTAACTTTGATATCTTTTCCTTATTACTGCTCACCTCTTTCTCATGCCTGGGGAGACCTTGGTTGTGGAGAGCGCAATCTGAATAAAGGAGATGGTTGTGCCAGACAAGGTCATGTTTAGGCAGCTAAGAAGGCTTGAAGCAAAGGAGGCAGTGAAGGTCTCATTTCCCTCTGTCTTGCTTGGGTGGTAGGGAGGTTATTTTGCAAACAGCAAAATCTCATATAATAGGTGAAGTCCAGTCTACCATAAGTGTGTTGGTGGTACTTTAACCAGAATGGATTTTCTGGTTTCAATACAGGGTCTTACTACATAGCCCTGGCTGACCAGGAACTTGCTATATAGACCAGGCTGGCCTATGGCTCACAGACATCCGCTCCCCTCTGCCTTTCCAGTGCTGAGATTCAAGGCTTGCACCACCATGCTGGTCTCCAGAGTGAATCCTAAAACCATTCAGTTTTAATGCTAATTAGAAAGGCCCACTAGATCAAAGATCTCAACATAAATCCAGAAACACTGAATCTTTTAGAAGAGAAAGTGAGAATCAGCCTTGAACTCATTGGCTGAGGAGACAACCTCCTGAACAAAACACCAACAGCTCAGGCTCTAAGATCAACAATTAATAAATGGGACCTTATGAAGCTGAAAAGCTTCTGTAAAGCAAAGAACACTGTCAACAGAATAAAATGGCATTCTACAGATTGGGAAAAGATCTTCACCAACCCTACACCTGACAGATAATATATAAAATATATAAAGAACTCAAGTAATTTAACACCAACAAACCAAAGACTCCAATTAAAAAATGGGGTACACAGAATTCTCAACAGAGGAATCTCAAATGGCCAAAATGCACTTGCAAAAATGTTTAACGTCATTAGTCATCATAGAAATGCAAATCAGACTCTGAGATTCTATCTTACACCTGTCAGAATGGCTAAAATCCAAAACACAAGTGACAGTACATACTGGTGAGGATGTGGAGAAGGAGGAACACTCCTCCATTGCTGGTGCAAGTACAAACTTATACAACCACTTTGGAAACCAATCTGCTGTTTTCTCAGAAAATTGGAAATAGGTCTACCTCAACACCCAGCTATCCCACTGCTGGGCATATACCTGAAAGTTGCACCACCATGCACTTGCTCAGCTATGTTCATAGTCGCTTTATTATTCGGAATAGCCAGAAACTGGAAACAACCTAGATGTTCCTCAACCAAAGAATGGATGAAGAAACTGGTACATTTATACAATGGAATACCACTCAGCTATTAAAAACAAGGACATCATGGAATTTGCAGGCAAATAGATGGAACTAGAAAAGATCATCCTGAGTGTGGTGACCCAGACCTAGAAAGACACACATAGTATATACTCACTTATAAGTTGATATTAGCCATATTGTACAGGATAACCATATTCCAATTCACAGACCCAAAGCAGCTAAGGGACAAGGAGGGCTTAAGGTAGAATGTTTGAATCTCACTCAGAAGGGGAAAAAGAAAGACAGCAGAAGTGGTTGAAGAGAGGGAACAGGCTAGGAGAGGGAGTGCTAAGGGAATGAGGGTGAGCATCAGACGTGGAGAGAGCGGGGGCGGGAGGAGAGAGGGCTTGCAGAAAGAAATGAAACTTTAGGCGGGGATATCTCTGAGACAAGCAGGAAACCTGTGACAGGGTAGGCTCCTGGGAGGATATGGGAGTGACTTTAGCTGAGATCCCTAGTAGTGGGGGTCATGGAGACTCAAGAGGCCACCCTCTAAGCAGACAGGCCTTTTAGTGGAGGGAGGGGAACACCAAGCTACCCACAAAAACAGCGACCCAAAGTTTACTATGCCTACAAGATGTGCAGGGATAAAGATAGAGCAGAGATTGAGGGAATGTCCAACCAGTGCCTGGTCCAACTTGAGACTCACACCAAGGGAGAGAGCCGCCGCCTGACACTATTAACAACACTCTGCTATGCTTGTAGGTGGGAGCCTAGCAGAGTTGTCCTCTCAGAATTTCCACACAGCAATGGATTGGAACAGATGCTGAGTGTGACAGCCAAACACTGGGCAGAGTGCAGGGAGCCTTATCTAAGAGTTGGGGGAAGGATAGAAGGACCTGGAGGTGACAGGAACTCCACAAAAAGACCAACAGTGCCAACTAACCTGGGCCCAGGAGTGCTTATAGAGACCGAAGTACCAACCAAGAACCATGCATGGACTGGACTGAGGCCCCCTGCACATATGTACCAGATAGGCAGCTTGGTCTTCATGTGGGTGCCCTAGTAAGGGGAGTGGAGGCTCTCTCTGACAAGAACTCTGTTACTTGCTTTTCGATCACTGTCTTGCCAGGCCACTGAGGAAGAGGATGTGCTCAGTCCTGATGTGGCCTGATGTGGTGGGCTGGGTTGGTGGGGGGATACTTCCCCTTCTGAGGGGTAGGGGAGGGGGGAGTAGAGGAAAAGAGGGAAAGAAGCTGGGTTGGGACCGGGAGGAGAGGAGGAAAGCGGGCTATGACTGAGATGTAAAGCAAATAAATATGTTAATTAATTAAAAAAGAAAGATCTGCTATATGTATATATGTGTGTGCACCTACACTTTTTATAGGAGTCCTTTATCACTGAATTTTATAATTTAAATTGAGATATATCTCAACTGGGATTATTTAATACGAGGATACTCTGTGATATTGGACCAACTTTTCAAATAAGAATGGCAATCTATCCTACCACCAGAATTTGTCTCCTATCTGTGTATCACTTATCTGTGATTTGTTCTATTTTCTCTCACGGCCAGACAGTTAATGGAGCAGTTGAAATGTGATTTTTGTCAGCTCTCTCTGGATCTGCAGTTGAAGACCTGGAGATATAGAGTGATTTAATTCAATAGATATCAGTTGTATTTTGTGTTACTTTATGGTCTTCAGGGTCGTTGATATAATCAAGCTATTGCTATCTTAAAATGTAAAAGTTTAAATAAGATTCGGAACCAAACATTCAAGCGGTAATGTTTCAGTAAGAACTGAGAGTAGAGCCTGCCAGAGACACAGCAGCCCAAAGCCATTGTTAACCTGTTGTGTTGCCCTTGTACTGTCTAGGCACTTTCTTTGATTATATGTTGTAAGAAACAGTATATTATTTGATGTAAGACTATGTTAAATATTCATTCAGTAAATGAAGACAAGATAAAAGGGCTTTGAGTTCAAAGCATGGACATAGTTATCTTTGGAAAGCTTAACCTCTTGCTATTTCTGAATAATAACTTTTACTTTATAAGGCTAATGTGGACGGACGCTGCTAGCATTTGGGGCCTTAGGAGTAAAGGGTGCTCGTGTGTCCCTATTTCTAGTCTTGCTTGCTGTGAGTTCCTGCGAGTGTGGGTGTGAATCTGCGGTGAAGTTTTCCAGGAACAGGAGTATCTAGACTTCTACAGAGCTCCCCGCCCCCTTCACTGAACAGGAATGTCTAGACTTCTACAAAGGCTCCCCCCACCCCCTTCACTGAACAGGAGTGTCTCGATCTCTACAGAGGGTGAGAACACAGCTTAAATTTAAGACCAGCAGAGTTACTTCAGCTGGGGAAAAATGTTAAAGGCTTCTAGCTGTTATCCTTTCAGTATCATCCCTCTTTAGATTTTTTTTTTTACATTCATTTTTAAAAAACAAAAGAAAAACAAAACAAAAGCATTGCTATCCATGTAAATGGTCAGAATTATGGTAAATAATGCATACACTTTTCCTGGCTTTTCCTTTTTTCTCTATGATTGGTATTCATTTGTTGTTGTTGTTGTCAAATACGAGTGTTTGATTTTTCTAGGTGTATTGATGCCATAGACTATAAAGTCAGCCCCCTTTCAAATGATGTGTGGATTTACAGTCACCTCGTGAGGAGTATTTTGTTACTGAAGATCTTATGGGAAAACATCTGTGTACCATTATTCTTGTAAGAGCAAGCTTGTAAGGCCGTCAACTGTTAAGGTCAGCTTAATATCAGAGCAGACAAGCGTACCGGTGTTGTTTTTATATACACTATTCAGTTTTCTCCTGGAAAACCCGGGAACAAAGAAGCCTTTATTCCCAAGGTGAAGTCACGCCAGAGATGTCAAGCTGGTTGGAAAGCATAAAACTTTTGGGGATGGGAAAAGTAGATTGTCTTGAAACATGAATGGGAGTAACTTTAAGATGGCCACATGAACTGCAGACTTGTAAAATTGCTTTTGCAAGAAAGAAGAAAGAGGTGGCCGCCCCCTTCCTTCTCAGAGCCAACCCTTTCTGACGCACCTCTCAAATTACAATCCATGGAAATGATCCCCACAAAGCCTTTGGCTCATGTGCGTTTCTAGTTAGCTGCTATGAATGAAAGATTCATAACTGTCTATTTCAAAGGCGTTTTTATTTGCATTGCAGAGAGCTTAATTGTTTGGTAGCAGGATCGACGATTCTTTTTATTTCTTGTCTATAAGTATGGATTGGGTCATGTTTGCTAAGAATTAAAAAACAAAAAACAAAAAACAACCCACCTCTGTGCTCAGAGAAGATTCTAAATGAGTATTTATTGACTTATTGACTGGTGTGTTGGCTGTGAGAGGATTGAGGTGCCTGAGTTTTTGTGTGTGTATTTTTGTCTCTGTGACAGAAAGCTCAGCTAACCTTTCTCTTATCTTGCCTACTGGGCATTGAACACAGTATCACAGGGAGGCGGAAGTCATACAGAGTTGCCAGACAGATGGTTGGA
This sequence comes from Acomys russatus, assembly GCF_903995435.1. Lineage (NCBI taxonomy): Eukaryota > Metazoa > Chordata > Mammalia > Rodentia > Muridae > Acomys > Acomys russatus. Next base: position 60,246,158 of record NC_067149.1, on the reverse strand, counting down.
CTCCCCCTGGCAACCCCGTGACCTACTTTCCCAAGCTTTGTGCACCTAATTGGAGAGTTCCATCCTCGCTGGTAGCTTCAGTAGCTAAGCTTGCCCATTGAGGATGGAGAGAAGGGAGAGTTGACTAGGGAGAGTGTCTGTGAAGGTGCCAAACCCACACCACATAGGCCTCACGGTTGGACGGGGCAATGGGATTCGTTATTCCTTGTTCTGCTTAGTCCTTACTCGTGTCTCTAATCGTCCAGGTAGAATCTTTTAAAAAGCTAACTGATGAATTGATGGTGAGTTAAAGTGATTGTTTTTGGAGATTTATTTTTTGTTCTTGTTTACTTTTTTTTTTAAATGAAAACCGGATTTTTTTTTTCTTATAGAATATATTCTGATTATAGTTTTCTCTCCCCAGCTCCTGCCAGATGCCTCCCTACCCTCCCAAATCCACATCATATTTCTTGGTCTTTCTCATTAGGAAACAAAAAAGGAGTGAGGAAGGAAGGAAGGAAGGAAGGAAGGGTGGGGAACTAACAAAATAAGATAAAATGAAAACAAACACGGATAGGACAGACAAGCAGACAAATCACTGTGTGTGAATGTGCTGAGAGAAATGGGAGTCATTTCTTTGCTTCTCATGTGGAGTAAATTCATTTGACAATTGCTCAATTGCCCAAATAAGGCGAAGTACTTTTCTCATTTAAAAAGTATTAATAAATACATGTACTGGATTTCCGATTTAGCCTTTGCGATCAAGTGGCATGGAAGATAGGCACTGATGCGGATTATAACTTCCGTTTGGCCTCACCGTGTCTGCGGGCTGGCTAATGCCCATAAGGACATCTTTCTGCTTCGCCCGCATTTGGTTCATCTCACAGCTGAGGTCCTTAGTTGGTCTGATAAAGTGGGCACAGACCATGGCACTTAGATGGATTCAAATCACTGTTCTTTTCCATATGCATTTGTACTTAGACTACTCACACAGTCCTGTCCCACTCTGACTCTCTTCCCAGCTCTAACGCATTCTGATGTCTCTTCAGCATTCCTTGAAGAGGCTGCCGAGCTGTGTGTGAGCATTTAGCTTGTCTCCCTTCCAGCAGGACTTGTAATTGGATATCCTTCCTACCAAACATCAGAGCGGCTACTCATCTCTTCATCCTCTGAGAATGACTGTAGTTCTATGGCCTAAGAATTGCCTTCTGATTTTCAGCTACAGACAATAGAGTTCTTGATAAGCAAAATGGATAATATTTGATTGTAATTAAAAAAAAATTAAACCTCTGTTGATTGTCATCAGAGTTGGTTTAAATGTTCCTTCTCTTTCATGTGGTAAGTCTAAGAGGACAAAAGCTCCTGGTGTCACCTGATGTGGCGCTTCACTCTTCTGGAATAGGTTTTCTTTTTGTCACATTCCTGTGTTATTCCCATGTTCTGGGCTTCCTAAGGATCCCAGACCTGTCTCTGTATCTTTGCTTCTCTTGAATTAGTCAGCTCACATGGTCTGGTGTCTCGGCTCATGTCTCCCTGGTACCTGCACCATGTCGAGCTGCAAACCAAAGGCGCACCATTGAGGTTTCATCGTATTCGGCTTTACTACAGTGTCTACTCTGAGCTTTCTGTCATCTTTCTAGATCTGTCTGCTGAAGGAAATGTACGGCGTTTCCATCTTTCCCATTGCTCAAAGGCAGTGCTCTCTTCCTTTGGCTCTTTTGATGCTTCTTGTTGCTGGCTCCCATCTACCCGCGTTATCCATCTACACTTAGATGTTATTTCAGAAGCATGTTGGATAGAGTGGGCATCTAAAAGCCGAGAGGAATGAAACTCGGCTCCAGGAAGTTCTAGCACCACCTGTTGGTACTGCTACAGTGGGGGAAGGGAGGGAGACACTACCCCCACCCCCAACCCCCTGCCCGCCTGGTTCAGTTAATGATGAATTTGTGCATTATCTAAGCACGTTGTCCCAAGTTGAGAAGTGTCTGGAATTCTTTACTCAGGACTTATCTCATGTCCATGTAGCAGCCTTTATTTCATGGCCTTTTAAAGTAGTTGTTTTCATCACAGCCCTGACTCAGTTTCTTATCTCTAGCCCATGGCTTTTTTCTGAGAGCTGACCCTTCATTTCTCACAGGGCCCAAATGTAGGGCAAGCCTCAGCTAAAGTTTTGCCTGTCCATCTCCCCAGCCCTGTTCACTACTCCTTTCGCTCGACTCCTCCATATGAGCCTGCTGTTGCTAAAATGACGATGCCAGGTGTTTGAATTGTCCTAGTCCCAGGTTCCTTCCTTGACCCATCATTTGGTTCCTCCCACGGGGGGTGGCGGGGAGCGGAACCATTACCAAATCCTATAGACCCCCCCCCCCCCTTCCAATACGGCCCACAGACCGTGTGCCACTGCCCCACTTTCTTGCCTCGCAGGACGTGCTTCGCCGGTTTCATGTGTCCTTTCTAAAGCCAGTCTCTTTCACACTGGCACACAAAGGCTCTGTCTTGCCCAGTCCCTGCTTTCACTCTTCACCCCAGGTATCCCATAATAACTCCAACTTCCTGACCGCGCTTGGCCTTGCTCTTCCATGACTCTGCACAAGCCGTCCCTCTGCTTTGAACTTCTTCCTTGCTAACCTCACCGTCTAGTGTGGATGAAAACCCTTCGTCTCAGACTCGGCTTGAAGATCACATTCCCAGAAGACATTACCTCTTCTTTTGTATTGGCTGCTATCTCATACTTAAATTGTTACCGGGTTACAATTCATGGTTTATTTACTTGTTTGCTCCCTGCCCCCCCCCCCCCCCCCCCCCCCCCCCCCCCGCCTCCTCTCTAACCTATCTTGAACACGTGTGAGTGAAGAATGAGTCTGTATAACCTTCTGTCTCCTTTGTGCCTTGGCACAATGCTGGGTGCACAGTCCCTGCTCAGCCTTTGTTTGTGTGCTTAGTGAGCGGGTACCTCGCCTGGCTTCTGGCATGGGTGATTCTGATCCTCTGTCTTCCTGTGAACAAAGCACAGTAGGAAGACAGGACTAACCTCTTGGCTCCCCCCCCCCCCCCCCCCCCCCGCAGAGAGCATCCGGAAGGGACCTTGCGAGGGCGATGCAGCCTGTCTGGGTGTTTCTCTAGCCTTTCCTCCATGCCCATTTTGAACCTCCTGCTTGGGTGTAGCTTGTTCTTCTAGTCAGTGGCTTAATGCCCCGAGGTGAAAAGGAGAGTCACCGTCAGGTGACACTTGCGTTTTGTGTTTCCCTAGCCTTTTGGATGACTTCCAGACTCATTTTCACTAATTCGTTGTTTAAGCTTGAAAAACAGAGTAAAGACAACATAACTGTCTCATTGATGTCTACTCATTGTGCACAGCACTGCGTTTCATACAGATGTTTCCATAAGTGTGTATAATGTGCTTGGACCCTGTTCTCCCTCCACACCAATTACCTCCCCCCTCCGCCCATACCCTAGACTACTTTGTTTCGATTTGCACATGATATATACATACATGGCTTTATATATAATCAAGGATTGACAAATGACAGGAAACATGGTATTTGCCTTCTTGAGGCTGAGTAGGATTGCTAAGATAATTTCCATTTGTACCCATTTTCTTGAACATGATGGGATATCCTTTCTGTTTTTAAAGCACGTGTGTGTGTGTGTGTGTGTGTGTGTGTGTGTGTGTGTGTGTGTATGTGTTCATGATTAGATTATGTAGAGGATTTTTCTACTCTTTCCATATTTTAAAAGTGGCTCTCAGTTTGATCACAACTAAACCCATATAGCAAGTTAATTTTGGAAGTTAAGCTTTAGGGAGAAGCTCTTCCTCAGTAGAAGGCCTTTGTTCCTCTCTCTTGTCTGACATCCTATTGTTGTCAGTTTTGTTGCTTTCACCTTAAATTTAACTATTGTTATTGCTCCTTCTTTTCAGTCCCCTTCTAGCATTTTAGGGCTCTGTGGTGGTTTCTTTTAACTACTCCCCCCTCCCCCAATATCTCTCTGTCTGTCACAGCCCTTCACTTGGTTTTCGTTACTACTTTGAAGCCTGTCTTGCCAAATCCATGCTCAGCAGTATCAGTCCGTATTAACCACAGTCACTGGTGGGCTTCACTTATGCAGGTTCACTCCTGTAGTGCCTCTCCTAGGTTTTATTAGCATCTATAAATTACAATAAGCACATAAAAGGCCAGTTTGTCATCATCGATGGACTCATCTTTCCTCTCTCTGATGTCTCCTTCCTCCCCGTGTGCTCTCTCAGGATTCTGTATGTTTATTTCTGTCATGTACTGTAAGTTAAATGCCTTCTTTGAAACTTAGTATTTTGAGATGAGGTATGGCTAAATAGTCCTGGCTGGCCCAGAAATCACTGTTCTAGCCCAGGCTACCCCCAGAACCATTGTTCTCTTGCCTCCACATCTCAAGTGTTGGTATTACAGCCCCACATCACTGTGCCCAGTGAGTGTGTCTTCTCTGACGCCTTTTTTGTCTGTTATTTTTCTTAAATTTTTGAACAAGAAACAAGCATAGGGTATCGCTTTTGTGTTTTATAAGAGTTCCATACATGTTTGTTAAATGACGAGAGAGCACATTTTATCTTGCATATTCCATCCTGACATTTATGCCACTTCATTTCCCCATCTCATGGTCTGAAAAAGAATAAAGTGACTCTGGCCACAGCCCTGACCCAGCCTAAAGAGAAACACCACAAACAAGTCTAGCCCAGGTGACAGTGGCCATGCACCCATCAGCGAAGACACACCCTCAGGCAAGCGTGTCTGGTTTTTCCAGTTCTCTTCCTTTCAAGTATGAGCTATGATCACTCTCTGACATTTCACAGGTATCATAAGTAAATCATTGCTTTCAAGTGCCTCGGAACTTACCCCCTCAGAAACCAAACTCTTGATAAGAAGTTAATGAAGAAGAGAGTCTTTCCACCCCTCCGTGTACCCGTCAGCAGAGTACATTGTTCAAGTTCCTATGGAAACCAACTTAGGAATAAGGCAGTGAATGAGATCTTTATGATGACCACCTGCGCCAGCCCAGAGACAAGAAGCCTCAAATGCATGTTTTAGCCACGAGTTTTACCAAGCTCCATTGCAGTTTTAAGTATGAATTGTGGTATCTCTCGCTCCTTCACCTTTTTGTTTTGTGTTGGTTTTGTTTGTTTGTTTGTTGTGTGTGTGTGTGTGTTTCAAGACAGGATTTCTCTGTGTAGCCCTGGCTGCCCTGGAACTCACTCTGTAGACCAATCTGGCCTTGAACTCAGTGAACCACCTGCCTCCGCCTCCTGAGTGCTAGGACTAAAGGCATGCACCACTACACCTGGCTCTTTCCTCAACTTTTAATGAATCTTTTCCCACTGTTTTGTTTGGAATGTAAACTAGATTCAGTGCCTTCCACTTCTTAGGTGATTCCTAATCTAAGTTTTTATGGTGAATAAAGCCCAATTAAAACATGAAAATTGCAAATAAGGATAGCATTGAAATCATCTTGGATATTACTCAGCTGCTGAGAATAAAACATGCCTAAATGAAAAAATAATAAAATGTGGCTTTAGTCAGAAATTTCAGGGCATTTTTGCCCTGAATTCAGTTCATTTTGCTCTGCAGTCAGCTTCTCTGCTATAAGCACCAGACAAAAGCCCAGGATGTGGTTACTATTTAGAGATGCTCATTGTCTGGAGAGCTGTTCAGTGGATGGCGATGCTCTCAGGACAAGTGGAATCATTCCAAAGCGAGTCTTATAAAGCACAAATGCATCTGATAGTTACGGCTTAGACTTAGTTTTGCTTTTTCTGATGTGATAATGTATTTAAAGAAAAATTCATTTTAATAGTCACCAAATATCAGTGTCATTCCATATTTGTATAAACTTTTAGGTGATTAATAACTTTTATGCTTGTTTGCTTATTTATCCTGATTCAGAATAATTCAAAATATGTCACCAAAAATGCACTTTCGCTAATTACTTATTTGTTCTTTCCCTCCATTTATATTTATATGTATCTGTGTATATACTAAATGTTGCATTTATTTTAAAGAATGATTATTTTTGAATTTTTACTTATGTGTATTTGTGTCTCTGTGTATGTGTATGACACATGTATTTGCATGCCTACAGAGGCCAGAAGAGGGAGCTGGAGTTATGGGCAGCTACATGACATGGGTGCTGGCAGCTGAATTCAGGTCCTTTGAAAGAGAGCAGCAAGTGCTCTTATTGCCCGTCTCTCCAGCCCCCAGGTTTGGGTTAGTGAGAATCTCCCAACAGACAGCATTTACAGGGTGGAAAGGCTATTTTGTGTTAATGGTGCAAGAAGGGCCTATAAACATGTGCCTGCCGGGTGCCTATTTGTGTGCTGGTATTAACCGCCCATCAGTTGATACTGCCAAAGATATTCAGTAGGAGAGCTCCAGTTATCCTTGGGCTAACTGCATGACATTCTGCCTAACAGAACATAGGATGGGGCTGCATGTGCCACAAGGAGAGAGGTTACCTTTGACTTAGGGAATATGTGGGAAAGAATAGTGGATATTTCTTTAAATAGTCTTTGTTTAAAATGTTTTAAAATATAAAAGACTTTAAACGCTTTGTAAGGGAACCATCTGTCACTACAATTATGAGCAACTTTTATGTTATGTTTTGCATGCCCACATGCTATTCATTTCACTGATAGCATGCTGATGAATGGGGAGCCTGATTAAAATGGTCGAGAGGTGGTTTGGGTTCTTTGAAAGACCAAAAGGTGTCTAACCATGGGGGATTTTCAGTGTTTTACACCCCTCCCTGTGCCTTTTGTCACTGTGGGGGTCAAGCTTTCCTGCTAAGGTGCTTTCCAGCAGCAGGTGTCCAAGGTGTTCAGTGTTAGCCTGCCACCTGTTCAGGTGAGGAGAGAACCTCTGCTCCTGTGTCCTGGTGTATGGTTGCTTAGGAAGTCATTAACACTGGAAAAAAAATCATGGTTTTTTTTTTTTTTTTTTTTTTTTTTTCTTCTTTAGCCAAGCAACTGGCAATTCTGTAACAAAGCATAGAGAACCTACCTTTCAGGGTGACATTCTCCTGTGCTAAGGGTGAGTGAACTCTCACGCTTTGTGTAACTTTTCGGGCAGCTGTCACCCAAGTGTCTCTGTTCTTAGGTTCTTCACTTTGCCGCTCACAGGGCTGCTCAGTAGTTACTGTTGGGACTTTGGAATGGGAATCTCCAAGACCTCCTAGCGCCAGTAGTATGGGACCCTTGGTCTTTATTTCCATCAGTTGCCAGTGCCATGGCTCTAATTTACCATTTCTATACATGGCTCAAAATTAAGTGAAAAACCACAAACACCAGCCAAAAAAAAGTCCATGGAGAGTTAAAAAAAAAAAAAGGTTCTCAGGGGAGACTCTGTTCTGTAATACTTTTAACACTTGAAACTACTTTTATATGGGGGACTCCTACCAAAAAAATATCCCAGGGCTCTTAGAACTGACAACCGAGGGCTTTGTTAGACAGACAGTCTTTAGGAGAGGTCTGGCCTCCCTCCATTCTTGTCCCCTCATTACAGCGGACACCACGGCTCGGACAGACATGTACATGTAGTGTTGGGTGCTGGAGACTAGTAGCCCCACTTGGATGTCTTGGGAAGGTAGGGCGTTTAGCACAGACCACGGAAACAGCATTGGACCAAGTGGGTGGGTCCTGTGAACCTTTGTGCCCTCTGTTCAGTAACTATGTTCCCGAGAAGGGATTTATTCATACTATTCTTTTCATTTATGCCTTTGTTCTGTGTGTAGTCCAGTAGAGTTTAGAATATAAATCTTGAACATAAGTTTTATTGCAGAAACGAATGAAAAAGTTTTTCTTGGCATGAAGTTCCATTGGCAACTAGACCCTAGCAACACTCACCATTTGTTCCTGTGGACTTACTGTGTGGGGCAGGTCAGATTGAATGCTGTGGTTCTGGTTCTTTCTTACTTTCCTTGTTTGGCAGATTTGTTAGTATAGGCACATCATGTACATGTATACACACATATGCATCATACACACACACATATATACACATATACATATGCCTACATACACACACACATATAATACACATCACACACATACTCACACACACACACACATATATACACATATACATATGCATACATACACACACATATATATAATACACATCACACACATCCTTACACACACACACATATATATACATATATATCACATACATATACATGTGTCTATGTACATGTGTGCATGCATGTGCTTTTAACATATATATCTGTAGAGATAGCTATCTAGATATGACTTTATTTTATTATTTGAGGACTATGTGACCCTGGCTGGCTTGCATAGCATTCTTCCTGCCTCAACCTCCTGGGTACTGGGACAAGAGCTGTGAGACACAATGCCTAGTGTAATATTTTAAGCCAGTTCTTTTTTCCTTTTTAACCATGTATGCAATATTATTTTTTGAGTGTGTATCAGAAGAACTCCTGCATTTCTCTTCTCTGTTGTTAGCTGCCAGGTCAGTGTAGACTGTTAGCTTCAGTCATTGTTTCTCTTCTTCTTCTTCTTCTTCATCATCATCGTCATCATCATCATCCTCACCAGTCACTTTATCATAGGTATCATTCTGGTTGTCAGTATATATATTTAGTCACCAGAGATTGGTATTTGACCAATGTGTAGCATTTATGAAAAGTTTAATATGTAAGGCTTTGTGTGTAGAATTAGAACAGTGAGGGTAGTTACTGAGTTTAACAGCAGTTCCCTTTGATAACGATGGTAGCTTTGGCCACTCTAGTGAATCAGGTGAAGACACATTTGGATGACCCTATAGCATTATATTTTATGTGTTTCCGTCTTGGGAACAAGGGTGTCAAGGTTACCTTTGTTTCCCCTTAGCTATATGCTCCCTTTGATATTTTGAGATGGGTCTCCTGTAGCTCAGGCTGGCCTGGAACTGGTTATGTGTTGTTGGAGGTTGGCCTTGAACTCCTGATCTTCCAGCTTCTTCCTCTAAGCACTTAGATGACAAGCCTAGCATAATTATTTATCTATTTACTTATACTGAAATAACTACTGAAGAACACGCATTTCTCTTTGGAGACTTTTTCTTTCTACATGTAGACAAACAACTAAGAGTAAAATACTTTTGTCTTATAGAAAAGCTTTCTGTTTCTTTCTTTCTTTCTTTTCTTTTCTTTTTCTTTTTCTTTTTTTGTGACAGTTTCTCTGTGTAGCCTTGGCTGTCCTGGGCTCACTTTGTATACCAGGCTCACAGAGATCTACCTGCCTCTGCCTCCCAAGTGCTGGCATTAAAGGCATGCGCCACCATGCCCCGCTACCTTTCTGTTTCTTTGACCTTCTTGCAGACTTTCTGAAAGTCTTTTAGAATACTCATCATTACAGGCCACTTCTAAGGAATGTTACTGCAGTGCATGCTAGCCATTTCCTTTGCCTCTGCACCCACTCCCAGTAATGTCAATGTCCCATACTTTGAGTATGTGTGAGAGCTGTCACACAAGGCTGTGTAGGTGAGGATATACTCTGGGGTGAAGTTCCCACCTCCTACTTGGTTTGCGGCAGGGCCTCTCTTGCTCACTGCTCAGTGTGCCAAGCTAGCTGGCCTGTGCGCCTCCAGCTGTTGTGTTTCATTCTCTCATTTCCCGTGGGGCATGCTGGGATTACAGATGTAACTGGGTCTTCTGTGGACTCTGGGGATCTGAACTGAGGTTGTCAGGTTTGCTGAGCAGCACTTTACCCAGCAAGCTGACCCTTCAACATTCTGCCCTCTTTTCCTGACTTGGCCTTTTCTCCTTTTTGCCCCCTAAGCAAGAGACCGCTTTCCCAACCCTTCTAACCACGGAACTGCTGTAAGACCTGCTTGGGCACCATGTCAGCGTTGGAGCTGGCATGGGCGTCAGTGCAAAGATGGGTTTGTGCATTGATGCGCACTGCTTTCATATACAGCCACAGTTGGCATTCTGATTACGTATGAAGTGAGGCTGCTCATTGTGAGGTGTCAACCACTCTTTAGGAGAGGCTTGTTGTATTTCGTGGAGCTATCCTTTTGAGGTTCTCCAGTTAGAGAACGTTTGCCTGATAAGCACCCCAATTTGCAAGTTGGGAAGGCTTTAAAATGCCCAAATCAGCTGTATCTTCCCCACTCCAATTTCCTTGGTGTCATTTACTATGGCAAGAGCCACCAATGAGAGCCATTTAAGGGAGAAGGCTTTGTTTGCCTCACAGTCCCAGGTTTCTTTGCCTGTCCCTGTGGGGAAGTAAAGGCAGCAGGAACTGGGATAAAGAACTAACAAGCTAGCTCTCAGCTGGTTCTGTCCTTTTTGTTTGGCTCAGGGCCGGGAACAGGAAATGGTGTCACCCACATTCAAGGTGGGTCTTGCTACCCCAGTTAACCCAGTTAAGGACACCCCTCGCAGACATGCCCATAGGCCCCCTACTCCTCGAGACAGGTCCTTCCTGAGACTCCCTTCCCAGGTGACTTTGTGTTATGTCAAGGCCACAGTAAAAACTGTCACACTGTCAATTTTATGTTGGTGGTAAACCCTGAACTCGAAGGCCTCCTCAAGTAAGTTCTAACCTACAGGCATGTTAAATATAATTTATGTATAAATATATAATCATAAATATAAAAGGTTTGTAGAAAGAGAGGTTTCTGACTTTCAATATATTATATATAGTATAATATAATATGTAAATTGTAATATATTATATATATATATATTTAGTTTCTATTTTATTTGTGTGTGTGGTTGTGCCTGTATGTATGTCTGCCTATATATATGTCTGCCTACATGTATGTAGGTACTTATGGAGGCCAGAGGAAGGGTAGAGATCCCTCTAGAGCTGGAGTTGCAGGGGTTTGTAAGACACCCAGGAGCACATGCTAGTAACTGCTGAGCTATCTGTCCAGCTTCTCAATACAGTTTAACGGAAAGTGATTAGTGTCCACTGGTGATAGAGACGGACACATTTGCCTTCGGCGGAGTGGAGCTGCAGTAGGGCCTAGATACGGTGTCAACAAAGAGAACTGATCGTCTTATAACGGCACCTCACGCCCTCAAAAGTGTGAGACCTCAGGTCCTTACCTCAGCTGAGCTCTTGAACAGGGAAGAGGCCAGGGTTTTTGGTAAACTTGCTGAAACTGAACCCTTGAATCCAGGATCTATCTCCTTAGAATCACTGTCATCAGACACGGGCACTGACTGAGAAGAGATGCATTAACAGGACGTAAGGTTGCTCCTGACGCTCTGATATTGACTCATATAGCAGGTTAAAAAATCTAGTATATTTATTTATTTTGGGTGTGTCCATGCATGCATGTGTGTGTGCATCTGTGCATGTGTCTGCGTGTGCACACGTATCTGCTATGGTGTGTGTGTGGAGGTCAGAAGATTAAGTTGTAGGAGTTGGCTCTGAGATTATCAGGCGTGGCCGTGAGTGCCCACTGAGTCACCTTGCTGGCCTAGAAGTTTTAGCAAGTGAAGAAAAATACCTTTAGGATTCATGGTCTTGGACTCACAGAGAGGCAAGGTCGTCCCTTTCTGCCAGCTTTATAGTGGTCTTTTATCTGGTATATTTCTTTCTCTTCTGATCCTGGGTTATTGCTTAGTTGTCGTTTGTGTGGGACTTTGTAGGACTTGAGTAGATTGGTCTCTTGCTCTGTCATCCAGCTACTTCTAATTTTCCCGATACAGTATTCCATTTCTCCCTACTTCAGGCAGATACTGTGGTGAACATGTTATCAACGACAACAACAACAGCAACAACAACAAATCGGTCCTGTTTCTCACAGCAGTAAAGAGATGCTTCAGGAGGCGCCTGTTATGTGTTTTGATAAAGTTATAGGAACAGAAACAAATGGAGGCTACATGGAACAGTACACATGGATTCTCTCTGCGTCATATGATGTCATGTATTGTCTGCTGATAGGGAAGAGCTGCCCTTGAAATTTCCTGCTGTTGTACAGTGGGCTGCAGAGAGGATAGTGCATATAGTCCCCCTGACAGCTTCTCGCTTTTGTCGTTTTCCAGTTGTAGGCAATGCAGCCTGCTTTATAGATGCCAGTTAAGGGTCCTCTGGAAACAGATGTCCCCTGAGAAGCCAGCCTGGAACAGGGAGGGTACAGTGTCCGACCTGCCACCTCTGCTCTTCTCTGCTTCTCCAGCCCAAAGATTTGTTTTTTTTTTTTTTTAGGCAACTAAGGCAAAAGTCAGTTTTTGCCTTTTCTGCTCAGGCTAGAGCCTCTGCTTAGATTGGAGATGACCCAGGTGTACCCTCCTATTGTATTGTGTTCTTTGGCCTTAGGAAATCAACTCGGAAGGCTTAGTGTTTGAACCCAGGTCCTCCACATACAGACTCATGCTGTTTGCTATCCAAATGTGACCATGACCAATCTTCTTAGGAAAACCAAGCCCCAAATCAAAACAAATCCCCTCTAGTTTAAAACACAGCCTAAGCCAATAACAACAACAACAACAAAAGATATCTAGCAATATTTTTAAGTGCTTTTTTCCTTCATTGCAGTGTTGGTCTTCCAGCCCAGATCCTAACTCACACAGGACACTGAGCTAAACCTGCAGCCCAGACCATCACTTTACAACGAAGATGCAGTGACGTTTCCAGGAGCCCTAAGAACCATTTCTCATATATAAAATTTCCTTTATACATGGTGGTATTCTTCTTAGTAGGTAAATATTAAATGCAGTAGGCGCTTATTCCGATTCATTTTTTTACTCCGTAAAATCAGATTCTCGTGACTCTGGTCAGAATTATGTAACTGTAGATCATTGCCGCCTCCAAGACCCAATGTAAGTTTAGTTGCCAGGTAGTAATACCACTTGCCACTTAAACTAGCATAGCAGATGTTCCCTTAAAAAATCAACCAGTTAAAATGCATTTATTAGGGGGCACTTTTAGTATGTAATAGTTCTATGTTGGTTCTTACAAAATCTGAAAGAAAACTGAAGGGATATGCAATCCTGAGTCATAAAGCATTAAAGAAAGAGCTAATTTTGATAATATGTTTTATATAGCAGTACTGTAGGTAGAGCATAGAAAAGAGAGTAGTTCTCTGCATCTTAATTTCTCTAATATCTGAAGAAGCTGAACAGTACAGTTTTATATGACAACTCGTATTTGACCAGGTGTGGTGGCTTATGCCTGTACTGTGGAGGTGGAGTCAGGAGAATTGCTATGAGTTTGAGGCTGTGTTGGGCCATATAGTGAGTTCTAGGGTTCAAGGCATCTAGGGCTGCATAGCAAGAACCAGTCTCAGACAAGACAAAAGAAAACACAACAACAACCTCAACGATTGTACTGCATTTGTATTTGCTCCCCCCCAACATATTCATGTCTCTATAGATGCATATGTCCCCCTCCCAGCTTTGGCATTTGGTAGTACACTGCAGACTCCCAGGCATCTCTTTGCTGCACATTTCGTAAGAACGAGGGCCTTGCCTGATATAACCACTGGATAACTTTTCCTGCTCAAAAATTTTAATATATGGATTCAATACAGATGTTAACTATACCAACTATTTTGGAATTTCCTCAGTCGTATGAAGAGCACCCGTTTTTGTTTGTTTGTGCGTCTCTCCATCCAGGGCAAAAGCATTAGCGTTTGTGTATGGTCTCTTCAGGTCAGGACCTATTTAGTCTCTATTAGTGCTGTCCAGCTCCGTACCTACTAGCCATTTGGGACCATTTAAAAAGACATTTGACAATTGTGCTCATTAGTCACACCAGCCATACTTTGAGTGATCACTGGCCATGTATGGCTAATGGCTACCAGTAGGGCTGTACAATATAAACTGTTTCCATTATCACAGAAACTCCTGTTGGACAGATCTAGAACATTCCTTCTGTCTTTCATGAACTCAGTGTCTTGAAGAGGTCAGTCCAATTGTCTTGTTGAATGCTCCGCATTACAGACTGGCCTTGTTTCATCATGAATCCAATTTAGATTGTGGCAGATTTTTCTGTCCAAAGAGAAGTACACTAATGCAGTTAGCCCAGCCATAGCCATTTCTATAAAGTGTGACTGTCACTTTGTCCATGTGAGGAGGGAAGACTTGCCACTCACCCTGGATTCAGACAAGGACTTGTGACAGTTGGTTGAGGAGGACACCGTCCACTGGGATTTAAGACACCATTTCATTTGGTTGTATCTGTTTCCATCAGGTGCTGGATGGGTGGAGCTCAGGGAGTTGTGGAAGAGTTGGGGGGAAGGATTGAGGGAACCTGAGGGGTCAAGGACACCACATAAAGCCCTACAGAGTAAAATAACCTGGGCCCATGGGGCTCACAGAGACTGAACCACCAGCCAAAGAGCATGCATGGGCTGGACCTAGGCCTCCTGCACATAGGCAGCTTGTTCCTCATGTGGGTCCCCTAAAAATTGGAGTGGATACTGTCTCTGTTTCCTGCTTTAGTATCCCTTTCCCTTTGCTGGGCCTCAGTGGGAGAGGATGCGCTTTGTCCTGCTTCAGCTTGATATGCCAGGGTGGGTTGGTATGCATGGGGGAACCTCCCCTTCTCTGAGGATAATGTGAGGGGAGAGTGGGGGAGAGGGAGGTGTGAGGATGGGGCTGGAAGGAGAGGAGGGAGGGGCTGCAATCAGGCTGTAAAGTGAATACATAAAATAATGAAAAAAAGAAAAAAAAAAAAAAGAAAAGAAGAGTAAAGATAGACCTTTTCTTACCTAGAGCTGCACTGTGGGATGCCAAGGCTGTGGGAAGATAGGTGAGGATGCGGATTCCATCTCCCAGCATTCACTTCTTGCAGTTGAGGTCCAACCTACAATGGAGCAGACAGGCTGTACCAGCTGAGGGCTGTCTGTGTCCCCATGAGCAGAGAGCTAATAAATAACCACTCTTCCAGACTTGTAAGAAGTGGGGAGTTGTTGATTTGGCAGTAAATACATCATGCATAAGCTAAGCCAAACTTGGCAAAAGTTCAATATAATTCAGTAAGCACCAGGGTGACTATTACTAGGGACGAGGGCTTGCTTGGTTAAGGCAATGGCAGTCGATTTCTCCAGGACCGGGAAAAACTGTTCTTCTCTGCAACTGGGAAGTAAAATAAAGGGGATTTTAGCTTTGAACAGGACAATAGTCAACAGCTACTTGTTAACATTTAATTCTATACCATATAAATCCCATGTGTGTGTACTTGTGTATAAATGTCAACACACTGGTACGTATGCTAGACACTGGCAGTGTATACCTCCCTTTATTACTATCCACCTTATTTTAAGATTTTATTTTTATTTAAAAAAAGGTTTTTATTAAGTCTTTTATAAGGTAACCTTTCTCATCCAAATTATATAATATAATTACATACCTTCTCCCTCTCTTGAGCCCCTCCCATAGTCACACCTCCTTTTCATGTTCGTAAGCGCATAAATATATAAATGCAACTTACTGAGTCTGTTAAGAACTCATTTGGTATAGGCTAACCAATCTATTTTTATCCTTATACGTGTGCTTGTACTTGTGAGTTTCCCCCACATGTGTGTGTACCACCCATTGAGGCCAGCAGGGGGGGTCAGTTCCCCTGGAGCTGGAGTTACAGGTAGAAGTGAGCTGCCCAATGTGGGTTCTGGGAACCAAGCTCAGTTCCTTTGCCAGAGCAGGAGTGTTCTTACCCACTGACCTGCCTCTCCAGCCCTTACATCTTCTGTTAAGGTGAATCCCACACCTGACCTGGAGGTAAGTCCTTAATGCACAGAGCCATCTATCTCTCCAGCCCAGTCGGACCCTGATTTACAAGTCCTATTATTTGATTGAGTAAAATGCACCATTAAGTAGGACGTTTGAATTTTGTCTGCTGATAAGAACCACAGATCTCGTTATTTCTCCGATAAAGGGGATATGGCACCACTTTGTCTAATTTGGATTTCATACTGGCAGACTTACTTAGACTTTTTAAAATCCCAAAGTCTATTTATAAAGTTCTTGGGGTAATAAATAATTTAAGACAAATAAGAAGGAAAATTCCAATGTACATTTCTTGTTTCTCTTGTGTGGAACCCTTTGACAGTGTTTCCAGACTCAGGATTTTTAAATCTCTTATGAGTTATGTGGTTTTTCTGATAGCTGTTCTTGATTGAATATTTAGTAATATTTCTTCAAAGACTCTTATCACAGGGAAAAATCTCAGAAGAAAGAGTGGATTGATCAGTTAATGATTTCATAAGAACAAATCAGTGAGCTGCACCTGCTAAAGAGTGCTGTCTGTCTGTCCAGAGAAATGTGGTAAGAGAGACATCAGAGCAGAGGAGGGTGGGATATCGAGACTGATGTGACCTGAGGAGGGGTTGGTTCTCAGTGAGCCCTAGCAAGAAGAAATTTAGAAGGGACATTTCTCAGCTCTGGGAGGGCGAGGTACACGGCAGTGGGTACGCTTGGCCTGCAATTCATCTCTCAGTGTCCACTGAAGCTGGTTCAATTTGTCTTTCCCCGGAGACACTGAAGTCCATTCTATAAAATGTCGGGGTGTTTGCACTGTAACCGGCACATGCCCTGCTGTATCCTTTAGATAATCTCCAAATCTTATCATACCTAGCGGTATAAGTGCTATGTAAGTAGCTGATAGATTGCCTTGTTTAAGGAATACAGAGAAGGAAAATTGGTTGGGATTTGTTTGGAACGATGTTCCTTTCAGTGTCCTTTGGATATGTGGAGTGCTGGCTGCATTTGAGAAATGGAGTGACACAGCGGACTGAGAGGAGGGCAGGAAGGATCATGGGAGAAGACTGGACTTCAACAACAGCAAAGGAGTGGAGTGGAGACCACGGTTATTACATTTGGAATGAACTGTGGATTTGCGTACATAGGAGAGGCCAGTTTAAGCACATTCTGAACAGAGAGTTCAAGTGAAGAGATAGCATTGCTGTTCAGGTGGTTTTGAGAGAGCCAACTTTAAATGTCAAGGAGGAAGGATTGATTTCCTAAAACCTTGAAGACAAGGGATCGGCTGGAAGTCTCAGAGAATCCCGAGTGTCTCCTGTGACAGGCTCCCTTGCACACACCACTTGTACATACCCCCCCTCATAGCGGTAATTGGACCACAGCGGTTCCCCTGGCAGCTCTAGCCACGAGGATAAGCCGGCTGCCTCCACATGGCTTTAGGTGTGCTTGCATCAGGCAGGCGTGGTGGTTTGGTAGCGAGCCAGTGGTGACGGAAGGGAAGTGCTGCCCCAAGGGCTTATGTGTTGTGTCAGAGGGGCAGCATTCCCTTGGTCTGAGTACTAGCCAGCTTGAAACTCTGATTCCAGCACTTGACAAAGGAAAAAGCTAATATTGCTGCGGTTTGCTTAACTTATGTTTTCTTTCCTTCCTTCCCTTCTTCCCTTCCTCCCTTTCACCCTCCTTCCTTCCCTCCTGCTCCCTCCTTCCTTTCCTCCCTCCTTCCTTTCCTCACTCCCTCTCTCCCTCCCTCCTTCCTTTCCTCTCTCCTTCCTTCCCTCCTTCTTTCTCCTCTTCCCTTCTTTATTTATTTTAAAACAATTCTTATATAGCACAGTTTGGTCTCTAATTTATTGTGTAGCTGATAATGGCTTTGAATTCCTGATCCTCCTGTATCCCCCTTCCAAGTGTTGAAATTATAGGCATATGCGATAGTTATACCATGCCTGGATAACTTCTTTCATTTAAAAATATGTATCTCTACTTTATGTATGTGAGTGTTTGACTGCATATATGTATGCTTGTGGAGACTAGGAGAGGGTATAAGAGCCCCTGAAACTAGAGTTGGAGATGGTTGTGAATTCCCATGTGGGTGCAGGGAACTGAACCTGGGTCCTCTGGAAGAGAAGAAAGTGCTTTTAATGGTTGAGTTATATCTTCAGCCATCTATCATCTATCTATCTATCTATCTATCTATCTATCTATCTATCTATCATCTATGTGTCTACCATCTATCTATCCATCTATCATCTATCTGGCATCTGTGTGTGTGTGTTGTGTATGTACAGATATTATGGTATGCACGTAGAGGTCAGAGGACAACTATATGGAGTTGGTTCTCTTCTTACATCTTTATATGAATCCTGGGGACTTGAACTCAGGTCATCAGACTTGTTCAGCAAGCACTTTAACCTACTGAGCCATTTCACCAGTTCTTTTCCAGCTAAATCTTGTAGTTGGTATGTTTGGGATACATGGAGTAAGTGTTCAGGGAAAGAAGTAATTACCAGTGTGGAAGAGTTATTTGTCCTTATTAGTGTTGACAAATACCATCACTGTTGTTTCCTGGCATCTAAAGATGAGTGCCTGTTTCTAATTCCTCATTGACTACTGAGCAGATCCAGATGCTCCTCAATCGGCTACCACATAGACGGGGACTGTTATTATGTGACACATCCTGCTTGAGCCCCTTTCTGGATTAAGATGCTGTGGGGTGGGAAGGTTCAGGATTCCTGTTCTTGCTCTTCCCTCTGCTGCCATGTTCAGGGGCCCGTCAGCTCCATCCTGCCTCCTCTTTGGGTTTGGGAATTTACAGAGTATGTCATTGAAATTCCTTTTCCCCAAATGGGACAAGTGTCTTAATTGAGGTCAGGCCAGCACCGAGTGTGACAGAATCTTCCTCCTATCCACCCTTGGCACACAGAGAGAACTCACACAGCCAAAGACTGGTGTGAAACTGTGCCCTCAAAGCATATCCATTGGGATAAAGCAGATGCCCACTTGGATGCTTAATGTAGCAGCTCCCTTGCCAAGTCCTGTTGTTCTGTTTGGTCCCAGGCCAGATGGCAACTTAGTGGGTGGACCATCAGCCCTGGACTTCCTTCAGCCTTCCTGGGTCTAGAAGAAAATACCCAGCTGTCTCTTCCCTTGTTGGAGTGAGCTTGTGGAATCAGAAATTGCCCTTACTGTTACTTAATATTTACATAGCTTTGTTTAATTTGTAACTGCAACACCACTGATACAGGTTTATTTGGATTATAAAAACTTTGAGTCCCTTGGTAAAATTAAGTGGGACTCATTTACCAGCAATTCGGCAGGATGAAAGAGCTTCCTGAGTGATCATGGGAGAGGCTGGGCAGATCTCAATTAGGCTGAACCAGTGTTGTGCTTTCTGTACTGTCTGCAGGCACTGGAATGTTTAGTCACACACCCTTACTGAGCCTGCATGAATTCAGCCGTCTCAGGACATGTTACTGTGTAGCTTTTTCCTGACAGCCATGAGACAGGAACACACAAGGTCCTCCCTCCAGTGTCAGTGGGTCTCCTGAACCTCATAATTCTTGGAGTTTTGTGCTTGGATTGTGTTATCATTGAACATAGATTAGCTGTGCTCTGTCTGAATTGCACTAACAGTATCTATAGCTGGTATAATTTGATTTCTAGTGTCATTGAAAAACCACCAAGTAGAACAAGTAGAAATGTCCCCAAAGAGAGCCAATATTATTCCATAGGGTTCTTTCGAGTGGACCTTGAATCCCAACAGTAGCTTGAATTTCTGTGATTTGATATAAGTAACACTTTTACAACTGCATTTTGCTTATTTACTTATTGCCATTTTAAAGTAAATTGCAAAGTAATATGGGGGGGAAAAGCACAACAGCTTTCTTGACAATTTTTTTCAGGCCCATGACTGTTTCAAAACAAAGCTAAATGTATATAGGCATGTTGCAGATGACGTGTAGCTTCCACTGGTGGCCCAGGCTGGGGTCTTGGTCTGGATTTGTGTCTTGTAGATGTATTCTGATTTTCCTTAGGCTCCAGTTCCGGCCTGAGTAGCAATTCTCTAAGGCTCAGTGCTGTGGGTAAATGATGGTGTATGCTAATACAGCATGGATGACACAGGGACTGTGGCTGGTGTCCTTCGAAAAGTCTTGCTTGGCTCCTACCTTCCCTTCCCTATAGGGACTTATCATGAGGAAAGGAGATCTGGATTCTAAAGTATTTAAAGCCCCGAGGTGCCAAACAAAACAAAACAAAAAACAAACAAACAAACAAATAAACAAAAAACGGGAGAGGCAAATAATATGGTTTTGATAAGTGGTTATAATTAACTAATTAACTTTGCTCATATTATTGTTGTCATGTTACTGTCACCACTGCTAAGATAATAAAATTGCTGGGGTCATCACCACTACTAAAATAACAACAAAGTCATCAAACTTCTCATACCATGCCCTTCAGCTCCTGACCGTGAGTGGGGAATCACACCCAACAGCTGGGATGCAGGGCTTTCTCTTAGATAATCTGAAACCTCAGAATTATCCTGGCCAGGACCTCCAATTGCCTTTCTCTCACTATTGGGAGTATTTAGCTCATATTCAAAAGCTCAGAATAAGTTATGGGGGCCCACTGGGCCTGCGGGGGAACTTTAAGTTCCCCATTAGGAGCTTCTATTATTTTTTTTAATATTATGTGTATGGCTGTTTTGCCTGTTGTGTTTTTCCGTGTAACCCATGCATGTAGCATCTGAAGAACACAGAAGGCACTTAAACTCTTGGGCCTGGAGCTATAGACAGTTGCGAGCTGCCATATGGGTGCTGGGAATCAAATCTGTGTCCTCTGCAAGGGTAGCCAGTGCTAGTAACTACTGAACCATCTTACCCCAGGAGCTTCTGAATGGACAACTACATTGCTGGTTGGCTATTAGCCTTGTGTCTTGATCTAGTTACTGGGTCTCTGTCTTGTTTATATGATGGAATTTGAACCGCACTGTACACCCTGGCGGTCACTTAGTCCCTCTATGGTCTTTGGCTTTCGAAACCTGACCAGGCTTCCTCAGTTCCTTTTGATTTCCTAAGCTTTGCCTCCCCCTGCCCCCTGCTGCACCTGGCACTTCTAAGCTCTGCTTGAGTCTCAGATTCTCCCAACAGCCATCTGGTTAGCATCTCCATGTTGTCGGAGCTATCATTTAAGTCGAATTTTATTGACTAACACTGAGGAGGGGGAGGAAAAGAACATGGACAAAGAGCAAGAGAGATTGGTTTCTGTGTGAGGCTAATCTTCACTGTCAACCCAATGGGATTTAGAATCCCCATGGAAAGCCCTGTGCTATGTCTATGGAGGTGTTTTCAGAAAGTTTCACCGAACAGGGAAGACATCTCAGAATGTAAGATGGGGCCTTAGTCTGAACGGAAAGGAAATAATGACGCTGAGCACCAGCATTCTTCTCTGCTTCCTGACTATGAGTACAGGGTGACCAGACCCCTCCTGCTCTTGCTGTCTTGATGTCTGGCAGTGACAGACGGTCACATTAAACTGTAAGCTGAAATAAAACCTCCCATTCCTGAGTTGCTTCCTGTGAGGGATTTGTTTCACAGCAATAAGAAAAGTGACAAACGCAGCATATTTTTTCATTCATGAGATGTGTCATCCTTCTGTGGACTATGGCTCTGTGGCTAGTGTCTGAAGTTGTGTCTGCATTTAGCCAATCCAGGTGAATATTTGCTGTGTGAGAATGAGGGGGCATCTTGTGCTAATGGGTCTGACCAGATGGATGTTGCTGTGAGCTTTTAAGGCCTGGGATGGTTGACAGACAACATGTTCATTGCTGTAGCTCCACATACATTCGGTGGAGTGAATGAATACATATTGGCAGTGCCGAGACTGGCATGTGGAGTCTTGAATGCTGAGGTCAGGATCTCTCCTTGTTTGAGGATTAACTGTGACCTCTGGATCTTTTCTCCTCCTCCTGTCTGGTATAACCAGAATTCTGTTCTTGGTGTGAGCATTCATTTAAGCTGAAGGATTCAGAAAGAAAGTAATCTTGATACCTAAAAATATAGGTCTTTTTTTTTTTTTTTTTTTTTTTTTTTTTAATGTAAGGCACTCCTTAAAGTCCAGGATCTAAATTGGTGGCTATGACTCTGAAATATGCCTCTAAAATTTGCTTAAGTGGATAAGCAGCATGTTGACACACCGATGCTGGGAGTTTGCGCCTACTCAATACTGCTTGACTAGAAGTTGTGGTTGTAAGTATCCTGCTCTGTAAGTACAAGTGATGAAACAGCCACAGGTTCCAGTCTTGCTGTTAAGAGGTTAATTGATGTTGGGGCTTCCTGAATACAGAACTCAGGGAGGCTTTCTAGGTTGCAGATTCACCTCTGTGTGTACATAAACCTCTGTACTGTAACCTGGTCCCTTTGACTTATTTATATTCACTTATTATCAATTCATTAATTTGAAATAGGGTCTTAGGTAGCCCAGGCTGGCCTCACACTGGCTATATAATCAAGGCTGGCCTTGAACTTCTGATCTGGCTACCTCTACCTGCCAAATGATGGGATTATAGGGTCTGTTTTAGACCATAAGAATGTTTACTTTTCAAATGTCAATATTACAGGGAAGTAAAAGGTTCTTACAACACATCCCACGATCAAGTCAAGGGAGAGAGTTTATCTTGATGTAGATATGTGAAGTCATTTTATTTTCAGGCTTATATTTATTGGCTATTCAGAATTCTTAGGGAGTTACATCCTACCAGACTAAAATGGGAATTGTTTCATATGAAAATAGAGATTGGTGTGTGTGTGTGTGTGTATGTGTGTGTGTGTGTGTGTGTGTGTGTGTGTGTGTGTGTGTGTGTAGAGTGTATGTGTATATGTTTGCCATGAGGGCAGAGTGTAAAGCCAGGCTTTCTAACCAGGAACAATGCTTCTGCCAGATATGAGCTAAAACTGGAGTTGGCATCAGGTCAACGGGTGGCAAGCACACACTGAACACTTGAGTGGCAGATGGGCACCCTACATGGTGGGAGATCACTGTCAGCCATAGCTCTTTGTTGTCCTCCCATCTTCATCCAAGCACCCAGCAGGTTGCAGGCAGGTGTCCCCAGCAGGAAGAATCAGAGTGTGATTATGATCTGAAACCTTGGACCTACGCGGGGTGGGGGTGGGGGAAGACAGGAGTCTTGAAGTTTCTGAAATGCAAATACCCAATGGTAGGAGATTTCTGTTTCCTAGAGGAGCAGCATGATCTGCTTGATTTTGCACAAGCAATAAAGGAGACGGTATGGTCTGCCGTCTCCAGGGGTAATGATGACCACTTAAGACATTTGTGTTCATGTTGATAATAAACAACGGGCTGTGTGCTGTCTTGGTCAGATTACTTTGTGTCTTGGTCAGATTACTTTGTCTCCTCGTGGTTATCTTTATTGGCATCATCAAACATTCACCGAGTCCCTGCTGTGAGCACAGTCCAGCTCCAGGAAGCCACGAGAAGATAGAGAAGTGAAAGATGTGCTTTCTTTTAGAGAGGTGGTTTTCTGTTTAGGACTGAATTTAGACACTAGACCAGTTACGTGATTCATTCATTTAACACACATGTAACTGCATATTGAGCTCCGGTAAGTGTCGAACTCAGCATTTCAGAAGTAAGGCTGCAGGTGTACTTTCTGCTCTGCGTCACCATCAGCAGGGGTGATGGCAGGTGGATTGACTTTTTTTTTTCATTGCTTTGACCAGAATATACAATGAGAAACAATTTACACGGGGAAGGGTTTGTGCTTTTCATATGGTTTAAGAGGATGTAGTCAGTCATGGGAGTAGGAGTTGGGGTGGCAACAGGAAGTGGAAGTATCAGGTCACATTGCATGTGTAATCGGGAAGCAAAGAGCAGGCAGGAAGTAGAGCTGGAAAATAAGACATCAGGACCTACGCGCTTCCTCCAGTGAAGCTCTGTCTCCAGAAGTTTCTACAACTTTCCCAAGCAGTCCCCAATGTGTGTATGGGGGTGAAGGTGTGTGGCTGTGCATGAGTGGTGGCCTGACGTCAATGGCTCATTGAACCTGGTGGTTAGCACTTGGCTAGACTGGCTGCCTGTGAGCCCCTGCGAGCCTCCTGTCTGTGCTTTCAACCCTGGGATTACGGGTGGGCACCATTGTGCTGCACCCCTTACGTGGACGCCAGAGATGAGAACTCAGATCCATATATGCTGTCACGGCACACATCTTGCCTGCTGAGCCATCTCACTGGCTCGAATGATGCTGTTGTGAGCGCTTATATCTCACGTTGCTTTTCAGCGGCAGCCTTAGGTATACTCCAAATCAGGCATGCAATCCATACGTTCCGTAAGGAATGGGAGACTCGCAGCTCATCTCTTCTGAAGGAGCAGTACTATGGAGATTGAGCATGGATTTGACGTTCTCTTTCTGGTACAGGTTAGAATTCCTTCAACACTTGCTTTCATCGGGAGCTTGACAGAACATTAACGCGCATGTGCAGCACTGATGTTCCGTGTTACAGAAGAAGACATGCTTATGTTTTTGATAGCAGGTGTCAGCGTCAGCATTCTGTCACAAAACCTAGGAAGTCGGATTTTTTTTTCTCCCCTTCCAGACACTGGGTATTTATACTTTCTGAAGGAGGAAGTTTAAAAGAGAAAGAAATGGAATGTGTTGTGTGTTGTATCTTTACCTGCCATAAAACATGTTGCAGATTAGAACCACGTATCTGGGGTTCTAAACCAACTGGGATAGCTGCTTTTCTTTTTATTAAATAGAGATGCACCAAGAACTTACTCGTTTGCTTGTTCCTCAGGTAGGATGTTCAGTTTCATTATCAAAAATACCAAGGGAGCCGTGGGTTTTTTTTTTTTTTTTTTTTTTTTTCTCCCCATGAGAGCTCTGTGCAAATTGTCAGACACTTTGGCTGGCTGGAATAATTGTATAGCTTTTTGTGTGTCGTACTTAAAACAAAGCAAGATGTATGGAAAATGGGTGTGATGGAAGATAATTCTTCCCTTTCAACTCGAAGCTTCTCCAGTTTCCCCACTGGGTAGATTAGTTTGATAATAGAGGAATTTCTTAGAATTGGTGAACATTAGACTTTTGACTACAGCTTACATAATATCTAATTTTCTGTTTGTGTGGGTGGCATTTGACGGTTTTCAAGACATTTTGTTTGCACCACTGCACCACTGTGGCCTTGTTACAGTGACCCGGATGTGATCCTTAAGGTCTCCCAGGCTGGGAGGCAATGGGCACATACATTAGCCATGCTACAAGCTTCTTAACCGTGAGTTTGGGGCCATCCTGCGTGTGCGTGAAGTGCTATAGTCTTTCCTTAAGCACGAACATTTGTCCTTCCCAGAGTGAAAACCAGGCCTCTAGGACGCCTTCTCTGTCCCATTGATTCTTTTTTATTATAAATCTACTGATTCTTGGGGAAGAGCAAACATTGGTGGGGCTCTCCCCATCACCTGAACTTTTTCTTTAAATTAATGTAGTTCCTCAACAATTTCACTCATGTGTTCTACGTTGTGATCACTTTCTCCACTTATCCCCATTTCTCCCTCCCAACCCTGTTGTCCTTTCTCACTCGAATATTTTGTTTGTTTGTTTGTTTTATGACCATTTCGTTTAGCCAGGGCCATCTGTGTGACTACTGGGTTGAGGGCTGCCCTCTGGAGTCTGTTGGGTCAGCTGCCCACTGGAGTCTGTCGGGTCACCAGTGGGTACCGAACCGAAGGCAGTGACTCCCTCTCCTTCAACCTATCAGTAGTGTCAGTGGGTTTGTGATTGCAGCGACTTGTCCAGAACATGGCTTTTGGCAACCCGTCTTCATACCTTTTGGCCCATTTGCGTTTTCTACCCCCACTTTTGTAGTGTTCTCTGAGCCTTAGCAGGGATGGTATACGAGTATCTTTGTCTTAGTTACTTTTCTATTGATGTGATAAAACACCGCAACCTAGGCAACTTCTAATAGGAAGCGTTTAACTTGGGACTTACAGTTTCAGGAGGTTTGTCTTCATGACCATCATCACATCAGGGAACAGGGCAGCGAGCAAGCAGGCGTGGTGCTCAAGTGGGAGCCGAGTGCTCATATTCTGAGACACAGCCGTGAGGAAGAGAGACAGAGAGACCCTGGGAAAGGTGCTGATCTGTTGAGACTTGCAACCCCAGCCCCCAGTGACACACCTCCCCCAACAAAGCCATGCCTCCTCCAGCAAGGCCATGCCTCCTGCGACAAGGCTACATCTTCTCCAACAGGCTCCACTTCTTCCAATAAGGTCTCACCTCTTCCAATAAGACTATGTCTCCTCAACAAAGCCTTGCCTTCTAACCCTTCCCAAACAGTTCCACCCACTGGGGACCAGTCATTCTAATAAAAGAGCTCATGGGAGCCATTTTCATTTAGCACAGCTTAGGACTTAGCACTCCCCTACTAATCATTCTTAGCAGCCTGTGCAGCCACAGGTCTCTGCATTTACCACCCATCAGTGGGAAGCCGGCCTCCTCCTCCCAGGCGTGAAGGCTGAGGAGAGCATCCATTAGCCTGGTGCCCACTGCTGTGGGGCCTGGGTTCATGCGGAGCTACTCTCTTAACTAACACATTGTTGTCCATGTAGAGGGGTTCTCAGCCCGGTTCCTCACAGAGATAACTTAACCTACAACATTTCAAAATTGGTACTATTCAAATTATCGGGCTATTCATAAAATAATTTGTTTTGCGGCTTACAAATGAGCAGGGAGCCAGCCTGTTCGTGTACTAAGTACTTTCACATGACCACACCAACACCAACTGTGTTCACTACCCACTTCAGTTCGGCGTTAGCGAATTGGACTGTTTACTTCTGAGACCCAAATAAAATCACTTCATTAGCCAAGGCCCTACATTGTAACAGAGATGCTTTCAAGCCAATAGCAGCAGACATGTTCAGGAATTGAAAATCTCTAGGAAGAAAAAGCTACCTACCATATTAGAAGGTTACCCGACCTGGCGTCATTGTGGAGGTGATCTCTGCCAATCTGACCTGAGAAGTTACATTCTTTCTTTCTGAACACTCACTTTATATGACTGGACTAAGCAACGCAAGCAGTGGTGAAGAAAACAGCCCTTGCTAACCCACTGTTTGAGAATTTTTGCCTTAGGAGGGGGCACTAGGGGGAGGTTGTTTCTCACCGAGTCCCCTGTCAGAAGGACGGCCATCATAGGGAGCTCTCACAGTTAGATGGCTATGACCTCCAGGCCAGTCTCAAGTGAGTCTGAGAAGCCACATTTTCATGTACCATGGGCTCCAGAGTGCCCTAGTTTCATAACTCTGTTGCTATGATACCAATATCCCAACAAAAATCAACTTGAGGGAGAAACAGTTGATGGTTGATTTGACTTACAGTTTTACGTTATATTCCATCACTCCAGGGAGTCCCAGCCTTAGGAATACAAGTCTTCCTTGCAAGGAGTGTTGTAACCAGTCACATCCCATCCAAAGGGAACAGCGGAAAGAATCCAGTGCAAGCGCTAGTAACTCAGGCAGGTTTTATTAACTGCTAAACAGTTTGGGACTCAGGTACCAGGGAATGGTACCACCCACAGTTGGCTTGTTCTCACCTCAACTCCACTAAGAAAAGATCGTGATTCTATCCGACAAGCAATTGAGACTCTGTCCAGGCCATCCTAGGTTGGCTTAAGTTGACAATTAGAACTAACCTTCATATACGGGAGATCCTTGTTTTGCCTCAGAATAGGGTGCCTCTAGAAAGCTGGGTGCTAATTTCATTATGCAAACATTGCCAGTCTTGGGTTTTTTATTATTATTGTTTTGAGACAGAGTCTCCCTATGTCCCTTTGTAGTGGTATGAGGCAGATTTCCCGGTGCTGATCTAGACTTTGCAGATCCCAAGGATGCCCTAATGGGCCAGCATGCTGTGAGGGGAAAAATCACTACACAGGTCCACCAGAGACAGTTTAATTCTACAAAGTCTCACTGTGACTGCTGCCTCATGAAAAATAAACAAACAAAACCCACCACCACCAAAAGTTATTGTATGTGTGACCAAAGGTGATACCCAGTTAAGGAACTGGTATAGACTGGTTGATCTCCAAAAGACCTTTGCTGGCCCGACTGTATAATAATTGTACGATGTACATTTTTTTCACCAATAAAAATATCAGTGAGATTTGTAGTTTCATCAGTCATTGCTACAGTGGCTTTGTGAGATTGTATAACATGAGCACATTGGTTGTCGTTTAGCCGTGCTAGGCAGTTTCATTTGGGCAGTGCCTTTGTCATAGCCATCCATCATTTGTTGTTTTAAAATTGCATTTCTCCCTCCATCCTTCCTTCCTCCCCTCCCTCACTGATGACTCTTCCTCCTATGCTTCTTTCTATCTCCTTCCCGCTTTCTATCCTTTTCTTCCTTCTCCCCCCCAACCCCCCGCCAGATGTATTTTACTTTATTTTGCTTTTTAGTCTTTCGTATCCTAAGCTGGCCTTGAACTCTCTGTGTAGCCAAGACTGACCTCAAGCCCACAGCAATTCAGGCCTTGGCTTCCTTGCTGCTGGGCTTATAGGTGGACAGCAACACACCCGGCAACAGCCATTGATGCTTCTCTTCAAGGCTGGGGACCGTGAGTCGTCTCAATATAGTCCATGAAAAATCTAAAACTGGAATAACAACACTGTTACAGTCTTGTGCGTGTGTGAGGCTTTGAAGGCCGGTAACTAGAGCCCTGTGTTTTGTTAGCGGTGATTGTTAAGCAGCCTTGTTTGGGAGGCGTTAAAGGATCTTCTTTAGAGGGTTCCTAGTCACACAGTTCCAAGCTCAGACGGACCCAGAGCATCTAACACTGCGAGTGGGTGCTGTTTCGTTCTCTGTTCTCTGTGTAAGTCAGTCTTGGTGTGAAGATGGGGGTTTCCAGGCTTCATTGGAGAGAGATGGTCAGTATTGATGTTTTATGGCCGTGTGATGGGGTGTGTCTGCATATTTGCATGGGTGAGCGTCCCTCTTCTGGTCTGTTCTCGGGCAAAGACTGGAGTGCATTGAATGATTAACTCAGCCGGTGCTGAGCAGCTAGATGTTTTCAAAGTGTGTATTTAAAGTCAGCTCTTTGAGGCAGGTAGCATTTTCCTCTGTATGTACTATTTAAATAGTGAATGCTCAGTTCTTAATTTAGTCCACAAAAGAAAGAGTGTGTGTGTGTGTGTGTGTGTGTGTGTGTGTGTGTGTGTGTGTGTGTGTGTGTACGTACGTACGTACTGTTAATGCACTAATGTGTAGAAGCCAGGGGTGAGCATTATGTGACCTCCTCTATTACTTTGCACCTTAATTTGTTAAAGATAGGGCCTCTGACTGAACCTGGGAGTGGCCATTTTTCTGCTAGACTGGCTGGCCAGAGAGTGCCAGGGCCCCTCCTGTCTCTGCCTACCCAGGACTGAGGATCAGGGCAGGTTCCATGTAGGTGCTGGGATCTGAACTCAGGTCCTCAAGCTTGTGCAGTAGGTACTTTATACCTATTAAGGCATCTCCCAGCCTTAACTAATACATGAAACAATATGTGCTAACAGTGTCCATTGTTACCCAGTGTGAATGATCTTCCGATACCATGGCTTCCAGTTTTTCTTATTTTCGAAGTTTTCTGCCAGTTTGAAGCCCCCACTGAATGGATATGTAAAATTTGCAAGATACCAAAGTCTCCATTTTTTAGTTTTTCTCAGTCCAAAATAGAATAGTAGTAGTATTTATCACTGTGCATTTGTAAGAAATCAAATTGTTAAGTATATAAAGTACTTTTAAATTGCCTGGCATTTAGGAACCCTGCACTGAAGAGGAGGAAGGAGGGACCGCCTTCCAGTAGCTGGGGTCAGCATGTGATCCAGTGCTAGCCTCTGTTACTCCACAGGCCAGCTTCATGCACTGTCCTGTTGATGGCTTATTAACCTTCAGTTAATTACTTTAAGGGCTCCTGGAATGAGGAAAAATCAGAAGTTGTCAGGGTTATCTTACAGGGAAGAACCAGGTCTTTTTGTTTTACAAGTGATGTTTCTGTACCTGATGAGCCCCATGCAGGCGACACCTTCCTTTTCCTTGTTCACTAAGGTTTTTTTTTTTTTTCCCCGAATGGGTCTCTCTGTATTAGCCTTGGCTGTTCTGGATTCACTTTGTAGACGAGGCTGGCCTCGAACTCACAGCCGTCCACCTGCCTCTGCCTCCCGAATGCTGGGATTAAAGGCGTGCACCACCATGCCCAGCCTGTTCACTAAGTCTTAATGTTGATTATCTCTATGCCACAATGTACTAGAAGGGGTTTGGTTGGTCTCAGTCTAGAGCAGCTAATAGTTTCCCATGGACTTTGCCTTGAAAGCACCTCTCTCCTGTTGTCACCACAGAGGAAAGGATTCAGCTATCTACAGGATTGACAGGGCTGGAAGCAAAAAAAAAAAAAAAAAAAAAAAACATAGGGCCCAGGGCAGGAAAATCATTCTCTTCTGTACACTGACAACCGAACTTACTGGTGGTCCACCTTTAAACAACAGTGCCAGAATTTCCTAGGGATCTGAATTGGGGGTGCTAGAGAACCCCCC
Source organism: Acomys russatus (assembly GCF_903995435.1). Lineage (NCBI taxonomy): Eukaryota > Metazoa > Chordata > Mammalia > Rodentia > Muridae > Acomys > Acomys russatus. The sequence goes on along the minus strand of NC_067149.1, from coordinate 60,215,918 downwards.
TGAGTCACCCACTGTGACATTTTATTTCATTGTTAGCTTGGCTATGTTTAGAGAGTCACCTAGGAGGTACATGTGCAGATGTGTCCTTGAGGGTGTTCCATTGATTTAATTCCGTAGGATAGAAGACTCGTCCTGTGTGTGTATGTGTGTGTGTGTGTGTGTGTGTGTGTGCGCGCGCGGTACTGTGCTGTGCACTGGAGTCTTAGACAGTAGAAGGGGAGGATGAGAAAGCGAGTTGAGCACCAGCTCTCATCCTGGTTCCTGGTGTCATATGCGGCACGGCCAGCCCCTTCATCCTTCTGCTCCCATGCCTTCCTGCCATGAGGGACAATAGTCTCAAACCCTGAGAAAAACAAACTAAAACAAAAAAAAACCACTCTTCATGACGCTGCTTTTGTCACAGCAATGAGAAAAGTAACCAACACCAAACTAAAGGACTGCGACACCACCCACCGGACTCTTCTCCCTGCACCCCAGACACAGACCCTGATGCAGCCTCAGTGGAGGCCAGAGGTGGGGACTGCACACGAGCTGAAGCTGTGGCCATTGTTGTACAAATTAAAAGGTAGTTATTAAAAGTGTCAGGTAAACGCTGACACATGAAGCTCCTGCCTGTGTCCCTGAGTGCAGGCTGGCTGGTGCCTCCCTGTGCAGGCCACACAGATGCCAGACAGTCCTCTCAACTCTCCCTCCCTGGGAGAGGTCACCTGTGGAGGGAGAGATTGCAGCTCTGCTGCTCCATCTGAGCCTGAGAGCCTCTCTCCACTGTTAACTTTCTTGTCTGCGGTTCCTTTTGAATATAGAGGCCTCTGATTACAATTTTTAAATGTTTTCTTTTTTCTCTGATATGGGTAGGCTCCAGTTGGCTGCAGACAACATGATGTGTTTCTGCACTTGTCTCTGTCTCCCTGCCTGTGGGATGACCCCTCTAGTTTATATACCTGGGAACCTCATGATGGACTGTTGTTAGGTGGGCTTCCTAAAGTCAGGCAGAGATTGACAGAGGCGAAATGGAACCTGGGAAATACTGGCTCACTCCTGAGCTCATGCCGTGTCTTCTGGCCTCAGCCAGAGTTCTAGTGAGTGGTTAGGTCCTGGGGCAGCCTTATACCTCATAACTTGCTTTCTATTTAGTTAAGTTAGTGTGTGAGCTTACACATGGTCTACAGTTTTGTTGTTGTTTTTTGTTTTGCTTCAAGATTAATTTTTATTTTTAATTATGTATCTTTGTGCACATATGTGCACATGAGTGCAGGTACCTGTAGAGGCCAGCAGAGGGCGTATGATTCCATGGAGTCATAGGCTGTTATAAGACACCTAGTATGGGTGCTGTGAACCAAACTCAGGTCCTCTAGAAGAACAGCAAGCGCTCTTAGCTGCCGAGCCACGTCTCTAGCCCCATGATCTATAGTTTTTAAGACTTTCATAGGTTTTCGTTGACAAGATTTCTTCCTTTGAATGTGATTTCCATCATCAACTTAAGCTGCTACCCGAGAGTAACTTCTGCTCACTAGTGTTCCCAGCGTGTCAGAGAACAGAGAAGGGGCAATGATGGCTCCCATAAGGATGCTAACGTTGCCTTTTAAAAGCTCATTAAAACAGTTAGTGACCTCAAGGGACCCATAGAGGCTTTTGTGACAAGCTTTGTTTACTTGTGTTCTGGTGTATTAGTCAGGAGGGTCGAGAGAGAAGGAGCCGATTGAGCCACGGAGATACAGGCAGATGAGGCGGGATCTGTCTCACAAGGCTGGAAACTGTGACAGCTCAGCACGGGCTGTCTTCATATTAAAGAACCAAGGATAGCCTGAGTTCCGGAGCCTCAGCACCAGGGAAGCCATAGGTGGGATGCTCAGACTAAGGACCCACTTCTCAGAGCCTGGCAGGAAAGACCTAAGTCTCAGTCCAAAGGCCAGATGACATGGAGCACTGACATGCAAAGGCAAGAGAAGACGGGCATCCTGGGTCTGGAAGAGACCGTGGGAATTCCCTCTTCTGCTGCCTCAGTGTTCCATTTACACCTGCAGTTGATTAGATGGTGACTGCCCACAGTCTGGGAAGAAGGACCCTGCTCAGCAGATGAGCACATGTGCTCAGCGGCACAGCTGGAAACAGTGCTCCCCCAGCTTCTAGGTATCCCTTAAAGCAGGGAATCTGACACCCAAAACCAACACTGCCCTGTTCAGAAGACTCTGAGACCCAGTGTGAACTCCACTGTCCCACACACCCTGTCCAATGACTCTGAGACCTTGAACAGGTTGTATAAACTCCTTACACCTCAGCTCACCACTATAGCGTGAAAGCATTGTATACTCCCAGATGACTGGGTGACTGTGGAGGTGACGTGATTCAACATGTATCATGTGCTTGCTGTAGTACCCGGTGTGTCAAATGTGTGAAGAATTGGCTGCTCGGCTGTAACTGCCTACGTAGGACCTGCGCTCCATAAAGCCAGGCAACATTATAGAGTGGAGTGAATGGGAGGGGCTCATGAACCTCCACCCCAGCTGAGGACAGCTGATGACTTTTCTGGGAAGAGGAGTCATTTTTTTTTTCTCTAAGGGTGTGGCCCCTGGTGTGCCGGTGGGAGGCCCACACCCATGATAAGGGCTACCTGCGTTAGACTTGGTGGGTATTAAAAAAACAATGCATAAAGTTGGGAGGGGATAGGGTAGGTCTGGGGGGGGGTTGGAGGAGGAACTGGGAGTGAAAATAATCAAAACACATACATTATATGTATGTATGAATTAACTTAAATATTTTAAAGAGGGAAACCAAGTCTTATCTAGGACTAGGAAGCCTTGACTAAAGAGATACAGTGGTGGATAGGAACGAGCTGAAGAAAACATGGCCTTTGTGCACTGAGGGGCAGTGGTGAAAGCCAGGCGAAGATCTGAGGTTCTTACCCAAGGCTGGTAGGTTTCCACACACAGTATTTAACTATGCAGCACCTTGCGATTTTGTATTATGACCCTATTTTTCTGGTGCTATAATAAGTTACCCGGGGCTGTATGCTTTATAAAGAAAGAGGCTTATCTAATTTATAGTTCTAGAGGCTGAAACTCCATGGGGGGGGCAGTCCCTTGGTTCAGCCCCTGCTGACGGACTTATGACAAAGTGTGTTACAATGATGGAGGCACTTGTGACAGCAATCTCTGCCTCCCTGACATCCAAAACCAACACTGCCCTGTTCAGGAGACTCTGAGACCTAGTGTGAACTCTGCTGTCATACATACCCCATTTCATGAGACCAACATGGATCTCTTCTGAGGACAGCAATCTCTCCCCACCCCCCGACCTCATTACCTTCCATTAAACTCTTACAGATGAGCCTGCAAGCCTTCTGTTTGTCAGCATCCGGGAGACGCAATCAGACCATACTCAAACCATGGCAGTTTTGACCCACAGGTCCTGGGAGCGGTGTGTACTCATGTGGATTCCTCAAGCATTTATTAAGCACCTCCTGCTACCAGGTGATCTGCAGGGCCTGTGATCACAAGAAACATGCCTGTGTCTTGCTGTCTCCTTTTGGCACTTATCTGCCTACGAGACAGATCTGCAAACAAATGCTCCTATAACATGATAGAAATGCCCCAGGAGTCACATCGCCTGGGCTCGGAGAAAGCTGTTCTTCGTTGATGCTCTCTTTCTGAAGGTGGGGAGTTTCGAGTGATAGGAGGCTGATCACCAAGGACAATGAACTATTTGTTATGTTCTAGTCTAGGTGCTTTACGTGTCCTGAAACAGCAACTTTAGGGTACCTACTAGAGGAAGCCATTCTAGTTTGCTTTTCTGTGGCTGTGATATAAGACATGCACCAAAAGCAACTTGGGGAGGAAAAGCTTTATTTAGCTTTGATGTGCGATTATAGTCCATCACTGAAGGATGTGAGGGCAGGAAGGCAGGCAGCAAGTGAGGGCAAGAAGGCAGGCTAGAAGTGAGGGCAGGAAGGTAGACAGGAACAGAGATTGGAACCACAGAGGAGAGCTGCTTGCTTGCTGGTGAGTGCTCTCGTGTGTGTGTGTGTGTGTGTGTGTGTGTGTGTGTGTGTGTGTGTGTGTGTCTGTGTGTATGTATCTGTGTCTCTCTATGTGTCTGTTTGGGTGTGTGGGTGTGGGTGTATATGTGTCTGTGTGGGTGTGGGTGTGAGTGTGTGTCCTTGTCCCTTTCTCTTCTGCTCAAATAAGTTTCCTTATATAGCTGGGCCCTATCGCAACAATTAGCAATGAAGGAAATGCCCCTGAGGCACCTCTGAGGGCTGATCTGATGGAGAGACAGTTCCTCAGCTGAATTTCCCTCTTCCCAGGTGTGTCAACATGACAGCCAAAGCAGTCATCACAGAAGTCTGTCTTTAATTTTTTTTCCAGTGACATTTATGCATAGACTACAATTTAGATCAGAAAAAAAAAAAAAAAATACAGACAAAGCCTTGTTGGTTATATAAAATCTACCCCAGGCTGCAATATGCAAAAAGGCTTCAAATATGTTTCTTGATGTTCATTAACAACCACGGGGAGTATTCTTGGCATTTTTAGAAGCGAGTCTAATTTTAGCTAGCATAAAAAATAATGTTAACTATCAGAAAAATAACTAGGTGCTGACAATTAGGAAATTTGCTATTAAGTACTTAACACTAGGCACTGAAAATAATGTAGTTTATATAAAAGATTAAAATATGTGAGATCTTTCATGCATATAATGGCCCATATTTAAGCATGACCATACACCAAATGATAAGGATTCTGTTGCTGGTCCCTGAATGCTACCTCACCATATTGAGTGGAAGGAAGTTTTCCGCACTTGCAGGTGAAGTATCCAGAACTTGCCTGAGATAGTAAAAAGCTGATAAGTGATAAAACCATGCTCAACCTCAAAACCTTTGTTCTTTTCACTTTTCATGCCCAATTCCGCTTCATCACCTGAGGATTTATGATCATTTAAATGACAAATGCATTGTGAAATCTTGGGGAATGTAAGCCATCACTTATCAACTGAATTCATCCCGTATCCTTCAGTAATGTATTCTATGCCAATAAAAGGTAAATAAAAACTTTGGAGGTAAATGGCACTCACAGAGGTGTGGGGATGGCTTATAGTGATTAGGAACACTTGCTGTACTTGTAGAGGAGCCAAGTTTGGTTCCCAGCACTCAAGTTGTGTACTCACAACCATCTGTGACTCTGGCTTTAGGAGATCTAGCACCCTCTTCTGGCCTCATTGGACACCTGCACTCACATGTGCACATACTCCCAATAGATACACATGCATGCATACATACGAAGAAACAATAAAAACAAATCCTTAAAAAACCACCCACCAACAGAAACAAATTCTTAGAGCCTAGCAATTTTCTGATAGTTTTTAAAAAAGATTTATTTATTTATTATTATGTATACAGCGCTCTGCTTGCCTGTACTCCTGCAAGCCAGAAGAGGGCTCCATATCACATTACAGATGGTTGTGAGCCACCATGTGGTTGCTGGGAATTGAACTCAGGAACTTTGGAAGAGCAGGTGGCGCTCTTAACCACTGAGCCGTCTCTCCAGCCCAATTTTCTGATAGTTTTAAACAATCATTACTTTGCAGGAAAGTTGCTGGTTTTGAGGTACTGTTATTTCTAATAAAGACATTAACAGTTACTAGCAAACAAAATACTATGTGTCAAGTGAGCTACTGTGAGAACTGCCTTCTAGCATTGGTTACAGTTATTATTTAGTAAATCAAATATTTTACCTTCTGGGATCATGTGCTTAAATTGTAAATTATTATTGTTTTTTAATGTTTCTGTTATAACACATGAGGTGCTGGTTTTTAACATTTATTTCTTTGTTTTTTTAAAAAAGTCTATCTTATAGAATGACTTATACATATTTATAATAAAGTACATATGGTAGAATAACATGAATCCAGTGTCATCATTCAGTGGTTGCTAATCCTTGGCACACCTTGCTTTGTTATGTCCTGCTCCGGGTCGTTGTTGCTGTTGCTGTTTGGGTTTGACTCAAGACCTCGCCAGGCAGCTCAGGCCTTAACTCACAGTCAGTCCCCTCACCTTCCAAGTGAGAGCCGTGCGCCACCACGCTCAGCTGTAACTTTGTTTACATCCTCCCTTATGAAATCAAGCCAATTTCAATCCTATTTTTGTAAATACATTATTTTTTTAATCCCCCCAAATATTAATGCATCTAAAGGATTTGACTATAATTTCATTATCATAGCTCAAATATTATTGGATATTCAGTTAGTATCCAGTGTGTTACTGGTTTCACAGATTTATCTGGGCATTGACTTTTACTCAAAGTCTAGCTAAAGCTCTTTGACTCATGTGAGTTGTAAAGTCCCTTTCCTTTCTCACCCCTCCATTACTATCACTGTCCACTCACTGAGGTATCTATCTGCATTTGCCCTGTGGGGTTTCCTAACAATAGGGGGTTCTAGTCTCCTCTTAGTAATTTAACATGTCCCTCTGTCCTGTGTAAATTTGTGTGGTTGTGTGTGTGTGTGTGTGTGTGTGTGTGTGTGTGTGTGTGCACATGCGTGTGTGTGTAGTGGTAGAAAGATCTAAGATTCAAACCAAATTTGGGTTTTTTTCTCTTCCATTTTTTTGTTTGTTTCTGTTCGTCTTTTTCTTTCTCTTCTTCTTGCTTTTCTCCCTCCATCTCTTATGTTCTGCTGTGCAGTGGATGCCTTCTTCCCCAGTGAGAAACACCTTGTGAGGCTGTTTTCTCTGTCAGATCCTGTCCGGTTTTCTGCCTAAATACTCAGGCATTGGGAGGTGCAAATTCTGATATAGTAGTTGCAAAGTTTTCTCATTTTACCTGGCATACTTTCATATAAAACCTTATTCTTGCTTATTGTTTGGTTCAGTAATGTGCAGCTTATTAAAAAGAAAAATTGGACACGTGCTCAATTCTTTCTTCATTTCTGAGTTTTTAAGGAGCCATTTGGGAAATGTTGATGTATTTATGAGAAACACTATAGAGTCATAGGGTGAAATTCTGTATACATGCGTACTGATAAATGATAGAACAATGGAAGAGCATTGCCTTCGGAGGACCATGAGATCATGTGGATAGTAGCTGATGAGTCAACTTGATGTGCTCTGAGAAATACAGCTTCTGAACACAGTGACCCTGTCACCTACTTAGCCAGTCCTGGGACCAAGCATGAGAGCCTGAGTTCTGAAGACAGACTTTCCTGCCTTCAGAGTTTAGTTCTGCAGTGACCATTGCTCCTTTACACAAGTGACTTGAAGTTCGCATGCCTCATTTCCTCTTCTGTCACATCAGGCTACTTGAGGAGCCTCCAGCCCAGGGCTGTTGGGATTGAAGTCATGCACAGGAAGTGGGGCTGGACCTACATAGTGCGTGCTCAGTGTCAGTCAGTTGCTTTGTATGGAGCGAGAACGCCTCCGAGGCTTGTTTCATATGTTCCAGCTTGCTCAATGCTGTTGCTTTGCAACCTTAGAATTGAAATGTGTACACGCTGAGTAGCAGTAGCTGTTAAAGTCATCGAGAGGCCAAATCTCATGCTGGCTCTTGCTGATACTCTGTTATGTTATCAAGAAAAAAATATTTATATCTGTGCTTGGCAGTATTTCTTACTGAGCTATGAGCTATATGAGGGAAGAGCCTTACGTTATAAAATTGTTTATAATGTATTGCTGAGACTCATTCCTGGGCCTGAGTCTGTAGTATTTTCACTAAGCGCAGCAATGCTTCACTTTCCAGCTTAGTCTATTAATATGAAGTTTAGATTCACAAACAGGTCGATTTTCTAGATATCCAGCCATGCGAATGAAAGTAAGGTTTTTGAAATGTGAGAATATTAAGATGGTGAATATTTTTGGGTGACTATGTATGACATATGTGTATCATACATATGCATGTGTGTTTGCGGTATATCCGGTGTCTTCCTTGAAGACTCTCTACTTTTTGTTTTGACACAGAATTCTTGAACCTAGAGCTAATGGAGTCAGGGAGACAGGCTGGCCAGCAGATCCCGGGGTCCTTCTTTCTAGCCCTATCGCCAAGGCGGCTGCTGGCGTGAGCCACTGTGTTCAGCTTTTACATCAGTGTTGGGGACTGAATTCAGTTCTTTATGCTTGTATGGAAAGCATTTTGTCAACTGAGCCATTTCTCTTGTCCCTTAACAATATTTTATATTATCATAAAATTTTAAATTTTATATTATCATGAAATTTTAAAATAATTGTGTGTAATTTAAATAATTTGGTTTCTATGTTTGTCTAAAGGCCTTGGACTGAATACACCTGTGCAGTTGAACATGGAGTATATATACATGCACCTCTTTTTTTTTAAACATATAGTTGATAGAGGGCTGGGAAATATTAAAATGTGTAAAATAATATATCCATTGCATTTAGGGTTAGGCGTGTATCCAAATCCCACTTTAAATATTACTTTGTGCAGAACTGCTCTGCTCCTATAAGGAGTAAACCAGAACAAATTATTTTATTTTTTTTCCTTTTTAAAAATTAATTAATTCATATTACATCTAAATAGTTATCCCATCCATTCAATCCTCCCATTCCTCCCTCCTTCCTGCTTTCCCCTTACTCCCCTCCCCTATGACTGTGACTGAGGGGGACCTCCTTCCCCTGTATATGCTCATAGGGTATCAAGTCTCTTCTTGGTAGCCTGCTATCCTTCCTCTGAGTGCCACCAGGCCTCCCCAACTTTAGGCGAGAAAAGCATGGGAGAATGGGGAAAAGAAGGATCCAGAGGGTCCTAGAAACCTACAAGAACATTATGACGGGCGGATTTGGGTCCAGGGGTCCTGCTCAAACTATGGCACTAGCCAAGTACTATATGTGCAGTAAACATCAAACCCCAACCCAGATCTAGCCAATGGACAGGGCATTCTCCACAGTTGAGTGGAGAGTAGGGACTGAATTTCACACGAACTCTGGTGCCTCAGAGCAAATTCTTATGTGATGAGCTTACCCTGGCCCCTCACCTTTCATACTTCCTTTCCTCATAACCTTTGCCACAAACTGTATTTTGAACTATAAGAGAACGAAGCATTTATTATGCAAAAGCAATTGTTGCTTGAGTGCTGTCTTTCAAAATGAATATTTTACCCTTCTCACTTATTTTTAAATGCAGGCCACCCATATGTAATACAGCACTCACTGCATTGAAGTGACAGAGCAAGAATTGGAGATTATTTTCATCTCTGGGGTGAGTCTGATCGCAGAATAATTGGTATATTTTCTGGAGATGTAGTTCCATTGGTGGAGCGCTTGCTTAGCATGCGCAGAGCCCTGGATTCCTTCCCCAGCACTGTCTACACTAGGTGTGGTGGTTCATACCTGTTATTACAACACTAGGGAGGTGGAGGCTGGAGGATCAGAAGTTTGAGGCTGGAGAGATGGCTCAGAAGTTAAGAGCACTGTCTGCTCTTCCAGAGGTCCTGAGTTCAATTCCCAGCGACCACATGGTGGCTCACAACCATCTATAATGTGATCTGATGCCCTCTTCTGGCATGAAGATGTGCGTGCAGGGAGAGCACTGTACACAAAATAAATAAATAAATCTAATTAAAAAAAAAAAGTTCGAGGTTATCTTTGGCTCCCTAGAAGTTGGGCACATACATGAGACCCTACCTAAAATATACAAGCCACTCGCTGTTTGTGTGTCTGTGTTTTGAAATCACTGATGCTTCATTCATGTATAAGATGAATTTTAGTTATTTTTATGCCCCTTTACCGTGTCTTGTTCCCCTTCTCCTTGTCCCACAGAAACCTTTTTCACTTTACTCCCTCTCCTCCATTCATAGCTTTTGTATGACCCGTTGACTTTAGCTAGTGTTGCTTACGTGAGCATGAGCACAGGCTGGAGGGTATTTACAGGAGCATGAGCAGCTTCTCTGGGTCTGCAGAGCTGAGGAAAGTGACACCTCTCCCCTCCCCCCAGCCATTAACTCTTAAGAGTTGCTCCAGGACCTGTGAGGCCCCCTCCCAGCCATGAGGAAATGTCCAACTTTGGAAATTTCATACGTATATACAACATATGTTGGTCATACGCACCCCATACTCTTCCCTAGCCCTCCCCAACATATCTCACTCCCAACTTCACATCCTTTCATTATCAATTTAAAATATATAATAAAAGAATCCACTAGCGCTGCCTGTATGTTCACCGTTGTGAGGCCAGCCAGTGGGTAGCCTATCAGATGCCACAATCCCAAAGAAAAGTGAACGTTCCCTCACCAGGAGACATTAACTACCAATAGCTCCTGGGTTGGGGTGGGGCCTTGTGTGCTCCTGCGCCCCTTCCCCCATGGTTGTCCATAGGTAACCACAGCTGCTGTGAGGCCTTGAGCACTGCAGTCCCCTCATATCTAGAGGGCCTTACTTTGTGGTGGACCACCAAAGGATCTGAGTCTTCCATTCCCACACTCCTTCCTCTTTGGTATCAGCTGCTAGTGCTTAGCCCACTGTTATTTTCATGAGCTCAGGAGTACACACCGGTGTCTACAGGATGCTATTATGTGGATGCCAGTGAGACCGGCAGACTAAGGGTCCAGAGGTCCTCACTGGTAACTGCCTGGCTGCCTTGGGTGCCGTTGTCACCCTGAGGTCTTGATGTCTTTGTCTCACGGTGTCTGTTTTTTTAAACGTGAGAGAGACATGGCCATTTGCCCCGCTTACCTTGGTAGTACTGTGCTAGTAACCTGCCTATGAAAAATTGAGAGGAGAGGTGTTAGTGTTGCCACAGGGAATCAAATGAAAGTCAGCGATTACATGCAGAGACTCTTTTTCAGCATGAAAAGTTTCAGTGTTGTGGTAGGCTGATACCCCTGGGGCAGTAGTGAAATGCTGTGGCTAAGGTCTGCGGCTAAGTAAATGTACAGAGTGAAAGAAGAAGGAAGGGTGGACCAGTGAGAGGACAGGAAAATGGAAGGCAGCTGTGAAGCAGTGTGAGGAGAGGGGGAAAAAACAGGGCAAGTGTGAGGCAGTGTGAGAGAGGGGAAAAAGGGCAAGTGTGAAGCGGTGTGAGGAGATGAAACGATTGCGTGGTCTTGAATGCAGGCGTGGCCCTCCCAGAACTCTCTTACCAGGAAGTACTGAGGGGATTCTCAACCTATAGGTTACGGACAATGATCCGTCAAAGCTGCACTGATAGTCTTTTCAGTGGTTTTCATTCTCCTACTGTGGAAAATCACAGCTTCTGCCTTTTCCCCTTCTCTGGTTTGAGCCATTCAGCTGGGTGCCCTGGAGCACATACGAGGAGGCTTAGTAAGACCAAGTGGGCGATCCTTATCACCATCAGTGTTTGTGTTTGGTGTCTTTTCACTTCCTTTACTTCTGTTGCTGTTCTTCAGCCCACTGAGCACATGCGGTCTTCTGTCTGCGTGGGCTCACGTTTTCACACATTCCCACGCTTTCTCATTCTCTCAGAAGGTAGGTTGAAGATTTTTCTTTAAATGTGCCAGATTCTATTTAGAGAGCAGGATTACTGTGTTTCTTTCTAGTAGCTAGTTTCACAGATACTGGTCTGATGATAGTAAGATTTTTTTTTTTCCTGAGGCTTGTCACTCTTTTGTAGATAGTTGGTTTGGCTATCTTCTGTCTAGTGGACTGTGTGACTATGTATGGGTCTAGGACAAAATGGCATATTGTTTTCACACAATTTACCTGCCTCCTTTCTTAGCAACTGAGGAGTAGTGATCAGGATTTTAGAAAAAAAAAAAAATTACGTGTGTGTCCTTAAGACCAACCAGATCAGGATCAATGGCTTTTAATTCTTTGTCCATTGACCCTCTAAATTATTGCTTGGCTGAATCATCTGGTAACTTCTGTGTTTCTGTGTTTACCACATTTCTTTCTGTTGTTGCAAACCAGAGTCTCTCGTGTTTTTAGTAAGTGTTGATTCTTGCTTTTTCTTTGTGTCCTGTCAGTACCACAAGAAATTGGTCACAGCTTTAAAGGTCATCCACCAGTTGCTTTTTTATTTAAATAATGAGTATGGATTAGAGAGCAGCCTGATTTCATAGTCTCCTTCATCAAATACCTATAAAGCTTCTGGAGTGCACCTTATCTGTGCCTGTGGGGTCCTGGCTGTAAGACGGTACCATGTGGCCCTGTGTATAAATTGTTAGGGTTTAATGAGGTGGCGGTACAGAGAGACGACAGAGCGAACGTGTCAGGTAAGGATTACCACTGTTGTTCCATTTCTCTTCATAGTCATCCTTGCTACGGTTATGTGGGGAAGGCCGCCAAAGGAAGTGCTTTCCAGGTGGCCTTGCTGCACATGAATGTGGTTCGATAAAGACCTGTGAGCACAGTTAAGTCATCTCTGGAGACTGCACATAGTTAAGATGAGTAAGTCCAGGCCTGGCCACATGTCACCTCAACTACTGACATTTCTGCCACTTCAGCAAGATGGGCTAATTGGTCACTTCTGACCTGTGTTTGTGTATCACGTTGGGATTCTAGGAGGGATGCAGCTTGACTGTAGGTTTCCCTCCTTTCAGATCAACTTTAAAAAAAAAAAACAAAACCAGCCAGGTTTTTAAAGAATAGACGCATGCAGCGGGCTCCAGTTGTAGCTGAGAGGCTCAGTGTTTGCTTAGCTCCAGAGTCTGCGGTTCTCATCCGGAGCACCATCTCCCCCAAAATACCCAAGCAAAGCAACAATAAAAGATCCAGACATATGGTGACTAGTCAGGCAGCCGGCTTTGTCTGTACCAAACTCATATGCACAGTTCACCTGTATCTTGTATGTCAGCCTCGGAGTACGCTGTAGGGCTAGAGTACACCTCACTGCTGGCATAGGGCATGGGCAGAATTACTGACTCTTGCTTAAAGACTAAATGAAATCACTTTAGCAACAATACTAGAAAAAGCAATCACCTTATTCTGTTCAGAAAATACTTTAGGACTTCCGGCTTGAAGTTCACATGAGTCTATAAAAAGCCGGGAGTCAGAGAAAATGCTTTTAATGGTAGAAACTTGACTTTAGGGTCTTCGGTTTGAGCTTAATTCTAAAAAATGCTTTACTATTTTGTTTTCGAGATTACAAGTGTTCTGCTTACAGGATTTGGTAAAACCAGCAGAAACAAACAACAAACAAAAAAACTCATGTCACCATTGCCTAGAATGTTTCCTGACTATTTTCTCCAAAAGGTTAATTTCCTTGTCATGTGGAGACAAGTCTTTAGGACCCTGTGATGTATATTGCCAACAGAACTTCCTGCCTGGCTTCATTTCTGCAATCAGTAGATAGAATGCACTTAGCGTTATATTGGAGGCATAGCATTCATGAATTGGTTTGAAATGATAGTGTTTTGTGCAAGTGAAGAGCTTCTTATTTCTATGTAGATAAAGAACAGCGCAGTTTGTCTCCACATTTTTGGTCATGTGGGAGGGAGGGGCGCCTGGTTTCTGTGGGAGTGCAGTAAATGGGGCTGTATCATGACCTTGGGATGTGACCATTGCTGGGAACTTGTTACAGGAACAGTGGGAAATGAGTGTTGATGAGAGTAGCAGAGGCTAGCCCACACTGATATTCATTAGCTGCATGTCTGGTTGTCAGGTCTATGTTTGCCTTAGTAACCAAGGCAGTAAATGTAGATAGAAAACTTGCCAGAGGAAGTGAAGGTCCTGTCTTTGAAGAGTTCATAGTTTCACACAGAGCCAGGTTATTTGTCTCAAAGATCTTGTTTTGATGCTGCCTCCAGGTCTAGTGATCTGGAGCTAGCAGATCCTGCTCAAGTCTTGTTAAAGTTTTATCTTTCAAATAGTCTTGGAGAATGTGGTGTGATCTGTGGTGCTGTAACCTGACAGCGTGGAAGGAATCAAATGCTAAGAGGCAAAGCGCTGTTAGATTTCTTCCCCTCATAGTGGCTGACAGCAGACATCTTAGAGTTATCAGCATTTGAGTTTGAAGCCTACTTCTGTGTGCCCTCAGGCAGGCACTGAGCCTTCCAAGCAGTTACTTCCTTAGCTGTTAAAAAAAAAAAAAAATCAAGACCAACATACCTATCAGTTTGTGGAATGGATATCTGATCAAGCACTTGAGCATATGCAGTCACAGATAGTCATTAAATAGCCACAGTTGAGGACCCTAAAAAAAAATCTTGTTACCTTGTTATGAATACATAGATAGATCAGCTGTTTTTCTAGGAACCACACTTACATAGATGCTGTATTTTATGAAGTTTTGATAAAAGCAGAAATGGAAAACTATCTTAAATGAACTATAATTCAATGTGATAGAGTCTGGTGTATAGATTTTAGAAATGTAAATCCCTTCAGACTATAAGGTTCAATACATATACCAGGTATATGTCGGAAGGCTGTATGTGCGTGATGTGGGAAGACTCCGGCTCCAGGGAAGAGTTCTCTGAGCACTAGAAGAGACCTCGGGATCTTAATGGAAAGAATAAAATGCGAGCTGGGCCTGTAAAGACAGAAAGAGTATGGGAAGCAAGAAGTAGATAAAACAGAGGGAGGGAGGGAGGGAGGGAAGGAGGGAGAGGGAGAGAGCAGGGGGAGGAGGAAAGATCACGGTCATAGCCAATAGGAAGCTAGTTTAGGTTCTGGGTCTTTAGAAATATACAATGAGCTGTGTACACACACACACACACACACACACACACACACACACACACACACACACTCACTCACTCACTCACTCACTCACAGGCTTGAGACAGGTTCTCTGACTGACCTACAACTTACTATGGAGATTGTGCTGGTCTTGAACTTATAAGGATTCTCCTACCTCCATCTTGAATGTGCTAGGGTTACAGACGTGCTCCATTGTTCCTGGCCCTGGAGTAATTTGGAAACAATTATTACAGGAATTGGAAGGGGGGGGTGCAGAAAACTGAAGAGTTAATCATAGGTAGTGAAGCTTTAAATGAATACCTCCATACAATGTATGGATTGGGATCACAGGAAATGTATTTATTGAACACCTAGGAATTTACTATAGGTCAACAGTCCAAAGATGACAGGCGAGTCCGCAAAGTGCTAGAAATAAGCAACACATATCTAAATAATTCTTAGGCTAATGAAAAAGTCTCAATAAATAAATAAATATGGGCCAGGGGAGGCTGAGCCAGTAAGGTGGCTCAGGCCTTATGAACGTGATGCCCTGAGTTTAGATCCTCCAGCATTCAAGTAAAAACTGAGTGCAGCAGTGTATGTCAACAGTCCCAGCATTGGGGAAGTGAGGATGGGTTATCATTTGTGAGCCCTAAGCAGCTAGCATAGCTGAGAAGATGAGGTCCAAGTTCAGTGAGAGCCCTGTCTCAAAAATATGGTATAGAGTGGCCAGGGAAGGCATCTAAGGTTGACCTCTGGTCTTCCCATACACGGACACACCCATGAACATATACTCCCCTGATACATACATACATACTACACACACGGACACACACACACACACACACACACACACTAAAAATACATTAAACCAAATGAACACGAAAGCAGGATATATCAAAATTACTTAAATCTGTAGGATATAATTAAAGCTGTGATAGAAATAACAAAAACTGCTGTATCAGAAATACCCCACGCCTTAGATTCCGTTGCTTCCAGAAATAGTGTGCTGAGGGCTCAAGAAAGAATCCTTGGACTTGAAGAAGGAAATGGAAACTTTCCAAATTGAGAAGCAAAGAAAAAAGAGGGGGGAAAAAAAAAACCATTGAGAAGAATATCTAAAATGTTGAGACAACCGGAGGGGCCGTACCCTATGTATAATGGAGATATTATAAGAAAAAGAAAGAATCAAATTGAAGATGAAATAGCTGGGAATTTTCCAAAATGAATGAGAGTCTTCAGAGTGTGGGTAGACACCCTCACACCTGCAGGTAGCATGCATTCTTCAAGCTGCTGGAACCCCTCCCCCACCCCCACCCAAAGTAAGATCTTGAAAGGAGCCAGAGGAAATGAGAGACAACTTCACTTTTAGAAGGACATTGTTTTAAGAAGCTCTGGAGAAAGAGGATCCTGTAGTGTCAGAAAACCGAGTCTAAACTGATGATGTAGATTTTGGTATTCAGCAAAATTATACTTCAGAAGTGATAGAGAAACACAAACTCTTTCAGGGGGCCAGCAAGTTGTCACCTGACCTCCATGTGTGTGCCTTACCTACACACATGTGTCTACACATGCATACGAAAACAAGGTAAGATAATCTGAAAAGCAATCTTTAACAAAACCTCTCGCAAACAGAACAATAAGTGAAACGGGATTTTTCAGGAGTGGGGTGTAGCCCACCTCAGAGGAAATGCTAAAAGAAATAAGATTTATGCATTATTTTCTTCCATTCTGAGCCTTGCCTGTTTTGTTTTCTTAACTGCCTGTTTTCAGCACCTTGTTATTTGCTTGAAACTTACTTCCAAAGCCTGATATCACAATGTCCCATACAGTCGGCATTTCTGCAAACACCATCCATGCAGCAGCAGACATGACTACGTCCTAGAATCTCAGGTAGGAAACGCTATTGTTGCATTCAGAATAAACCCCACTGGCCTGAAGTGCGAATGGCAGGACCATTGTCCTGGGGCATTGCGCTTTGTAGACTTTGTGTGTTCTCCTTGGAACACTCCCGCTGCTGTTAGCAGCGATGCAGACCCTTGAGACCCTTCTAATTCATTGCATCAAGGTAGCACCCAGGGCGTTCCCAAAGGTCATTGTGTTTGTATGACATCCTCCAAGTCTCTTGATAGGAAGGAACCAATCACCTTTCAGTACACCAGGACCCTCGGGTTGTTAAAGGACCACTGCTATGGTTTCTTCAGCCTCACCTCCTGGGCTGTCAATAGTTTGGCCCAGGACACTGTGAATTCGACATAGATACATACATCCAAATCATCCTCTGCTTTCAAAATGGTGCCCAAGAACTGGCTTCCGTTTCTGAGCTTGTTACCATGGTGATGAATCATCTGCCTAGTTTTATAGTTGGCATGATTCTCCTGGCTTAGGCCACCTGTGTTTTCTTATTACCAGTTGATCACACTTTGGGCAGTAGTTAAATTTCCATCACTAAGGAACAGGGGAGGCAGAGGGCAAAACTAGTGATTTAGTAGAATTAGGTACGTGAATGCTTTTTATTTCCTTTCAGTGGAAGTTAGCGGAAGCGTCGCCACTTCCCATGGTTTCTAGCCTCTCAGAACTGGTAGAGAATGGTTATTCCTCACTGCTGGTAGAAATTCGCATTATGGGAGAAGCAAATGAGAGCTGACAACAGCATCTGAGATAGGAAACTACACTGCCCATTCTTTATTTTAATGAGTGAACACTAACGCTTTTCTGTCTTTTTTGTTTTGTTTTGTTTTTCGAGACAGGGTCTCTCTGTGTAAACTTGGCTGTCCTGGACTCGCTTTGTAGACCAGGCTGGCCTCGAACTCACAGTGATCCACCTGCCTCTCCTTCCTGAGTGCTGGGATTAAAGGCATGTGCCACCACCGCCCGACTACTTTTGCTTTTCTGTATCTGTATAAGCTGTAATAGTGAGATGGTTGTTTGAAAGTTCATATCTACAACGTTAAAACAAATGTTACAATATGATGTAAGAACGAGAGAGGTGAGAAGTAAGACAAGGCTTCTGAGAGAATATAATGAACTGTTGACTTTTGGAGATATGTTCATTCCAGACGCCCAAAGGCCATGACCAGGTCATTGCCCATGGTACAGGCTTAGCTGTGAGAATCCTAGATCTGTTTTCAGGCAGACACTAAATGGTCCAAGGAACCGCAGGCAGCCTGGAGAGCAGCAACAGCACAGGTGTGGTTATTGAAGGGTGACTCAGAGTAAACTGAACAAGTTAAGAAGATTTGCTGGGTGTGATGGTGATTTAAGGGAACTTTGAACCCAGAAAAATGTCACTTGCTGAATGATAGCCATTGTTGCCCTACCGTAAGTCTGTCCCATGTAACAGCACTTATATCAGTCCCATTGTGGATGTGACGCATCTTCTCCTGCTCGTGACTCACTCCTGACAGAGCGGCTTTCTATTCCCAAGCTGCAGTATAGGCGCTGGTCACCTCTCACCTTTGCTTCCACATCATTCGTGGAATGCAGCAATGACCACGTGACTTCATCCGTACCCCAGGCAGCACTTGCACAAAGGACCACTTCTCAGGAAGCAGAGGGGACATGGGAGAGCTAATGACTAGCCAAGAGTTACGACATGGTAAAAATCACTGTCACGTCACACTTGATCTCAGCCAAAAGACTGAGAAACAGTATTGTCGCTTGGACATCTGCCTGTTATTTCCATCCTGCTACGAGGATAGCTTGCTATGTCACAGATGTGTCTGTAAACAAGACGCTGTGCTCTGTGTGTTCGGGTGTTTTTAACCTTTGCTGAGATCTGTGGAAACCCAGGCTTTGCCAAAAGCACTCTCCTTTTTGTTTTGTGTGTTTGTTTTGTTGTGTTGTCTTTTGAGACAGCGTCTCACATATCCCAAGTTGGACTCAAATTCACTATGTAGCCGAGGGTGGCCATGAACCCTTGGTTTTCCTGCCTCCATCTTTCATGTACTGGAATTACAGATAGAGGTGAGTGCCACCACACCTGGCTTCCTGGTCACTTTTGTTAACCATCTGGCTGGTGTCATCACTGTGGGGCTTGTACTCAGGATTCTCCTTTGAAACTTAGGTACCCATCTGAGCTGTGTTGAGTCCCTGTTGCTGTTGCCTGGTCCAGAGCACTGTCTGTAAGGCTTTCTGCCCTGACAGCTGCAGGGACTGACTTTCCTATCCCTAGAAAAGAGGAAGGAGTTACGGATCCCTCCAACTCTTCGAGCCTATCGTGGGCAGGCCCTGTCCTTGCCATTGTCCCTCTGCTTACTCTCTTTGTTCCTCAACACATGCTTCCTAAGAAAGACTTCCCCAAGCCTTTTCACGTCCCTGGTTCTTTAATTCCTACTGCGGACTAACCAGACACCAGCTCCCTACGAAGCCATCCTGACCTTAGCAGGGAAGACCAGCTTGAGGCCAGCTTGATTGGCCGCTTAGGTTTTTATGCCCAACTTCTCAGTAGCCATTGTGCTAAAGCCACTTCTACTGCCTCCTCCTTCTCCTCCTCCTTCGAGAAAGGTTCTCACTAGGTAACCCCCTTGGGTGACCTCAAATTTCTGGGAATCTTCCTGCCTCAGCCTCCAAAGTGCTGTGACTGAAAGCTTTTGTCACAATGCTGTGGCAATTTCTTCACCTTTAAAGTTTGAAGGTGTTATCTTTGTGTGTGTGTGTGTATGTGTGTGTGTGTGTGTGTGTGTGTGTGTGTGTGTGTACACACATCCTCATTCCTCACATTAGAATACATGCCCTTGAAGGCCTAAATAGGGAGCTGGAGTGGTTTTGTGCTGCTGGGTGTGGGTGCTAAGCTGAACTTGGGTCTCCTGGAAGAGAAAAGAGCTCTCTTACCACTGGACCAGCTCTCTAGCTCTGCTTTATATTTAAATATGATTTGCGAGACTGATGTTTCAGTTACTGTTTATGCTGTCCAGTGTGTACTTGCTGTTTGTATGCTTCTAGGTGTGTCTCTTCATCTGTGTTTTTGGTTAGGCTACAGGGCAGATCCCACATCTGGTTGCTAAAACTCAGTATGCCTAAGACGCTTCTGTAACAGATATACAGTAAATTCGCCTTAGTTAAGGGAGCTGTGTATTTCCTCACTCGTCTTTTGTCCCTGGGAAGTGATGAATCAACACTGTTGCAATGAGATCTTTACAGAGCTGATGAGCAAAGCCAGGGCTGCAGAGTGTGTGAATCACTCTGTGACTAAAGG
Source organism: Acomys russatus (assembly GCF_903995435.1). Lineage (NCBI taxonomy): Eukaryota > Metazoa > Chordata > Mammalia > Rodentia > Muridae > Acomys > Acomys russatus. Next base: position 60,196,146 of record NC_067149.1, on the reverse strand, counting down.
CTATTGCATAGCAATCCTATTTTGTAACTTTTGATAAGGTTACATTTGTGAGTGTTAAGAATAATTGAAATGTGGGCATTGAGATACAGCTCAGTGGTGAAGAACTGGCTAGCATGGCATTGCCTCAACACATGCACGCGCACGTGCGCGCACGCACGCACACACACACACACACAAAATAGTAGAAAGTGCTGTGTATACTCCAAGATGTATGCCCACACATGCACAGCTTTTCTTGAGCCCTCTGTGACTTTTTAATTTTTCTTTCATACAATACACCCTGACTCAAGTCTCCCCTCCTCTACTCTTCCCAGTATGCCCCCGCCTCCCCTCTCCCTCAGAGCCATTGCTTCTCCATTTCCCTCCAAAAAAGAGCAGGCGTCCCAGAGATATTAACTGATCCCTGCATTACAAGTCATAGTAAGACTAGGTACAGACGCTCAAGTCAAGCCTGGAAGAGGCAATCTAGTAGGAGGAAAAGGGTCCCAAAGGCAGGCAAAGGGTCAGAAACGCTCCCCACCTTCACTATGATGAGACCCACAGGAACACCAAGATACAACCATCAGTGTAGACCCATGCAGGCTCCATGATTGCCGCTTCAGTCTCTGAGGCACCATGAGCCCAGCTTAGTTGATTCTGTGGGCTGTGTTCTCCTGGTGTCCTCGGCCCCTCTGGCTCTGACAGTCTCCATAGATGGACAGAAACTGGTGTAAATACCCAGAAGAATATGAGGACAGTACATCTTACTGGAATGGAGAGTGATGTTTGCCTCAAAGTAAATGTAAGGAGACCATTTGCTAAGAGCATACTGAGTTGTAGGTGGTCATCTAAGGACGGTGACTTTTATTTCACTGTCACAAGTGAAAATGACTGAAAGTGAACTGGAGAGTGCTTATTTTCATGCATCTCTGCCATTTTTAAGCCTTTGGAGAAAACAGCTGAGAAGATTGATAGGTTTTTGAAAGAAGAAGCAGTCGGCGTTCTCTCAGATACTGTACTGTCTATAAACACACCACCTTGCAGTGTGGACTGTTGCCAAGGGAGTTGTGTGGGTGGTATGCATATGTGCATATGGAACCAAAGGAAACGCTTCTTTAAAATCCACACAGAGTGGCTATTTAATAAGTACTTGCACTACAGCAGTGGGCAACCACATCTGAAAATAGAATTAGCACTGATGTGGATTAATTCATATGTTATTATTTAAAGGCACAGACAGCTTTGACAAAGCTTATTTATTTTCAATAAAGCAAGCGTGTTCTTTCTTACCCAATCTTTAAATCTCTAAATCTTGCACTGACTTAAAGATACTATCAATGAAAAAGAAATGTTTTGGTGGTGTTTAAAAATTCCTGCCAGGTTGCCTGTTGATATAAAAATCTGAAAGTTCATAAGCCTTAGGATGCACTGACTGACTCCTGGGCATAGTTTGATTTTAAGCTACAAAGTGTTTCCGTTAACTCAACAAAGACTAGAATACTCAAAGGTAATAAGAAATAAAAGAGTGTGGCTGAAGAGATGGCTCAGAAGTTACGAGCGCTGACTGCTCTTCTACAGAACATAGGTTTGATTCCCAGTGCCCACACGGCACCTCACAACCATCTGTAACTCCAGTACCAGGGGATCTGTCACCCTCTTCTGGTTTCCACAGGTACTGCACACATATGGTGCACATACATGCAGGCAAACCACTCGTCTGTGTGAAACAAAAATAAAGGCAGTAACTGTCATTGACATAGAAATGCTGTGCTATTTTGGTGTAGTTTACTTTAAAACTTTATTTTGTGTTTATAGTAGAAACTAATGTGTTACCTGTTTGGAATCGAGAGTAGAGAGATTAACATGTAAGTCAGTATCTTCTGAAGGTGATCCTGTTGGAGCAGTCATTCGAAGGACAAATTTGGTTTTTTTCCTTTTCTTTTAGCTTTATTTATTTTGTTTCATGTATATGAATGTTATGAATGTGCACCTTGTGTGTGCCTGGTACCAGAAGAGTTTGAAAGCTGGCTTAGAGTCTGAGAAGTTCCCAAGGGTGGAGAAATAGAGTTCTCCGCAGAGTTGCTCATGCACTCAAGGAGGCTGATCTGGCATGAGTGAGTGAGGAGAAAGGGAGGAGAGAAAAGTTAGTAGCCAGGGGCAAGTTCTGAAAAGCCTTTGATTCAACAGTAGGTGTCTCTCTCTCTCTCTCTCTGTCTCTTTTCCCCCACCCCGTTGTGTGTGTGTGTGTGTGTGTGTGTGTGTATGTTACTAAATCTGGATCTCAGGGCCGTGTTGTTCTTAGACAGATGTTTTGCCATAGAGAGCCCTCTTTGTGCATAGTAAGCAGATGTGTGACCACCGTGCCCACGGTCACCCTGAAGCAAAGAGGAGGTATGGTCTGTATTGCCTCATTGGACCCTAATTACCACCCCAGGTGAGGGGGGCGATGCAGAGGTGCATGACATTTGTTTATCTACCATTAGCTGCACAGCTAATCAGGCAGCATGCAGCGTTTCTCACCGTGTTATTCCTCTCAGTCTCTGTGCAGAAGGTAGAGCTGTCGCAACCACGTAGCCCAGTGAAGAAATGTGGCTGACATAAGCAGTAGACTTGGGACTTGAACCCATTTTTGCCCATGAACCTGAGTTCTTTACACCCTTATTTCAGTGCCTACATTATCAGTTATTGTATAGTTATATGACACTAAATTGGAGAGCCAGGTTTATATTGCAAGCCCGTGGCTCTTTTGATACTATGAAGCCATCACATGATAAAGGCATATTAAATGCATTTTCTACACATACACCACACACACACACACACACACACACACGCGCACACGTACACGCATGTGCGCACCAGTCAGGCATGGAAAGGAACTAGGTAATGGTACTAGAACACTAGTTACAGGAGGTGAGGAGATGGCTCATATGTTAAAGCACTTGCCACACAAGCATGAGGACCTGAGTTTGAATCCCTAGCATCTGCATAAAAAGCCAGGTAATCTACACATGCCTGGAAGTGAAGACAGAAGGATGCTGGAGCTCCCTGGCTGGTTAAACTAGCTGAATCAATGAACTCCAGTCTCAGTGAGAGACCCTGCCTTTAAAAACAAGGAAGAAGGATTGAAGAGAACACCTGACACTGACCCATGGCTGTCCCAAACATGCACACACATGAATGAACTCATACCCCTACATACACAAACACCGAACACCCAAAAAGACCAGTGAAAGGTCTTGGGGCTGTGAGCTGACCAAGATCATCAGCTATGGAAGAACCACTCTTTCATCTTCCCCCAGAATAAACTTGACTCCAACATTTAATATTTCACCAATTGATAGCACGCCTGCAGTGTATTAATTTCCAGCTAAAGGCTGTAGCTGCACTCTGCTGCTGCCTTCAGCAAATCTGGTGGGGAGGTATCCAGAGAAGTCTGGCCACTTTTCAGCCCTCCTGTGTGTCCTGTCTTCTCTCAGGTGTCAGCCCCTTTGTGCTGCTGGCTTCGCTTCTCTGATTTAAGCCCTCTCTGACCCTTTATTAGGAACCCGCAAGTTTCTGGGACCATTTGATGTGCAAATCTAATGACAGGTTCCTTTTCAAAGGACCACTTGATCTGTACTACCCAGCAGCTATTGACACAGCTTTTTCTAGACTGTTGCTCTGAAAGCAGGCTTTTGATTCTGTTTTTTTTTTTTTTTTTCTTTTTGTGGTGCTAGCTGCTTTAATTTCTCAAGACCATGTACATGGTAATAGCTTGTTAAAAAAAATATAGCTACATAATGTTATTTTGCAACTCTTCAATTGGTCTGTGGTTTGAAATTAGGCTTGGGCATCTTTTCCCACTAAGATGACCATAGAATGGGGGAGGAGGTCCCCCTGGGTCATAGACCTCAGGGAGGGGAATAGGGTGAATGCGGGAGGGAAGGGGGAACGGGAGGATACAAGTGATGGGATGGCAATTGAGTTGCAATCTGAATAAATTAATAAAATTAAACAAAAGATAATTCCACCAGCCCTCACGGACACTTTTTGTAGTCACGTACTTCCCTTCTTCTCTTTCTCTTCCCCCACGTCCCTCCCAGTGCTACAGAGCGCATGATTGTAGGCAAAAGAGCATACAGCTAAGAGGCGATCTTTCTGACTAGATAAGAGCTCAGGTAAAAATACTCCAGGATTGACAACCCTGAATGGGATGTGTGAGAATATGGTTTAGAACCTCACAGGACTCAGGGTTTTAATGAGCTAAAGTAGAAACATCTATCATTGTTGAAAAGACTTGGTCATTTTACTGAAAGGGTACATTTAAAACCATCATTTTCAGCTTGAGTTAGCATGGAGGGTTCTGTGGCTCTTTCCATGTGCGTTCCGAGCCAGCTGCGGGCATGAGGCTCTCCTCTGTGTCCAGTGAACTGAGGAATATTTAAAGGAAACGTTAACAGGCCGGGAAAACTGTGATACTGTGTCCCCAAAGCTTTCATTTTCCTCCTCTCAGAAGTCCTTTGTATGTGGCCTGTTTCATCAGAGTCTGTTTAAATGGAAATTCTCAGCTGAGATGAGAAGGTCAGTGAAAAGGCTTATTTGACTGTTTGTGAGGTGAATTTATACATGCTCTCCTAACCCTTTCCCTCCTTCAGTGTTAGGGTTTCTGACTATTCGATTATTTCATTTTTTTCCCCCTTGGAAATTACATGTTTTTTGTTTTTTTTTTTTTTTTAACTGAAAAGAGTAAACTCACTAATTATTCCATTTTGTCACAAAATCTAATGGATTAGATGTTCTCCTTTGAAATTTGAATTGGGAACATTGCTAGATCTCAGTAAGGCTTACCAACCAGTCTCATATGACGGAAGAGAAGTCGGGGCAAGGAGAGGGCACCCCCACTTCTCCGAGGCTGCAGATTGCCAGTGTGACTGTTGCCATGCTTGGTGCGGAGGCCTCACCTTTCTGACCTGTTGAAGTCAAGGCACACAGACAGGAGCAAGGCATTGTTTTTTCTCCTCCATTTTCACTCCCTGAAAGAGTTGTTGGGTTTCTGGTTACACTTTCCCAATGAGATCTGATCTTATTGGAACTGTACAGTGGTTCCAGGGTTGAAGGTGACTTCTAAAATCCTTGAACAACTTTAACCCCCTTGTATATTCCCCTTGTATATTCTTAAGCCTGACCAGTTTAAGGCGGAATTGCTGCTGTGTTCACTTATGCACTGTTATATAACTTTGCAGTTTAACTTCCTCAGGGTTTTTGTAACAATGTCTCATGCTTTCGGTAGACAAAGATTTACTTATGATCCTGCTCCTATAAATAACATGTGGATTCCTGCCTTACAGCTTTCCTCACGGAGCGTGTATATTGATATGCATAAGCATGCTTATAACTTTAAACCAAACACTAGCACCAAAACCATGGTGACCGGTCTATTCTTTCTCTGTCAGCATTTGGTTCGTCTTCTCATGCATATACCATACGTGTTTGTCTTTTTTCATGCCTGTAGAATAGTCCTAGTTAGAGATCATTACCTGCAATTGTAGATTATATTGCATATATATCTTACGATAAATGACATTTGATTGAACATTCTACTCAGGTGAACTTAGGTGGTTTCTATGTCATTGAAAGTGGACAATATATGATCAGAATTTCTCGTAGAAACTTCTTTTATGTTCCCTCATTTTATTAATGCCTTGGTTTCTTATTCCCATCAAAGGGGCTTTTGATGTGTGGAGAGAATTAAAAGTTTTTTTAAACTAATTTTGATTTACTCTAAATGTGCATATACAGGCATGTATATATACATGTGTGTCATGGCATGTAATTGGAGATCAGAGGGCCTCTTGAAGGAGTTAGTATTTTCTTTCTACCATGTCAGTTCTGGGGAATCAAGCTAAGGCCATCATACTTGGCAGCAAACGCTTTACACGGGGCCACTTACAGACATTATTGTTTGGCTTTGAGAAGGCCAAGTGGGTAGTGTGAGTGAGAGGAGGAAGAGGTGTGTGTGTGTGTGTGTGAGAGAGAGAGGTGATTAACTGGGACCAAACCCTAGGAGTGGACAGGGAGGCTTTGCTTGTATTCTGAAGGGCAGGTGGGGGGCATTGTTTACCCATTCTGCTTAGCTTTCTTTTTTTTTTTTTTTTTTTTAATCCAGAGCTGAGAACCGAACCCAGGGCCTTGCGTTTGCTAGGCAAATGCTCTACCACTGAGCTAAATCCCCAACCCCTGCTTTGCTGTCTTAACGTCAGTTGTAGTTGTCCGCCTGCCAGTTTGGATGGATAGTCTCAGTTATCAGGTTATATTGCAGCCCGTCTTGTGTGCCTCTGTAGTATCATTGCTGAGTGGGAAGTAGATGCCATTACCAGTAAAGGGGTGTGTATTCAGTTTTTTAGCTCTCTCTAAAAGGAAGAAAACCTGTAGTCACCAAGCCTGTGCCATTCATTCCAAGGACATAATATTGCACATGATGACGTCTGCTGAACACTTTTGTTTTAGATAGCTGAGGAAGTCAGTAAATACCCATGAGCCTTGCTTAGATTTGCCTGTGACATTAGCCTTTGAGTACACAAAGGTGAGGTTATTGATGGTCTCAGCCTCTGTGGTTTTTATTAGTGCTCAGACAATGACAGCTATATACCACTCTCACCCACCTTTACTGAAACATCACCAACTACTTCCTGCTGACTCAGAGGCAGAAAGTGTACCAGCATTTTGTTACTTTAACAGCGGTGGATTGATCATAAGTTATTATTAGAAATCTGCCCATTTGTAGTTGGAAACCTTTCTTTAAATAGAATTATTTTTATTTTTTTACGTGTATACTTTGTGTGTGTGTAGGTTCCTATGGAGACCAGAAAGTGTTGGATCTACTAGAGCGAGAGTTCCCCACTGGGACGTGGGTTCTGGGAACTGAACTCAGGTCCTCTGCAAGAGCACCAAACACTCTGAACCACGGAGCCTCTTAACCTCTAGCCCCATTTCTTTTTGGCCCTTGACAGATGGAAGAGCCTGTGAGACGGTACCCTGAAAATGCTGGGTTGGAATTGGGGTTGCGTATCAGGTCTTAAGTATGGTGATGCTTCGAGGTGTTGGGCTGGGGTTCTTGCCTCCTCTGCCGACCACCCTGACTGAAGATGTTTATTTTGCAGGCCTTCTGTTATGCTGCTCTTACCACTGTTCTCACCCGTGACAATGCTGGTACCTTCCGGTAGTCTCTATTATGCCCTTCTCGCTCTCATTTAAGTCCTTTGTCCCTGTTTGTGTTCCCCAGGACAGACTTTGAAATGGATATGAGTGTGTGGGAAGTTTATCTGGAAGGGCCCTTGGGATCCAGCCCGTGGGCCGGGGCGGGGGGGGGGGGAGGAAATAGTACAGGGCAGAGGAGCCAATTGAAGTAGTGTGTGGTGATGGTCAGATCTGACCTCGTGTGGATCCGACAGAGCTGGGATAGCTCTTTGCCATTGTCCTCATTCAGGAGAAGAGGCCATATTGTCATGTTCCTCATGGCAACCTGTCCTGATGGCCAGCCAGGAAAAAGGACATGATGTTGAGTGAGGCTGCTGCGAGCCGAGGCTGTGTGCAGGTAGCATAACAGCTGCTGGGGAAGAAAGCCTTCCTGAGTGGGAGCCTCAGATGCTTGTCCGGTTCCACTCTACCATTTCCTTTCTGCAAGAATGGTGAATTAAAAAAACCTGGCCGTGGGCTGAGCCTTGACTTCTAGGAATGAAGCAACAGGGAGCAGAGTGGCCAGGAGCTGGGAGAGAGTAGAAGGGTAGAATGTAGCAGGTATACCATTTAGCTCAATTGTGGCTTTGCTATTGCTCTCAAGGGTCTGTCTGCAGAAATCCAATTTTATACCACATAAACCTGATAAAACTGGGTGTCTATGGAGCAAAATGTTCTGTTCTTTATGCAAACAAATCTTGTTCTGTAAATAAACCCTATTTTTTGTTTTCTTTATACATGCCTTTTATTCTTTATATTTTTCTTCTTCCATACCTTTAGTAATTTATTCTTCTGTTGAGTCTTGTGAATGTTAAATAGTTTTCTGAGCATGTGTGTCAGTGCTTAAGCACAGTCTATCATTTTCTTTCATTTATTTATTTTTATAAATAAATGGCGACTGTTGTTTGGCTCTGTGTTGGTTTGGCTTTTCTGCCTATGCGTGAAGGCTTATTTCAGTGGTTTCACTTTGCTTTTGGGGGACATACTAGGGACTCATTTGCTCATGATTCTATTTCTTAGCATTGAGAGGCTTAACTTACTAGTTTTGTCATCTCATACCCATAAGGTTTAAAACACTCATACCACAAGTTGAATGCAGCATTTCTCTGCCTCCTCTCCCAAATTCTCAGAGACCCACGACACATTACAAAGACAACGGAGGATGCTCTTCTGTCCTCTCACCATATGTTGACTGTAACTAGAGCACTTTAAAATGTCTCTGGCTCTATGGATTGTCTTAGCCCTAACTTCCTATCTCATGTCCCATCCACATCAATTTATTTATTTACTTACTATTTTTATTTTCTATGCATATGTGTATATGCATGTGTGTGTGTGTGTAAGCCATACCTTGGGTGGTATTAATATTCAGTTAATATTCACTGTGCTTTCTGAGACAAAGTCTCTCATGGGTCTGGATCTAGGTGATTTACAAGGGTGTCTCCTGGGATCCCCAAGGATGCACCTGTCTCACTTGCCTTATGCTGGGGTTACAGGTGTACACTGTCATACCTGGCTATAAAAATATAAAATGTTTGCTTGTGTTTTTATTATTTTTATGTGTATGAGTGTTTTGCCTGTATGTCTGCTGCCTCTGAGGCCAGAAGAGGGAATTGGATCACCTGGAAATGGAATTCCAAATGGTTATGAGCCAACATGTTGGTGCTGGGAACCAAAGTTGGGTCCTCTGCAAGAGTCGCCAACGCTCTTAACTGCTGAGCCATCTAACTAGCTCTTACCCAGCTTTTGAAATGTTGATTCTGGAGGATAGCCTAAAGTCTTCATTCTTGCCCAGGGAAGCCTTTGTTGACCTAGCCATCTCCCTAGCCTGTAGGGCACCAGGGACACTGTGTACAGAAGAGCAGGCTGTATCCTGTGTGGAGGGTAAGTAGGGCCAGAAATCCTTGATCATCTTACTCCTTTGAGTGTTTCCTTCTGACACAGGAGACATGTTGCCTAATGTAGAATTGAGTGCTCTTCTATTGCCCCACTGTGGCTCTCCACAGCTGACCAGTTCTGCTCCACATGCACTACTTTGGCCACTAGATCTAGCTTTGACTTGGCACCAGATAATTTTCTTTATCATAAATAAAACCTCGTGCTTACTTTTAAGAAAATATTTTATTTTCAATTATGTGTATGAGTGTGTGTTGGTGTGTGTGAGTCTAGTCCCAGAGGAACCCAGGAGAAAGTATCACATCCCCTGGGGCTGGAGTTACAAAGTGGCTGTGCGCCTCAGGGTTTGGGTGCTGGGAACTGAATCCAGGTCCTCTGCAAGAGCAGGAAGTACTCTTTACCGTTTTGTCTAACCCCCAGCTGCCCTGTGCTTGTTTTTGTTACACCTGCATTTATTTTTTCCATGTGTTTGGTCCAAAGCCTGCTTCATTAGCACCATATTGCTGCGCCTGCCCTTAGGTTACTCATTAACATCGAGTTCCTTAGCCTTTACCTCTTCAGCACGAAAGTGTCCATGGTAACCATTAATTTAGCACACAGAACCAGCTCCTGACCAATGCTTCCATTGTTAGTTGCTGTTTTGTTAGTCTCCCACCTTGGGCAAGGGCCTTCTGCTCTAGGTAGTAGCTACTTCCTTATTAGAAAGAGGAGGAAGTCTTAGCTAAAGCCTAAGAGAGTCCAAAGGAGAAACATAGTTGCGTGTAGCGGTGTACCGAAACTGAAGCGGAGTCCCACCCTCTCTGTGTATGAGCCAAAGGTCGCCGGACACACCGCTGCTCCCTCATTGCTGCCTTGAAGATCGCTTGGAGGAGTTTTGTCTAGACACTACGGGAGGGTAAGTTGGGGTTTATGAATATTTTCTTTGCTAAAGAAGTCTCTCAAAGGCATCATTATCACAGAAGATATTTGGAGACCTGAAAGGTACTGTTATTGTTAGGTCAAGTAGGCCCTTTAACAGTTTTTCTTCTTAAGTCCCCCTGGACATTCCTAATGGCTTCTAAACCTGGTACAATCTTGGGGTACCTTAGTGTCCACACCATCCTGTCCCCCCTTCCCCCTCTGTCTTAAGGGCTTGGGGATTTAAAGGCCCTTTTCCTTGTGAGTTGTGATACTGAGGAAGGCAACCTCCTGCTTACCTCATAGACAGGCAGGGATCTGAGGACTGTTAATAGGTTGGGGACCTACAGACATAAAAAGAATCTTACATGCCAAACGCCTTGATTATCCTGTAAATATTAACCGCCCTGAATTGTTTGTATGGTGTTAGTCTACCATGAAAATTTGTGTATTACTCAAATTTAATGTTCATAAATTGTTGTTGGCTCTGAGCCTACGGACTGAACATGGCCAAATTTCTGTGCAAACATTTTACTTGGGACTGAAACTATAGTTGGATATGTGTACTTAAAGTTTTTGTTTTTAAAATCTGCGTATATTAATGGAACTTGTAAATGTTTAAGTAGTCAACTAGTGGAAGCTGTGAAGGCATGACTATTTTTAAAATATCTAAGTTTATAATTTTAGTATTAAATTTGAGTTTAGTGACCAGGAAAGCTATCAATGTGTAGAGATCTCTGTATGCCTTTTATCTTTGAGGTTCTTATTGGATTGTCACACATAAGGTGATTAGGAAGGAAACATTTTCTTCTTGCTCTGTTACCAGAAGTAGAATAAAAAGCTAGGATCAGTGCTATGTAAAAACACATGGGAGCCCGGGGACTCCAGGCAGAGGTCAGCAGTCAGTGTCTGAATGACTTACTCTTGAGTGGGGGACTCCACATGCTTCAGGGTAATTCATGGTGTACGTGTGTGTGTGTGTGTGTGTGTGTGTGTGTGTGTTGTATGGACATAGTGAGCCTGTGTATGTGCAGGGATGGGTGCAAATTGAGGCCAGAGGTTCCTATCAGGTGTCTTCTCAGCTACTCTAGGGGACACGTCTCTCACGGAATCTGGAACACACTGGTTCTGCTAGGCTGCCTGCCCAATCTGCTCCAGAGCTCTGTCTGTCTCTGCCTTTTAAGCCTGGAAGTTACAGATGCACACTGCTGCTGCCTCTGACTTTTCACAGGGATGTTAGATAAAGAACTCCATACTTTCCTGGCAAGCACTTTACCCGTTGAGTTATCCTCCATCCCCTAAGCTATGCGCTTTTAAACAGCATTCTCATGTAGGTTGGTTTTCCTGTAAAGTGTGTGTCAGTTATATGCCGTAAAGAGGGTTGACAATCCAGTCTTTACTCACGCAACACATAAGGCTTTTAGGTGCAGAAAGAGGTGAGGTCCATGGAGATATTTATGGTCTGGCTTATTTTTATCTTGGTTATAAACTTCTGTCTAAATTCCAAGGCAAGATGTCAGTGTCTTGTAGACTTTAAACTCCATGTATTCTCTGAGAAAGGAATGTAAAACATTTTGTTCTTTGACCTAGCCTTCTCTCACGTGTAGGAGGATCTCTCTCTCTCTCTCTCTCTCTCTCTCTCTCTCTCTCTCTCTCTCTCTCTCTCTCTCTCTCTCTCTCTCTGTGTGTGTGTGTGTGTGTGTGTGTACATTGTACCTGTAGTTGTTTAAGCAGAATTTTCTGTTTTTCAGCAGCTCAATAAGGAAACCATTTTTCAGTTGTACTTAAGTAAATTGTATATTAGAAGAAATGGCCAGATACATGGCTAATCTGTTTAGTCTCCTTTCTAGGTAAACAATTCTGAAATAAATTGTATAGAGAAGTCCCCCTAGTTGCTTTGCCACTCGTTCATCAAGGTCAGCATGAGGTTTAATCAAGGCTTGGGCCTGCCTTGTAGTGCACCGACAAAGGACTTTCTGTAATTGTTGTGTTGAATAAAAAGACTGTCTAGTATTATAACAAAGTGGATGCTCATAAAGGCTTGTGTGTGTGTGTGTGTGTGTGTGTGTGTGTGTGTGTCCAGGAAGGTCAGACAGCATAGGTATCATTTCCTCACAGGCTCTCTCGCTGTCCTGGAACTCACAGATTTGACTAAGCTGGCTGTCCAGTGAGCTCAGGGATCTGCCTGGCTCAGCTTTCTTGTTTCTTGGTGCTGGGATCACACACATTCACCCCCACACTCAGCTCTTGAACATATATCTGGGAGTTGACACAAGTTTGCATGCTTTGATGATGCGCACTTGACTCACTGGGCCTCTGTTATAAGCTCCTATGGTCATTTACTCTAAAGAAAATGTCTAATTTACTTAAATGACTAAGTATTATTGAAATCTTTTTTAAAGGCTTAATTTTCCTGTTTTAATCATGTATGTATATGTGTCTGTGTGTGTGGTTTTGTGTATATGATTCCAGTGCCTGTAGAGGTCGAAGAGGACATTAGGTCTCCTGGAATTGGAGTGATAGTTGTAAGGTATTGTTGCGGATGCTTAATCCAAGGTTCAGTCCTCAGCAGGAGCAGTATGTGATCTTGACTGCTGAGCCATCTTTCCAAATCTTCCTCTGCCGCCCCTTGCTTTTTTTTAGAGTTCAGTTTTACATATAGGGTGTGTGTGTGTGTGTGTGTGTGTGTGTGTGTGTGTTTGTGTTAGCATACAAAGTCAAGGTATCATTTTCTTACACATTCCCCATTTGCTCTAATCTTTTGCGCATGTTTTAATTGTTTAACTCAACAAGTAACAACTTAAGGATTGACCTTGAGCTGTGTGCATATAGAATCCTGTGTTCAGCATGTGTTAACTAGATTTAGAAATTTGATTAGACCTAATTTATGGTCGTTTTAATTGCAATATTCTAAATGGTCAGAGTGATTTGTAAGCTATCATTATTCTGTAATTACTGTCATTAGATTGAATAGAATGGCATATGAGTGTCTTACGTTTGCTCTCTATTACATGTCAGCATTGGTCTGTGAAGGCTTTGGTTTAAGAACATCTCTGTACTTTTTTGTTTTTAACTATTAAAAGTGCATTGTGGAGAGCTCGGCAGATGCTTGCTCGACAAGCATGAGGATTTGAGTTTGGATTCCCAGAGCACACGCGCAGAATACGCGCAGAACTGGCCATGACAACATGAGCCCCCAACCCTGGCAGTACAGCATGGGAGGTGGAGACAGGAGGATCTTGGAAGCTAGCCAGCCTACCTGGTGACATGGCAGGCCAAGGAGAGATCCTGTCTCAAACAACGGCTGGAGGGCACGAGGACCATTGGAGATCATTCTTTGACTTCTGTGTGTGCACTATGCATACACACTCATATCCACATGTGCACAGACACACAGGAACACAGAGAACACAAATACAGTGCGTCCCATATTTAGATGTAATTCATAACGTTAAAGCTTGTGTCTAAGTTATTTGAGGTCTGGATTACTACTGCCCGTCGTATTCATTACTTTCTGCCACTGTTTTCTTAAAAGTAAATACAAATAAAAAAGCTTTCCATTGTTAACAGCCATCTGGTTCACATAGTTCACCCCCTCACATAGTTTGCCAGGTCGGGCGTCATGGTATGTATTGGGTGGAGCAGTGGTCACCTGGGGCGATCAGCAGTGATCAACCCGGAACCTGGCCTTGAGGTCGGAAAGCTTCTCACCATTCGAGCTTGCTATTCGCAAGACTCCGAATAAATCCTCTTTGTTAACTCAGAGCCCAGATTCCTGAAATCCAGCCCCGCTTCCATCTGCCCAGCCTCAGTTTACCCTGCAGCTCAGGCAGAAAGCTGTCTGTGGGCTTCCCACTTGCTCCCGTGTAGGGGCCATTGACTGCGAGGCTATCTGTCCTTTGTGATCACATGATTCCCCCACCCCCCTTGGCCTTTATCATATCTCCCAATCCCCTGCCTCATTTTTCTTACTCAAACCCTGTCATCCATAATCAGGATTCAACTACTTGAGACCTGCTGACCACTGGTATTGGATCTCTCTTGGTCCCACCTCCCATGCTTGAATATAACGTGTGCTTTTGCATTTTCCTACTGCGCCTTACAGTGTGTTTGTTTTCATGTATGCTCTATCTTTTCACGCCTTCCATGTGAACTGACTCTCAGCAGCTCAGTTCTTTTCCTCTCTGTTGCTATGGTGGTTTGGTCTGATTTCTCCTGTGTTGCCTTCCAGTACACAGGTGCTAAACAGACCACTACATGGAGTGCCGAGTCTTGTGAGTCACTGCGTAGCACACGTTTTGCTCCTCTGCCACAGTGGTGGTTTGAGGGCTCTGAGGAAATACGCAGTGTGGCCTTCTGAGTTAAGAGGTGAAGCGGCTGACGCTGCAGTCGTGTGTTGCTTCAGGTCTTGTCTTGCTGTGCGGTGCCTCGGGCCTCTTTCTAGATATAGACCAGGCAGAAAGCAATGGAGAAGTGTTACGGTATTTTGTATCCGTTCGGCCTACAAAGCAAATACCTGACACAGGGAGACTGAAATGTAGTTCAAAGCCAGCACTTCGCTGAGCAGAGTCTGAACTGATTCTAATCTACTCATAGACTAAACAAACTACACTAAACCTTATAACATACATATATTCCAAGCATTTGCCACTATGACCCCTGGGCTGGTCCTCCTCCAACCATCCAAAACCTTCTCCCTTCCCCAACTCTCAAATTTTCTCCTCCCTTCCAGGAAGTCCCGCCTTCCACTTCCTGCCCTTCTGCCCAGCTGATTTGCTAAACAGCGCTTTATTGACGGTTGATACATTCACTCAGCATTCTTCCACAGAGAAGTCACTCAGGCTATGTGAGCCCTGACCACAGCCCTGACTCACAGAACATTCCTGTGAATTTGTAATGGAAATGAATAGACTTAGTTACGTTGGAGTGCTGGTTTGGGGAAAAGGGTTTGTCCCCCACATGATTGGCATCATGGATTTGTTGCTGTGACAAGACACCTGATAGACACAACCTATGGAGGGAAGAATTGTCTCGGCTTCTAGTTTGATGGCACGGTGCATCTCAACTAGGAAAGCCATGCTCATAAGGGGGGCTTTGTCTGTGGCAGCATGGGTAATGGACTTGCCCAAGGTCCACAGGCATAAAGGACAGGGCTGGTCCTGAATCAAGAGATGCTTGTGCTGAGATCCCCGTGCGCCCTTAGATACTTACATTTTAATTCCTAATACAACCTTAGGGCTCCATATTAGCTCCTACATGATCATACTCTGTGCACTGTGTGTGCTGTACATCAATAACCTCTCCCTTATCATACCCTGTGCCCTTGGTGACATCACTGACCTCATCAGGAAGCGCAAGAGCTGAGACTGATCCTACCACCCAATCTCAGGTTTTCCCAGAGGCTTAAATGTAAAAAGTAAAAAAAAAAAAAAAAAGAAAAAAAAAATCAGAGTTGGGAAGTGACAGTGAATGGAACGCTAAGCAGGAAGAAATGATGATGTCGGAATGAGAATGTGGGAGGAGGCGGAGTTACAAATACCACCTTCAAAGTAAGAGGGGAGAGCCTGTTGGAGAGAAGCTTCCTGTGAGGTAAGAAGCCTGACAGGATGACAACATTGCTGTCACTGTAAGATTGTGGAAAGGGGACCAGAGGCTACCCACATAAGCTGCCCATGCACTAAGTCTGAGAAAATCAGAGGGGAGAGCAAGAAGGAGTGGGTGACATGGACAGGCGCGTCATGTGTCATGTGTCATGCACACAATTATGGTCCCAGAAGATTATGATGGGGCTGACCATTCCTGCCACCTAGTCCCAGTATAGCCTGGAGCTCAGACGCTGTGGTGACAGTGGTGTGAGCAAGCCGGATGCACTGCCGATCATATAAAAGCACAATGCAGCCAGGTGTGTAGTGTCCTCCCACAATTCCAGCATTGGTGAGGCTAAGGCAGGAGGATTGCCAAAGACTTGAGGCCAGACTGAGAAAAATAGTAAAAAAAAAACAAAACAAACAAACAAAAAAACAGAACAACAAAACCAACCAACTCTCAAAACCAAAAAACAATGAACAAAAAACCCCAAGTAAACAATACAGTGTAGATGATTATATAGAAAGCATAGTGCTTACTATTAAATGACTGTTAACTGCTCTTTGTATCTCTGTATTATGTCTCTCACATCACTGTGGAGGGCACACCTTCTTTATATGTGTTTTAGTATGAAAGAGTCAGAAAGTTAAAAAAAAAAAACAAAAAACTAAAAGCACAACCACTTTGGAAAGCTATCTGGCGCTTTCTCAGAAAAATGGGAATAGGGCTTCCTCAAGACCCAGCTATCCCACTCCTTGGAATATACCCAGAAAATGCCCTACCACACAACAGGGACATATGCTCAACCATGTTCATAGCTGCTTTATACATAATAGCCAGAACATGGAAACAGCCTAAGTGTCCATCAGTAGAAGAATGGACTAAGAAACTGTGGTAAATTTACACGATGGAATACTACTCAGCTATTAAAAACAAGGAATTCCCGAAATTTGTGGACAAATGGATTGATCTAGAAATTATTATAATGAGTGAGTTCACCCAGAAGCAAAAAGAGACAAACGGTATATACTCACTTATATCAAAACACTAGTCCAAGGGATACGTACCATGAAAATCTTTACTTACCAAGAAAGTGGGTCAGAGGAGAGGACATCCTATTGAGACTTTAGGCGAGAATAACATGGAAGAATAAGGAAATAGTAGGACCCACAGGGTCCTGGAAACCTACAAGAAGAACTTTATGACAGGCAGATCTGGATCCTGGGGTCCTCCTCAAACTAAGGCACTAGCCAAGGAGAATATAGGCATTAAACTTCGAACCCCTACCAAGACCTAGCCGATGAACATGATATTCTCCACCGTTGAGTGGAGAGTGAGATCTGACTCTCACATGAACTCTGGTGCCCCTTTTCTGACCATGTCCCCTGGATGAGTAGACCTGGCAGCACTCAGAGGAAGGATAGCAAGTTACCAAGAAGAGACTCGATATTCTAAGAGCATATATAGGGGGAGGAGGTCTCCCTCAATCACAGACATAGGGGAGGGGAGAAGGGGGGAAGTAGGAGGGAGGGAAGAATGGGAGGAAACAGAGGAAGGGCTAACAATCGAGATGTAATATGAATAAAATAATAAAATGGAAAAAAACTAAAAGCTTTATAAAATTAAAGGTTACAATGACTAAAGTTAATTAGTTATCAAAGAAAGAATTTTTTTAGGTGGTTGCAGAGATGGCTCAGCAACAGACAGCTTTCACCGCTCTTACATAGGACCCCTTGTTCATTTCCAATCACAGATGACTGACAGCCCTCTGTAGCCCCAGTTCCAGGGAAACTGATGCCCTCTGCTGGCTTTCATGGGCACTGCACATATGTGGTTCATGTACACACATGCAGGCAAGCACTCACCTAAACAATGAATGAATGAATGAATGAATGAACGAACGAATGAACAAATGAACACAGTGCAGCCTGGTGTGGTGTGTGAAGCCCACAGCAGGGCACAGCAATGGCCTCAGCCTTCAGACTCAGCCCCGCAGTGGCTGTCCCAGAGCAAGCCATTCCTACACACCTTGCTCACGGCCCATATATGAATGTGGGTACAAATAGCCAAGGAGGTCAAAAGGCTCGGCCTGTAACTGTAGTTCCAGGCAGTTGTGAGCCACCTAGTGTGTGTGCTGAGAGTTGAACTCTGGTCCTCTGCAAGGACAATAAGTTCTCTTGAGCCATCTCTCCAGCTTCTCCCCACCAGTGTGTGCGGAGGTCAGAGAACAACGCAGGAATCTGTTCTCTCCTACCATGAAGGTTCTAGTGACTTAACTGGGGTCATTTTTACCCACTGAGCCACCTCTCTGGCCTATGACTGTACTTGACAGCATGGGTGGTATCTTTGTTTTCTAGGTAGTGAATTATCTCACAGGGCCTCACGTATGGACAGGTGTTTAGCTGGTGTCTCTTGGTTAGGTGTTGACTGAAGTCATAACAGAAGAAAATAGACTTGATGACTATATGTGACTTTAAAGCAGAGAGTCAACAAAAACCAGTCAATGCCTGACTTCTTTCTTCAAGCTAAGAATAAAATAAAACACTTTCAGTTCAACCAAAAGTACATGTTTATTTTTGAAAAGCAGATATTAAAAATGCCAATGAGGGGATGGAAGGACAGAGGGTTCAGGAGCCCCACAAGGAGGCCATCAAGGCTGGCACATCTGGACCCAGGGAGGCTGCACAAACTGTCACACCAACCAAGGACAATGCATGCAGTAAACCTAGACCCCATCTTCAGATCTAGCCTGTGGACAGCTCATTCTCCACAGTTGTGGGGACAGCGGGGACTGCCTCTGACATGAACTCTGGTGTCCCGCATTTGATCACTTCCCCTTGGTGGGGAGGCCTGGTGGCACAGAGAGGAAGGGGAAGAAGGCTATCCAGATGAGACCTGATAGGCTGTGGTCATATGGTGGGGGAGGAGGTTCCATTCTGTCACAGGTCTAGGGGAGGGGAATAGGGCAGAAGAGGGAGGGAGGGAGGTGGGAATGAATGGGAAGATACAAAGGAGGGGATAACAATCGGGATGTAATCTGAATAAATTATAATACATTTTTTAAAAGAAAAGAATAAATGAATTACAACAATGTCCCATGTGTTTGACTGTAAACGGTAAGGAGACAATTTTATGTTGCTAGAAACGTGTAACCTAGGAGAGATTCTGGTCAGGGAAGAGCCTTCGAAGGAGGGCTTTTCAAGCCGAGACTCAGGAATTAGGGAGCCAAAAGGGGTGCCGGTTCTAGCATGAGTGGACAGTTCTCAAGGTGACCGGGTGTGGCTGAGGAGCTACCACAGAAAGCACCACTGTGCCTCTCCCTTCTGAGGACACGGGCTCTGCTCGTGGTCTTCATTGTACATCTGCTGTTGGAAGAACAGGCCCTGTCACAAAGGAGTCAACTTTCAGCGAAGCTTATTGAAAGGGCAAGAACAAGCAGGCATTTTCTGGGGATTCCTGGTGTGACCCCAAATACAGGGATCCCTCAGAGAACACTGCTTCCCTTCTCAGAAGCCAGACTCATTCCTTTACCTGAGACTATGACAGTTGCAAGAGGCCGTGTGAGGCGCTTGCAACAGCCTCCTAAGTCTTGGTTGCTTTTTCAAGGGTCTTGAGTGGGGTTTGATCTGGAGACAGGAGGCTAAGATAGAAAAAGCAGGAGAACAGATGCAGAGTGATTGGGATGGATCCGGATCTGCTCTGAGATGGAACCAGAGTCGGCATTATTCCACTGCAGGGAACCAAGCGGACACAGGATGAGTGTGGCTGCTCTGTGAGGGCAGGGTGGTGGCACTAGAACCACCTGCTCTGTGAGGACAGGGTGAGTGGCACTAGAACCCACCATCCTGGGTACCCTGGCTGCTCCTGACAACCAGACAGCAACGGTGAGCAGAGATGACTAAAGGGAAGGTGCAGGTATTAGGGTGCTTATCTTCTCAAAAGCAAGTGTAAGCTCAGTTAAGATGGTTCGTCACGATTCCCTCCGTAGGCTTAGTCTCACTGAGGAGTTAGTCAAGGACAGGAGAGTTGTGTCTTCCCCAAATCTGTGCACGAAGACTGTGGCAGACACGAGAGGGACTATTTTAGAAGGTATTTGCCACAAAATGGAGAGTAAATGTGGCTTTGCAAAACAAGGAAAAAGAGAGGGCTTTTAATTTAGAAGAAAAGGCAAAGCAATGTGAGACAAGAGGAAAGAAGATATATTTATAATTTTTCTTTTATTCAATTTCTTTAGTTATTTTTAGAGACAGGGTTGAACTATGCACTTCAAGTCCACTTGAACTCACTATGTGTCCCTCAATCTAGAGCAGTCCTCTCTCTGCAATGTCTCACTAGGCTCAGAGTTCATTCATTTAGTCAGGCTGACTAGCCTGTCTATTCACACAGCACTGGAGTTACAGTCTCACACAGCCACACACAGCTTTTACATGTGTGCCAGGATCTGAACTCAGGTCTTCATGCCTGTCCAGCAAGTACTTAAGTGACTCAAGTCATCACCCTAGTCCCTGTCACCAGATTCTCAGGGGGTGGTTATTCATTAATCTGTCACTACAGCAATGGCACAGGTGAGCTCCAGTTTGTTTTCTTTTGAAAAATAATACATGCACTAGAGTATAGTTGGGGTGCTGCCACCAAAATTAAAAAATGAGATAAAATTATCTCCAAATTAGTGAACTCTGAGCACCTGAAGCAACCACCCTCCTTAAATACTCCCAGTTATTTTCTTAAACACTAGTAATAAATAGATAGATACTTGCTGTTGGACTTAATGTTTCCAAAGATGTTTCCAGAGGCTCCACAAGGCCCCTCATGATCTGTCTTCAGACTTTCCTCCATTCCTTCTTCTCTCTGTACCAATTGCTGTCATGACCACACTGAATAAAGCATCTTCCATGTTTTGGACATTCCCGGGACGCCCTGGGACTGCCCACATCCGTGCCAGTGGGCACCCTTCTGTGCCTCCCAACACTGTCTCTGCTCTTGCTCCCTCAAAGATATTATTCTGAAAGCTGCCCCTGGGTGGACAGTTTTATAAGATGTTGCTGGTACCACAATGACAGCATTTACTAACCTGTGTTGCACTTATCTGTTTGGATGTATGCTTTGCTAACCTGAGAGTTCCTGCAGGCAATGAATACATCGTGTTTGTTCTGTGTGCTGTCATGCAGGGCATGTATTGTAGGCCATACATTTCTCCTAAACAAGGTGGATTTAGGTGCTGTGTAGTATTTTCTAGTTTCCCTCTAGTAAATAACCATTCTGTGCATAAGCTGCTATTCATTCCACGTTTTCGGCAGGATTTAGCCACCGCTAGATGTAGTTGAGAATATTAAACAGGCATTTTTTTTCTTTTCCAGTAGCTCAGTATGGCATCTGTTGGAAGCATCATATTTCTTCCGTGTCTGGGGACACTGGCTTCATAGGCATTCGACCCCCTAGAGTCCTCCTATTCTAGCAAAATTATCTGATAATTCTTACTTACATGTTTATGGCATAATATATTATTGCTCTCAGGAGCATTTATGTTTTAATAGCAGCTCCTGGGGATGAAAATGTTTAATTTGAAAGAACGAATTCATTTCCATGAGTAGATTTGCATCCACTGTGCAGCTTGGGTAATTGATATGTTTTAAGGAAACAGGGTGACACTCTGTTGGCCCTAAAATCCCACTAGGCATGCCGGCTGCCAAGGATACATTTACATATTTAGTGCCTCCAACTGGGACTAAAGTTTTCCTCAGTCTACTGCTATGAATGCTCCACTGTGGATAAATTTGCACCTATTACACTACTTGCTCCCCCTTAATCTGAGGGTCACAGTGCCGTGGTATATTTCAGAGCATTTACTCTGCTTCACCTCCTTGGACTTCCTTTTCCCTTGTTTGTATTAGAAAAACACAATCATATATTGAAGCCAATCCCGGGGAACTGGTTGAAGATCCAACTGACTTCGCAGCCGCCGGCTTGCGTGTAAAAGGATGGGTTTTCTCGCTGGTAGTGAAATTCTGGAGGACTCAGATGTCTGAACTCTTTCCAGGGTGGATTACTCAAGAGGAAGCAAACAGCACGATCCTGTATAATTGCTTGTTATTTTGAAGACGGAAATGTTATGTGTATTTTTCTTTGCCAAGGGCTCCGTGAAGGACAGGATCGTGTTAGTATTTTTAATAGATCTGTGGCCTATTGCCAGTATATAGAGCTCACCAAAAAGTGCGCCTGATGTCTGTATGGCCACACAATGAAATGTTCCAGAAGGACCCAATTCCTGCTAATAGAAAAGTCACAAAAGGCTTTTAAGATGAATGTATGAAAAAGACAAACAAATCTAGGCTTGCTTATCTTATGTAAATATGAAACCGAACGACATCTCTGTGCATGTGTAGTTGTACATGTGTGTTGGACTGGAGCATGCTCTTAGCATCTTAGTTTCCTAAGCAGCAAGGCTCATAGATCAGAACGGAACTTGGAGACTTGAGAGCCTGGGCGTTCGATTGATCTGTGTTGAAGTCCTTAACTGTGTCCAACCTGTGTGATGGTACATCAGATACTTCCTTATTATGTGCCTCGGTTTCCTATAAATAGAGACAATGGTACGTGCCTCCTTAGAGAGTTTGTGATTATCAGCCATACTGACACATGCAAAGATTTTATAGCAATGTTTGGTATATCTGTGGATTTAGTACATACTATTTGTTGTTTTTGTAACTATCTCTCATATTAGTATTACACAGTTGATTCAGAGAGAAGAAACAATTGCTTAGAAAATAAAGGTGAATGTTTTGGCGTCTGAGGAGATAGCTTATTTGGCAAAGTGCTCACAGAGACCTCAGTTTGATTCTAAGAACCCACATTAAAACAATCCAGGTGTGGTGTGTGCTTGTAATCCCAGGGTTGGGAGGTTGGTAGAGGTGGATGCCCCAAGCTTGTTGGCTGGGCAGCTCAGACTACTTGGACTCCAGACCTGTTGAAAAACCTGTTTTCCCTTCACACAGATATACAGACAGACAGACAGATAGGTGTGGGTGCACAGACACACCTTCCCTACAAAAGAATACATCTTTTGGAGGCAAAAGCATTTTTAAATTTTGGCAGTAAAAACTATATGGGTTTTTCTTTATCCATTAGAAGTTATGTTGTGAAAGAGGAAAATGCATGAGGACTGGGTGCTGTGCTTTCTGTAGCATCCCTTGGTTGTTAGCTTGAAAGTCTTCACCCTCAGGACCAGGCATTTACCTGTTTCTGGAATGAATGTTCTCTGGTTTGAAAGCTGGTGAGCTTTGGGGTGTGTGTGTCTTTGGGCCACTTTATCTTACGTTCTCCGGTGTCTAATCAGAACTGGATGGTAATGGCGCTGGTGTGCGTACTCCCTTCCAAGAAAAACACTGGGTGTTTCAGGAAGTGGGCGAGTGAGTCAGAGGCCAGCACTTTTCCTCTTAGTCAGTGGTGGACTTGCTGGAAATAGCTTGACTTTCACCCAGATTCCTGCTTTTCAGATCAGATGTTCTCTTAGAACTGACCTAGCACCACGCTGACAGTAGGGCTCTGCTGGGGCTAGCACGCTGGCCACATGGAGTGTCTCAGCAGTGTTGCCCAGTGAGTTCTTTTTAGTTAATTTAATTGAACTTATTATTTTATTAATAATTAAAATTAAATTTAATTAAAACTCTCACTTCAATTCTACATTTTTAAGTTACTTTCTCCTCCAGGACACATTTTCTTCAAGCAGGGGTGACATGAACCAGCTACTAGTGTAAATTTTCGAGGAAAGTTGGTAGTAACACTTATTTTGGTCACAAAAGAATCCTGTGAGTCTTAACACACACACCTTCTTCTGTCTAATGTTCTGTCAGCACGGGGATGGGTGTGATTATCTTTCAGAAGACTGTACTAGTCTGCCACACTCTAGAGGCATGTAAAAAATAAGAAAATTCCTCAGAGTAGTTCTTCACAGTAACGTTTAAAAATGCTAAGTTCATGCTCAATAGGTACTGAATGAAAAAACAGGAGGACGTGACTGCTCCCAGGTATGGTTGAGGAGAGGTTTTATTGTAGAAATGAAGGAGAAGAGTGAGCTCTCCATACTATTGACCTATTAGGGAAATCTTTATTTATTTTATTTTATTTTATTTTTTATTTTTTGGTTTTTCGAGACAGGGTTTCTCTGTGTAGCCTTGGCCATCCTGGACTCACTTTGTAGACCAGGCTGGCCTCGAACTCATAGCGATCCGCCTGTCTCTGCCTCCCGAGTGCTGGGATTAAAGGCGTGCGGGGAAATCTTTAAAAGAGAGATGGAGGCAGGTAGAGAGATGGCTCAGCGGTTAATAGCCGCTCCTGCTGTTCCAGGGACACGAGTTGGACCCTCAGCATCCACACTGGGCAGCTCACAACTGCCTGGAACTTCAGCTCAGAGGATCCAGTGCCCTCTGGAATTAGCTGTGTAGACCAGGCTGATCCTGAGCACAGAGAGATCCACCTGCCTCTGCCTCCCAAGTGCTGGGATTAAAGGCGCCATCATTCCTGGCTCAGGTCTCCCAGCTCTGTCCCAGGAAACGGCAGTAGGGCCACATTGATTTTCTAAGAGTAAATTGCTGTGATTTGAGCCCTTGTAAGGGGTTTGCAAGGCCAGCCAGGTGGGATTGTGGCTTGGTAGGTAATGATGTGCCTGTCTTTTGCATTTACTTTAGTAAAGTGATAATTAATCTCTTATCACTATTTTAATCTCAGGTACATTGGCTTGGATTAGCCGGAGCCATTGGTTTTCCTCTCTGGTGCACACTCATTGTAGGGTTTCTGTTGTTTCCCCCTGGGCAGGGAACAAGCTGGCTCCTGGCAGCCCTGGGCTTCCCTGAGTTTCAGCAGTTGCTTCTGAGATTAAGCACCATTTGTAAACAGTGTCTCTCCTATCTTATAAAACCCAAATGTGTGTGTCCTAGAAAAACCTCCACTTTATCATCCTGGAATGGAGTGGCTCAGCCCTTGGCAGAGTCAGGAGTTCTCAGCCAAGGACTGTGAGCATGGTACTGTGTGATTCTCAGGTCTGCTTAGGATCCAAGGTTTTCACAAAATAAAAAGACAGAATCCCTGGTGGCCATGTGCTCTGTGTTATAGGCAAGGAAGAACACATCTGTCTGTTTACACTTCTCCCTTCACTCCAGAGATAAGCTATCCTCGCTTTTACTCCATGTTTTCTTTCTGGTCTCTACTGGCAGGTGGTCTGTGCAGTAGGTCAACTAAGCAGCAAGCAGATCACTAGGCTGATGTGTGGCTTTTGCTAGGTCTAATGAGGTGCAATTGGAGGCTTCTGGGCACTCTTACAGAGACCCTAGTCTGCCATTAAATCAGTACTAACTGGAAGCCTGTGAGTGCAAGTGACACGCCAAGGAGCAGACATAAGAGCCTATGTCCATGCTCACACATACACACACATACTGGAAATCCTCATTCCGTTCTTTCTCAGCTCTGTGCAAACCTACATCACACTGATGTCTAAGATGTCCCCATGAAGGACCAGCAGTGGCACTTCCTCATGTGCTGGGGTCTGACGTGATGTTACTTGTCACCGGACAGTGAAGAGAAGTGGAGAGGGCAGAGGGTATAACTGCAGGAATATTAGTTACTCCTGAGCCACTGTGACCATCATATCCTGCTGAGACGACTTAAGCCGTGAAAGAGTTTCAAAGTGTTTCTGTCTGCACAGGGAAGGAAGGCATGCAGGAGCAGTTCACTGTGGGAGTCTGTGGCAGGGACTGGTCATAGCAAGGAGAGCTAGGAAGCAGAAAGGCTAGACCCAGCACTGATAACACTGTCAAGTGCATATCCCTAGGTACCTATCCCTGCCTGCTAGGCTTTACCTCCTAGTGGTTCCACAGCGCATATGTCCATGCTCACACACACACGCACACGCACACACACACACACATACACACACATGCACATATACACGTATACACACACACATATAGACACACATGAGCATATATACACATAAAATACATATACACACATGAATACACACATACATACACATATGCATGCACACACATACATATACATACACACACAAATACATACACACATGAGTACACACACAGAATATGCACACAAGTCTATACACTACATACACATACATGCACACACATACACAAATACATACACACATGCATACATACACACAGACACACACATGCAGCACCACCAACTTGGGAAAAAGTGTTAAAACCACGAACCTACAAAGGACATTTCAGTTTCAAGCCATAATAATGGGCTTATTTTTTTCTGCACCATGTGAAGAAAGTAAGGAAGGCTGATAATGAAAGTGACCACAATAGAGAGGCAGGATAGGGACGTCCCTGTATGGAGTGCGGGAGTCTGCACTGCTGGGGGTTCTTGATTGGCCTTGGTAGCTAGACTTTAGTGTATTCTCTATCTCAACCAAACATGTTCTAACATACATACAGATATGTAAGCACACACACACACATGCCCACATAGTAGCCTTCCATTCTGTCTCAGAAAATTTGAAATAAGAATCTTTACTTGGCCAAGTAATTTGATCAAGTAATTCATGGAAATAGCTTTCAAAATGGCTTTTTTTTTTTTTTTTTTTTTTTTTTTTTTTTTGGTAACTATAGTTCTATGCCACTTTCCCTCGTTTAACTAGTATCATAAAAGTTTGAAATATGAATATCATCAGAATCGTCCATATGTCCTCATGTCCTCATGCTCTGTCAAGTAGGCCACTGCAGAGCTGGGGGTAAAAGCCAAGACCAGGTCAGGATGGCATCGGGCCCTTTCAGAACTGTTGCTCTTGAGAAATGCCAGGGTCCGCGTTCCTCATCCTGTCCCACGTCTGCCTTCAGCTGCACTTGTTCCAGTGGTCCTCAGTGGGCCTGACCTCTGTGGCAGAAGCTTACGCAGTCCACAGCTCTGCTTTGCTGACTATCAGTCGAGCTAGATCATCAGGCCCTTTCCAGGCAGTCCATGGGATTTCTGTGTAATAAATGTATCATAAAAGAAAACGGATCCTGTATATTCCTCTGTGTTTCTGACTAGCTCAGTTTCTTCCATTTCTAGTATTTATTAGTAACTCTAGGCATATGGGGCTTGTTGCTAAATGCCTTATCTACCTGCTAAGTGTGGACAATGATGCTCCTATTGCAGGGGGTCACTATGACATGGACAGATGATGACACAGGTGAAGGGTCCTGACTGATGCAGTGTGGCTCTTCCTCCTCCGTGGTCACTCTTGTTAGTAAAGTTTAGTTCCCCTAGTGAATTGATTTTATAAACTCATTTGGTTGAAAATGGGGACAGTTTTCAAACTAAGCAGTACCCAGTTCACTTAGCGGAGAACTGGAATTAATTTGGAAGGGGTTTCATTTAGAAAAGTTGAGGCTAACTTATCATTCTTTTAAAAGTGATTTATTACCTTTAAAATATTTATTTAATTTTTAGTTATGTGTGTATATGTATGTATCTGTACTGGTATGTAACACATGTGCACAGGTGCCCACAGAGGTCAGAAGAGGGCATTGGATCCCCTGGAACTGGAGTCATAGATGTTTATGAGTTGCCATGGGGGTGCTAGGAACCAAACCCAGGTCCTCTGCAGGAGCAGGCAGGGCTCTTAACTGCTGGCTGAGCCATCTCCTCAGGCCTGACTTCTTATTTTTATATTTCTGATTTAAACTAAAAGGTTATGCATTTCTTTAGAAGTTTTTCATCTTTGAGTCTACAGCCTTGTTCTTAGTAGAGGTGGGAATTAGGGGCCTGGAAAGAAAGAAAGTCTTGCCAGTCCTGTGTCCCTGGCCCTGGAGATACTTTCCACATTTCCTCTTCCGGCCGACCTAACATAGCCTGCTTGTCCCAACAAGTCCACTTTCACCCCGTGGACAAAATCCACGCAGTGTGATGGAGGAGCATGCAGTGTCTTTGGTGCTTTTCCCTCTCGCTGATGCGAACACTTTTTATTTTGCCCCTTTAAAGAACCACAGAGTGTTGTGGTTTGGCTCAGTCGGTTCCAGGTGCTCAAGCTCAGGCATGTAATTCCTGGCAAGCGTTTCTTGAGGGCTTATGAATCAACAGTGGCTGCAGAGTGGACGTGCTGCCATGGAAAACAGTCCCATTTCTGCCCGAGGGGAACAGGACCGAGATTGTCTCCGGTTTCCTGATTCACCAGACCCAGGCGCTTAAAGTTGACAGTCTCCAAGTTCGTGTTTCACATTTGACACTAGCTTTTTTGTACGATGTTTCCATCTGCTTGCCTTCATTTTGTTGTTTATCTTCAACAAATACCTGAAATCAAATAAAGAACAGTGTCCTTGGTATTAATTTTGCATATGTTTCCATGTCAACAGAGTTTCATTTATATCTGCCAGCTCAGAAACAAAAACGTAACAAATTTATACATTCTTTATGACAACAATTTGCTACTTGTCTTGAATTTGAAATGGAGAAATTCTGAAATAACATTATCAAAATTACTTAGTTTCGTACATTTTAAAAGTGCATAAGCAGGTGTGAGTCAGCATGCATTTATATATTCTTATCAAGGATAACTTTTGTAGGTTTTTTTTCTTTTAAGAAAACAAACAATTTGCATATTCTCTATTAGCTTGTGTATTTTATGCTGCTCTCCTGGTAGATTTTTAGGTTCTGTTAAGATAGGAACTGTATTAGTGGAGTTTTTGTAACTGTGACGTAGTACCTATGATAATCAGCTATAAACAAAGAATGGTTTTCCTTTGCGGCTCTCAGTTTCGTCATGGTAAGTTATCTCTGCTTCTTTTGGACCCGTGATGCTCCCATTGGTTAGGTTAGCGACTTGCGGTCGGTGGGAAGGGCTTATTTCGGCTCACCATTTAAGGAGAGCAGGCTGTAGGAGGGTGAGGCAACTGCTCATATTGCCTGTGCCTTGAGAAAGCAGAGAAGGGAGGAATGCTGAGGCTCATTTTCCCTTTTTTATCCAGTTAGGGACTGTTAGCCCCTGGAATGGTGCCACCAGGATTCAGGATGGGTCACTCAGCCTCGGTGAAGCCTCTCTAGAAGTGCCCTCACACATACATTGAGAGGCATATCCATGTCCCGTCCGTGACCCCGTCCCCCACCCCGCCCCCGCGCACATGCACGTGCACCATGTGATAAGAGTCCATGGTGGAGCACGTGGCAGGAAGTGACTATCTCCATGCCAACTGGAAGCAGAGAGAAAAAAATTCAAGGTCACGATCCTAATGGACCTATTTCCTTCTACCATATCCCTCCTAAAGGTTTTACCACTCCCTAAGTTCAGTGGTGGCGCCTAGGGCGCACAGTCTTGAGGGACCATGTGTGTCTTGTCTCCTGTAGAATAAATGTATAGAACTGCCCTAAACTTAATGGTAGGCGTTATCTATAACAGCAATTTATGTTTACATTTATGCTAATTTAGTGAAATCTAAAGTCCAGCTCCTCAGGAACCTCAGCTTTCCACATTGTGAGTGTTCAGCTACGGTGCCGAGTGGTCCCGAGTGGTCCCGAGTGGTGCCGATACACTCAGCACATCAGTTACGAGGGGCCTGCCAGTGCAGCTCACACCTATACGCGCTCAGGAGGCTGAGGGAGGAGAATCGCTGAGAGTTCAAGACCAGCCTAGTGAGTTCCAAAGTAGTCTGAGCTACAGTAAGATTTTGCCTTCTAAAACAACGCGCCCTACCACCTCCAGCAC
Organism: Acomys russatus; assembly: GCF_903995435.1. Lineage (NCBI taxonomy): Eukaryota > Metazoa > Chordata > Mammalia > Rodentia > Muridae > Acomys > Acomys russatus. The sequence goes on along the minus strand of NC_067149.1, from coordinate 60,166,868 downwards.
CACATCAACACAGGCTAGAGAGACAGCTCAGTGGTTAAGAGCACTTGCTGCTCTTGCAGAGGACCAGAGTTCATTCACTCCCCAGCAACAGCATCAGGTGGCTCACAACTGCCTGGAACTCCAGCCCCAGGGAGTTCAATGCCCTTTGGGGCTTCTGAGGGCACTGAACCCATGTGGTACATGTACATACATATGTACAGACAAACACTTGTAAAATAATAATAACTCTTCAAAAAACAAACACCAGAACACACACACAATTCATCTACTGCGAAAGCTGTATTGGGCACTGTTTGTCTAGAGCTCAGATGGGCATGGCTGATGAATGAATGTGTTGGAACTCAGACTGACTGATGCTGATCAATGCCGCATGAATCTTGTTTGAATACTGATTTACGGAGGTCATTTTGACCTTAACTTTTTGCTGTTGCCATTGCTCTAGCCAGTCTCATAGCGCTGGATTTGTCATTAACAAAAAGAAAATGCTGGTATTTAATAGAACTTAAAAACATGACTTGGGCCAGGGTGTCAAATATTAGCCTTCTTATGGGATAGCTTTTAACTTTTATAAACCCCAGATTCTTCATTAAAATGGGAATAAGAGGTTTCTTATGAAAAAAAAAAAAAAGAGGTTTTTTTATGGCCTCTTTAAGTGGGTAAGATTAGGTAAAATAACATGGTTTAAGTGCCTGGCACGACATGGTGAGCCGGGACTGTGTTTACCTCAGATCATGTGTGTGGAAGTTTTCTGCTGTCATGGCAACTTAGAAGTTTGGGGAGAGGTCTACTTTCCCACAATAATAAGCTATATTTACTACTGTTTATTAATAAATTGAAAATGTTCACTACTTAAGAGGCTTTATTCTTTTTTTTTTAATTTTATTGTATGTATGTGTCTTGTGTTTGCATGTGTGTCTTGTGTTTGTGTGTTTGTATGTCTTGTGTTTGTTCGTGTGTCTTGTGTTTGTGTGTGTGTATCTTGCTTTTGTGTGTGTGTCTTGTGTTTGTATGTATGCTACATGTGTGGGAGTCTTCACCTGAAGCTGGAATTGTAGGTGTCTATATCTCCTCATGTATGAGTGTTGGGAGCAAAACACTGGTTTTTCTGCAAAGTAGCAAGCACTCTTAGCCACTGCACCATCTCTCTAGCTCCATAGACAGTTTCGTATATAACCATAAACATATGTGCATGTATATACACACAGAGAGAATGTTTTATATTATTCCTTTTCCTCAGAACCTCTTCTTCCCAATTAGTCCCCCAGTGGCACCCTTTCCTTCAGCAACCATTAACAGCCATTAACTCCCCTGGAAGTGGGTGCTCCTGGGCACCTCCTGTGTCCATGATGGGAAGTTGGAGGCCCATCCTCATGCAGGCACTGTAGCTGCTGTGTGTTCATGGCTACAGCAGCCATGCCATGTCTGGACGGCAGGGTTTCATGACACTCATCTTTATGCTGTAGCGCTTACATTCCTTTAGCCCTGTCTTGGCTGTGCCTTGGGGCGGAGTGGGTGGGGTGTGATGTATCGCATTTGAGGCAAAGGGCTCATCAATCACTCATTTTAGCACTTTGACCAAATATGAGTCTCAGCAACAACCATCACCTTCTGAAAAGGAGCCTTTGGCCCCAGGCTAAGAGTTGCATCAACCCATGGCCATGCACATGCATATTTAGAAGGCACTTTTGACAACATGATCAATAGATATTAACTTAATGGCCGTAATTAATTTTTTTCTTCAGTTGTTATGACTGTATAAATAAGTAAGTGCTCCAGGAGGCCTTCATATGACATAGATTGGCAATGTGAATTTAAGGTCATACACGGACATCTCTGTGTCTTTTAACTCACAATGAATGTGTCCCAAGTTTTATTCACTCACGTGGGCTTTGCCTAACACCAGCAAGCAAGCAAACCAAGGACAAAGGTAATAATCGAATATGTAAATTAGCAATTTTCTACCCAAGGGTGAACTTCAGCCTTTATTTAGGCTCCTGCCTCTGGAGCACATTTAAGGCTGTGATTTAATTTCTAGAATAGTAACGTGAGCTGAAGCGTCTTCGTGAATAGCCAGCCCCTCTGGAGCACTTTAGGTTATCTGGGGATCTAAAAGCAGCGTCTGTTGACATAATAACTGAAGGCAGTTCATCATACACTGTCCATCAGCTGACTCTGACGAAAGTAATGCCCTTCATTTTTTGTGTGTTTCTTTCACTCTGGTTGCTATGGTACCTTTATTTTAGTATAAACATGGACTCATATTTCATAGTCCACCTGAACTGCTGAAGCTCATGGTAAAGGTGACTTTTCTCCTGAACTTTCTGTGAACCAATAATTAATGTTTAGACTACCTAAGTATGCCACAGAAAATGGCAGACCAGGAGCCATAAAAATGTAGAAACACAGGAGCCAGGGGGACTCTGAGAGACCTGTAGGTTCTTATAATAAATCTGGACAGCCTGGAATATCTTCTTATGATAAAGAAAAGAAGTCACCAAGTAGTGACCCAGAAGATTGAATAAAGACACTAGAAAATTAAAAACAAATGAGAAAAATGTAAGAATAGTAGACACTTATTCCAAGAGCTTTTATTATATGCAATGGAAATGTTTAGAAACAATGCAATGAGGAAATAAGAAATAACGTAAAGTATTGCAACTCAAGTTGAACTTTAAGAGGAGGTTACTAGTGGTGCATAGGAAAACCAGGAGTTGGAAGGAGATAACATTAAATAAAGACAAGATATCATATGTGAAAGAAAGTGTGTCTATAGTTATGAATGAAATTCCCATAGGAAGCCAGCATTGATTTTTTTTTATTTTATTTTTTTATTTTTTTTATTTTTTATTTTTTTTGTCTAACAACAACAACAACAACAGCAGCAACAAAATCTTTCTAACAAATTTCTGGATGTTTCCAATTGTGCCTGACATAACTTCTTTTTAACTTAGTGCAGTGTCGTTTTGTTCTGACTGTTATTTGCTCTCTGTGGTACTCATTCTCATGTCCCCGCCAGCCTCACCAGTGGCGACTTCCTATAGTGAAGTCAGTCTTCCTGGATTACAGTGGAGGTGGGCCTAGTGGTGGGTGTTTGCTCCTCCCCATTGTCCACCATGGCTGACTCAGCCTCACAGCCTGTGAAAGGAGACTCTTCAGACTCTGTGCCCCACCCTTCCCAGGTTCAGGGTGTGGCCTTGCATCCCTTCTGCCTGCTCTGGGAACTACCTACTGTCCTTGGGTGTCTCGCTCCCTCTGCTTCCTCTGTGCATTAGGTTCAGTTGTTTTTGGAAGCTGTTTTTCTTTCTAGACCCAAATTTGCTGAATTATCTTTGAATTTCATAGTCTGCTCTCCTTGCATTTTTCTAAAATCTTAAAGTAAAGTATGCGCGCGTGCGCGCGCGCGCGCGTGTGTGTGTGTGTGTGTGTGTATGTGTCTACGGAAACCAGAAAAGGGTATCAGATCTCCTGGAGCTGGAGTTATGGACAGTTGTGAAAAGCCTGCTATAAGTCTAGAATTAGGTCATCTGGAACAATGGCAAGTGTACTTAAAAAAAAAAAGATGTATTTTTATTATTTTTAAATACGTTGGCGGAGGAGGGGGGTGGGGTGGCAGGTGTATGTGACTTCAGTTGCCCATAGCGGCCAGAGGTGTTGAACAACTACTGGAGTAACAGACAGTTTTGAGCCACCTGACATTGTGCTGGGGACCAAGCACAGATCCTTTGGAAGAGCAGGAACCTCAATTACTGAGCCATCTTTCTGGCCCGCAGCAAACACTAACCGTTGAGCCATTTCTCTACCCCCTAAACTCCTTTTCTTAACCCCCTCCCACACACATTCCTTCATAAGATAACATTTTAGAGGAATCTGTTTGCAGTTCTTGGCCTTCAAGGAATTGAGGAAACTGTCTTAGATTTGATATGTCTTCTTAGTAGAAAGAGAACTTGTGCTTCCCCCCTTCCAGCCAAAGTTAAATAAAGTGACTTTTTTTTTCTTTTTCCTTTGTTCTATCTTTACCATACTGGCATAGCAGTCTCTTTCTTCTTTTCCTTCCTCCTTCCCCTCCCTTCCTCTCTCCTTCTTCCTCCATCCCTTCCTTCCTTTCTTTCTTTTTTCCTTTTAACTACCAGTGTCCTAACCAGTAGAACTTTGGAGCCCTCACCCGGTTTCTTTTAAAAATTGTATTGAGCATTACTTTGTGTATTTGTATATGCACGAAGGGAACATTTGTACTGGGAGGTGTGTGTGTGTGTTTGTGTGTGTGTGTGTGTGTGTGTGTGTGTGTGATCCTGACAACTTTTGGTTGCCCATCAATTTTCTCCTTCCACTGTGGGGTCCAGGGAACAAAGGGAGGTTGACAGGCTTATGGAGCCATCTCACTGTCCCACGTTGATTTCTAATAGCATATTGTAATGCTTTGTTAACTGAAGATAAGAGAAAAATAACATTTTGTCCTTGTGAATACAGTATCACGGCACATAATAATTTGGAAAAACGGTCATCAGCATGATTTTAAAGTTTCACACTTTCTGGCGCTTGGTATCCATGGGCTTAGAACACGACATGCCAAACCCGGCACACCCTGGTATCTGCACCTCTGTTCACAGAGAGTGTGCAGTCCGGCAGATCCGTGATGCCACCGGCTGCAACTGTGATGTCATGCTGATGAGGGGGGCCAGTTGCCACCTTTTCTCTCCTCAGAATACTCAGCACTTGAACTGATGGCAGTTAGGGAAAGATGATACTGGAGCGTGAAGAATTCTCTTCTTTTTGTTTTGTCGTACAGGGCATCAGATCTGCACTGTGCTCTATCACTAAACAGCACTGCTATCTACACACAACGCCTTCTTATACCATATATGAGAAGTAATTTTGGGTGATATGCACATTATCATTAGGACACTGTATAAAACCTTATTAATATTTTTTTAAATGGAATTCCATTGCTTTGGCAAAGAAGTCTGTGGCCTAGTAATAGAGTTTAAATTGAAATCGCCTAAGGGGAATACGTTTTGGGTTTAGAAAACTGGAAAGAATTCAGAACCTCAGCAGCTTAAAGGTTACAGGAGCCTCTTTGTAGTTGTGGTCATTTGTGAGAAGGTGTTGTACAATCCAGGTGTTGTGGCTCATGCCTGCCATCCCAGCAGTTTTGGGGGGCGGGGTGGGGATTCTGTAGCAGGTTCAGCGGGAGCTCAGGGTTAGCCTGGGCTACATACTGAGTTTCAGGCCAGTGTAGGCTATACAGTGAGAAAAAATTGTTTGTTTTATGACACACTGATCATCACAAGGAGCTGAATTGAAAATACCAATGAATTTCCTGAAGTATACTGTGTGCACCACAAATGTCCCTTCTATAAGGTGTGGTTCTCAACCTGTGGGTCACAACCCACTCGGGGGTTACATTATCAGATATTTATATTACGGGTCATAATAGTAACAGGCTTACAGTTTTGAAGTAGCGATGAAGTAATTTTTATGGTTCAGGAATGACCACAACATCAGGAAGGTTGAGGACCATGGTCACTTAGAGGAGACGGTCATGCAGAAAAAGGAAGATACACAGCAAATGTCATCACTCATCTCCAGCTCGAGTGCCTCCCTCTGACATAGCCTCTGACGGACTGTTAGAACCCATTTACACATCAGAATGGTATACAAATTCAGACCCCCTCAGTCTCATCGAAGTATCCTTAGAGCATGCTTTCCTGCCTGCACCCCACACCCCCTGCCCCTGCCCCATCTATCAGTTCTTGATAGCTCTTCATTTGTTTGCCTTTGTTGAGGGAAACTGTCAAACTATACAAATGTAGTTGATGTCACTGCCAGAGAGGAAATGTCACCTAACAATAAAAAAGTGCCAGATGAGATCCCTGGTGACATTTGTCCTGCACTGCTCAATGGAGAGCAAGTCAGTGGAGGAGTCTGTGCAGTGGCCCTCACCGCTGGCCAGTGAGTACCAGCCCTCAAAGCTGGTATCAGAGGCAGAGATTTACAACAAGTGACTAGGGATGAGTTGTGGTGAGGGGGTGATCTTTTCCCCTCTACTTATCAGTCCAAAGTGCTAGTCCCTAAAATGTGTACTGTTAGAAAATGAATTTGGAGTCGAGTCCTTGAGTCTTTTCCTCCCAGGAGAAGACACCCACTGTGACCTTTTGCCTCCTTAGGAGTCTGAACAGAGGAACCTTTCACTTCTGGGAGAGCTGAGCTCTTGGGATGAGGCCCTCCTTCTTAACATTCTGCCCGGCTTGTGGCATTGCTCGTCCAGGGCTTTTGTTCAGGGTTGGGTCTTGCCCACGGCCTGGTTCTCCTCACTGGTTTTTGAAAATTGGTATTCTGTACCTAGTGCAGAACTAAAGTATAGCTCCGTCCCTTTCTGAGTCACTTGAAGTAGGTCTTTCACAGGAGAGACATAATTGGGTTCCCAGCCAATGAATTGGAGCCCTTTTTTTCTGCATTTTCACTATTTCAGCTTAATTTATAAAGACACAGACTAAAGAAGGAAATCTCCCACTGAAGAATTCTAAATAACTGGTGAGGACGCTCCCTGTTGTGGAGTCTTCCTGTGAAGCAAGATGGTAACTTTCTGTTGTTTTGATCCAGAGCATCTCCTTTCCTGGAGACCTGCAGTGGACGGAGGGACCCCACTTCACCCTAGATAACACCCAAGTCAGTGACTGCTGTGACTACGAAGAGCCACAAGGCAGGCTAGTGTCAGAGCTGTCAATGTGGTGAGATGAGCCTAACCGCTAGACCTCTGTCTCTCCTGTGTGGGAGAGAAGCCTCCAGAATGTCAGAATACAGTATTCGTCATAAAAGAGTAAAGTCGTTGGCACAGGCTGGGGTGTTCACCAACATTCTCTATGTCCGTGTTGCCATCTGGATAGGCACTTTGCAAATGCAGTCAAGATGAAGTTGAACTGTGTCAGCATGAACCCCAGTCTAGCGACTGTTCCCCTAAAAGAAGGAGGAAATTTGGATGCTGAGTTTCCTGCAGACCTGTTGGAGGAAGCTCAGCCTGTAGATACTTCCATGTTTCCAGAGAGTCGAGTGAAGGGCTTTGTGTTGTCTTAAGACAGTTCGTAATAAGCTCTTTCCAGCAAAGCCAAGGGTCTAATAATTGGCTCTCCAAAAGCTACGGGCATGGGAGAGATGCTCAGCTACAGGAGGGATGGGCGTGGAAGGACTAAGTACAACACAGGGCCGTGGAGCTGACCCTGGAATGGACAGAGGCGTGCAGTCAATAACACCATGAACCTTTGGCTTCAGTGGACCGTTGACACTGGTTCCCTGGTGTTTTTTCCAAACAGCACACTAATGTGACATTAACAGTAAGGCAATGGCATAAACAGAACTCCGTGGACAGGTATCTTTCATAACCCTCATGTAAAGCAAAAATTATTTTAAATACTTAAGGTTTATTTTATAATCACAACTTAATCTACAGTCTAATAGTCCATAATTAAAGTTGGCTTCTGCTTTACGCTGAGAACAGAACCCAGAGCCTTGTGTGGACTAGGCAAGCACTCTACCACTGAGCTACACTCCCAATACTTTAAGAACATTGTTTATATTTGTTTTATAACAGAGAATTGCATGTTGTACAGTGTGTTTTTGAGCTTGCTGTACAGCCCAAACAGACCTTGAGCTCTCAGGTTTTCCTGTATTGCCAGTCCAGGCTTCAGTGTTTAAGTTTTAAGTAAAACCATTAGCAGACGATGTCTTAAAGTTTTGGTAGAAATTGACGGGGTGTAGTTAGCACTTGCTTGTAGTTCCAGTACTCAGAAGGTAGAGACAGGTAGATCTCTGTGATCGATATAGTGAGTTCCGGGCTAACAGGTATAGTAAGACCCTGTCTTGAAAACTAACAAACCAACCCCCTCCCCCACCAAAGTTTTCATACACATGGCTTCATGTCTTTTGGTTAAAGCCGTAAACTAATTATATCCCCCTTCTCTGTTATCTCTTCCACTGAGATGGGTACATCAAGATCCCCAGTCAAATCCTAAGAGGCACTTTAAAAACCAAAGAAGTCTGTACCATTTAGAGAGAAGGTGTCCAAATGGCTGCTCACTGGGCTGAGAGTTACTAGCTCCATGTAACGAGACTGAGTAGGTGAGATTTTCAGTCATTACGGAATTTTCATTTATTGCTTGAAAATTGACATCAGCTGCAAACTCCGAAATTGCAGTTGTTTCTCTTTAGGATTCTTCAGACTTTTTACTATGAATTTAACGTGTTGCTTTTGTCTGACTGTCACCCCATTTATCTCTTCTTTAAGTGGTTTTTCACTGATTGAAAATTGCGCTTCTTTGGTGTCTCCCTTTGCATTCGTCACTGTAGCTCTTCCTTTTGCAATCACCAAAGGATGTTACTTTGCTTAGAAAACAAGGGACGTTCTAATAAACCATGACTGGAGAATAGTGTTTCCTGAGGAGATTGAAGTCCAGTTGAAGGGAATTGTTACCATTAAGTGCATTTGCAAGTCCATAAAGTGATAACGATGGTGAAAATAAAAACACCTGTCTCATTAGGAAGCGCTGATCCCTGTCTCCTATCTAAGTGCTACCTAGGCATTAAACTGAGCATATCTTTAAGAGCCTTTAGAAAGAACAACAACATGCTGTTTCCTTTGGGAGGAGTGTTCTGCCCTGGCTATGTTTAGACATCTGAAAGCCCCCCCCCCCCCCCCCCCCCCCCCGCCATGTGAAATACCACATGACCACAGTGACAAGTGAAGCTACAGTGGCCCAGTGGGACGCCTTTCTATATTTGAAATTCAATTTAGCAAATTGACATTTTTCTATTCCCTTTTCTACTATTCTCCCAATGTGACAGATCACTCTTTTAAGACAGGACACAAACCACGCATTTATTAGGCTCCTAGGAAGAACCAAACACAGGAGCCGGGATGCCCAGGCTGCCACTTTTCATTAAAACCAGCTGCTGTGGTTTTGAAATGCAAACCAGATCAAAACCAGCACAAGGCCCAGGGATTTAATTTATATTCAGAATAAACCAGCCTGCTGTGAAAGAACATTTCTCCTCTCTCTCTCTCTCTCTCTCTCTCTCTCTCTCTCTCTCTCTCTCCTTTTGAAGAAACTTGTGTCTGACTTACTTGATGCTTACTCGCTCCCCATGAGCTAGGAAACACAGAATCCTCTCTGGCTGAGCTGAGATAGGCTTAATTGACTTGCCTGAGCCAAACAATGGAGGAGTCTGTGTTAGGATTCCAGCTTTCCATGTCAAATGCTGCATCCCAACCCCTTCACTCTCCTTCTGAAGTGCTCTTCCCCACCTGAAATGCAACAAGCAAGCATTCTAGTTGGTACCCTGGTGTCTCTTGAGAGCAAATTGGGAGACACTGAGAAGGTTCTGTAGACTGTTGAATCACTGATAGCTGGGGTGGGGATCTTTCTACCATGAAAATCAGTAAGCAGCCCCCCTCCCATTAACTTCTTTATTGTATCTGACTCAAAACCCAAACTGGGAACACAAACCATGGAAATGGAAACAGGCACATGATATTAGTAGGCTTTTAGAAGAGCCAGCCTCACCTACATGTAGGCACGAATATCTGTGTGTGTACATGTGTGTTTAAATCCATTTATGGGTACATGTAGGCACTTACATTTGTGCTCGTGGAGGGGTCAACCTCAAATGTACAATCCTCAAGTACCTACCGTGTACCTTGCTTTTCTGAGGTGGTCTTTTACCCCTTACTTGGTAAGTAGCAAGCCACAGGGTTCCAGTTAGCTCACCTTCCCAGCACTGGGATTATAGACATGTGTCTCTGTCCTGCTGTCTCACAGGGGTTCAGTTGGTCTCCATGCCTGCTATGCAAGAACTATCTGGCCCCATCTACCTCTGTATCCCACAGTTTAGATGTGAGTGTTTCTTTGTTCTGTAGGGGAGTGGCATCTCCCTGCTCTTTAGTTCTTGGGTGCACTTTTTGTCTGGGCCCTGGAACCAGAAGAGCTGAAGAGTAAGAGAAAAAGCTACGTTTTAAAAATCAACATTAAGACACCCAAGGGCCTCTCACTAGATTGGAGTCTGAGGAAGTGACCCAAGTATGATGCTTTTATAGTTTTTAGACAATAGACATACAGCATTGTTCAGGACCTGTTGGATAAGTGTCACTGAGAGATACATGTGACTGGAGTAGCAGCAGCTGATAGAAGGTAACTGTTCCACTCCAACCCCCTCACCCCATTGCTCATCTCATTCACTGTAAAGAAGGGTGTCAGCCTCTGGTGGTCACGGCTGTCCCCCAGCTTCATATGTTAAGGACACCCCTCCCTCTCAGAAGCGAGGGCCACTGTGATTTGCTGCATGTAGGAAGATGCAGTCACAAGGTCCTCTGTGTAGCTCACTTCCTCAGAGGAATTCAGCTTGTGAGTCTGTGTGACCATTTGGTGTGCTTGGAGGTGACACGTCTCTAACTTCCTCAGTTCCTTTCTCTAGACACTTGTTTTCAAGTAGTAGGCTAATAGGCGAGCAGTGTTGGGAAGCTGGGGTTCACTCCACTGTTGGCGGGACCTCTACATTCTAGCCATTACTTAAGGGCAAAGTCAAGCTCTGGCCCTTCCAAAGGTGAGTGGCTTTTCTCTCTCACAAAAGCGTACTGGATTTCAGGTGGATCCTGTAGAACCGAGAATTAATTACTTACGTCAGTCTGTAGAAACTGATGTTGTCTCTTTAAGACCACATGCTCTTTGGCTCTTTGGAAAGAGGGCTCCAGGCTTTTCCTTCTCTCTCCTCGCTTTGAACAACTGTTTAATGGACACCTATTGAATGCCCAGTGCCCACTGAGTGTTTGAACAACAGCAGTCTCAAACAAAAGTCCAGGCCCTTTGAGAACCAATAGTCTGGTGAAGTCAGGAATTAACTAACAAATGAAAAGCTACAGCTGTTGTGCAGACTTTGAAGGTTTGTTTGTAGTGTGGGGAGTATCAGATAATGTGGTTCTATTTATTCAGGAAGGTCAATAAGAGCTCCCCAAGGACACTGCGATTGATTGAACTGAGATGAAAGAATGAGGAAGAGTTAGCGGGGAAATTACTGAGTCTTGAATATGATTTCTTTAATGTCCTTTTGATCTGAATTGTTCCCCTCTTATAGTCTCCCACGCTAATGCTGAACTTGCCTTCATAATAGCAGCTGCGTTATATAAGTCTAAATTTATTCAGTAAGGGTCTGTTCTTATCCCTAGACTTGTGACTGTGTGGCTGAGGCCACAGCTAGTTTATTCACCACAGAAGTGACCCGTAAGTGTAGGAGGCCTAGGTCCAGTCTATGCATGCACTTAGGTTGGTGCTTCAGTCCTGATGGACAGCTCAGTCCTCACTTAGGTCCCTTGGCAACTCGAGTGGGGGTGGGGAGGTGGGGGGGGGGGGTGAGGGGGTAGGGTTGGAGTCTCTGACATGGACACAGCTGCCTGCTATTGGATCCCTTTCTCCTAGCTGAGCAGTCTTGTCCAGCCTCAGTGGAAGAGGACTTGCTTAGTCCTGAAGTGGTGGAGCAGGATGGCCCGGTGGGGGGAGGGGGAGGAGAGTTGGGGGTGGGGAGACTCCCTTCTCTGGGAAGAAGGGATGAGGAAAGAGGGTGGGAGGGAGAGACTGGGAGGAGAGGAGGGAGGGGGCTGGGATTAATACCTAAAGTGAATAAATAAATAAATTAGAGACAGAGACAGAGAGACAGAAAGAGACGCCTTAGTATCTGTCTTAGTTCCTGTCACCAACTCAGCACTCAGTAGCTGCCTCGTCTCCCGCCCCGACTCTTGTGTTATGATATAGCTAGAGGGATGTGCACTCTCCCTGACGGTTGAGGGGCAATAACAGTATAATGGAAAGGGCACAGAAAGCAAAAACAATGCAGGTTGGGTTAGTGACAGAGAACCAGAGAGGACTATGGATCCAGGATAAGTAGATACTGCTTAGCACAGCAACATTTTCATCTTTCTAGAAAAGAGAGAAAAGGCCATTCTACTGATGATGAGGGCTTTTTTACTTGCTTTCACTTGTTTGTCTTGTTTGAAGGGAATTTTTAAGATTTTTATTGTTGTGGTTGTGTGCACCTGTTTGCACACGCACGTGTGTAGCAACATTCTGGTCAGAGGACAACTTTCTGGAGTCAGCCCTCTGCTTCCGCCATGGGGTCCAGGGATAGGACTCTGGTCCTCAGCTGTGTGTAACAGTGTTTTTACCTGAGCAGCCTTTGCTCCCACTCATTTCTGGGAAATTTGTTCCATTTATGAGATGCATTTTTAAACAGCTTCTGAAGTTTAATACGAGGTTTTGATTCTGACAGTTATTTTCTCATGAGAAGTAAAAGGTATGTGTGAGTAAATACTGTCTTTAAAAAGGATGAATCAAAGTGCATGAGAACGGCAAGATGTTGCTCGATGTGCAAAGATGAATCAAGGTGTGTAAGAATGACAGGATGTTGTTAGATGTGCAATGAAGGAAGGGAGAGAAAAAAGGAGGGGAAGCCAGATGCGTGGCAGCAGGCAGGCAATTGAAGAGACGGTTGAATGAATTGAATTGAATCTGATGTGACTTTGGTGTGAGGACTGAGCCCAGGGCCTCACAAGGGCCAAGCGTGAGCTCTTCAAGGTTGTCTTTTACAGAGTCTGGTTTTCCTTCAGGTGCTTTTCTGAGTTTTATATGTTTGTCATTGAGTCGAGTCCACGTTGCTTTTATAATGAGGTACTAGGCTTACATCCCACGGAGATGACAGGTAGTACAGGAAGGATGTAGAATTATGCTGTGTACTTAGATGACTTAGGATTCTGTTGTCGGTTTTGCCTTAACTCACTAAATCAGCTTAGAGTCTTTATGTCAGTTCTAAAAACCAGCCGGGGCTTCTTTTATTTGTTCATGCATTCGTCTGAGCCTGAGCCCTCGAAGGCACAGACCTTCCTGTTTGCCTCTCGAGCATTGCACTGGCAGTAAAACTGAGATGCCCTGATTCGTTTATTACCTTTGACCTATGTGCCTTTCTATTTTTAGAACAGAGGCGTGAGAGCCAGGATGAATGGTCACATGTCTAACCACCCCAGTGGTTATGGAATCTACCCTTCTCAAATGAAGTAAGTTGAAAGGTTCGTGTGTAATGCGGGGCAGGGGCTTAGTGTGCTGCTGTTTGTTTGTTTAACGAGATGTTCTTATTCCAGACTAGCCTGGAACTTTCTGTGTAGTCTGGTCTAACCTTGATCTTACAGCCCTTCCCTCCCAAGAGATAATGCTTCAATCGTGCATCCACGCCTAGCTAGTTTAAAGCATATTTTTAATGAAAATGCTCGTTACATTTCTTTATCCAGCCCATTAGTAATTCATTCAGAAGTAGTCTTTTTTTATTACTAACTCACATTATTATTAAAAGCCATATTTTTTAAAAGGCTAAGAAAACACTGGCCCAAAGGATACTATTATGTAGTTGGAAGGTATTATAGGCTGGAATTTTATGTCTTGTCGCCTTTTGTCATCAAATATGTATTAGAGCTGTGAATGCCTCTGGATCATTCTGTTGTTATTTGTAAAACAGTCTGCACTATATAGATATTTGCCATTGCACACAACAACAAGGAAACAAAACCAGACAGCCATCCCCAAGCCTCCTGCTGTCAGTTGAAACCACAGGCCTGAATTGGGTAGCTGTTATCTTCTGTGGCATGTGCAATATGGCTTTTTTATATTTGGCATTGCAGCATATATTCAATATGCTGCATATGTTCTATATATTTGTTAGGTCGGGTAATGCTCACTGTGCATAGGGAGACACACTTAATTATTAAATAGGACATAAGAGGTTCCCATCCACATTACTTTCCCAGTTAGTCCCCTGTCCTCAGAATGCCACTTCTAGTGACTGCTCTTCCATTCTGAGTTCTTCCTGGAGTTAGTGCCATGCGTCCTTCTTCCAGGCTTGATTACTCCTCACCTGCCGGCTAGAGGCTTTCTCTTAGCTTGGGTTCTTCTTGCTTGTCAGTGTGGTAGTAAAATCCTGGATAGCCTGGTAAGAAAAATCAATCATTTCTTGACCTTGAACGGCAGGTCTATTAGTTTTACTCAGACACCAGTCTGTTGCAGTCCTTTGGTTTGCTTGTTGTTTGAAAGTACCACCTATCCCTCCTCCTAACCTCCCCATTCTTCTAGGGTTTGAAGCTTAGTAAACATTTACTGATTAAATTGAAATAAACCAGTATGTATTTCATTTAACATTAGTAAAAGAAGCCAGTTATGTGATAAGGCAGGTCGCATTTACCAGTGGTTTTTTATTCGGGTTGGCTGTGCAGTGCTTGTGAAAAATAGCGTTTATTGTAGGTGACGTCACTAGGGAGTTGTAACAATGTCACAGAATATGAGCAAAGGTCTGTTTTCTCATATGTCAAGCATTGTTGAATTCTCTGCTGTAGCGCTGACTTGGCATTGAGAATTGGCTGAGGCTGGCCCCATGGTCCTCAGTGGCATCACCTGATTTATATTTCTGTTTACTCATGACTCGCCTGAGCAGGAACTGACTCCTATTGGCTACTTCAGTTAGTATAAACTTGGTATGTTTTTAAGAAAACAGTTGGTGCTCATGGTACGTCGACATTTTAAACTCTTGGTTCTGAATTTTTATTACCCACGGTGGACTTTAACCCAAGACAATGAGCAGTTTTTGTTTGTTATTACAGTGGTTACGGATCTTCACCGCCCTATTCCCAGATGGACAGAGAACATAGTTCAAAAACAAGTGCAAAGGCCCTTTATGGTACGTATACCTGTCTGAGAGGCTCCTTCTAGGTCTGACTGCTTAAGACTTGTGTTTTTAAGGTCAGTGTTCAAGCTCATAACCTGATGCAGTGTTTGAAATGACAGAGCTAACTGGATAACGTCTAGTTTAGAATCTTTGCAAAACCAAACTATGGTTCTTGCTTCTTTTATATGACCTGGAACCAGGAATGAAATGTACTGAGTGCTTTAAGAAGTCTAGAGCTTGGTGCTGAGGCCTCAGTGGGGTTTCTTGTGTTATCTATAAAATGTGTGCTGATCTTCATGGCCAAGCCAGCTGGGCCCGAAGATATGTACCTTTTTACCTTTTTCCTTATAGCTATTGAATTGGGGTTAGGGGGGTACTATTTCAATATGCCAAGTTATCTTGATGGAATTTCTTCCTGGATTACAAACTAGCCAGGCTTTCTCTCTATTCCCTCTGGGTCTTCCAGTAACCTCTGTAATCTGTCTTGCATATGCATAATTTTAGTTTTGAGACAGAGTCTCATGTACCTCAAGTGGCTAAGAATAACCTTGAACTATTGATCCTCCTGCCTCCACCTCCTGAGTCCTAACATTGGCAGTCATATGCCACCGTGTCCGGTTTACATAGTGCTTGGGCTCTGTGCATGGTAACAACAGAGCTACATCTCCAGCCCTGTTTACTGTATTTGTTTTCTACCTAAAACACAGCACAAGCTACTAAAAAGAAATTGAGGGCTCTTGAGGCCTACACACTGGCTTGGGAAGGTTATTGTTTATAGAGCATTTTTATGGCCTTCTATTATTTTGTAACAAATAATCAAGATAGAATCATGATTAGCAGCATAGACAGTGGCTAGAGTTCCTGTGTTCAAGCAGAGTTCTGCCACATAGTGACTGAATGACCTTCAGCGAATGCCTTCACCTGCTTGCATCACATCTTTATCAGGTTGCTATCTGGTAACACTGTAATGAGAATAAGTGGTTTAGAGCAAACTGTTTCCAAAGTAGTGTAAAAGGGGAAAGCACTGTAAATATTTCCTATTGTTATGCTTATTGTCATTGTTACTGTATGGTATAGGAAAAAATATCATTTTCTAAGTTTGGGAATTACTATACATTATCTAGATCTATAGGTTTGGTGGTAATACTTTCTAATCCTAAAGTTTTGAGATTTGTTTTGACCTATATTCTCTGTGAATTGACTTTACAACTCAAATCATACCTTCATAAAGTGGATTTAATACCATATATAAATGTGTTTCTCAATAGCTATGATAATGTCACTAATGCTGTTTTCAATTTTCTTTGTGTCATATTGAGACTTTTTAAAAAATTAAGTTTGTGCTTTGACAGTTCCATACATGTATATAGTGATGCTGATTACTCCTCCTATACTCTTTATCTTCTGCCATCCCTATCAACACCCCGCCCCCCATACTCCCTACGCATTCTTTTCCCAGGTTCATATCTTTGGTTGTTTAGTGACATATTTAGTTTAACCAGGGCCATTCATGTGACCATTGAGTTGGAACTATCTACTGAAGCCTGCTGGGGTCACCAGCGTGTGTGCAATAGAAGGAAATGACTCCACATCTCCCAAATGTATCCGTAGCTAACAGTTTATCAGTGAGGGAGGGCTGAGTTCCCTCCTTTGTCCTTGCCTGATTGTTAACAGGCCCATTCCTGTGCAGTTGCTGTGAGTTTGTGATGGCCATAGCTGTGTCTTTCACAGAAGACGGCATTTCAGAATCCTTTTCCCTGTGTCCAGATCTTACATTCTTGCCTTTCCCTCTTGCATGATGTTTCCCTGGCCTTGGAGGGTGTGGTATAGATGTCTTGGTTAAGGCTGAGCATTAACCTACCCTCATTCTCTGCAACATGAGCAGCTGGGATTGTATTCACTCAAAAAAGAGGTTTCTCTGATTAGTTGAGAGTACCATCTGTCCATGGGTAAAACCACACTGAGACAGTCTAACCACAGCTTAGTCACTTGGGGCTTGGAAATAGAGGATGTATTCAGCACCACTTATTTCGTGATTAATGTGTGTTCAGAATAAAACCGGTAATGCCTGATCCCTGACTCTAAGGTCCTTGTAGAGTGGAGACAGGCTGGAAGAAATGAACAAATGAAATGGTTTTTGTAAGGATAAAATAATCCGTTCTACATGCCATTTCTAGACTGCTATTTATTAAGTCCATTTGTATGCTGGATCGTTGTTAGCATCATCGGCTCTTTTTCCATGCCCTTGAGTCAGCTCACTGATAAATGACAGATTTTTATTGCCAGTGTGAATTTTGGTGAGATAGGCTAGCAAGAACTATTTCCTAACACATATAACCACATATCCAAGTTGAACCAAAGGATATGAATGACTGAACAACTTAAACACACACAGAAATATGTATGGAGAAAGGGCGGGGGGAGAGTGTTAGTTTTGAAGCAGCTTTTGAGTCTTCAGGCAGAGGAGAACCCAGGTACGTATGGACTCACTTCTGAATTCTATTAGATCTTAAAAAAAGAGTGACCACCAAAGCTCCAAAGCTCCTCACTCTCCATGCTGCCTCCTAAGCGGAAATGGAAGTAACACTATCAAATTCTTTTTATGAAGCCAGTTTAATTCTGATAATAAAATTGGAGAAGGATATAACAAAAACTGAACTATAAATAAATCTCGTTGATTAACATAGATGCAAAAATTCTCAATAAAACACATGCAAAATAAAATTCAGCAACACAGTGAAAATATCATAAACCATGGCCATGTTGGTTTTGTTTGAAGAATGCAAAGATGCTTGAACATATGTTCACCAACAAACATAAAACAGCGCATAAATAGAATCGCGGATGTCTAAGTGTCTCACAGATGCAGAATAAGCCGTTGGCAAAGTCCAGCATCATCATTCATAGCAAGATAAGAATGTAGGAGTGAAGGATACACGTGTGAGAGGAAGGAGGCAACGGTCCTTCTATGCTGAAAAGACCCTGAAGACTCTAACAGAAAACTCATAGGGCAGTGGAATACAAAACTTTTCTTATAATAATGAGTATGGTGAGAAATAAACTGGGAAAATAATCCCATTCACAATATCCTCACAAATAAAAATAAATAGCCAAGATCACTGAAGCAGGTGGGTGAGGAACTTCTATGATGAAAACATTAAAACACTGAAGAAAAACATTGAAGAATACATCAGATGAGAAGACAGTCCCTATTCATGGGTTGGCAGAACTACGATTGTGAATATAGCTGTGCTACCTAAACCATCTTTGAAATTTACTACAGTTCACATTAAGACTCCAGTATCATTCTTCAGTGACATGGGGGAAAAAAAAATATACGGAAGCACCAAAGACCCCAAGTAGCTAATGCAGTCCTGAGAAAAAGAACAAACTAGATATAATGGAATTCTTGACTTCAAATTATACTGTAGAGTCATAGTAACAAAAACAGACACGTGGCCCAATGAGGTAGAATAAACAAACCAGAAATGAATCAGACAGAGCTACAGTGATCTGAGTCTCAACAAAGATGCCTCTTCAACAGCGTTGCTGAGAAAACTGCATATCCATACAGAGAAAACTATTGTAATAAAAGACTAATAAAATATTAATTATACTAGCAGACATATGATACAGATATATTCATGTATACTACAGCAATAATATATTAACAACATATTAATTAAAGGTAAATAAAATATTCATGGGGATATTTTTCAATTCCGCTTGGATGCTAGAAAGTAGATGTGATGGGACAGCAGTTTTGCTTGCTGAGGAGTGGTCAGCGGGGGTTTCACAGAGGACCTGAGCCTTGAACTCTGCTCTGGAAAGTCAGCTGTGTTTCCCAGACATTGTAGGGAGTAACTATATGGATATTGTAAAAAGCCAGTGTGACACTCATGTACACAGTTATCCCAGGAAGGTGGCCTCCATTTCTCTTGTTCTGTGCAGGGTTCCCCATGCTTTTTGATCAGCACAGTGGCTAGTGTATAATTTGTGCTCAAGAGCTGCTTATAGAGCGACTATAAAGGATTAGTGAAGTGCCAGGAGCTTGGTGGTAATTGGAGAGTGAAAAGTAATGTATTCAGAACACACACACAGACACACACACACACACACACACACACACACACACACATGTTAAGAAGAATACTAAATAATTTGGGGGGACAGAGAGATACAAGCTGCCACTGCCAAGACTGAGGATCTGAGTTTGATCCTGGGGTACAGCCTGGAGAAAACGGACTTCTGCCGTTGTCCCCTGACTGTCACTCTTGCCACAACTCCCCCTTTTATACACACAAGATCTTTTTTAATCTAGTAAAATCGATGGGGACATTATTTGAAAAAATGCAAGTGGCCTTTAATATTTTTTATTCAGGAAAGAGAGGTGAGATGTGTCTTGAGTTATGCTGTGACAGAATCAGCTAAATCAGAAGTTTAAATAACATGTATAAAGTAGACAGACATCCTGGGACTGTAAAGATGGCTCAGTGGTTAGGAGCACTTGCTGCGTTTGCAGAGGACCCAGGTTCAATTCCCGGAACCCACCTAGTGGCTCACAACTATTTGTTATTCCGGTTCCAAGATACCCTCCTCTAGGCTCTGTAGGCACCAGGCACACGTGTGGTACTGTTGTTGTGTGGCAAAACCCTTCCTGGGAAGTGCAACACACACGTCTATTCACACCAGACCAGAGCCCTTGGCAGATCAAAGTACAGACACCGGCAGAGTCCAACTTGGTGAGCCGTGAGTTTTACTGCAGTTACTTACAGGAATGTAGGTGAGGGGGTTATTTACAGAAGCAGAAATGACTCAAAGACAGCTGCATCAGCCAAAGCCCGCACCAGTCCCGGTGACAGCTCACAAAGCTGGGAAGCTGGAGCCTACTGCACAGTCTGCAGGCAGCTCAGTATGTCTCAGAGTGCCCTTTCTTCAGGTAATCCAAACCTCTTCAGGCAGCTCAGCTGGTCTCTGTTTCTTCCGGCCAGCTGGTCTGCTCTTGCACCTCCGCTTTGCCCTCCTGAGAGTGACTCTGCTTCTATCGCTTACTTTGGCAGGGAAGGGCCTAGTGAGTCTAGTTAGTTTCAGGGACTTCCTGAAGCTATTCGGAGTTGTTATTGGTTGAAATTTTGTTGTTGCTGCTGTTATTGTTAAGACTGTGGAATATGGCACTACGGACTTCAGCCTCTTGTTTTATTTAGACAGACATTCTTCGGAAGTTGCTCTTTGTTGCATTTTGTTTGTTTTTTGTTTGTTAAATGGTCCAGGCACTGTGTTCTGAGAAATGAAAAAGGAGAAGGCCTCAGCTGTGTACCTGAATATTAACTTTTTAAAAAAAGATTTATTTATTTATTATTATGTATACAGTGCTCTGCCTGCACGTACACTTGCAGGCCAGAAGAGGGCATCAGATCACATTATAGATGGTTGTGAATCACCCAGGGGTTGCTGGGAATTGAATACAAGACCTCTGGAAGAGCAGTCAGTGCTCTTAACCTCTCAGCCATCTCTCCAGCCCAAATATTAACTCTTTTAAATGTTGCCATAGAGAACAAAGTAGCTAAAATAAGCATTAGGACCAATGCCAGTTTACCTGAGGAAGTGCAGTTGTGAAAACTGAGCAGTCAAATGAAACTGCAACTTAATATTTCTGTCCTTACGATTGGCTGTTAGTTTTGTAAGAGCATACCAGCTTAGTGCTAAATGATCTGCAAAGAATTTGTCTCATTATTTATTGAATTTAATCTGTCTGAGCGTGTTTGTGTATTCTGTTCCATGGAATTAAACCTAATAGGAAAATAATAGTGAAACACAATTAGTGTTATTCAAAGAAAACAAAGTTGTTACTAGGTATACTTTATTTTGAGATAGAGGAAGAAAGTGGGGAGTGGGGGAAGGGGAAGAAAGCAGAAAGGGAAGGAAGGTCAGGCAGGTGATGGAGAGACACTGGCTTTTGCACAGGGAGTTGAGAAACTCAGAACTCCACACTCAAATTTATTTATTTGTTATTTAATGTGCCATTTGTCTGTTATTTACACCCTAACACAAACGGCAGCATTGTCTCTCAAGGGGACTACAGTAGATGAGGTGGCATTTTCATGAGTTCTGGAGTGGAAGGTTATACCCCTGTCTCCACATCCCAGTATCTTTGGGAGCTTTATAAATCCCAGTGGCCTGATGAACGCTGGCATAGTGCCCGGGAATCTTTTAGAGTGGGGCCCACAAAGTGGTTCTAAAGCCCATGGCCGTGGGTAGCCAAGGATGAGAACCACTGTGAGACAAAGTGGAGATTTTCCATGGCTGCTTCTTGCCGGCTCCATTGGGGAAGACAATGCAGAAAGCGTCCATTCATGCTGTTCCAAGGCTTTGCCAGGTTTTCAGCGCAGGGCCCAGGGTGCTCTTTACCGCTGGACTTAGAAGTGCATAGGGTTCCCCTCAGAACAGACGCCACAGTTGCCTTCCACTTCATCCTTTCAAAATTGCCTGCTCAGATGTCAGCAGTGAACGGTAGCTCTTGACGTTAGATCACCAGAATTATTTCCCTTTCTTAAGTCATTTTTATGGCATTAATACATCTTGAAGGGCCTTCTGAGGTACTTCTCTGTGACTTACATATTGTGAGGCGTGGTAATGAAGGCAAGTTAGGAATATTAGGAGCGACAGTTCACTTGCTTGCAGTCAGAGGGACACTTGCTGTCACGCTTAGTCATTTCCTGCTCCTGTACGTTATGTTTTCCTGCGGCTGGCATACCGTGTGTCCTGAAATCTGGGGCTGAACCTTTGCTTCTTCATAACCAAAAACCTCATACAGCATTCAGGCCCTGCACCTGTGTTTGCCAATCATGTTATCTGGAAGACGCAGCCAAGCATCTGAATATCCTGGAGCCACCATATCACCCAGTCATCGGGTACCATGGCAACCACCGCCATTTCCTCTGCTATCCACAGGTCAAATCTCGAGTTCTGAGGCTGTGCCAGTGAGTTGAGTGAGAACCTGATGAACCCGTGACTTTGAAGTAGCGGTTCCTTCTAGAACTTCTCTTTTCAGATGTCTCCATGAGTTACATGTCATGTTCCGTGTGTTACGGAGGGTTTTCCACAGTTGTCCATGTAGTAGTGTCTCACACTGACCCTCAGCTGCTCGCAAAGCCATGGTTCAGTCGGTTTCACCTGTGAAGTATGTTACAAGGGCAGGTGTGTGCTCTGGGAAAACCGCAGGTGAAGCCAGATCTTTCTGCTGACCACACTGTTTTGGTAGGAACAGACGGAGCGTACTTCTTCCGATCATCATCCAAACAAAAAAAGAAAGGTAGCCAAGAGTGAAGTCTGTGCAGTGTGTGCTTTTATTGAATCATTTTAATGCTGCAAAAGCAAAACCAAAATAGGCTGGGACAGCATGAATGGAGATAAGAGAAACACGGATGGTTCCTAGATAAATATGAATTGGAAAAAAATCATTGCTTTCATATATTTGCAAATCAGTAATTTGTTAAGTTTCTTAAAACATTAGATTCTGATGTTTTGAGGGTACATATGTACTTTATATTTTTCTACTTTGTCTTCCTTCAGTTTTTACAGACCTTTTCAGTGTAGAACATCTAGAAGTGAAAAGAAACATACATACATACATACATGCATACATATACATATATATATATATATATACACAACATGTATGACATATAGACATACAGACAAAAATATGCACACACATGCATGCAAGCATGAACAAAACCAAGGACAAACACTTAAGTTTGCCAAAGCTTTAAGGCTTTAAGGTCCTTTACATTTAACATGTTTAACCCTTTGTTTACAGTAAACTCTCTAAGACCCAGACCATTAAGACTCTTGCCCAAATCTAGTTTCTTACTTAGGGACAAACTGAAAAGTTAGATTTAGAATCACAGAGTCCCCTGATCACCTACTAGATTCTTTCCTTTCGGCCCAAGCATTCTGCCTTAGACAAAATTAAAAAAAAAACCCAAAAAATCCCAAATAAATTATGTGATTGGAAATTAACAATTGCCAATTTTTTTATTTTTTTATTTTTTTATTTTTGGTTTTGCAGCATCTTTAAAAAAGTGTTCTTTTCTTTCTTCTGCCCGCTGAGTAGTTTGATGCAGCAGCTGCCTACTTAGCTGACTCATTTTCCCTACCAGCTTGTCTCTATAATTCTGAGATTCTCCTTTGTGTGTTCTGTTGGTATGTGACAGTTGTTAGTGCTTGTGACGATTCTTGGGATTGAATCAGTTTGGAATCTCCTCTAACGCTGTCCCTCATTTGGACATTGGGAAGGAAATGGCCCTTGCAGCGTCTGTTTTAAACAGTCATCCCCCTCATAGAACATGGTACCTGTGACAGCATTCACAGTTATATTTTGGCCTGGGCACATCAACAGATGAAATTTGCAAGCTGTTTTTTAAAATCTTTTTCATAAACAGTAGGTTCCTGATTAATAAAGCCTATAGAACTTACAGTGTTGGGGACCGGTGGGAGCTCTTTGTGGTTAAGAGTGTAACTGTTTTGTGGAGGGCCAGAGTTCAGTTCCCAGCACCCACAAGAGACAGCTCATAACTGCCTGTACCTCCAGCTCCAGAGGATCCAGCGCCTCCTTTCTGCCCCTCGCCGACTCCTGTACTTATGTGTGTATATTCTCTCAAACATGTGCATATGCACAGTTCATAAAATATTTAAAACCTAGGAAATTTATAATCTTAACATTTGGGACTCTCAAGATTTAAATGGGGTTCAAGGGTTCTTATGTGCTGTTGGGTTTTTTTTTTTGCGATCATGGCATTGCCTCTGAGTGATGAGTGTCTTCAGGTACAGCTCATCATGGGGGCTTGACAGCTGCTGTATGCATGCGTGAGATAGGCTAGCTTCCAAGGTGCCATGTGACTCCAGCATACGAACTCAAGCCTACTAGGAGCTAAATAATGGCTTCTCAAAACTTATCTTTCAGAACAAAGGAAGAACTATGCCCGAGACAGCGTCAGCAGTGTGTCCGATGTGTCCCAGTACCGAGTGGAAGTAAGAAGAATTGTTCCTGCCAGTCCTTAGGATGACTCTTAAGGGGCATACAAATTGGGAGTGAAATAAGAATTGCATTTCATTTCACTTGAATAGGATGTATTTTAGTTTATATGGATCTTTCATCTAGATTTTTTTCTTTTGTAAAACTGAGAGGTTACATGTGAAGCTATTGTTTGTGGTTTCATAATAAATAGATTGCAATAATAACTGTTATTCATTGGCCATTGCTAGCCCAGTTAAAACAAGAGAAAGGCTCCCATTTCACACTGAAATTAAACTTTGATACACAAAGTAGCTCAACTTTATATTTATTTTTATTGAATGTCATTACTAGCTTTTATTAGACACCGGTTTCTTTTTAGTTTTGCAGACATTGGTTCTTAATTGGAATGAAAACGGCCCCTGTTTATAGGGGAAAATATGTAAGCAGAGACATCATTTCTAAGTTGCTGTTTTCAGTTCTCTGCTTATCTCAAGCATGTCTAATTAAAACTAAACCATTTCATTTCAGGATAGTAGTTTCAGGAGAGGGCGTCCGTGGCAGTTGCTAGAAAACAGTACCATAGCCACTGGTCCCGCGTAGGTGCCCAGGATGTTGTTGTGGCCACTGGGCTTGCTGCTGTTGTGCAGCATTTAAATAGCTATCTGAACAAGGTGAGGAGTCCCTAATTTAAGGACAATGCTCGTTTTCTTTTTTTTTTTTTTTAACTGTCAAGAATTTGTTTTTATACCCTGCTGTTGTAGCTCCACGTGATTCAGCACAAAACAGGTTTAGAAACTTACAAATCAAGACATCATTTTGTGTGTTCAACAAAAGTGCACTCAGCCCCACCCCTCAGTACAGTAGCTGAGGTCGTAGTGTATTCATCCTTTGAGTTTCTGTTAACTGACTCCATTACACAAAGTCTTCTCCCTTTTGGAAAGCATGTACTGAGAGGCCTTTGTTTATGTGTTGAAAGTTTTTCTTTTCTTCCCTTTTTTTGCGGACCACAAGCATCTGACTACCTTTGTGCTGGACCGGAAAGATGCTATGATAACTGTCGATGATGGAATAAGGAAGCTGAAGTTGCTTGATGCCAAGGGCAAAGTATGGACTCAAGATATGATTCTGCAAGTGGATGACCGAGCTGTGAGCCTGATTGATTTAGAATCAAAGGCAAGTTTATGAGGCTTATGCTATTGTTTTCCTTCAGCAATGTACCAGAAATATCAATGCATTCAATCAGGACAGATTCTTGGAACATGAGTGGATGTTTGACACTATTCAATATTTATTTAATTTTTTTTTTTAGAATGAATTGGAGAATTTTCCTTTAAATACAATCCAACATTGCCAAGCTGTGGTGCATGCATGCAGTTATGATTCCATTCTTGCCTTGGTATGCAAAGAAGCAACCCAGAGCAAGCCAGATCTTCACCTTTTCCAGTGTGATGAGGTTAAGGTAAAAGACTCAACCTCCCATTATTTCTGTGTGTGTGTGTGTGTGTGTGTGTGTGTGTGTTTTCTGTGCATGTGCATGTGCATGTGCATGCAGGTACCCAGAGAGGCCAGAGGGGTGTGACAGATCCCCAGGAGCTGGGATTATAAACGATACGTGAGCTGCCTGATGTGGGTGCTAGGTGCTAAATTCCCATCCTCCACAAGAACAGTGGAGGCATTTCCCAGGTCCTAGTTCCTCCCATAGCCTGCATCAAAAATGTTCTGAAGCTTTCAAATGACCCACCATGGTCACTCAGCTATTAGGTGTCAGGGTTTAAGATGCCGGGAATGTGATAATGAAAACCAGCACCTAAGTGTCTTCCCTCATTTTCCACTCAAGTAAACAAAAGAGGAAGGTTAATAACTATGTTTAAAAAAAAAAAACTCAAGGCATGATGCCTCTTACTTGTCATTCCACCACTCAGGAGTGAGGCAGGAGAATTGCTGCTAGT
Organism: Acomys russatus; assembly: GCF_903995435.1. Classification (NCBI taxonomy): domain Eukaryota; kingdom Metazoa; phylum Chordata; class Mammalia; order Rodentia; family Muridae; genus Acomys; species Acomys russatus. The sequence goes on along the minus strand of NC_067149.1, from coordinate 60,141,158 downwards.
CAGAGATCAGCCTGGCCTTTAGAGTAAGAGCCTGTTAAAAATTAGGAATCAAACATAGATGTGTGTTGTTTATCTGTTTACAAAGCATAGATGATGTATGAAACTCTTATCAGGGGCCCTGCACATATAACTCAAATGAGATCAATAAAAAATCATGCTGCGTGGATAAACGATAATTAAGTGTGCTACAATTCTGTTTTGTTCCTCACTATCCTCAGAGCTTGTATTCTTTCAGTGAGAGACCTAGACTGTCTCATAGTGTTGATTTCAAATTTACCATTTAATTATGTTACTTGAAACTTTGTTCAGGATTTATAATCTCTATAGGAAATGAGAAACAGTTGTGCATAGTTACCAATAATAATGTGCTAGCACCTCCAGATTTTTATTTTACAGTCTAACTATAATTTCTAAATGAATATAATTTGTGACACTTTTTTGAGCCTTAGAATTTATCTTCAGCATTGGATGTCTTAATTTTCTGAGTTGATTTCTTTAAAAGAGAAATTACCTTTGGTTGTTTGGCACCTGGCCTAGTTTCTCTTCTGCTACTGTCCAGAATCAACTTAGGGAAGGAAACGGTTTATTTGAATTTATAGCATCGGGGGTTGGGGGGGGGGCAGGAGTCTGTCATGGTGAATTGTCATGGGCGCACACAGCAGGTGTGGTAGCAGGGACAGGGTGCAGAGAGAGTCAACTGGAAGTTGTCAGAGACTTATAATCTCAAAGCTCTTCCTGAATAATGTAGTTCCTGTAACAACTGCCCAGTGGGGGCCCAGTGTTCATAAATCGGAGGAACAGGTCTCAGTCAGGCCACCACGGCATGCTCCCAGAGCAGAGCTTTATTTGTAACTTTTATCTTGTAGAGAGATTTTAGACCAGCACAAAGGATCGCTTGATCTTGTCAGAATTTCTTTGACATTAAACCGCAGCATATGAAGACTGTTGTTAACAGTATATTTTGCTTTGTTTTTTCTAATTTTAATTTATTCCATAGATGATTATCAAACTCTTACTTGAAAGGAACTGTGTTTTTTAAGTAACTTGTAGTTTGATGTTCATCAGCTTTTTATGTACTGTAACTTTTGGAATTTATGAATTATTTTAATGACTTTAAGGATATATATACACACACATACATATATGTGTATATATATGTGTATGTGTATATATGTATGTATATGTGTGTACACACACACACACACACATACACAAACACACACTCCCTCTCTGATGCCACACTCCCTTTGTGAGGCATGCCTTTCTTGCTAACTTAATCCAAGTACCTTGCTATGAGGTGTAACTAGTTTGTGTGTGGAACATCTTGTGATAACACTTTTTGAGTTTAAATTTTTATTATGGGATGCCACATGGTACATTTGCCTCCTTTATGATGATAACTTTCTTCATAGAAGTCCAAGGTTCTAGACACCTCCAATTTTAGTCCTCCATATAACAGAGGCCTTTGGCCTTATGTTGGACATCTAGAATATGTTGGACTAGAATGTTCTAAGGGAATGACACTGTCCTGGGATCCATCACAGTGTAATCTTATTTCAAACCTGATTCAGACAAGGCTGTTTCACCTAGCTTTCCTCAGAAAATTAAAGGAGAATAAACAAAGGTTGGGGGTGATGATTAATGGATGAAAGGCTTGATGCACATGTCTAAGTACCGAAGTTTGAATCCCCAGAACCTGTGTAAAGCCAGCTGTGGAAGTATGTGTCTATAATCCTTGCATGCCTCCAGGGAGATGAGATGCAGAGACAGGAGAATTTTTTTGTAGGGCTACTCAACCAAAAGCCTGCCTCAGGCAAGGTCTGAGGTGAAAAACATCACCTGAGGTTGTTTTCTGACTTGTACCACTGTGCCTAAGCATGCATGCGCGTGCACACACATACACACACACACACACACACACACACACACACACACACACACACACACTTTCTCCTTTCTCTCTCTCAAATAAACTGGATGATCTTGAAGATTCCCATCAGTTCTAAATTTTTATGCTCATCAGTGCTTACTGTTAAAGAACACGTGACTCATATGTCTGAGAAAAATATACATAATTACACAGAGCATACAAGCACAAAAATAGAAAATGAATACATGAGCAACAGCCTTATATACAGTGAAAGTTACAAGCTACAAATAAATTTCATAACCAAGAAAAATTAACACCTTCGTTACAAACCTCCCTTGGATTCTCAAGAGAATCTAATCAATGGTCTTGTTGGAAAAATAGTGGGAAATTTCATGGTGGCAGATTGTTGATTCTTACCTGAAATGGAAAAATAAAGTGGTTATGCAAATGGATGCAATCTAGAGCTGAGATCCACCCTGTGGCTGCAGTGCTGTGTGAACTTTCCATCACTGTGGCAAAGCACCTGAGCTAAGAAACTTATAAAGAGGGAAGATCTGTTTTTCCTCCTGGTTTTGGAGCCTTCTATTTGGTACCTTGCCTTCGTACCTTGATAGAAAGGTCTATGGGAGGAAGAAGTGTGTGGTAGAATTGCTGTTCACTTCATGGAAAGCAGGAAGTGAAAAGAGAGAGACAGGAAGTATCTGGCAACCCCACTGTCCTCCTTAAGAGCACACTCCTCTGACCATCTCCTGTTTGAAGGCTGATCTGGCCTTTAATGTGTGGCCTTGCAGCAACACTGCAGACCCAACCATATGTGTAGGTTTGCCTTAAGCTCGGGCGTCTCTGTTGGGCCTGCCGATTGTTTTTGTGGGTTAATAGACTCCCCTGGGGCAGGGAGGGGAGGGACCCATCAGCCATGAGCCTGCTTCTCCCACCTCTTTCCTTTGTGCATTTGCCTTTTTATATTGGGCTCTTGGGAAGGAATCTGGACTTAGATTAACCTTAAATTCAGTATTTGAGTTCTGTCACTATAAAATTCACTATTACAAACCAGAGTCATATTTTTAAGGCAGATGTTAAAACTGTCTTCCTATCTGCATTACACCAAGATGCTTACCGATGCAAACAATGCATATGGTTTTTTTTTTTCTGTTTCAATCTTTATATCAAAACTCAGACAAGCCTGTGGCCTTCTGATAACTCATCTCTCCTTGCAGGCAAACCTAATTAGTGAGGATATTGAAAGTGCGATCAGTGACAGTAAAGGCGGGAAACAGAAGAGGCGACCTGAGGCCCTCAGGTGAGTTTGTAAAATGATAGGATTGGATAGCACGTCTGCTCTTTGCTCCTGAGGGTTTAGAGCAATCATTCTCAATAGAGGTGAATCATTCACCTTTTGTGTGTGTGTGTGTGTGTGTTACAGAATATTTAAAAACATTTTCTTTTTTTTTCTTTTTTTCTTTTTTTTTTTTTATTAATTTATTCTTGTTACATCTCAATGTTTATCCCATCCCTTGTATCCTCCCATTCCTCCCCCCCCCCCATTTTCCCATTATTCCCCTCCCCTATGACTGTTCTTGAGGGGGATTACGTCATTCACCTTTTTAAACCACAACCTTTACTCTCAACTAGCTTGCCCTTACCGCCTTGTCAGTCCCCAGCTTCCTCATCTCCAATTCTGCATCCTGCACAGCTTCTCAAGATGACCCAGGATCACTGCCCCATGTATAAACCATGTGTCCAAAAGCTTTTAAAATATTATATGACTTAGACAAAAATTCAACGTTGTTTCCCATGAAATTTAAATTTTTCTGTATTTCTGTGTCTCGGCAACTTAGCAGCAGCCACGGTGGAGTGGGTTGGCAATCCGCCTTTCCTTGGCGGTTGTTTACTCCTGAGGCTGAAGGGGAAACCCCACCACTTGAGAGAACTAAATGTTGTCACAGAAGTAGAGACAGCAGCAGCCCAACTTATTAATTTGCTTTTCACTTTTAGGATGATTGCCAAGGCAGACCCCGGAATCCCCCCTCCTCCCAGAGCTCCGGCCCCTGTGCCGCCAGGGACTGTCACACAGGTGGACGTCAGAAGCCGAGTGGCAGCCTGGTCTGCCTGGGCAGCTGACCAGGGTGACTGTAAGTACCCAGAGCTACTACTGAGGAACCACAGCGTTGTGGTGTCACTCAGTCTTTCACATTCTTCTGTAGGCTACAGCTCATTGTAAGGGATTAAATCTTTGGTGTGATAAAGTTAAGTCTTGATTTCTGTTAAGGTTATTATCCATGAGAATTCATGCCAGCCATTTAATACTCTGTGAGGGCCGCAGCCCTTTATTTACTACCAAGAGAGGAAGTCTCACTTGACTCCCAGTTACAAACACGATAATAGAGCATGTGCCAAAGAGAAGCCCAAAAGCCCAAAATACTGTAGTCACAGCCAGCATAGGAATGTAAGCGTCAGTGTCAAAGAACATTAACAGCTTCTGCTTTAAGAATTACATACATTTCTAACAGTTTACTTTGTTTTTAAAATGATTTTTAAAAGTCGAGGATTTACAGTGGCCTGTGATTATTGTGAACTTAAAGTGGATTTTAGTGGTATTGTTTGCTGGAGGATGTCTGGATAGTTGTTGTTGTTGTTGTTGTTGTTGGTGGTGGTGGTGGTGGTGGTGGTGGTGTGTGAGAGAGGGCGGGGTGTCAAGATTGTCTTGATGTGAAGAGAAGACATCTTAAGTTAAAGATATCTTAAATAGAGATGTAGGAATGTGTATGCAATCTAATATAATTTTACAATAAAAGAATTTATACTCAGGTATTTCTGAACTCTTATTAGATTTGCTTAAAATATTCCTGGCATTGTCATCTGTTAAAATTACAATGAGACAAGGTTCAACTTCTAGCTTACTGCTTATCCAAACAGAGTAACCTTGTCTTCCAAAAACGAGTTCAGCAGAAAGGTAGCAGTGGTACCCGAGACCCCCTAAATGTTTTGTAAATAAACATCTCTGCTCACTTTGTTCCCAGATGATGTCATAGAGTCTCTCAGAGACCCCTTCTTTTCCTCCTCTGAGACATAGTCTTCCCGTTTAGCCCTGTAGTTTGTGGGTGGTCACTAGGTAGCCTGGGCTAGCCCTGACACGCCTGCCTCAGCTTCCAGAGTGCAGGGATTACAGGCAAGAGCCGCTACATTTGGCCCCCTTTGGAGTTAGTTCCTAATGGCTGTGTTTCCGGTTTAGTTTCCTGTCTTCCATGGTACACCGTACCAAGCAAGCAGCAGCCATGTGTAAAGTAGCAGCTAACTGGCAAGCTTGGCTGTGTGCAGATTGATGAGCTCGAATAGTTACAGCTAATAAAACAGTTACATGTGGCCCAGTGATTCCTGTTCCTTTTTGCATGTGCTCCATGTGTCTGGACAATGTTAGCATAAAGGAGAAATTGGGGTTCTGAGTTTTCAGTGTGTTTTGCCAGTTCTCTGCATCAAAGCTCATGAGTCATGATGATGCATCGTGAGCACTATCTCCACCCCTCGTGATCTATTGCTCCTGTCCTAGCCATATGCCTTTGAATTTAATGTACTCTGAAATACTTGCACCAGCTGTCAATGTTACCACAGTGTTAATTGACTCAACCTCAGGAAGGAATCTGTGATGGAGGTCTCATGACTAACATTCACATTTGAGCTTTCTTAACATTTTTGAATGCTTTTGAGACGTGTATTCAGTATTTATCTCAAGGCATATGATTTAAGATCAATGACCCAAATGCTGTGGGTTTTATGCTTACTTTACAACGAGAATTGAGAAATCACTATGCTCTCAGAATCGCAGAGCTTTTATTATAGTCACAAGATTGGGATGTGGAGGGACTAGCAGCCCAGGCTGGGAAGATTGTTCAATTGGTGGAGTACTTGCCATGTTAGCACGAGGAGCTGAGTCCCATTCCCGGTGCCTAGGTGAAAAAGCCAGGTATAATGGCGAGTGTCTGTAATCCCAGCTCACAAGGGGGAAGAAAAGAGATCCTAAGGCTTGCTGGATAGCCCAGCTAGCTCCAGGAATTGGCAACTTCTGGGCTCAGTGAGAGACTGTCTCAAAAGATGGGTAAAATAAGATGGAGATCGATACCTAAGCTTGACCTCTGGCTTTTGTTTTTGTTTTATACACATGCACACACATATGCACAGGCACCCCCACAAGCATTTGTGTGTGTATACACATGTACATGTACAGGCACACACACACACATGTACACATATATGTGCATGCAGACGCATACACACACACGCGCAACTATCAACTCTGTTGCATTGGGACTTATTTCATCATCGTTTCACAAGAGAGGCTTAAATGCTGGTTTGTTTCTTCTGAAGAAATTAAGAACGCTGAGTCAGGCTTGGCTGTATTGAGAGCTGACATAGGCAAGAGGCGGAAGGGAGGCATAACAGGCAAATGAATCTTACATAGGTGGGCAGGCCAGTCTACTTGCTCTTTGTGCCCAGTGTTCCTGGTACCTGTGGCAAACATGTCACTCATGGGCCATGAGTGTCCTTTGACTTGCTTTGCAACTGGAATTCTTTTCTCGCTGCTTCCACATTTTCATTTTAATGGGACAGAGAAAGTCTTACAATTCTTCTTTCCTTTTAGTCGAGAAGCCCCGGCAGTACCACGAGCAGGAAGAGACGCCCGAGATGATGGCGGCCCGGATCGACAGGGACGTGGTGAGTCCAGCCATCAGGGTTAGGTCATCAGCCCCTCCGCGTTGTAAAGAGGGGGAAGTAAAGACACTGAGACAAAAGGGATTTAACAGAACAGGTTTGCAGAAAATATATTTTCTCTTCTCAGTGTTCATTATGTCCCTTGAATTTTCCCTTAGCCACCTTTTCCCTCCTAGTATCTAGCTAGACTTTTATCTCCCATAAGATATAGCCCTTAGCCAGTTTACAAAGGGAATAAACCTGAAGTGGGGACATGGTCTGGTTTTACTTTTTTCATAGATTGTGATTCATAGTTGAGATCTCCTTTTAATATTTGTTCTCACCGGGCATGGTGGTGCCACGCCTTTAATCCCAGCACTCGGGAGGCAGAAGCATGTGGATCGTTGTGAGTTCAAAGCCAGCCTGGTCTACAAAGCAAGTCCAGGACAGCCAAGGCTACACAGAGAGACCCTGTCTTGAAAAACAACAACAAATATATATATATATGTGTGTGTGTGTGTGTGTGTGTGTGTGTGTGTGTGTGTGTGTGTATCCATACATATATATATATTCATACACACATTCTCTTGGTTTGTTGAGGGATTTTAGGAGTTGGGAGGTGGCAGCTCCGGCTCAAGTGCTTGCTTCAAGAACACGAAGAGCCCCTGAGCCCCCCATCTCTCTCTAGCCCTAGACTTTAATTTTTATATCACAGTATATAATACTTAAATGTTCATCAGGCCCTACTTTCTAGTCTTTAATATGAAGATTCCTTCCTTTACACTAGAGGAAGCTAAGACTGAAATATAAAAGATAATTGGAATGGTCTCTAGTGGGCATTTGTTTGCTAAGTCTGCTCTGTGGAGCAGTCATCTTGAGGCCTTTTGTTGCCCATGGCCTGTGTGTTTTAGGTTCCCATTCTATAATAGGTATGCAGTAACATTGTCAGAGCCTTTACGGTGCAATTATTTGCAAAACAAAAATGCCCAGTGCTCTCCTAACAAAATGTTTCTCCAAACCCCGCCCCCAGCTTTGTGTGGGGAACACTGTGGGAAAATCAGGGCAATTTAAAGTAATTAATAATGATTACATGTGTGAATGCTTCCTTGATAACATTGAAAATGCAGCAAAATTAAGCTTGAGAGAGGCATAAAGGTGAGACTTCAGATGTGTATATATATGTATACACACACACACACACACACACACACACACACACAGAGAGAGAGAGAGAGAGAGAGAGAGAGAGAGAGAGAGAGAGAGAGAGAGAGAGAGAGAGATGTTTTCTTAGAAGTAATGATGAATTTGAAGAAGTGGTCATTTTTCTCTTCTGTGCTAACTAGCGTTATACAGCTAGAGCAAAATTAGGTTTTCTGTAGTTTTTATATCTCATTCTATTATTTCCAATTCCAGCAAATCTTAAACCATATTTTGGATGACATTGAGTTTTTTATCACAAAACTCCAAAAAGCAGCAGAAGCATTTTCTGAGCTTTCTAAAAGGAAGAAGAGCAAGAAAAGCAAGAGGAAAGGACCTGGAGGTGAGTGGGCGGTCCTCGGTCTAAGGCTGTCGGCCCCACGGGTGAGTGGGCGGTCGTCGGTCTAAGGCTGTCGGCCCCATGGGTGAGCGGGGCTCCCTCACTCTCAGCCTGGGTGAGCTTGGGCCATTCTAAACAACTACACTGTGCTAAGCTTGGCCCAAGGTCTGTAGTTTAGGCACCATTGGAGGTTCAAGTAGAGGCAAAGAGCTCATGTTGGTTTCAAGCTGTCTCTACCTTTAAGTCACATGACTCCGAGATTGGGCAGTGGCCATCCATCTGTAGCTTTCATGAGTGGGTAAAAATTGGTTTCTGCTCCTAATGCTGTTCTTTTATGTAGAGTTATTTCATTGTAAATATACAACCGATTTTTAACACCAAAAGTTTACTTTCTCATCAAAGTATTTTGAAATATCAATGGATTTGAATCAATAACACAAAACTACAAGTTGTTCATTCACATTCAGAGTTGCCTAGAAGCAATTTTGAAGCATGGTGCTGAAGTCCAGTGTTTGAAATGTCTCAAAAACTGGGCCTGGAATCCCAGCACTCAGGAAGCTGATGCAGGAGGATTATTCTTAGTTCCAGGACAGCCTGGGATAAAAGACCTTGCTTGTCTCAAAATAATACTAATACTAATTGTAAACAAAATGGCTTGGAATGTATAAAAGTATGTATAAGGGTAGTGTTTATATTTCCTCTGGCAAATGGCACAAATTGAATATATAAAAGAAGAGTTAGTGCATCTCTCACTCATCACAGCTGACTTCAGATCTTCCAGTAGTCCCTATGAGAGTGTACCGCCTTCATGTTGTCCTGAGTGTGGATGGCTGAACATTCATCTCCGCCACACATTTTGTAATGAAGCATTCTGTGGTGTTTCAAGCCCCCTCTTCTGTTTTTTAAAAAAGTACATTGTGGCTCCAGGTCATCCAAGCTTAGAACCAAAAACTTCATTTTTTTTTTTCTCGAGCTTATAGCTGCTTTGTTTTATTTTTCCAATTTTAACTATATCCACTTTATTTCAGTCTTGTAGTCAGCATCCAGTTGAAGCTGTCATCACGTTGACCCAGCTTGAAAGCAGTTTTCAACCCTCTAGTCTTCTGTACTCTAAGGAGAACCAGTCAATCAGCCACTCAGTCAGTCACTCAGTCTTTCAAACATGCTCTCATAGCTGGCCTCAAAGTTGCTGTAAAGTTAAGGATGACCTTGAACTCCTGACCCTTCTTGCTCCACCTCTCTAGTAGGGTTACAGGCGTGCTACAGCTGATAGGACACTCTTCTTAGACTTCTAAGTTGGAGTCCTTAAACTTCTGTCCCGCAGCATGCATAGCTCTATGGGCTGTTGATTGGAATGTCACTTCTTACCTTGACATCCAAGGTCAGCCACAATATAAGCAGAGTCTGCGTCCTCATTCTCACATTTCTCTGGATTTATGTTGCTTGTTTTGTGTGCATGCACTTTCTCTTTTACTCCAGATGTTATTTTAATCTTATCATGCTATTTCTACAAACTACTCTGGGGGTAAGGATGGGAGTTGGGGGAGGTGGGCAGAGCTTTTCAAATCCCTTCTTAAAAGTTATTTGGAGCACTCCTTCAATCCCAGCACTCCAGATGCAGATGTGAGTTTGAGACCAACCTGGTCTATAGGGCTAGCTCCAGGACAGCCAGTGCTATTATACAGAGAAACCCTGTCCTGAGAAAAACAAAGTTACTTGAAAGAACTTTTTAGTATAGCATTCATGATCTCTGTTGCCCAACCAATCCAGTCTCCTGCAGTAACATTAGGGAAGTAACACACCTGTTACTTTGTTCTATTATTTTTCAGGGCCACTGAAAGCAGGGCTTGTCACTTACTCAATTTTATAGTCTTTATAATGGTAACAAGAATTCCTGGAACATAGGAAGGTTTCAAGTCATATTTATAGAACTGAATGAGTCATTGGGAGTGTCTACTGGTAGAGGAAGCTATTCAAACTTAGGATCTTCTTAATTTATTGGAATAAGAGGTATTGTAGAGTGAAGTTCCACATCTGGCATAATCTTCCAGCTGTGGACACAACTGTAGGGTTCTTTTTTTTTTTTTTTCATTTAATAAACTTTTTTTGTGAATCTGTTCTCATCTGCTCTCTGCTCTCTGCTCTTTTTATTTATTAGAGGGTGTTTTAACACTGAGGGCAAAACCGCCACCTCCTGATGAATTTGTTGACTGTTTCCAGAAGTTTAAACATGGATTCAACCTTCTGGTAGGTGTACTTTATTTGTATACAATTGGAAGAAACAGATGGAAAAGATCAAAGGCTAGCCAAATGCTCCTGAAAATTAAATTAAGAGATGCCATTGTCCCTGTAGATTTGTGGGTGTGTGTTTTGATTGGCTTTTAGTTATAACATGAGATGGCAAGGCATGCGTGTTGGAGAAATTTAGATCAAAAGCAATGCCAGAGTTTCTTGGCTGACTACCCTTCCCCTCGTGGGCTGCACGCTGATAGATCCTCTCTAAGCAGAAGAGCCAGGAAAGAAGTCTCCTTCTGGTTGTCATTGGGCTGCTCTTTGTCCTTGAATGATTGCATTGCGGTGATGCGTTTGTTTTCTTATTGTCACAGGCCAAGCTCAAGTCTCATATCCAGAACCCAAGTGCTTCAGATCTGGTTCACTTCTTGTTTACTCCACTGAATATGGTGAGCGTTAGTGGCTTAAACACAACCGTTCTTTGTATGTCTTCCACCCAAGGGTCTGGATTATTTAGCTGTGTTTCTTTGATTGTCTTACATGGGTCCTGTTTTTCTACCATGTGAATAATCTCTGAAAATGTAAAGTTGGAGAGTTTAAAAGAACACACTCCTCACTTACAGCTGGGGGCTTGGTACACACACGTTTACATTACAATAGCAGTTTATCCCAACCTAGTGTTGTTACAAACATCTTGTTTTCCAGAACTGGGAAGATTCAATGGACTCATGTTTAGGAATTCACACACAAATGTGCTAGGATTTACCGGGCAAGGCAGAAATATGTTGAGTGGCTATAAATGGCTCATTCAATCCAAAGAATAGATGACAAATTTATTTATTTTTACTTGTTTTGTGCGCGCGCGCGTGTGTGTGTAAGAGAGAGAGAGAGAGAGAGAGAGAGAGAGAGAGAGAGAGAGAGAGAGACGTCCTAAGAAAACAGAAGAGGGCATCAGATCCCTTGAGCATAAGTTTTGAACAACTTGTGAGTCCTCAATCAGGTCGTCTGGAAGAGCCATACTTGCTGTTAACTACTCAGCCATTTCTTCAAGCCTGGGTTTATATATATATATATATTTTTTTTTTTTAATTTTTTAATTTTTTGGTTTTTTGAGCCAGGATTTCCCTGTGTAGCCTTGACTGTCTGGCTTTGTTTTCTAATGGACTGACAAAGGAGCATGAACATCGTTCTCAACATACGACTGCTCTGTCACTTATATAATTTCCCCCTCTAAGGGCTAATGGTATTGCCATACAAAGTGCAAAGTAGCCATTTCCCCCCATTTTGTAACATCTGAAGATTTGTATCATTGAGTTCTTTAATGTTAATCGAAACCAGATAAAACTAGATAATATTTCTCATATGTTTTTATTAAAGTTTTACGAAAAGAGAAAAATCAAGGAAACAGAGGCATAGACGTCCTGCTGTCTTCCCAGAGATGACTAGGAAAGCCCTGAAGGTGGATCTGAGTGCAGCTTCGCTTTACATAGGCTAGACTCAGTAGCATTGCCAGCATGGATGGAGGAGTGATCGCTAACAGATCAGGGCCTGAAAGTCTATTGTTTCTGTCCTGGTGACGTTAACCGTTGCTGAAAGTGCCCGCATATTGTCCTGTATTGAATTTCTAACAGCCTAGTCATTGGTCTTTAAAAAATCAGACCAGGTTGATTTTGGTTCCAGCAGTTGGCAATCCTGCACTCCTGAGACTGAGGCCTGGGATCAAGAATTCAAGGACAGCCTAAGCTACCTTGGCTTGAGAGTTGCCCTGAGCCTTAGAAGACCCAATCTCAAAAAATACAAAGCAGCAGAAACAATGAATCAACAAGATCCACCTCGTCCAAAGTGGAAGAAATCAACCCTAGCTCACTAGCAAAATTTTATTCTTTGTTCTTTAATACCTTTGATGGTAACTTAGTGTTATCAAATGCTCACAAAAAAAAGCTCTGGTTGTCCATTTTCTTTCTCATGGGGTTGACATAAGTATGTAGTAACTACCTCAAGTCATATCCCTAACTCACAGTTAGCCCCAGTGATCAAGCTGCCCGTCTGAAAACATCTACTCGTCTTATGTTTGCCTTCCTTCAAAAGGACAACTTATCAGTGTTCTTGCCATAACAATGCTGGGGTTGCCTCAACGGAGACACTTTACTTGGTCAGGGAGCCGAGGAAGGATACTTATTTAGGGCTTCCCTATGGAAGACAGTGCTGAGTGTTTTGATCGATTGCAAGCCCCTCCTCTCTACGTTCAGTGTGCCTCGTGTCCATGGTGCATTGACGTGTGTGCGTGTCCTCTGGATTTCTTGATAGGAAACCACAGGCTGTAGCACTTAGTGCTTCTCTAAATCTGTTTCCTCTCCCCTCTGCTAAGCCAAAGGGCACAGCAGTCTGCTCTCTCACTCTTTTACTCTCTGCATGTATTCTGCAAGTGCTTATAAGGCTAGACATTAAAAGTTGCAGTGCCAAAGTTGGGCATGGTGGCACATGTGCCTGCAGTCCCGGCACTTTCAAGGCTGCAGTAGAATAGTGAGTTCCAGGCTGGTCTGAGTTACATGGTAGACTTTCTTTGAGAAATCTAAAACTACAAACCAAAAAGAATTGACCCTACCATGTCGGCGCACACCTGTACTCCCAGCACCTGGGAGCCTGAGGCAAGGTGATTTCTGTGAGCTTGAGGCCAGAATAGGCTACACAGGAAGTGAAAAATCAGCATCGACTGCAAAGTGAGAACTTGTCTAAAAAAAAAATCCAATCCAAAGACACAAAACAAAACAGAAACTCTAGTGCAGTTGGGGTGAGTTGTGTTCCAGTAAAGTCAGTTTAAAACTTTCACCCACCATCTTTTCTTCTCAGTGTTGGAATTGCTTCCACCAGTGATCTGTCCTCTTCAATTTAAAGACAGTCGCATCAATAAAAATTGGGGAGAAAAAGCTTTATGCTCTAATGTAGTGTGTCACTACTGTGCACAAATTGTTTGAGGACCGCGTGAGCCCCATATCAGAATCGTGCTGGTGTTAATGATTCCCGAAAGATGTGACACCTGAGTTGGATTCTGGGTGGAGGAGAGGTCTCTAGGGGAAATAGAAAAGCCCATTTTTACAGAGGCACAAAACAGCATGGCCTACTCAGAGTCTCTGACCTGAGAGATGTTGTCTCAGTCTAGAGCCATTCAAAAGACAAAACAAAAAACAAACCAAAACAAAACTAAGCACCCAAACACCTCTTTTTTCATGTGGCACACCTCAGAGGGGCTAGATTCTAACAGTCTCTCTCTATCCCTTCTGCAGTGAGATAACGAGCCTCCCTCAGCCAGGCCATGGCTCCTGGGAGGCGCATGTGGAACGGCTCTCAGACACAGGGTTGTCATTGTTTTTGCTTATCAAAATATGCACCTGTTTCCCATCGGCCATTTAATTGTCCATATCAAATCAGGGAAATATCCTAGAATTGAATTCTGGGGAGCATGGAGGGGGGACCACCTGTCACTGCACCTCTCTTCCCCATCCCTCTCCTCACCTCACCCCCCTCTTCTCTCTTTCTCCCTCCCTGCCCCAAGTCCATTTCAATTTTACACATCTTGACAGACACAGTGTGAACTGCTGACTGAAGGCTTCTTTCTCTCTTATGTCAACAACATTCTTTCCTTCCGCAGCCATAGTTTTCCATGTTGGCATAATAGATTTGCTATTTGCAATTGGTATCCTAAAAATAACAGATGATTAAGTTAGTACCTAAGGAGTCTCAGCATAGCCATTAGCTTACAGCTGGGAAAATAATAGATGCTTATAGCCAGTATGTAGGTGCTATGATGTCCTTAAACTATTAACTTTATACATTAATTCACCCTCATTCTGGGTAAGTCAGTTTGAGAAGCTGTTTTTCACTCTATAATATGTTACACACCAAATTTTAATTTGAACATATTGAAATAGTGCTTAGTTTTGGGATTGATTTTTGTGCATAAATTTCAAGAGTATACAATCATTTTCTTGCTAAAAAGATTTGTTCTCCATCTAGGTGGTCCAGGCAACAGGTGGTCCTGAACTGGCCAGTTCAGTCCTCAGCCCACTGTTGACTAAAGATACAGTTGATTTCTTAAATTATACAGTCACTGCAGATGAACGGCAACTGTGGATGTCACTGGGCGACACATGGATAAAAGTCAGGTAAGCACGCGGAGATCAACAGTTAGTACCTCGGATGCTGTGAGCACTCCCTGCCTGTTGCACTAAGCCAGGAAGGCAATTATGTAAGATTCTGTAAAAAGAACTACACGTTCTGGGATGAAGAAGTGGATGTCACTGAAAAACTTATTGTCAACTTGGGCCAGCGAGATGGCTCAGCGGGTAAAGGTGCTTGCTGCCAAGCCCAACAACCTGAGTTCGATCCCTTAGCCCCGTGTGGTAGAAGGAAAGAACTGACTCAACATGGTTGTGCTATGAATTCCAGGTACATGCCATGGCATGTGAGCCCGCCCCCAACACACACGCAGGCATGAGTTGACTGAGTAAAGGTAATTTAAGAAATTAAAATTAAAAGCACGCTGCCAAGTAAAGGAAGTGTAGTGTGTGCAGAAGGGGAGGAGTGGGACATAAGTTGACTGTGATCCACTGGCATGGTGACGTGAAGGGAGAAGATGGAGAGAAGAGGGAAACTGTTTCTCAGGTTTTAAGCCAGCAGCTAACAATCCAACTAGGAATACGTGTGTGTGCGCGCGTGCACACGCGCACACACACACACAATCCTACAAGCACACCATGCAATGTGTGTTCTCCCATGTATTTTATAGCAATACTACTGATATTTCTGCTCACAGATGAAGAAATAAGGCTCAGAAAGGTCAACTCATTGGCCTAAACCCACACAGCATCTTAAGTGAAAGATGTTCATAATCTCCTTGCTAAGTGGCCTTTCAGTGGGATATGTAGTGTTTCCATAAGTGTAGAGCAGTTGACGTGTGGAGAAAGGTTAGAAGAAGAATGGTGTGACCAAGGAGGCATCCAGAGCTAAGCAGGGTTGGTTACAAAGGCTCCACAGCTGTGTTAATGAGCAGATCATGAAGGCTGTGGAGGGTGACTAACGCTGTGAAAAAGAGTATGACATAGTCACGTCTAGGTTTTCCTCCCCACTCTTTCTTACTCTGCCTAACTTTGAGAAACGTTTTATTAAGTTGCTGATTTACCTGCCCAGGCTAGTCTTGAACTTACTATCCTCCTGCCTCAGCCTCCCAAGGTGCTAGGGTTACGGGACTGCACTACCAGGCCCATGCAGTTGTTTTCCAAAATCAGTCCACTGTGGTCAGGGACAAAAGTTGCCACAGGCAGAGAAGCCTCGTGGGGGTGTTAATGGTGTAGCACAGGCTCCTTAGGAATCAGCCCTCTCTGGGGTTGGAGCCATCACTCATTGCAAAAGAGACATGGGCATAAATTTAGAATCATCATTTGCCCGTTATCAAGAGTTGACACCTGCCAAGCCAGGCTCATCATACAGCCATTTCCAGCTTCATGCGACACCACTTCAGCATACTTTATTTGATCAATGCTTTTTCTTTTCCTGTCCAGAGAAAATAACCCAGTGTAGCGACCACTTAGCAATTGGTCTCTGAAGGTTTGTTCTTGCCTCTGTGGAGGGCCAGTCTAAAAGATGCGGACCAATTCATCACTGCTTTCTTTTATTGCGACACATACAAGACAGTCCCACTTACCTGCTGGACTTCAGCTCCTGTGTATGTTCGGATATGATTTGAATTCTGTTTTACCAAAATGAAATTCTTTAAAGTACTACATAGTGTTTTCCATGTTGCTAATACTATCTGAACATATTTGTGTACATATCTAGAATAGCCATGTAACGTTCGATTTACATTTTAGGATGTTCTTTATATATTCCTTTAAAAATACTTATTTTTATTTTATGTCTATATGTGAGTGTGTGCATGTGTGTATATGTACCACAAACATGCCTGGTAGCCACAGAAGCCGGAAGGGATTGGAGTCCCTGGAACTGAAGTTACATGCAGGCGCTAGGAACTAAATCTGGGTCTTCTGGAAGAACAGCCAACACTCTTACCTTATGAGCCATCTCTTTTTTATATATTAAGCTGTATTAAAGTGGCTTAAACATATTTGTAAAATGTTAGATTTATGCTGTTTGTGATGTTATACCAAATCTAGGCTATTTTTTTTCTACCAATGAGGCTTATTAAATCTGTCACATCTCATAGAATATAAAAATAGCTTGGGGTTTTCAGTGACTTTGTTCTGAGCCCTAACCGCACAATCAGAAATTTTAACGATGGTTTAAGTAACTGTATCAAAAGGAAATATATAGTTAGCATTTAACATGGGGCAGCAGTCACAGCCGATCCTGATGAGTGGGGGTTGATAGTGACCATAGATTAGTTAACTTTTCTCCTTAAAATGAAGCTTGTACATTTACTTTATAAAGTTGGTCGTCCGCTTCATTTTAGAAAAATTTGCAGTTAAAAAAAAATATGAACCTTCCTAACAGTCTTGGATGGCTCTATTTTCAAAGGTATCTGCCTCACCCCCACCCCCACTGTCTTAGTGCTTAAAGGGACTGAAGGGAGAGATGAGCACTGGAAAGGGCTTTAGATGCTGCTGACCTATGCTTTAAATACTTAATTTCTATTCTCATGCACAAATGTTAAAAAGCATACACCCATGCAGAGCATCAGGCTCCAGGAAAGTTAGGAGCGAAACACGGAAGCTGAGATTATCCTGCAGAGTTGAATCACTCTTTCATTTGGTTTGAATTACTGGAATATAACGCGCGCGCGCGCGCGCGCGCGCACACACACACACACACACACACACACACACACACACACACACACACAACCTATAACATATAAACTTGATGTCATCCTACAGAGCAGAGTGGCCGAAGGAACAGTTCATCCCACCTTATGTTCCGAGGTTCCGCAACGGCTGGGAGCCCCCGATGCTGAACTTCATGGGCGCACCCACAGAGCAAGACATGTACCAGCTAGCCGAGTCTGTGGCTAATGCTGCTGAGCACCAGCGCAAGCAGGACAGCAAGAGGCTGTCCACGGAGGTGAGGATCCATCACGCTTGGTTTCTGTGGATGGTGTGATGGTCACTGGGAGTCATCGTTTACTGGAGATCAGTCTAGAACCAGTAACTAAACGTCCTGAGTCATCTGAGCAATTGCTTGTGTTTATGATGGTTGGTCAGCACGTCGCTTCGTCTACCCCAACTGGGTCAAGAGCTTCCATGTTCTGTTCCTCCCTTGACCCTATTCTCTGTCAAGGGCTTGCTCACAGGAACTGTTTATCCTCTTTCTGGTATCTTTTCACATCTTTAGACCCTGAAGACAGTTCCCTAAAACTTACACCCTTTTGATTTTAAGCAACTTCTTCCAGAGCACCACAGTCACTTCCTTCCTCCTTCCTTCCTCCCTCTTTTCTTCCTTCTCTTCCTGTCACCCTCCATCCCTCCCCACATCCTACTGCTCTCTTCTTTCCACTTCTGTGCCACCTTCCTCTGTGTCCCTGTAGTTACTGCCCCCACTGTCCTCCCAGTCCCTTCTCCTGTTCCACTGTCCTGACGTGTGTAGAGCGCCAAGGTTTGTGTGCACTTCAGTCTTCTGTCAAATGCCCACGACAGTGTTGCACCTGCAGATATACCAGTGTGCTTTATCTTTCAATTATTATTAAGCTTTAAAGTATAACCCTGTTTGGGGAGCAAATTAGAGGACTGAAATTGGGCTTATTATCATGTTCATTATAAAGGACATTTCTGTGAAAAATTTTTTTTTGCCCTATTGGAAAGGAAAATTGAACAGTGTTTAAAGCTCAACCAATTACAAATGGGATGCTTAAACCCGTGAAATTATGTGGGTAAAGTCTAGAATGAAAAGCTGTACTGAACAGCAGCTAGACACACCCGAAGCCCAGGTCCAGGTCACTCCTACTCCTTCCGTTTAAAATTCCTTTGGTGAGTGGATTTGTAACATGGCAAATACCATGCGAGGACAGGCCTTAGCAAGCCTCATCTCTGACCACTTTTAAGGAGACACATTCATATAAGTCAAATTGCTTAAACTTATTCCCTTGGACAAAATTGTTTTTGGACAGTGGTGTTATATAGAAAGTGTGTTGCATTCTGTAGGCTGGAAAGATGGCTCAGCAGGTACAGAGTTTATGTGCAAGCAGGACGGCCTGTCACCCAGCTGCAGTCATCCAGGCCTCACGATCAAGTCAGGTGCAGTGACGTGCACCTGGCATCCTAGAGCTGGGGACACAGAGACAGGAGGATCCCTGGAGCTCACTGACCAGCTAGTCTTACTCAGTCAGTGAGATTCTGATTCAGCCGGTAACCCCTGTGTCCAAAAAAACCATAAAAGGCAGCTTTGATGTCTACCTCAATATCACGTATGTGTGCACACATGACAAACACACATGTTCACACGTACGTCATCATTCACAAACACAAACTTTCCTCTAAAAGGCAGTATGTTGAAATCCAGAATTACAACTAAAGCCGACTCGCTTCTCCGAAGTCCTCTTTCTGTGACTGGTTTTCCTCCAGCTGCATGACAAGGAAGACTCCATACCTGGCCTTTCCTCCAAATGCCAGATGATGACCTCAGACTGCTGAGTAGCTTATGTCCCTGCCTGGACTTGATAGTTCAGACCTCATGACTGTGTATTTTCCTCTCGTGTAGAAAGCAAATATACCAAGGGATGGGGCCATATACGCACACAGGAAATGTTAATTCATTTTGCGTTTCCATAGTTACAGATGTTTTCGAGTCACAAAAATGCCCATCGAATGGTGTTCTTATTTCACACTAGAAAATACACCATTTAATGTCCCTTGGACATTCTGTGTTTAAAGAGGGGACAGTGCGTGCACTCTAGGTAGGAGTGTGTATGTCTGTCTACACTGAACATGTAATTTTGAAATACGAATTACGTAGGATTCCCGCCCCCTGCTTGTAATGAGCTATCTTTTTCCTGCTGTAAAGTATTTTCCATTTTATGATATAAGTGGCTGTTCAGAAACTTAAGAGAACAAGAGGAAGGTTGGATTCCCCCCCCCAGGGAAAGAGCCAGTTGATGGTGACTTAAAGTGCATAAGAAATGTGATCATTGCGAGGAGAGAGACTTCATTCTGTTTTATTGCTGCTATAATAAATGCACTTAGAGCAAGTCTTGAGCAATTCAGGATCTGCTGGTTCTGTTTCAGATGGAAAGGCATAGGTGATGTGGAGTGACAAGTGTGGGTGACACTGTCAACATCCCTGCTTCCCCCGAGCCCTCAGCAGCCTCAGCCTGGCTGTGCAGTCAGCACTGAGTCACTTGACCGCCTTGATCTCCTTCCTCTTGGCATGCCGGGTCATCCTCCCGACCCATGATTTCATAGTGGCCGGGAAAAGGTGGAAATGGCTCTAGCAGTTTCTGGCTCCAGTTGTTCAAGCCTTTGATTTTTTTTTTTTTTTTTTTAAATTACCTAATTGGAGTCTGCATCTGTGCTGGCTCTCAAGGAAAATATTAGTGGAGCTGGCTGATCCTGTGTACTTAAATGGCTGGAAACCATTTGTATTTGTGAGGACCTGTTCCCTGATGTGTATTCCAAGTGGGTATCTAATGTGCGTTTTGACAGCCATGCTGGTTCACTGGAGACTTTGCCTGTGGATGAACTCAGTGTTATCCTTCCGAGCCTTTGCATTAGAACTGACTGCTATGAATATCCAGCGTAGATGTCCCCCCCCCAAACCTTCCCAGGTTGGGATAGTTTGTCCCAGTGAACCCATAAATAGTGGAAACTCCAGGAAATTCTCCTGCCGCAGCACCCAGCACACTCTCCCACGTTTTCTTTTATGTATAGAAACCGTGTGAAATCTGGTGGCGACCTTTTGGGTTGTCCCCTATCCAGCCTGAGTCGGTGGCCCCTGTGGCTTTAAAGCCACCATGCTCAAAGGTCACAGACCTCAGCTCTACCTTTGTAGCAACCAGTAGATCTAAATAGTGTCAACCACAGGAAAGAAATGATTACAGAATTATCTTTTCCTGGATTCTTGACTAACGAGCTCGAAGTTTTTGTGTATTTGTGTTTCCTGTTATAGTGACTCTGATAGCAATATTTCCATGTATAACAATTTTTAAATGGTGTTTGGGGTACTTCTTAAAAGTGAAAAATTAAATGATATATTTAATTATAAATACAGAACAAAGAATCTTCATGTAATGATATTTACTCTACGGGAGTCTTAAATGTGTTCATTACTTCACAGGAAGCAAAAGTTAAAGGTCATCCTCTAATTTCATTGTTCACAGTGTTAAAGTCTAAGATCAAAATCAGTTACTGCTGACAGGAAAAAAAATTCCCATTTTTATATCTAATAGTTTCAGAAATAAGATTTACCCTGTACACTAATGACAAAAATGAATAGCCCCGTGTCTCAGCCCATGACAGTGGGAACTGGACACTGTTCTGAGCAGGGATCTGCACGAC
This sequence comes from Acomys russatus, assembly GCF_903995435.1. NCBI lineage: Eukaryota > Metazoa > Chordata > Mammalia > Rodentia > Muridae > Acomys > Acomys russatus. The sequence continues at coordinate 60,120,334 of NC_067149.1, read as the reverse complement.
TGACAGGGCACCCATGCCAGCAGCGCTTGGTGACACTGTGATGTAATTCTGTCTTCCAGCATTCCAGTATATCCGACTATCCTCCAGCATTCAACAACAACATGTACAACAGAGGGCCACATCTGGACCAAGGGGAGGCCGCCATGGCTTTCAAGTCGACTCCCAGTCGCCACGTAGATAGGTAACAGTCAGCAGCCACGTGGGGAGCACTGTGGGAAGCCAAGGATGACTTAGACTGAAGGTGGTGAGAGTTGGGGTCGGGTAGGATGAAGGGGGTTGAGGCTGAAAGTAGCGGTGTGGGGGAAGGAGGTGTGGCTTGTTTCGTTCTGTAAAGGTTTTGTCTGTTTTTTGTTTTTGCTTTTTTGTTTGGTTGGTTTTGTTGTTGTTGTTGTTGTTGTTTTGGTTTGTGTTTCTTTTTCTTTTTTCCCCAAGATAGGGTTTTTCTGTGTAGCCCTGGCTGTCCTGGACTTGCTTTGTAGACCAGGCTGGCCTCGAACTCACAGATATTCGCCTGCCTCTGGCTCCTGGACTGGTTTTGATGGGTAGGAGAGTCGGGACCTCTAGTCTGCAGTGCAAATTCCACTGGGTAACTCCAGCTATTTTTAAAGATACTTCTGACGGTGGTGGTCCTGCAGTGGGAGACAGGGGTTATCTTTGAGCTTTGTTGGATGTTCCATTGGTTTCTACCGGGGAGTCTCCATGGAGCTTTCCTGGGCTAAGGACATGCCTCAGTGAGTTCAGTGCAAGCTGCACAAGCATGGGGCCCAGGTTCTGATTCCGAGAACTCATGTAAACTGGGCACATTAGCACATGTCTCTGTAAGCAGAGAGCTCCTTCAGTGGCATAGGAGGTGGAGACAGGAGGGGCCCCTGAGGTCACAAGGCCAGCTAGCTTTGTATGTAGCAAGGGGCACCCACCCTCACTCACTCCCATAACAGAGTTTGCCAGCTCAGTAACTTAGAAAGGAAACAATTTCTACCTTTTTTTCTTCATCTACTAAAGACCAACAACAAAATATAAAGCCTAAAAACCCTTCTTGTAGACAGAATATTAGGATCATTAAAATAAACCAGGTATGGCAGCAGATGCCTGGAATCCCAGCACCAGGGGTTGGTTGAGGTGTGAAGATGATGAGGTCAAGGCCAGGTTTGGCCACATTGACTCTGCTATTGGTTAGCCTGGTCTATGGTGTGGGCCACTGTTTCTATCTCATTCCATCTCTCTGTCTCTCTCTGTCTCTCTCTCTCTTCTCTCTCCTCCCCCCCCCTTTGTACTAGATATAATTAACTATTTAAATAGAGGCCATGCCATTCCATTCTTACTGTTTCCTTGTATTTTTCTTTCTTTTTTGTTTTTGTTTGTTTTGTTTTGTTTGTTTCTCAAGACAGGATTTTCCTGTGTAGCTTTGGCTGTTCTAGAACTCACTCTGTGGACCAGACTGGCCTTGAACTCACAATAGATTCATTTGCCTCTGCCTCTGGAGTGCTGGGATTAAAGTCATGTGCCACCACCACCCAACCTGTTTTGTTTTTTTTTGGTTTTTTTTTTTTTTCTCCTTAAAGATTTAAGTTAGCCAAATATAGAGAATTAGAAATCAAGAAGAAATACAAGAACTCCTTGAGGTTCTCTTTTGCACAAAGATGCTGTTTTGTAGTAACTAAAATTAATAAACACCAGCCTAAGCCAAAAGAGAAAGAGATTGTGAAATGTTGGTGTAGAGGGATGCGCATTCAGTTAAATCAGAAAGTGTCCCAGTGTTTCTCTGTCCATAAAGAGCTGTTATTGTCAGGGTATTATTTCCCTGTAGAATCTGAGGTAGAGCTGAGTTGTAGCTCAGTCAGTGTACTACTTGGCCCGCCCAGCATGCGTAAGGTCCTGGGTTCAGTCTTCAGCACTGCAGGACACCAATAGGAGCACACACTTGTAATTCAAGCTCTGGGAGGGTGAAGGCAAGAGGACAGAAATTCAAGGCCAGCCTGGGATGCATGGCCCCCTGTCTGCTGTAATGTCAGGGAAGCTTCGTTAAGGACGGCAGAGGGAATCCATGGAGGTTGCACAAGTGTCACTCTAAGGGCACCATAGCATATTACATTGAGTTCAAGGTAAAGTCAAAAGTGAATAATGTATCTTGAAAATGCAGGATATAAACATAGGTTTTCGTTATTTTTAAAAGATTAGAGAGTGGGGAGACAGCTCAGGGGCTAAAGCACTTGCCCTGCAGGTTTGAGGAGGGAGCTTAGATTCCTAGAACCATACAAAGCCTGGGCAGACATGGAGGCTGCTTATACAGACAGATGCAGGGAATCCCCAGGGCAAGCAGGTGGTCTGTGAGTCATTCAATTAGTACAAACTTGGTGGATTGAATGGCTAAATGACTGTGTCCAACATTTCAGTCTTTACCTGCCTACAATGTCTCCCAAGTCTGTAAGGTTTAGCCTTCACCATCAACTACCAGTGTGCTTTGGTGCCTTTTAAAATCTTATCTTATTCCATACAATCTTTGTAGGCTTTAATTTATTCACTTTGTGTCTTTGATTTATTCACTCGACCATGTATTTCAAAACTGACCTAAAAAGTTAAAGTAGTGTCATTGCTAGAACTTGGTTAAATAAAATGCAAATTCAGAAATCTGTAACAGAGATAGGAATTTTATGAAGGATTAACATTACGATTGGCTTCCAAGTTTGCTTTTGAGAATGGCCCTGAATTCATGCTGGCCTGGATACATGTTATGTACCAGACGAGAGACAGCTATATGCAAGACCTTATCTCAAAGCACAAACGAAAACATAACAAAACTACAGAGCAGGTGTAGAGGCAGCAGTGATCTCTGGGCTTCGCAGTCTAACCAGTCGCACCAGCTTAGCAGCCAACCATAGTCTCGCAAGGGTAAACAAGCCTGCCCTGGGGCATGGTGGGCGATTTGACCAGAGAATAGATAACACTCCACTCTCCACCCACTGCATTTCTCACATGTAGAAACTATTGCATTCAATAATAAGAGTAAAACCAAGACCTAGCATGTATCACATCAGATTAGGACTTTTGGATGGCTCTTGCAATAATGACACATTTTTCTCTACAACACGGGCCATCAGTGATCCCAGCCACTGCCAGCCATCCCAGTTTATAGTGTTTCCAGCTGAGCAAGCATCTGTCAGGACACTCAAGATAGCCTAGGAGGTTACTGTCTGTAAATTCTTTCCTTGGTCCATTGCAACCCCTCTGAAAGGAGACTGCAGTCTCCTCATATGCACTTCCATGGTTAGTTAGAACTTTTTGACATATGCAAAAGAAGTTTTCTGTGCCTTCTTAGACTGGTTCTTTTGCAAATTATAGAAGAGAGAATGAGGAGAAAGAGAACAAATGGAAATTACTATTTTCCTAACTTTCAAGGTGGGTGAATCTCTTTATTCCCCAATAAGAATATTAATATAATATACATATTTGTTAGCCAGTAGCAGAACTATTCCAGTAGAGATAGGGATGTAGAGTCTAAGAACAACAGGCATTAAGTTATGATTTTTGTAGCATATTCATAATTTAAGCCATATATTATGGATCATGTCTGTAATCTCAGCATTCAGGACTCTGAGACAAGAGGGTCCTGATGAGTTTGAGGCAGTTCTGGGCTATGTAGTGACCTCTATACCCCCTTGTACTATGGTATGTTTTATCTTAAAAACCAAAATAAAAATGTATAATGTATAATAATTAGGGAATACTGTCACCTTTTATTTTATTTATTTATTTATTTTTGGTTTTTCGAGACAAGGTTTCTCTGTGTAGCCTTGGCTGTCCTAGACTCGCTTTGTAGACCAGGCTGGCCTCAAACTCACAGCAAATGACTTGACTCTGCTGGGATTAAAGGTGTGTGCCGCCACCACCCAGCTCATCTTTTATTTTAATATGTTGAAAATGACTGGTAGGAATCACAGCTTACAAGTCTTCCTTTGTTCTGGTCCCCCCTGTCTGAGAGATGGAAGGAGTCTGAGAGATATTGTGGACCTGTGATAAAGGGTTGCCCTGTTACCACAGCTGGCCCCTGGGGGGCCCAGGTCTGACTCTACATTGCCAGAGCAAATGACCATTCTTGGTCTCATCTCAGGCTATTGATGTTTCTCATAGAGATTAGTGAGGAAATATAGAAATGTGGTTGGAAGAGGTCAGGAAATAAAGTCATTCAGACTTAGCATTTTCATTTTACTGTTGAAACATTATGCCAGATACGAAGGAAATAAGAATACTATTTTATTGTACTGTGTAAAACAAAAAAGCCATGCTAAATACATTGTTAATCTTCTAATGCTGATTAACAGTAGTATTTGTTTTTCAAAGAAAGTATTTTTAAATAGGGCCCATACATCAGTCATTATAATTTTAAAAGCTTATAGAGAATTTAAAACTAAAATTTTCTTCTTTGCTTGAGAAAGTTGCTGTTTATATCCTTGATGGATACTTTCCTTTGAACTTTTGATAGCTGGGTAAGGGTTTTTTAAAAATGGCCTCTAGACATAACCTTTAATGTGTTTGTTATGAAATGTTACTTGAATAAGTAAAGTCAACATGCAGTTAAAGTTGTACTATGAGCTTTTGTCTCCAGTCTCCTTTAATTTCACACTTCATGCTCCTTTCATGTACTTGTGCTGATCACTACATCCCGTGTGCTCTTTTCTATCCTTTTTGGGATGGGGTCTTGCACAGTGTAGGCTGACCTCAAATTTGATATGTAGCCCAAGATGACACTGAACTCCTGATCCTCTTGCCCCAGCCTCTCACAGGCCAGGAGTCTAGGCATACAACACCAAGCTTGGCTTTGCTGTGTATATTTAATAGACACTTTACAGGGTTAGAGCCTAGATTTAGCTCAGGACCACCTATCCTTGGGATTTCACATAATTTTCCTTTGTCTGAGCAGTAGTTCTAAAACCAAGACAAAAACCATTTATTTATTTTTGTGTGCTTGCCCATTCCCCCCCACCCACCCACCCACCCACCCAATTATGGAAGGCAAAGATATCAGATCCTCTGAAACTGCAGTTACAGGTGGCTGTTAGCACCTAATGTGGCTGCTGTGGATGGAACACATGCCCTCTGCAAGAACAGTGCCCTCTGAACTGCTGAGCTATCTCTCCAGCCCCAGTTTGTTCTTTTTAATAGTAAGAATCCTATGGTTCTTTTTATTTCTCACACTGTGTAAAAATAGGCAGACTGAGCTCCCTTCTAAGTGTCAGGAGGCTTTCTGAAAGGGTTGGACAACCCTTGTGTTTACTTCTGTTCTCGGGCTTTAGAAGAACTAGTAGCATGACAGAGTTCTTCCTTTCTTTTTATAGGAATTATGACTCAGTCAAAACACAACCCAAGAAATACGCCAAATCTAAGTATGACTTCGTGGCGCGGAACAGCAGTGAGCTCTCGGTCATGAAGGATGATGTTTTAGAGGTAACTGGTTTTCACACTCTTACTCTTCTAAGAAAGGAAAGTTCTGTCGTCTTCTAATATGTATCTGAACCTTCTGAAAGGGAGACTGAGGGCAAGAGATTGGTCTCTTGGACGCAGTACATTCTAGGATCTGTTATCTCTTTATAAGTGTTAGCTACCTAGTTTATCAGACCCCAGAATAAGTAAGAGATACATAGAACATGCTGGAAGAGGGAGGTGGGTGCTTTTGGCTTGCATTGTCCTTTCTTTCTTCTGGGATTTATTCATTTTGGAAGCAAGGCTAGTTATAAACTCAGTGGAGATGAACCATGGCAGTGTAACCAAAGAGAACATTGCCTCTTTCTCTGAGAATCCTTGCTTAAATGTCACCAGTACCCCCATTGGGTAATCACATTGAGGGTAGTGTTTCTTAGCTTACAGTTTAGAGCAATACATATTGTTAAAAATAGTTCTCATATATTTTTCCTTTCTAGTCCACAAATGGAAGCAACAGAACTTTATATGGCCATCTTGTTGCCCTTTGTGTGCCTCAAATGAGGCAGTACGTTTTGAGGACATAGTATATATTTGGCATAGATTTGTTACAGAACATATTTAACACAAATATCAATAATTGGAAGTCTTAGTGTAATTCCTCAGATTTCAGTCACACATGTTCATACTTAGTTCATTATCAGAAGTAAGAAAAGAATTTTCTTGATAAAAATTGAGCATTGTCCCTAAGTAGGCTTTCTTATAGAAATCACTCTTTTGTTCTTTGCATAATGACAGATTCTTGATGATAGAAAACAATGGTGGAAAGTTCGGAATGCCAGTGGGGACTCTGGGTTCGTGCCAAATAACATTCTGGATATCGTGAGGCCCCCGGAATCCGGAGTGGGGCGTGCTGACCCCCCATACACACATACCATACAGGTAACCTGGGTTCTGGGCAAAGTTAATACTTACTGGTTTCCATGAACAGGAATTAAGTACCTTTCGTGTGTTAATCACTTTGAGGTTTAATTGATTATGCTTTTGAGAGCAACTGAAAAGCAGTGTGGAGATGGTAGTTACACACATTTTTCTGATTCATTTCCTAAGGAGACTGGTGGTGTCCAACATAAGTCACTGCTCTTCTGAATGCTTTTTTTAAAAACCAATTTATAATGTTTCTGACAAATATAGATAATTGTTTTCTCTTTCTTCATTGATGTGACCATGAAATTTGTAGGAGAGTCCAAGCCACAAGCCAAGCAAATGTTTGACATAAAGAATTCTTATCACTATGTGTAGAGTGCGTACCGATCTTCCCAGCACTTGACAGATAGAGGCAGGAGCATCAGGACTCTAATGTCATCTTGGGCTCACAAAGTCAGTTCAAGACCAGCCTGGACTATGTGAGACTTTGCCTCAAAAAGAAAAAGGAAAAAAAATCAAACATTGATATTATTATTATTGTTGTTGTTGAATCTCCGTGCTGTAAAGCGATGACAGGCATTAGAAGTCTGCTGTGCTTTTTTTTTTCCTGACATGACATATATACTTACTTATGCCAATCATTTGTCATTAGCTTTTGATGCCAAAGAAGGAATTTGAATTATTCAAGGTATGGTTTGCTGTGCTTCCTGTGGATTTTTGCAGTGAGTTTTCTGACTTAGTTTGCCATGCCTCTTACTTTCCCTGAGTTCCTACTTTTCTAAGTGTGAGATGTGGTCACGTGGCATAATGAGGCTTCTCTCAGGAGGATGAGCACTAATCCTCCGTTTTCTTTCCTGAAGGGTTTTTTTATCTTATCCTTAACAGTGATGTCATATATGGTTGAATTGTGTACCTGCGAGGGAGTATTTGCCCTTTGAGAAGTATGGGTTTTTAAACACTCTAATGATAAACTGTAGCATGCACTGTTTACAAAGGCTATCCTCCAGCCACTTGGGCAAACAGATCCAAGAGTTTTTAAGTTTACAGATTAAAAACAATTACTCAAATTGAATTTTGCTTGTGTGCATGATTCCTAGGAACAGATAAATTAAAAATAAGTTAACTTAATTAAGCTGGCAAATAATGTGCATTCTGAGTATCTGTCCCCAATGAGACGCCCTAACGTGGAATCTGACGTCCACTCTTTGCCTGCTTGCTGTTTCGTCGTGCCTTTTACTGCAGCTGTGACTCCTGCCCCAATCTGTGTTGACTTTCCTGTTTCCAAGCTTGCCTCTGGCTAAAATAAACCCAAATGATTAGTACACACTACAGGCAAAAATAGTTCTCAGAGAGAACACACACACCCATTCTCCATTCTCCCTGATTTCGTTCTCTCACAAAGCCTCATCTTATATTTTGTCAACCTTGGTACAACCAAGAATTTGTCTTTTAAGTACTTACAAGTCCAGGAGTCTATGTTGACACTGTAAATAGAGCCTTGTGGTCGCTGTGGAGGAGTGTATGTTTTGGCTGTTTCCCCTTTTGAACTTTTCCACAATCTCTCTGTAGAAATGTGTCTGGAAGTGCTTGTGGGGGTATGCTCTCTCCCTCTCCCCATCACCTCTTCTCTTCCCCTGACCCTCCCCCTCCTCCTTTCCCCTCCACCCAGCTCTCTGCATGTGTAGAGTTTAGGGTGAGGACTTACCTTTGAAGCATATTGAAAACTCTCTACCCCTTTGACACCTGGGAACTCTGGGCTGCCATGACACCACTGTGTCCTTTCCTGCTGTGACACCACTGTGTCCTTACAAACTGCTGTGACACCACTGTGTCCGTACCTACCTGTCATCATGGAACCACTGTGTCCTTACCTACCTGCTATGACATCACTGCTTCTCTAAGGGATTCCTGTTCTTAATGAACTTGTAATAGTTCTGAAAGAAGAATGGAACAGGACAGGAAAGACCAACCCTGAGAAGCGTATCCTAGGCAACTATATATCTCTACGATAGCAGTACAGAGACCTTTATCTGAGACATCTGATAAGACCGGCAGTCCCTTCAGAATGACAAGGTTCCACGACATGGTGGTAGGGTTCAGGATGCGCAGCCTCTCACCATGTAGAACCCACGTGTCTTTGGGTTCATGTCTTACTCTCCTTGCTATCCATTCATCTGGATGTATTTGTCCAGGTCCTGGTGTTGGTAAGAAGGACAATAGGAAGGCCAGCAGCACTCAGGGGCTTTCTCACAGAAGCCTGCAGCACACCTGTCTCCAGGTCACTGTGGCTTTGTCCTTTCCTGGGTACTCCTCCATAGACATCACTGTCCCTTCCACCCAATGATATAAAATTTTGAAGTAAATCACGATGTGGTGACGCAGGAAGCATCATCACTACATGTGGGAGGCTGAAGCAGGAGGCTTTCTGGAATTTGAGGCCAGTCTATGTTATAAAGTGAGTTCTGGGCCAGCCTGGGCTACAGTGTATAGATTTCTGGGCTGTACCACAGCAAAGACTTACTGAATAATCACGAAAGGCAGCTACATGGTGGCAGTGAAACAGACAAAGCCAGTGGGCAGCAGCATTGTGGGCCCAGCATTCCTCAAACTCTCAACGGTCTCGATGAGGTCCCACAACAGCTGAGAAAGCAGGTCCACGTCACATAGGGCAAAGGAGAAATAAGTGCAGGAAGCCAGGACAGGGACTCAGCCTTGTGGACACATTCTGTTATTCTAGGCATGGTTCAGGAAAGGTGACCATCTCTTTTTGTATAAGCAGCTTACAGGGACACATCTCAGAACACCTCTCCCGTACACTGTGGTGAGAACTGTCAATCTGACCAGTCACCAGTTTTGGAATGACTTCTTTGATCTAGCATATCCATTTCTTCCATTGTATATGTACTTTTACTTTTTAATACTTTAGGAAAACCTTATATATAGTTTTTTATATATGCGATGGACTGGTAAAGAGGGCATTTTGTGAATGCCAGGAATTGGATGCTTCTGTGCAGCTTCTTTCGCTCACTGGGTACTTTTTGTTTTGGTTTGATTTGGTTTTTTTGTTGCTGTTTTGTTTTGTTTTGCCTTTTCAAGACAAGGTTTCTCTGTGTAACAGCCATTAAATGGGAGTTATAGCTCTCATTTTCTTTTTCTTTTTTTTTGTTTTTAAATAAAAAAATTTTATTCATAATGAAGCATCCTTATAAAATTGCTTACAAATTCTGACTATAGATTGATAGTCTTTTTACAATCAATTCATTTCTATTTCCATGAACTAGGCATCTCTGGGGTAAGAAAGCGTTTTGCCCTTGCAGCAACATTCCTTTCAGAGTCAATGCTGGCCACAGGGAAAGTTTTATAAGCTGGTTCTAGTTTATGGATGGTAAACAGGTCAGGTTATGAGAGGCTATCTGCCATGTTCACATCTTAGATCGTGATGTTCTCCAGAAAATGGAAAGCAAATTAGCTATTAAGACAGTCAAAGTGTTCAATACACAGGTTGTAATGTTTTTCTGGTAGTTTGGATCAGGGATTATTATTTTTTAAATAATTTATTCAGATTACAACCCGATTGTTATCCCCTCATTTGTATCTTCCTGACCCCCCCTCCCTCCTTTACCCTATTCTTCTCCCCTAGGTCTGTGACAAAAGGGGACCTCCTCCCCTATGATATGGTCACAGCCTATCAGGTCTCATCTGGATAGCCTGCTTCCCTTTGCTCTGTGTGCCACCAGGCCTCCTCACCAAGGGGAAATGGTCAAATAGGGGACACCAGAGTTCGTGTCAGAGTCAGTCCCACAATTCTACCCACAACTGTGGAGAATGAACTGTCCATTGCTAGATCTGAATGGGAGGTCTAGGTTTACTGCATACATTGTCCTTGGTTGGGGCAACAGTTTGTACAGCCGTGCCCCCCACCCCTGGGTCCAGATCTGCCAGCCTTCATGGCCTTCTTGCCTTAGATGTCAAAAAAGCATTTGACAAAATCCAACACCGTTCACGTTTAAAGTCTTGGAGAGATTGGGGATACAAAGCACATACCTAAACATAATAAAGGCAATATACAGCAAGCCAATAGCCAACATCAAATTAATTGGAGAGAAACGCAAGGAAATTCCACTAAAATCAGGGTCTAGGCAAGGCTGCCCACTCTTTTCATATCTTCTTCAACATAGTACTCGAAGTTCTAGGTAAAGCAATAAGACAACAAAAGGAGATCAAGGGATCCAAATGGGAAAGGAAGAAGTCAAATTATCCCTATTTGCAGATGATATGATAGTGTACATAAGTTATCCCCCAAAATTATACCAGAGAACTCCTGCAGCTGATAAACACCTTCAGCAAAGTGGCTGGATACAAAATCAACTCAAAAAAGCCAATAACCCTCCTGTATACAAATGGCAATCATGCTGAGAAAGAAATTAGGGAAACTACACCTTCACGATGGCCACAAGTAATGTGGAGTAGCTAGGTGTAACTAACCAAGCAAGTCTCGGGAGAAGGAAATTGAAGATGACATCAGAAGATGGAAAGACGTCCGTTGTTCGTGGGTCGGGAGAATTAACATAGTGAAAGTGGCCATCTTACCAAAAGCAATTTACAGATTGAATGCGATCTCTATCGAAATAACTATACAATTTTTTTTAAAACCTTGAAAGATCAATTCTCAACTTCATATGTAGTTCTCATTTTCTTCCCCTTCCCTTTCTGGTCCTGAAGGATGCTGGGAGCACTTCCTGGGGAATGCGCAAAGGCAGCTCTAGCCTGTTGTTGCAAGCCCTTCATCTGAGATTCTCTTCTGACAACAGGGGTCCGCACACCTTCAGCAGCAGAGAGTAGGTGTTGAGATGGCACCTGAAGTCCCTGGGAGGTTATTTAATAATTCTCACATTTGGAGTCATTTTTAACAGCTCTCCAAAGGCAGATTGCCACCTATGTGCTCCCCAAGGCTTTGTCAGCATTTTAAAAATAAAGGAGAACAGATGTGATCCAGAACTTACAAAAGTGTGCATATATGTGAGTGTGTGTTGCGACTATGAGAGTGTATTGTGATATGGGTGTTGTGACTATGTGTGTGTGTTGTGACTGTGTGAGTGCATGTGTGTGTCTTATGCCCATGTGAGTGTGTGTGTCGAGGCCACAGGAGAGGGGAGTAAATGTTTTTGATAGACACAAAAAGTGGCCTGGCTTTCTGTTAAACTGTAGAATGCCCCAGGACTTTGCTGTCTCTTGTCTGGTCATTCCCCAGATGACCCCTTCCTTCCTTTTCCATCCAAAATCTACTGATACACAAAGTTTTTAAAAATGTGTTTTTACTTCATTCCCAGGCTAGCACTGGTCATCCCATTTCCCATGGATCCCCTGCTGTGTGAGGAGTAGAAGTGACTTCCTCCCTTTCTTATTTCTAATACACCCACAGCCAGGCCAAAAAAAATTGTTTGTATATTATTAAATATTGAGTTTATTTGTTTATTATTTCTGTAGTTTTTCTTACTCCATCAAGGAGGAGGGGAATCAAATAATGACCAGTGTCCAGCCATTGTCAGGTCTTATAAACAGACCCCTCCCCATCCCTCTGTTTCTTGGCTCTTGTGGAATTATGGGAAAGCTTGCTTGGTGAGGATTCTTGCCTTGGTTCTGTCACGAGCCAGCTGTGTGCCTGTAGAGATAGAATTCTGGTTTTCTCAGTTCCCATGTGCTTGGGCTATGAACTAGAAGAAGTCATAAAATTCGCCTGTCCTTTATACACATGTTGAATACTGTTAAACTGAAGGTGAGAATTTTTCTAGAGGTGACTATTAAACCTCCAACAGCATTGATTTCAGCCCATCTCAGTCCCGCCTTGTTCAAATGTTGAAATATTGCTGGACAGAGAACGGCCATCTTGCTAACATCACTTCCATATCCATTAGCCAGGCTAGCATCTGTTTAATACTCTGTTTAAAAGTTGCTATAAATTGTTTATAGAGGAAGCTGCTCCTTTAGTTAGAGGCAGGGTTTTAAAACAAAGATGGCTATCACTTTTGTTGAATAAGCCTGTGTGTGTATGTGTGTGTGTGTGTGTGTGTGTTAAACGTGCACACACAATAAAGAAAAATCATCACAAAGGGAAAAGAAGGCGCGTATCCTTTCACACAGCTGCCCATCCCCCACAAGAGGAGCCACAATCCGTCTACTCTATTCATCAAACCCGACTGACTCTAATACACCTTTTCCAAGTATGACCCCTCATACTGCTGCTTTGTGTCACAGGACCTGTACCACGCTGTTTTCTGCACTCACCACCCCGGTCCTGATAAACACAATTTCTTTACATTTTGTGTCCTTGACTCTGAGTGGATTCTTTATAAGGTGTCAATAAAATGAGCCTGTATCATAATATCTTCACATAATGCTTTGATGCTCAGAGTTGTTACTGGATAATCTACCTCTGCTGTTTACTCTGTATGTTAAACCAGAAGATAAGTAGGGAGCGGTGGGAATTAATTATGTGTTTACAAACTCCTTGGCTGGCTGACTTGTGGGCAGGTAATTTTGCTGTCAAAAAACCAGTTTGCTCATGTTTTCTGTTATTTGATGTAAATTATAATTGATATTTTTTTCAACTCCGTCTCCTGTGTTAATTTCCTCGTCTGATGTGGTTTGCTCCACCTCCTAACAGCAACTGCTTGGCGAGCTGTCAGAGGTAACTCATCCGTTCCCTCCTGGCAATTCTTTCTTCTGTAATTTTTTTTTTTTTTTTTTTTTTTTTTTTTTTGGATTCAGTTTCTGGACTTAACACCCTCCAAATATTCCAGCTGTGCTGTTTTCATTGCAGAATCTCAGAGAGGCCAAATTTCAAGTGGGAAAAAAAGTACAAATCAGTGTAGTGCAAAAATATAAGAACAGTTTTCTGCCAGTGGCTTTGTTGTGTTTTACTTGCATAATTACCCTCTGAAGCAGGAATTTGCATGAATCTTGTGTTTACCTCCCAGTCACTTCAATGCTTAAGAATTTTTACTCAGCTTCAATTCCTAAGGAAAAATGACTTGCCCCAACTTAATTGTCAGTAGGAAAGTACATTTCTTATCAGGCAGAGTCACCAAATTCTTTCAAAGACAGACACAAGGATGCTTTGTTTACAGCGGAGCTTGGCATTTGTAAGGGATGATGGATGGGACTCAGGAAGTAACAGTGTTTTACACAAGTGGATCCATCCATACCAGGTGATGCAGCTGCTCGCTGTGCCCTAAACTGAAGGGTTTGTGGAGATGTGGGAATTTCACATCAACCCTGGGAAAGGCACAGGCCGAGGCCTCTCACAGGATTGGCGCCTCAAAAAGGCTCCAAATGATCTATGCTTGAGAAAGTCTTTCATGACTTGAGGTGTGTTGGGAGTCATTGTACCCGTGTCTCCAGCAGGAAAAACCAAGCATAGGAATGTGAAAGAAGAGCAGGCTCTGGGTTGTAGATAGAGAGGGGCAAAGATGTTGGGAGGGACATAAAACAGCTTCAAGGGATCAGTCCTGACTCAGGGACTTTGACAATGAGTCCCACTGATTCGAGGATCTGGTCCTCATTCCCTTTTCTGGAGGCATGAACAGGCAGAGAAGTCTGAATACAGAGGGAAATATGCAAGTAAATGTATTTTTATGGCATGAAAGTCTTTATATAGCTCCGGAAGCTTCCATTTGGGTTTAAGTTTTTGACCTATTGTTGGCTGAGCCTGTTGGTACTGTTGCCTTGTGCAGAGGCAGAGGGTGGATGAACTGGTACCCAAACACTTGATGAGCCTTCTCTGGGTGGGCGGGACTATGACACTGTTGCGGTGTCTTGAGCTTATTCTACAGATAGAAAAACACTAGATGTTCTTGTTTTTATGGAAGCAGGAAAAAAATGAATCATATTGTGGCACTCGGAGCTTGTAGCATTTGTTTTTGTTGTTGGCATAGACTTTAAAAAGCAATCATTTAAAATTTGGCACTTTTGGAACATTGATTTCATTAAGCTGTCATGAAGTTAAATGCAGTGGACATGCTTGTCTGGGGAACAAATATACACGAAGTGTCTTTGGTGTGTGCTAAGTAGGACTTTTGTGATGTTTGCTGTTTTGATTGCTTTAGATGTTTTTTGGCCCAAATATAAGAGAAATATCTTGTGGGGCTTGTAATGGTTCACCAATGCTTTCTGACTCTTCACTGAATATATTAGAAGTGTCTCTAGGACTTGATGCGGGGAAGATGGGAAACCTGCTCCTCTCATGGCTGTCACTTATCCATCTCCCATCTCTTCCTCCCCTTGGTATCTAGCAGTGCTATCCAGCTCAGTTTTTTTGTTTTTTGTTTTTTTTTTTAACCTTCCCTGCATGTTAACCTTTTCATTTTCCCATTGGCTGGTGGATGAGTGTTTTGAGCTTCTCACAGTATCCTTAAAATCATCCACCCCATATATTCCCATTTTTAGCAAAGACTTTTTCCTAATGTGAATAAATTGGCCTTTGAGAAGCAGCGACAAAGGCCCTTCCCACGCAGCTTTCCACAGGTGTTGAGTTCTCTTCCTGTGAAGGCACCTCGGTGGTCGGTGTATTATTTTGTGGGTGACAATTTCATTTTAATGTGTGGTGTGTGTTTTTATGGTTTTGATCTCTGGAAATCCAGGGGAGACTCTCTTTAAAAATCAAGATTGCCTTATATTTGGGCCAACGTAGAAGTGAAAAGTAAATACTGTCCTAATGCAAGACCCATATTTCAAAAGGGTTCCCTTTTGAATTTTATATGCTAACCTTGTAGTTGAAACTGTGCTGGTGCAGTATTTAAGAGTCACTTCAGTCATCACTTTGCATCTTTGATTCTGCAAAGATGTGCCTGTTGAAAACATGGAGTCTTTGACACGTAGTTATCTGTTAGATTATTTTATCTATATTTAAAGTTTTTGATATTGTGTTGAATACCAGATATGCACACATATTGTTTTATCATAGCCAATTGTACAGTTTACCACAGCTTCATTTTAAAATACAAATCCCTACTCACATGTCTCTCCCTCCTTTCCCCTCCCTTTTCCATTCCCTTTTCTTTTTTTTGTGGCCCTGAGGGTGGAATCAGAGCCTTCTGCACTTTGGGCAAATGTTCTCCCATTGAGCCACTTCCCCAACCCAAAGAATCGATTGTGCCTTTAGCCTTAAATCATCAGCCCCATATATTTCCGTTTAAAAAAAAAAAAGATTTATTTATCTATTTATTACGTATACAGTGCTCTGCCCGCATGTACACCTGCAGGCCAGAAGAGGGCATCAGATCACACGATAGATGGCTGTGAGTCACCAGGTGGCTGCTGGGAATTGAACTCAGAACCTCTGGAATAGCAGCCAGTGCTCTTAACCTCTGAGCCATCTCTCCAGCCCCCATATATTCCCATTTTTAACAAAGACTTTTTCCTAATGTGAATAGATTAGCAATAATATGGTAGTGAAAAGGGCTGTACCTTGAAAAAGTTAATAACTTTTTCTAAATTTGCTTCTTCTAAAAGCATGTCCCCGTTTTTTACTACGTAAAACTCCTTGTAAACAATCAAAGACTTCTGGCTCTAGCCTCTGTCTAAAACAAGGATTAAGTGGTGCTTAATGTTATTGACTTCTAGCACCCTTGAAATTATTATTCATTTAGGTTGTAAAATCATCAGCGTTTAACCTATCATAGTCATGTACGAGTTCAAGCCCAACTTAGTTTTCTTGGTTTATAGTATTATGACTGTGTTCGTTCTGTGCTTAAGTTTGTCTCTCTTTAAACTCAGACATTGACTTTGAAGAAACATGTAGAATACTTAAGAGATGGTTTTAATAACTGTTATATCATATTAAAAGTGTATGTACACAGGAACTGGGCATGGTGGTGCACACCTTTAATCTCAGCACTCAGGAGGCAGAGGCAGGTGGATTACTGTGAGTTCAAGGGCAGCTTGGTCTACAGAGTGAGTCCAGGATAGCCAAGGCTACACAGTGAAGCCCTGTCTCGAAAATCCAAAACAAACAAACAAACAAAAAAGGATTCTAGCCTAAATTTACAGACACACACATACACACACGCGCGCACACACACACACACACACACACACACACACACACACATACACACACATGCATATTTATTCACACCTATATATTTCAAGTTAATTATTCTCTTTTTGTAGAAACAAAGGATGGAGTATGGTCCCAGGGCGTCTGATGCTCCTTCTGCCCCATCGCCCCCTCCAACACCGGCACCCGTCCCCGTCCCCCTTCCACCCTCTGTACCAGCACCCGTTCCTCTGCCCAAGGTTCCAGCAAACGTTACCCGTCAGAACAGCAGCTCCAGTGACAGTGGGGGCAGCATTGTGCGAGACAACCAGAGATACAAACAACTCCCAGTGGACCGTAAGTATCCCGGGGCCAGACCCAGTGCCACGGGGTCTGCTCATATTAAGTATTGTGAATAGCCACTTCATGGATATTTCCTCCCGATTTCTAGATCTCTTGAGTTTCTCCGAGCAGCAGGTCATGTTCTCAGCCCTCTTAGGGGTATGTTTCTGCGCATACTCCTGTGTTGTGGCTGATGAATGCAGACTTGCTTGAGCCAGACATCCTGGGATAGAGTTAAAAACATCCCTTCCTACCTCTGTGTACAGTGAGGCTTTAATGAGCGTCTGTGTATTTCACTGTCCAGCAAGTGGGGAAATCCAAAGCTAATCTGTCTCCTAGGACAAGTGTGAAGACTCAGGGAGATAATATGTGGACAGTATATAGTAGTGGTGAGGGCTATAGGGGAAATGGGGGTGGGGAGTGCCCAGTCTCCTTCTCCCTGAGGAATTTTTGGGGGATCGTCATAACTGTGGTGTCCTACTGACATCTAACCAGGTGTGTTTGGCAGTATCTTGCATTGTGCAGGCAGCTGGAAATATGAGCCGTCTTGAGCTTGAAAACTGATCAATTTTGACCAGAATAAACAATTAGTAAAGATCTGCTACTATATTGTCAATCTCCTTTTCTTCTTCTTCTCTGTCAGCTCCCTAGTGCTTGCCATTCTTGGATACATACACACATTTATTTTATACGATCAGCAGCCAGCAGCAACCTTGAATTTGCTTCTAACACAGATTTCATGTACCTTGGACTGCGTATGTTCACAGATTAAAATGGATTTTTCCATGAGAATGGTTTCTATGAGAACCACAATAAAGGCAAATAAAATTAAAGATGTCACAATAGCTTTGGATTATCTTTTGTGTTGCTAGGGCAGAGCTGTGAAGATACTTTGCAAGCTAAAGGTAATTCTGAGAGTTTTTGATGTACCTTGTACATTATGGACATGTCTGCTTCATGTCTAATTATGTTTGCAAAGCACTGCTAGTCAGTTTGCTTGACTGTAACTCTATAGAGAACCTGGAAAAACCAAAACCAACAAAGAATTCCCTATATCTGAAGTTTGATAAAAGGGTAAAAAGGTAAGTAGCATGTTGTATAGAAAACATGTCCACCATTCTGTCCCATGGCTACTCCCAAGTTTCTGTGCTTTTGTCTCCTTATAGATTACTTTTGTTATAAATGACCAATATGTTTCCACTTCCTTCAGCATTATTTATATTGTCAGAAGAGGAATGATTCCAAGCTTAGTCTTATAATGGAAACTCATCTTTGATACCCAGGGCCCTATATTGAACTATTAGCATCATAGCTGACATCATAGGTCTTTTAGTGCCATTTTCGCCCAATGGCTCATGGCTACATGTGCCCACTCATTATCATTCCCAATAAATTAAGAATAATAAAGAGGAAACATAAATGTATTACTCCTTAACTGTTACAGAAATAGCGGCTGGGGTAATAAACAGAAGCCTAGCCTATGCAGGATTTTTCTCTCCTGAAGTATGAATGATTCAAATCACAAATCACCGTTTTAGTCATGCTTGACCTCAACAGAAAGTTAAAGAGGGGCAGCAAGCTGACTCAATAGGAAATGGTGCTTGCCACTAAATCTGGCCTGAATTCCATCACTGGGACCTACATTGCAAAAGGAGAGAACCAGCTCCCACTTGTGTCGTCCTCTGACTTAACACACACACACCTACACACAGACCAACAAATAAATATAAAATATAATAAAATGAAAATGTTGAAAAGCAACTAATTCTTTATCAGAAATAACTGTATATGAGTGAGAAAAAAATTATGGCTCTGAGATTTTTTAAAAAGACTTTTCTGTGTTAAAGATACCAGCGAAATAGTTTTCAGATGGGAAAGTTCTGTGAATATATTTCATTTCCCTGGGGAACATTCCCTCTGAGAAATGACTGTTCTTTTCTCCTTTCTTCCCACAAGTTTACATGCGTCTCTATCCAACACGTCAGTGCAGTGATCCCTGACACTGTGGCAGGCTGTTCCAGGCATAAGGTCATAGTTCAGAGGATCCAGTCCCCTTTGGAACAGCACATGGCCTGGAACAGCCTGTTCTTTGTCCCAATTGAAGAAACTCAAGAACCTTCTGGGGAAGAGTCATAGTTTGAATTCTTGTATGAGAGCAAACTCTCCTGATAATCGAGACTCATCATTTTCAAGTCTGCTTTTCATATGTGAAAGGGTCACAGGGCCTGTAAAATGGAAACACTCCCATCAAATTAGCACATGGGCTGTTTCCTTAACATAATATAATCTCATAATTGCTCCGGTAAAAATCTTTTTAAAAATATCTCAACAGTGTAGTTTGGCATTAGATACATTAATTTCTTTGTGTAAGGTGAATATTTCTTGACAGCACATTTTTGGAACAGTTTTTTTTTTTTTTTTTTCCTGAACAAAGGTCAAGGCTGTCTCATGGTCATTTAGCAGATGGCATAACTAAATGTATGTGTCATGCTTCTTTCAAGATAAGCTCCTTGCTACTATAGTCTCTGTTTATTCCCTAAACTTCTGATTAAAAATAGGACAAAAAGGCCCAGAGAGTGGAAACTTTTGCAAATATTATGGCCATGAAGAAGGCCGAGATGTCTAATGTCTGTTTTACAAGTCAGCAACGGGCTGTGGATGGGTTGCGTAGAGTGTTTGCATGCAAGCAGAAGGACCTGAGTTCAGATCTCCAGCACCCGTGTAAGTAGCCAGGCACGGCCATGAGCTTCATTCAGGCAGAAACAGGCGGATCCTCTGTCCTCTGGTCATCTAGCCATGACAGCAAGCTGCAGGTCCAGGGTCTGAAAAATATAACTTGGAGAGTGAGCGAGAAGACAGCTGACCTTTGTCCTACATAAGAATATACACAGGTACACACTCTCAAACACACCACAAAGAATTCCACATGCAACAGTCTCTCTCTCTCTCTCTCTCTCTCTCTCTCTCTCTCTCTCTCTCTCTCTCTCTCTCTCTCACACACACACACACACACACACACACACACACACACACACCCTGCAGTGGAACATGCCATCTGTTCAGAGCTGCTTGTTGGAGGTAGTTGGAACCAGGCGTCATGTAAGCTATTCAGATTGGCTGTCAGGGCTCCAAGAAGCACCACCTCTTGCCACTTTTGAAGCTGCCGATGGCTCTTGGTAGTTCGCTTTGTACTTCTGCCTTGGTCCTTTGAAACCTGAGCCCTTTGACTTGAGTTCAGTCTCCTGTAATCAGAACTGTTTCTGTGGGAAGAGGAGTGTGCACTGTTAGGAGAGAACATTGAAGATGGAAACCAAAACCCAGGAGCATTCTAGAAAAAGGTTTCATTGTAATGCCCCTGAGAAAGCCTGACTCAGGCATTGCGGTCCTCTTCAGTGGATAGGAAGGTATAGTGGTGTTTTCTCTTTCTCACTCTGAGGCAGACCTGTCTCCTGCATGACACATGCACGGTGGCTTAAAGCAGTTGGCTACTGAAACTCACACACTGTTTTACTTATATCCACCCACAGTTTCCCTCCCTTCCTTCTTCTTACATTCTTCCTTCTCTTTCTCTTTTAATTTTCTTTTTCTTTTAATCTCTTTGAAACATTTCCTGATGGGCAAGGGGCCCTCTCTCCAGGCGGTTATGGCAGTCAGTGGCTTCTGGGGGAGATGAACTGATTGTCGTTAGTTCTGTAAGCTCTGGTGAGTTACCAGTGCTCCACGCTCAAGCCCATGGGAGTGGCCCTGGGTAAGCTAAATGGGCCACAAAGCAGCGAAACAGAGGACTAGAGGTAGGATAGTTGCAGGACTGGAGAATGCTAGGGATTGGGATGAACAGAGAGGGGATGAAAGTGAACAGGATATTATTTATATGTGTGTGTGTGTATACATATACACATGAGATTGTCAAAAATAAACTAATTAAAAATGATCTTTCATGTATAGTTGAGGCCTTAGTACAAATTAGGCTCTAATAAACACTAATTGTTCCACAGTTGAATTACTTTGCGAAGACACAAACACTTTCCTTGAATGACATAAAAAGCTCCCTCAGCTACCAAGCCATTGTCACTAGCCCAGATGATTAGTTAACTGGATTGTGATATGAGTTGAGTTCTTGAAAACAATAACATAGCAGTATACCTAAATATACATATGTAATTTTTGATGCATAGAGATATTATTTCCCGTTATTTCTCTCTCTCTCTCTCTCTCTCTCTCTCTCTCTCTCTCTCTCTCTCTCTCTCTCTCTCTTTCTCTCTCTCTCTCTCTCTCTTTTTTTTTTTACCATTTTTCTCACAATGCTGTGATTGCTCATATACACATGGCTAGGAGTGAAGGATAGTGGGAAAGTTCATCAAAGGTAGTTCCAGCCATCTGAGGGCAGAACAGACCTGGGCTGAACATCAGAGCATCAGGTTCCAGCTAATTTCTACTTCTACTTGACAGCACCACATAAACAGATCATTTCTCTCCGCTTTCCATTTCCTGACCTAGTTATAACATGATTGAAACGTGATGCTTGTCAAAGCCTCAGTGAAAAGGTCCAGTCCCACCTCCTTTCATTCATATCTGTTGGGTCGCTGCTCCAGATAGGGCACAGGAGCAAAGCAAGCAGAGCATGACCATGTTGGCCATCAGGGTCACATTCTGGTGAAAGGGGGAAGTGGATAAATAACTGTCTTGATGGAGACTGGTGAAGAGGCCAAGAGTTTGGAGGCTGGCATAGCTGTGCGTGTTGGAGATGCTCTGAGGAACGAAATTACCGTTTTAAATAGGGCTGGAGAATCTGAAGGAGCCAAAAGCGGAGTCCTGTGGGTATGTTGCTGGGGAAGGATGGGTTCCAGCAAAAGAGGCTCGGATGGCCGATAACTTTAAAGACGCTAAGGAAGCAGCACCACTTAAGCTAGGGTAGGGATGTGGAAGAAAGGAAGATAGTCTCCTCCTCCGAGAGGTAGAGGTCAGCCGGGCAGCATCATCACTCACAGTGGTTTGGAGCCCTGGAGCTGCGGTAAATGAAAAGGAGCATTGCAATTGGTCTGTTAGCAGAGGATGAGGCGAGTGGGGGCCAGGGAGGTGGAAGCAGAGACCACCACACTGCTGTGGGAGTCACTGTGCGATTTCAGAGGCTGTCTTTTACATCCTTTACGTTATTCCTAAGTTCGGAAGTGAGATCATCCGGGTGAGGATCAGAGGTAGGTTAGAGGTCTGTAGAATAAGCTGTGAATTTATTTATTTGTTTGTTTGTTTATTAGTTTTTCGAGACAGGGTTCCTCTGTGTAGCCTTGGCTGTCCTAGACTCACTTTGTAGACCAGGCTGGCCTCGAACTCACATCGATCCACCTGCCTCTGCCTCCCGAGTGCTGGGATTAAAGACGTGCGCTGACTTTCAACAGAGAGATGACTGTACGTGGCTACCACCTCGGCCCTCTGATAACCTGACTGCTACGGAAGCTGCCTTGGGCACTGTGGAATGTTTTGTGTTCCAGCTGCCTGCCTGCTACATGGCAACTGCAGCTTCCTCCTTTGGCCATCCCCACCCGAGACCACCAGAAGCACTTCTAGGCAAGAGCCTAGATGAGATCTCACTGGTGTAAAGTAGTGTAGAGTGATCATCAGGGGCGTGGGAAACCTAGTGGGGATCCTGACCGTAAATCAAGTGTGAGGTGCTTAGCTGCTGTCTTGGATGCAGGTAGACAAGTTCAGGCACAGCCTGCGAAGACTACTGAGCGAAGAGAAGGGCCAAGCAGTCGCTTTAATAATTTATCGTGCAATTCAGGCCAGGTTGAAGGACAAGTGAGGGGAGATGGCGGGAACCCTAATCCTGGATTACATACAAACTTAACAGGGCTCCAAGGGTGCTTAGGGATGAGGTTTAGAGGAGGGCATCACGTGAGAGATGTTTGAACATGTCTGCTCCCTTTTGGTGTTCAGGAAGGAAGTCTCAGATGGAAGAGGTGCAGGACGAGCTGTTCCAGAGGCTGACCATCGGGCGCAGTGCCGCACAAAGGAAGTTCCATGTGCCACGGCAGAGTGTCCCGGTGATCAACATCACACACGACTCCACCCCAGAGGAAGTAAAGACCTGGCTTCAGTCGAAGGGATTCAACCCCGTGTGAGTGTCCCGTGCGGACCGCATTCCTCCTCCTCAGCTGGGTCACTTATGTGCCACCCGTGACTCTTAAAAGTTGTCAGCGCACAGGTGACACTTTGTCCAGTGCTCAAGCTGACTGTCCAGAAGCTGAGAAGAGGAAGGAAACAGATTGGGGGAAACAGAAGTGACTAATGCTAGTCCATCTTCTGGCCGGTAATTGGTGTTCATTACCAGGCTTTTGAACAGTTGTTACCAGCTGTGAGGATTCCTGGCGTTTTATTCTCTCTCATTACTTATTCAGGGTAAAATGATGGTCTTAGCAGGACCATACCATGTAGGAGGTGTAACCTAAGACTTCTTGCTGCAGGATAGCATCTGTCAAAGCTGTAAGTCAAAGGGACCGTTACTTGCTTTAGTAGCTCTACTCTAAGACTGTAGATGATGGTTCGTGTGTATTTGGGACTTTAAAATATTTGAATAATACATGGCTGAGGGATCTTAATTTAGAAAGTCATTCACTTGACATAATTGACAATGAAGTGTAGCTGTTAGGCAGTTGCCATGTTACTAGACAGCTATCTGTCGCTGTTAGGGCTCAGGAATAGAAGCCTGAGAGAGTTGATAATTAGGATCCCAACTGCATCCTCTTAGATGCTCGCTCTCTAGTCATCCTCTGTGAAAGGAGCCTCTGGGTCATGGCCATGGCCATCCCTTGCATTCCTTTGTCTCAGCACTATAGGGACACACAATACTGCCCTGTTCCTGTAATTCCAACACTTGGGAGGTCGGGGTGGAGTACCTGCAGTTCAAGGTCAACCTGAGCTACACAGAGAGTTCTAAAACAGCTACATGAAACCCTGTCTCAGAAAGGAAATAAAAGGAACACTCAAAAAACAGAGGTAGGTAGGTAGGTAGGTAGACAGATAAGTAAATAATAGATAGATAGATAGATAGATAGATAGATAGATAGATAGATAGGCAGACAGGCAGACAGGCAGAGCAAGCAAACTTGACAGATGGTTAGCCTGAAACCAAGGCTCATAACCAAAACCTTCAAGGAGAGACAGAACAGCAGCCTTTCTCTTGCCAAGGCTTACAACACTCTAGTAATTTCCCCGTGTTCTTCATATTTCAGGACTGTCAATAGCCTTGGGGTGTTGAATGGAGCACAGCTCTTTTCTCTCAATAAAGATGAACTGAGGTCTGTCTGTCCCGAAGGTGCCAGAGTCTTCAGCCAAATCACTGTTCAGAAAGCTGCTTTGGAGGTAAGACTGATGCTGTGGAGCTGGCGTGTGTTTGCGTTAGGACAGAGTGAGGACTGGTCCCTGGCAACCCTGAACCAAGGTTCATGTCCACATTAGTCAATTTCCTGTCACTGAGGAGATGAATTAAAAACTTGGCTCAGTTTTTCCGACTTTGCCACTAAATACCAGCAGTAACTATTCTCAAAAAGATTAGCTTTCAGTGTACCTAGAGCTTTATTTCTGAGGATTTAACAAAAACACAGTGTTCTCATTAAACTGCGTGAGCTACTATACGAACTTCAATTTTGTTAATAGAAAGTAAATTCATACCTGAGTGAATAAAGATTTGAGTGTATAGGGCTACTTTTCTTATTTTTATTTATTTTGGAAATGTCTACGTAATAAATAAATAAATAAATAAATAAATAAATAAATAAATAAATCTGTAGTTGTGGGGTGGTGGAGAGCTGGCTCTCCTTTTATAGAGAGCCTGGGTTGTGTTCTAGAACCCACAAAAGGTTGCAAATGGCCGTCTGTAACTCCACCTTCAGGAGTTGGGTGCTATGTCCTGGCCTCCAAGGACAACTATATTTATGTCCCCACATACATAAAAACGTAAGTAAAACTAAAAATACATAAAACCCAAGCTGCGTTTGGGCAAGGTGGTGGGATGGCATATCAATAATGTAGTACTCCAGAGGTGGAGGCAGAAAGTTTAGTTAAAGGTCTGTCTGGCCCTGTCTGCCTCAGCTACACAGTGCTCAAGGACTGTCTGGGCTTCTGAGACCCTTTCTCCAACAAACCAACATCCTGCGTGCATTTCCCAAGCCTCGTTATCCACCCACAGAATCAATGGGAGTATAAAGGCAGGTCATTAAACCTGTGTAGCTGTGCACTGGGGAGACAGCAGTTAAGCGTATGCAATCCTAAAGACCACAGCTCCCATCCCTACACCTACTTAACCAGCCAGACACCCCACAAATGCTTCTAACTACAGCCCTGAGGGGTCTGACACCTCTTCTGGCCTCTGCATATGAACACAGTGAATACACACACACACACACACACACACACTCACACAGACAAATTGTTTCACACACACACACACACAGAGAGAGAGAGAGAGAGATAAAGTAAATCTCAAGAAAAGAAAATATACAACTGCAAGAATAATTATTCAGTCATAGCTGTCTGCATAGCAGCTGGGGAGAAAATGGCCGTCTGTTCAGCTAGAGGTATTCAAGCTGGGCAGTTAAAGTTGGCTCTGTAAGAGTTAATAGTTGTGAAAATTATAGTTGGCCTGAAGTAAAAGGACATAGGATTCAACATGAAGTTGCTAGCTAATGATCCCTAGCAGGTTTATTATGTAAATTGAACAGTTAAATAGCTCGGGATAACATAGCTTCACGTGTATAGTCCTGTAACCATTCTCCATCAAGAGAAATTCCATTATCCTGAGAACGCGTTCCTGCATTGATCTGGAAGGTATTATATCTGAATTTGGCAATTGCTTTTCATGCACAGAGCCTGAATAAAATTATGTCCTCCCTAAAGCAGTGTTATTACCATTATACTTTCTACTCTTGTTAAGAATGTATAAATTACTTCTCAAGTATATGTTAGAAAATTCTGTATTCCTAAAGTTTTTGGATCCCTTCCATCTGGGACACCCTGTTACTATCTTTGCCCACCCTGCCCACATCCAGTGTCTCATTCCTCTGGGAGTTGTCTAAGGTGAACACTGATGTCAGGTTTCCTTGTGCTTCTTGGGTACCTTTCTGCCCTTTCTTGGATATAGTTCTTCACTTAGTTTCTCACCACCTCTCCTGTGTTACTAGAACCTTCAGTCAACAGAGGGAGTAAGGAGAGGGTACCTGGGGATTGCAGGGAGAGCGGGGAAGTGAGCAAAGCTGGCACGATGAGAGGGTCCGAGTTGTCTGAGGGGAAACAGTATGTTTTGAAGACACCCTTGAAAAATCTCTAAGTGGAGATGAGTGCCTCGCCTGACTGGCAGGTCTTTGGGAGGTGTGAAAAGGTGACTTAGTTGCTAAAGTGCTTGTTGTGTAATCATGAAGACTGGAGTTCAGATCCTGAGTACCCAGGGAAAAGTAGACATGACCACATAAGCACTGGAAAGCAGAGACGGGAGGATTCCTGAGGCTGGCCAAGCTAACAGACCAATGAGCCTCAGGGTTAGGCTCAGAGTCTGTCTCAAAAACTAAGATGGAGTCAAGCCTGATGTCATACCGTTTTAGTCCCAGTACTCAAGAGGCAGAGACAGAGACAGAGACAAAAACAGAAGGATCTCTGCAAGTTGGGGTAGCCTGATCTACATAAAGAGTCCCAGCTGAGCCACGGTCACATAGTAAAACCCTGTCTTAAAGGAAAAACAAGTGAAAAAAAAAGTAATGTAAATGGCGATTGAGAGGACAATAACATTGACCTCTGACCTCCACATGCACACGAACACTACGCACATGTACCCGAACACACATGCACATATGTAAACACAAATATGTTTACATATGTAAACACAAATATGTTTTTTTTTTTGAAAACTGACTCCTTGCACATATACCCTCTTTCTATTGGCAAGTCTAGAACATTGTGGATGCATTATCACTCTGTCTTTATGTTAAATTGAAAGGCACCATCGGCCAGTGATGGTAACTTGTGGTAAGAGAGTTAGTTACTCCCTGTTGTGCTGCTGAAGTCTAGAAACTTAGCTGACAGGGAGGGAAAGCTCCCATTTTCTTACAGAAATAGTGGGGGCGGGGTGGGATGGGGTGGTGGCACTGTCAACTTCATGCCCAAGCCCAAGTCCAGCTAGTAACTGCTGTCTGCTCCGTGTCCATTCTTCAGGACAATAACGGAAGCTCTGAGTTACAAGAGATCATGCGAAGACGACAGGAGAAGATCAGCGCCGCCGCTAGTGACTCGGGAGTGGAGTCTTTTGATGAAGGAAGCAGCCACTGATCCCTTCAACTCCATGACTCTTGGCATCCTCGGACACGCTTTGTTTTAAGAAGCCTTGAAGGGAATGTCAAATCTCTTGTCTTGGGATATGTAATCTATCGCCATAAAAGAAAAAAAGTGTATAACCGGAGTAAGCAGAGGACTTGCTGCTTCTATGCCTATTGTTTTGATTAAAAACTGAGAAGTGGGCAGGTGAGATGGCTCAGCAAATAAATATACTTGCTGCCAAGCCCAAAGACCTGAGTTCGAGTCCCTGGACCCACATGGTGGAAGGAAAGAGCTAGCTCCGGCAAGTTCTCCTCTCACCCCCACACATAAATAAGTAAATAAATAAATATATAAATAAATAACAAATGTAATTAAAAGAATTTAAAAGAAAATTTAATATTTAAAATAAAACAAGTTTTAGACTGTTTTCACCTTGGGAAATGACTTTTCCACTCTCCTAAGGTGCACTTCTCTTTGCTATATTAACCAGCGCAGTTGTTTGATGATCTCGGTAGGGGTATTTTATAGTGACAAATCTATTCATTGCAACAAGGGAAAGATGCAGCCATTGATGAAAAAGTCTGCCTGCTCAGCTTCCAGTGACTGATATGCCTGTCTTCCAGGGAGGAGGCTTTGTTAGACTACCCTCTGCTTACTTTAGGTCTCTCCTCTGACATATCCAATGACGGTGTATTTACATTTATTTAAAGTTCTTAATGCCAACAGTTTTAAAAATCACATTTGAATGAACTGTACAACGTAGCCAGACCTTGAATGTGCAAGTCGTACGTTCCCGAGATGTTTTGTTTCTCGCAGCTCTGTCGATTGCAAAATCTTGCATAGATTATACTTTGATTTAGTTTATATTCTGCTTATTATGTAAACTGTAATTAAATATGAGAAAGCACAAGTTGGGAGTAAGTCATATGCACTCACAATCAAACAAAGTAGCCCACCTTGGTGTTTATTACAGTATTTTGCTTAATGAAGGCCTCAGATATAAACATTGATATAAGTAGTAAAGGGATATTGGGCTATTTTAAGTGTTTTATCTGTGTAACAAGGGACACTTAATTTACATGTGCTTTAACCCCATGAAAGAATCTAGATAGAACAAAGATAGCTAACCTTCAACAAATGTTATTTTTGGAAACAGTTTTTGTCATTAAATGTAATATTATTTCACATATATAAAGAAAATGTTATGTAAGAATGTTGTATATTTTAACATAAATCCATTTAGAGAGATTATCTAGATTCATTAATTTTTCATAGTGCCTTTTTCACATGAGTCAGCTGCAAAGAGTCTGCAATAAACAGTATTTGCTGTATATTAATAAATAGCTTCTATCTCATCGACACAAAGGATGTTTGTTTTGTAGACTGCCTTGAACAGAATGAGAGAAGAGGTCCACTTAAACAGAAAGAAGGCTCCAGTGTGCGTCTGTGCAGAAAGTAACCTATGATACTCTCACACGCTCCCTGCTTCCCACCTACTTGTTTTATCATCTATGCCTTCTGCCATCAAGTCGCAGTTGCTAACAAGAGGGAAAACTCATGTGCACTGCATTGTTTATTGATAACTGCTCCAAGGGACGGTGTGTAGGGGCAGCTGCAGAAACTGAGCAGCTTCTTAGGGAGCAAGTTTCCAAAGATGATGAAGGGCGTGGCAGCTCATCTTCCATGTCAGTCTCCCCATCATCCTGAGCAGATGTGAGGTGACAAAAGAGAATTTGCTTAGCTCTCTCACTTTCTGTAAGTCTCTCATTGAAAACCTCAGAGTCTCTGAAAAGCAAACTAAAAATCAAATATTAAGATTCCCTGGTTGGAAGGTAGCATATCCAATAGAGAAAGAACTGATGTGATTATTTCTGCATGTTATATATAATACAAAAGCAATGTGTCACGGATGCAGTAACTGCAGGACTCAGTGAATGTGGCAATATAGGACACTGAAGAGAGGTGACATTTAGAGGGCTGAGGCAGTCCTATCAGATCTGGTGGCCAGGTATCTGAGGAGTCTGGCCATTGAAGAGTTTGAAGAAACAGCCTACAGAACTGTCACATGAACTGCTGAGAATGGAGCAGCATCTTGGTGAGGATCTGCTTTCAGAAACAGTTGAACTCATGAGTCAGAAAAAGGTATTGATGGGGTGGGAGAGCACACCTCAAGAGAGCATGCTGGTCTTAGAGGCTGCTGCCGGGAGGTCAGGAAAAAAGTATTGGACATGTTGTTGCGGCTGCTGCTGCTGTTGCTGCTGCTGCTGTTGTTCTTGTTGCTGCTGCTGCTGTTGCTGCTGCTGCTGCTGCTACTGTTGTTGCTGCTGCTGCTGTTGCTGTTGTTGTTGCTGCTGCTGCTGTTGCTGTTGTTGTTGCTGCCGCTTCTGTTGTTGTTGCTGCTGCTGTTGCTGTTGTTGCTGTTGCTGCCACTATTGCTGCTGCTACTGCTAGTAGTCAGGTGCCACTTGCAGAGTTAGAGACCCAATATTAGTGTGATAGTGATGAGAATGAGAAGTAAAACAAGGTAAGTTTGTTGTCACCTCTCCATCTGTGAGTCCTCTGTATTCTTGGAGAGAACCTGTCCAGCTACCACAGGGTAAAGCCCCAGACCACAGCCTTGAGAGCAGAGGGGTGGACTGAAGAGCTGTCCAGCTCCAGCTTGTGCCCACTGAGACCCTTGGCTTCCTGTTCTGTGTGTACTTAAAATTACATACAAAATTTTTAAGTGTGTGCTTTTCCTAACACAGTATGATCGTCCTTCCCTTTTATCTGAAAATACATAGGACAATGAATGTTTCTTATGAATTTTTGATTGAAAGGGGAAGAAGAGAGTCCTGAAACCCCTGTAACAGAGGTGTAATAGGTAGATCCTACACCTAAGGAGAAGGAGAACAGGATAGAGTTGTGATCATGTGTACTCAGAGGAGTACATGGGAGTGAGGATGCCATGTGTTTGGATTTGAACTTATGAAGAACAGCACTGTAAGGTGTAAGTATACCTGTCATGGAGAGAGAGCACTGAGGAGGGGCTTCAGGTCCATTGACGCTAGAGGGCGGGGAGAACCAGGATGCTGGTTCTGAAAATGTAGGGAAAGTAAACCCTCACGTCACCCACTGCTACTGGCATCCACTGTCGGGGCCTCATTGAAGACCCGTCCACTGGTTTTCGGCCACCTGATTCTGGTATCCCTCAAGTGGTAGTCCTGCTATTCGCTGACACGCTTGAAATTGTGTGAACAGAGTCATTCTATGTGGGGGAAATTTGAGCAAGTATTGCCTCCCCCATCCCCCTGTTCCTGTCCTTGGGTGTTTACAGTTTCGTGGGTGTTGAGCCACATTGCCGCTCTGTTTGATTGTCCTTCGCTGTTGGCTCTGTGTGTTTCTCTTCCGCTTTTGTTCATGCCCACTGTAATTTCTCATTCATGAGTTATGCTCTTCATCTCTGAATGTCCATCTTAGAATTTCATCGTCTGTGGCTCTACAGCACTTGCTTAATATGTCTTCAGCTTCTTCAGTCTTAGAGATTGCAGTTAGGATATGTCTTTAAGGAAGATTGGGGGAAGGTGGTAGCATAGAAAACAACAGTAAATTATATCCCCACCCCGAGAGCAATTTCACTGGCCAAGTGCTCATAATGTTTCCAGAAAACAGGAGACTCATGATGTCACATGATGGCTTAAAAGGAGAATATAAAATAAGGAACACCAACAAACCCCAGAGGTGGTTCTCTGAAAAACATCAACAAAATGGAGAGATTCCT
Source organism: Acomys russatus (assembly GCF_903995435.1). Taxonomy (NCBI): domain Eukaryota; kingdom Metazoa; phylum Chordata; class Mammalia; order Rodentia; family Muridae; genus Acomys; species Acomys russatus. Next base: position 60,089,552 of record NC_067149.1, on the reverse strand, counting down.
GAGGATTTCCTAAGACAAACTTACGAAGAAAGAAATCGATGCAGATTTCTGAAGATAAATAGTAAAGGGGTTTGGGTAATTAAAAGAATTCCCCCAAAGAAATTCCTTTGAAATGTGGGCTCCACTGGCATACTTTATTGAATATTGAAACACAGTCACAAATCCTAAAACTTCAAAACCCTGGAGACAGGATGTTGCTTAGCTTCTTCTATGAGGCCACTGTTACCCTCATACCATAGCCAGGAAGCGCACACTATAAGGAAAATGCCAGCATTACTAAGAAGGTTATTGTGAAACTTTTTTTCTAAAAAAAAAAATATTTTATCCAGGACTACATATTCCTTTGTATTTTCATTTTGAGACAGGTTCTCAGCCAAGCTCCCCAAGCTAGCCATGAACTCCTTATGTTCAAATTGACCTTGACCCTGTGAGCTACAAGACTCAGCCTCCTAGTTAGTTACCACGCCAGGCCTGGCTCAGATTATCTATCTAAAAGCAAGCAGACCATAATAAGCTGTGCTCCCTATACGTGAAATCTAAGAACGGTTGTGTTGCACAGGCGCCAGGACCCACTTCTGCTGTGTTTCCCATTTCCTCGCCATTCTTTTCCCTTATCTTCATTTTCAGAGTCCAGTTGCACATCACTGCCTCCTGAGAGCTGAGGGCAGGAGACAAGCCAGAGCTCCAGGCTCTGTGTCATGGGATGTCTTCCGCGTAGGGTATGCTTAGCCAAAGGAAGAGCTCCTTCCGTACCAAAAGGTTGAGGTTTATCCCAGCGTGTTTGTGAAGGGTTTAGAAAATGATAAGACTACTAAAAGTCTGAAGAACAATTACCAGGAACCATACAATTAGAGCGTTACTAAGAAGTACTCATTGCCCATTTGGAAGATGGCATGGCTAACACTTGCTGGGAGAGAATTTGGCTCTTACATCTGGACTTCTGCATGTTTTGGGACTCTTTCTTTTTAAGAGTCTAATGTGCTACCTGTCCCCTGCACAGCAGACCTGGTGACTTGCATTGAGACCTTTTAAAGAGCCAAGATGCGTCCTGAAGACACTGAGGCATCGATCCCTCAGATGGGTGCTGCAAGAAGTTGAAGCAGAGACCCAGGACTCCCACCAGGCCAGAGGACCCTGCTCTAGGCTGATATTAAGGGTCCCTCTTTGCTTCCTACATGGCTCTAAGCACGAGGACCAATTATAATGCTTTCTGGGCTTTGCTGCTAGCAAAACCCTGAGACCATATTCTCCCTTATATGTGGGTGTATACTATAATGCAGTTACCTGTTTCTATTATTATTATTATCTCAAAAATGAACTAGAGAGTCTATAATCAGTAAAATAAAAAACCCAAGACTCATTCTCTCCTGGGCCCCTCTGTGTGTGTGTCTCTCTCTGTCTCTCTGTCTCTGTCTCTGTCTCTGTCTCTCTGTCTCTCTCTCTCTCTCTCTCTCTCTCTCTCTCTCTCACACACACACACACACACACACACACACACACACATGAAAAGTGTTCCCTCCTCTAAGCTGTTATTATAAACTAACTGCTTCTGTCCTGCCACCTATTCTTACCAAACAAGGTATGAACTGAATTTTGCTGAGTATTTTAACACATACTCCCACTTTATAAATGAGCAAATCAAAACTCCAGTAAGCTAAATAGCTTACTAAAAAGTCACCCAGTAAGAAGATCAACTAAATTTGGACCTAGCCTCTTAGGTACCTAGTTAACATGCAGACATTTTGTCTCACATCAATGATCAGTATATAAAAAGGCATTAGCAGAAGATTTTTTTTTTTTCCTTGAGAAAAAAATCTTGCTATGTAGCCTTTGGGACTCATTATGTGCCCTAGCTGACCTTGAACTCATGGTAGTCCTCCTGCCTCAGCTTCTCAAATGCTGGTACTGGAAACATGTGCCACCGCACTGGCTGAAAATGTACAATTAACCACATTTTGTCTTTAAGAAAGTCCGGGTCTCTGCTGAAAGCAGAGGGGGAAGGATTGGAGTCTCTTGAAAATCTGTGTCTACTTCCTCTCTCCTCAGGAAGTCCTCACAGCTGCATATACAAGCAGATTGTGCTCACTGTTTCCTGAAATATTAGCTACTTTTTGTCATTGATGTAACAATGTTGACCTAACAACAGAAGCAGCCTGGCTGGAGTGAGGAGGCCAGCCATGGGCTCACATCTTTGAGCACCTGTTCCCAGCTGGTGGAACATTCTGAGAGGTTATGGAGTGGTGTGGTCTTGCTAGAAGAAGTGCATCCCTGGGGGCTGGGCTTTGAGAGTTGATAGCCACACCCCACTTCCTGTTCCCTCTCAAATCTGTTTAGTTCTGTGGTTGAAGATGCAATCTCTAGGCTTCCTGTTCCCTCCTCCCCTGTAATGGACTTCCCAAAATAAACTCTTTCTTCTTTAGTTGCCTTGGTCTTCGAGTTGTAGCAAAGTAACAGAAAAGTAGGTAGTATACAACTTAAGATAGAGCAGGTTTTGTTTGGGCTCTCAGTTTGAGTGAATACAGTCCTTCCTGGTGAGGAAGGCATGGCCCCAGGAGCTGCAGGCAGCTGGTAACATTGTGTTCCCAAATGAGAAAACAGAGAACAGAGAAGTGAATTCTCATATTTTCAGCTCCTTTTTCCCTCTCACTCCTTTCCCTTTTCTTTTTTCTTTTTATTCAGTCCAGAGTTTTGGCTCATGAGAGGTCATCACTAACTTTCATGGTGACTCTTCTCTCTTTACTATAAACACCCTGCAAGATGACTCTGAGCCTGACCTGGTTGACAATGATGGTTAATGGTCACATTAGGCAAGAGTGAGATCAGGAAACCCAGTTCTGAGTCTTAGCCATCCATTTATCTATTCAGGGGGTGTCAGCTGGTGGATAGCCCTGATTTTGATTAGAGAGGGAAAACTTGCCTTTTGGCCTTTATCCATATTCCTTCTTTAAAGTCTACTTGCTATACATGCCCATGATTGAGACCAGTCTTAGCTGATCTGCTGTCTTCCCTATGACAGGACAGAAATGGAAGAGAATTGCATTTGCTGCGAGAGACACCATAAGGCTGTTTATGCAGCAAACTCAGTATGAGGGCCCTGCTCAGCTCCTAGGAGGCAGGTGGTGACAGGGTTTATTAAGCTTGCATGAGTGGAGTGGGCAGAGCTATCTGACCTCAGGCTCAGGCCGTTGCTGTGGCTGTTTCCTGGCTCATAAAGCTCGGCCTGTGCAAAGTGAGAAGTCAGAACTTATTAATAATCCAGTGCCCTGCAGTCAACACGTGAGAGCCGAGTGCACACCAGGAAAGCAGAGTGAGAATGCCCGCTGCCTCGTCTTCAAAACCAACCCACCATAGGGCAGGACTCAGAGGTTTAGATAACTCATTAATCTTACAGCCATAAAAATTAACTAAAGCAAGGTGAAGTGACTAGTGTCAGTTTATGCTCAAATGGTGGAACAATGGATTTACAGAACACAAACCAAGAAGGCTTCTGGCTTCTTGTAGCATGTGTGCGCTCACCTTGAAGTTAGGAGGCATTGTGCAGACAAGACCTTTGCCTTCTGGGCTTGCCTACACCAAATCTGGCAGAGTTTAGCAGGGGAAGGGAGGTCATTACCACTGCTCTGGGAAGCAGACTTAGTAGTTGGGGATGCTCACAGTAAAGGTGCCTGTGAGGAACTGAATTCAGCAGGCAGGGTGAGGGGCACCTTCACCCTGTAGATGTCATGCCAGGAGAAGGACAGCTTCATGGTCTCATCATGCCAACGGTTAGAATCACAGATGTGGAGAATCATGTAGGACAGATGTGGTTCTGTCAGGCTCTACAGTCAAGTCTGTGTCTCACCACAGCCCCTGAAAGGAGATGTGCTACCTTTGTGTGTGTGAGAATATTTAGGCTCTGAGATAGCTGGGGACTCTGTGACTTCCGAAGGACTCTAGGACGCTGCAGACCAAGCTTTTCAGTGATGCAGCTCTGCACCCCCAAACCACCAGGCAGCATGCCAAGGGCTTTCCACTTAATCCCCTACACAAGGCGGTAGAGGAAGCTTTTAGTATCACAGTTACCAAACAAGGAAACTGGTTCATAGATGGATTACGTGACATTCACAAATGGTGCCTGCTTACCCCAAGCTTCTACTCTTGACCCAGGCATGTTTACACAGGAGGGTTGTGCAAATTGGCTTCTTAAAAGCAACAGGCTTGCTGGGCGGTGGTGGCGCACGCCTTTAATCCCAGCACTCGAGAGACAGAGGCAGGCGGATCACTGTGAGTTCGAGGCCAGCCTGGTCTACAAAGTTAGTCCAGGACAGCCAAGACTACACAGAGAAACCTTGTCTCAAAAACAAAACAAAAACAAAACAACAAAAAAAAAGCAGCAGGCTTCATTAGCTAGTTAGTTTTGATTGATTGATTGATTGATTGATTGATTAAGCCAAGGTATCATGGAGCTCAGACTGGCCTTGAACTTGCTATGCAAAGGGGGATGCACCTGAACTTCTCACCCTCCTGTTTCTATTCCCTGGGTGCTGGGATTACAGGCATATGTCACCTGGGAATCAAAACTAGGCCTTCATGTATGCTAAGTAAGCAAGCACTTCAGCAACTGCACTAAATCCTCAGCCACCAGTGAGCATTTAAAAAGATGCTTGGCGAATCCACACAAGTTCTTTACACAACTACAGTATAAATCAGGCCCCAGCATTGCTTTGTGGGAAACCTCTCCCATATGTGTTGCTTGGATTGGGCACACTGGATGCCTGCTAGACAGCTTGTGCTGCTAGCAGAGAATTGAAGTTCAAAGCCAGGCCTGGGCAAGGTTTTGGCCCCTCGTGTCTATAATTTATATTCCAAGGCCAATGACCTGAGGGGTGTTGCCCTGGAGAAACAGCAGCCATCACATTCAGGTATTGAGTGAGCTTTGTTGTTTTTTAACCAATCTAAAGAAGTATGGCTCTTAGAAACTGTGAGGTGGTAACTTAAACTAAAATTGTGTTACTAATATATCCTAAGTTAACCCAGGAATTGATTTTAGATGCACATGATTTTTTTTTTTTAATGCTCTATGTGGTAAGCTGAACATGTCACATGCCAAGCTCATATACTGAACACCACGTCTAATGTTATAATTAGGATTTGGGGCCTTGGGAAGTAATTATGTCATCAGAGCCCTGACTAGTGGGATTATTGTCACTATAAATTGACCCCACAAAGCTCTCACTTTCTTTGCCAGTGAACAGTGCTCACAAGGACTGACTGTGTTCAGCCAGTGGTCTATGAGAACTGGAATCCTGTAGCTCCGTACCTCGTCAGTCCATGTTGTCTTGCTGCCGAATCCTGAGCTGACCGAGATAGAGGGGAATTCTATTACCACATTAGCTCATAGACTGCACAACAGAGTTGCTGGAGCCTCCCCACTCACAGTAGTTAACTGTTTTATGACACTACACTGTGCTTCTCTGCTGTCCCCACCCATGTTGCTTCCTAGTGTCTCTGGCTAAAGGCAATAGGATATAGTGTGACCGCAGACATTAAGGAGGCCTTCTAAGACTGCTAGTTTTTGTATTTGTTTCTTAAGATGTGCTGTTTTAGTCTGTTTGTTTTTTCATTTAGAATAACTTCAGCAAATTCATTGTATTTTGATCATATTCAACCCCTTTTTGACTCCTTACAACCCTGCCCTCCAATTCCATATCCACCAACTTTGTGTCCTCTTTTGTAAGTTTATTCTTAATTTTGTGCCTATATGTGTAGATATGTACACAGAAGTGCAGTGCCAGCCGAGGCCAGAAGAGGGCATCAGATGCCCAGGAACTGGAGTTTTAGGTGTCTGTGAGTCACCGCATATGGATGCTAAAAAAACGAATTGAGGTCTTCAGGAAGAGCATCCAATGTTTTTGTTTGTTTGTTTTTTGTTTTTTGTTTTTTTTTTTTTTCATCCAGTGTTCTTACCTGTGGAGCCATCTCTCCACTCCATACTTTGTATTTGTGAAAGAGATTTCAGGTACAACTTCTACTTTCAGCAGCATTTAGGACTAAGGAAGTCCCGTACCAGGGAAAATGCAACACAAAGGACTGGGTTGCCACTCACACTGCCTGACATCATAGAAGTTCATGGCTTCCACTGTGTTGGGGCTTCCACTGATAGGAAACCACTGTGAAATATGGTAACCCAGGAGTCTGAACCCCAGCCAGCAACAACCTTATGTGTATTCTACCGGAGCTCCTGGAAGTTTGGACTTTGTGGAAAAAATTGGGAAGCAATAACAGCAACACAAAAATTTAAAGAGATTTAACCTGGAGGAAAGTGACTTCTAAAGAGTAGTGTCATTTCTATCGTAAAGTTTATCTGTTAAAGATAAGCTTTCATCTGTGGCCTTTCCCTCCATCCTTGGTTTGCATCACGGGTTAACATTGGATGGCCATTTCATGTTTGACCTGTCTTTTGAGAATTTTGCCAAATGGGTACGCATCATTGTACTAAAAAATATTGCATTCGCTGGTATCCTGCAGATAAAGGGCAGGCTGAGGCTAAGCATGACTCTCAGTGACCGCACACACAGTTGTGGGCAAGCAGCTGTCATTTGTCCATGCTGTGACTCGAAAATGCAGGCTTCTTGCTCCCGGAAATCCCAGAGTCTAGCAGGGAGCTTCTGGTATTATGTCACAGCAACCGAGAATGAAACTAGAGCAAATGGCTTACATTGAAAAGTTGTCTTCTGCATTACCTGGAGATGACACTAGTAGTTTATCAGTGGCAGATGTAAACAGGAGGCAGAAGGGTGTAGTGGGGAATATGACGTTGAGCATGGAAAGTGGATATTCTAACTCTATAATAATGCTATTTTCATAACAATAAACTGTGATATAAAGAACTTAGCACATGAGAAAGAAACTGTCGTTGCCCTGAAAGACCGGTGAAATGTTGTGTCCACCCTGCCTGAGGGAATCTTATCCTCTTTTCAGAGCATCTATAGGAAGCCGCACCTCCCCAGTTAGCCAGGTAAGGACTGAGCCTTAGGCAGAAGAAAACCTTGAAAGAAAATTGACATGTACTTGCTCAGTCCTTCCAATTTAAATTCTAAATTTTTAACCTACTTTTTAAAAATCTGGTAATCGCTCCATTGCACTTATGCTAGTATTTAATATAAACGGTCACCAAATATTTTGAATTTTTTTCCCTTCATGGACATGAGTCAGTTGATTAAAGCTGAGTGCAATACATCGCTCTGAGAATTGGCTTATAAGAGAGACACTGACAGACTGTCTTGTGATAAGCCCCTCACAGACTCTAAAACAAAGGTCCTCCTCTTCTTCATGGCCAGCAGCCAGAAACATTATGACCAGAATCTTCTTCTTGAGCACCCAAGTAGGCTGTTGGAAACCATGGCTGGGTGTCTGCAATTCTCCCCATCAAGTTTTGATTTTCCATAACCTGTTTCGCCAAGATGAATATCATATTTGGTCCTGGGCACGGCTCCTGACTCTGTGCCCCGTGCCAACCACCAGGCTGGAGATCTGTAAGCTGGGAGATGGGCCAGCTATTTGAAGCACGTTGCATCAGACATTCCCTGGGGTGTAAAGGAAGGGCCCCTTGCTAGAAAGCAGGGGGAATTCTGCCCTCAGAGACTGGACTCAGTCGTTTTAACTCTTTGGCGAAAGGCCAGTCCTCCAGCCAGAAGCTATCATGTGGCCTGTAGAAAATTTAGACACAAAGCCTCCAGTGCTTGCTTTTTGGGAGGACACTATAGCCTATTCTAAAAGATATTTTTGCCCTCAGGGGAACAGCTTTAAGAATGGAATGTCATTGTAAAATATGACATTAAAAACATGTTAGTAGATTTCCTCACTCACAAGCCATGTAAATGTTCAGGAGTAATAGTTTTTTCTTTGCAGTGAGAAAATGAAAATTCCATATTAGCTGTCTAAAGAAAAAAAAATAAGCCTAACCTCTAATTTTCTTTTTGAGTTAAATATAATCATACAATTCTCAGTGGTGGAGATAGATTAGTGGTAATTATTACATTTGTGAATCAGACCCTAGTGGTAGTTTGTGAACTAAGTTTGTGACTTGTCTTTTTCAGACCCAGAATTCCATCTCGCCGGCACCCATGACAAAGGCTTTATGATTCAACACTCCTTAGTGCTCTCTGTGTGTTGTGTCAGCTCTTGTGAACTATGTTTGCTAGTCTGTGTGCTCCCTCAATACAATGCCTGACTCAAATGACTTTCTTAAAAACTTAACTAAAAATACAGAAGAGTCCCTGGAGACCTCACTTGTGAATGGTAAAGCTGGAATCTGGGGAAGAAATAGACCTGCTTAGAGTGGTCTTAGGGCTCATCAGAGAACCAAGCAAAGCATGGGTGAGTGGTTTATCCCTTTTGATAATCTCTATAGCTACAAAAATATAACTCAGCTTTCAGCATCCTATAGTGTCTTAACTCCAACCAATTCATAGTGGGAAGAAAAAAAATTAAATCTTTTTCTGATTGGACATCTTTCCCACCTTAAAGTCCACAACCCGAGGGGCATTGGGGGAACAAAGTGATGAGAACAGAAAGTAAAAGAATGATCTGGAAATCTGTCTCTCTGTGACCTCTCCACAGTCTCAACTCTGGGTCAGCAGTGCAGCCAGTCTTCTCGTGTCTTCTTCTGAGAAAGCTGGCCTGAGGCCACCAGATCTCTGCTGTGAAGGGGTGCTTAAGGAGAACATGAAAGATGGACGAAGTGCTTGCTTCCATGGGATGTCACGGCCCAGCCTAGGGAACTTATATAAGCATCGTTGTGGCCGTCTGCTTCCTATCAGTGCTTCCATGGTTACACAGATTCACCCCTCACCTGCCTCTGAGTGAGATTCTAAGACTATCACACACGTGCCTGCCACCTTTCCTTAACGTCGTTTATTCCGGAGACTGGCATGATACACTGTTAAAATGGAATTTCCAGGAAGGGGCTGTAACAGAGTGAGAGGAGGAGCAGGTAGCAGGAAGGAGTTGGGAAGCAGAGCCAAGTAGGTGAAAAAAAAAAAAAACCTGACATTCCTAATGGAGTCCCAGCTGTCAGCCTGCAGGTTACGGACATATCCTGCCGTTCCCCCTGCCAGGCAGAGAGGCTTACTGGCCTGATCTTTCGGGACCTCGCCAAGGTCTGCTGTGTCCTGGACTCCATAGCCATAAGCATCAGTGGGGTGTGAGCTATTCATTTGGTAGCCTTTACTGTTATGAAGGTCACAGACAAAACATTAAATTGATCCTATGTACAGTATCAGGAAGATGACTGGGAGCGATAGCTCAGCTGTTAAGAGCATGTACTACTGTTGTAGAGGCCCTGAGGTTGGGTCCCAGTACCCATGCCACATGGCTTACAACTGCTCATGACTCCGGTGACAGGGGATCTGACATCGTCTTCTGAACCCCATGTGCACATATCCACACACAGAGCCATGCATGACTGAAATAAAATAAACCTTGGGGAATGGAGGGAAACGTTAGGGCAGGGAGCAAATATCAGACACATAAGTGGGCTCGCGGCAGTCACGTAACTCCAAGGAAGCTGGCAAATGTATCATCTGCAATTCAGATGCTGATGGTAGCATCTCATCCTCCCTAATGCAGTGGCCTTTTAGTGTACATCCTCATGCTGTAGTGAGCCCCCAGGCATAAAATTATTTTGTTGCTACTTCATAAATGTAATTTTGCTATCATTATATATTGTAATGTAAATATTTTATATGCAGGATATATGATATGAGATGCCTATGATCGGGTCTTTTAACCCCCGAAGGGGTTGTAACCATCACCTCTTCTAATCTTAGGACATGGGAGAAAGTAACAGATTTCTCGTGATGCCACTGATGTTCACTTTGACAATATTCATGGTCACAACACACAATCGTGTACTTTAATCATACAAAATCCAAAGAATAAAATGTCACTAGCTACACTGGTTAAAATGAATCTGACAACAGAAATGAAGAGAAAACCAAGAGAGTCTTCTGTCGGTATCCGTAGAGGTGCTTGATCGTGTTCTTGAGGGATGGTGACCAATAACTGTCCTAGCATGCTGAGTTCACTGCTGTGACTTCTGAATTCCCAGCTCCTCTGGGTGGGGAAAGAAAGTGCATTTTTTCAGCCTATAGCTCTTGGAGAAACTGGTCTTGTGTACACAGATGGACACAGGTGGACAAAGAAAATTAATAATAACAGATGCGAAGGCTAGGCACCAAGATTTCTGAGACTGAGTTCAGAGTCACACTCAACCCTGTTGGAACAGCTCTGGCTGTTTGAGAAGGATCGTGACATTAGTTCAAAAAGGGCCAAGGAAGAAACTCCCACTGTCAACAAGGAAGAAACCCACTGGCAACTATGACAAGTCGGACAAATAATTTCTTTCCTACTCTACGTTGAAACACAGGTTTTCATATTTGAAATAGGAAAAGACAAGCTGGTGGGTGCATGAGTAGACCCGCTCTCTTCCCCAACTGTTCACCCATTCCCCATCCCAAAGCTTCAAGGCTGGAGTGTGGGTCACACTCGATCTATTTCTTTGAAGTAGATTTATCACTTCTTCCTGTGTGGCCATCCCTCTTCAATAATGAGGTATAACTCTGTAATAACGTTGGTTCTTTCCAGGGCTGTGGCATTGGTAGAGGAGCCAGGCAGATAACGAGTCAGCATTCTGATAAAACCACAATTATACAAAAATTATTGCACTTTAAAAAAAAAATCAACCCAGCCCAAGCAGCAAAGGGCCAACTAAACTGTCAGGAAGAGTTGCACTTCCTGCCCTTTGCAGAGCGTTTTGACCTTTCTGGAATCCTAGTGAATTTGGTCCATCAAATGTCCAGAAGTGAAAAGACTCCGAAAAGATACCACAGGCTCCTTAAGGCTACGTCTTCTCAGTTCTAGGAGAGAAGTCACCTCCTTGGCCACACACTGCGCAGCAGGGACTTGATTTAACAAAGTGACTAAAGGGCCCCTACGAAACCTCTGGAAGCAAGGGAGGATGGGTAGGTTATCATGTCATCACCTGCAAATGAGAGAAAGATAGTTAGCATCCTGGCACATTAACAACCTCCTCCCAATGCCGCCACTGGTTCTAACGATGCTTAGCCCCACAACTTGTGTGTGTGCGGGGATGGGGGGGGGGGCGTGATTTTATCTATCTTTTCAGGACTGGACCTCTCCATGGCTCTGAATGTTTTCTCTCCACTCACATATTCGTCTCTTATCTTTCCTCATGCTTCATCGCTCCAGCCGGACCTTTGCTGCTTGGGCTGAGTGCAAACCCCCGAATATGTCACCAGTGTTTCCTTGACCCTCAACCCTCCCAAGTAGCTTCTCACACAGTAAGTGAAGTCGAGGAATTTTCAGAACCCGTTGTCCCGAGGTTCTGTGGTCAATATTGTTTTTCTTTTGGGGAGTCTCCACTTCAATTCAAACTCTTTTCAGGGAGGTGGTCTTGACTCCAGTTCATAACTCTCATAGTCAACACAACATTTGTGCACAGTTGTCTAGGCTGAGGTGGAAGGCGGTGTCTCTAAGTGGCAGACACAAATCCTATATAAGGGTGATTAAAGGTTCTGGGTAAGGGGGAATATCCATGAACTTCAGAAGCTATGATCTCCCTTTCGGGAACAGGGCATTGACGTCTCAAGCCAACTGTGCCATGCACATTTGTGACTCTCTCTAACCATCTCTGGGTGCTTCCGAGTTGGACAGAAAGGCTGGAACGAAGTCAACATCTACCAAGGTCCCTTTCTGTTAACAGCCTCTCCACTTACTGCTCTGGATTCAGAACTAGGACTTGCTGACGTTCTCGTAGATGACGTCACTGATGCAGAACTGTTGCTTCTTCCTCAGCCACATCAGCTGCACGCACTGGTGGATAAAAATGTACTGCTCCTAGGACAGACAGCAGAGGCAGGCCTCAGAGTGGGGCACGTGTGCAGAGGAAGAAGCTATAGCGGGCAGCATGACAATTAGGATCTGCTGCGAAAGGAAACCGTTCTCATGTCTTTCCAGGAACAATTTCATTATATTAAAATCCAGGGAACTGAACATTAAAGGTATTTTTATTAGTAATAACTCTTAGAACATCATTTCCTTCTCTCTCTCTCTCTCTCTCTCCCTCTGTGTGTGTGTGTGTGTGTGAGTGTGTGTACATATCTGTGTACATGTCCATATGTGTGCATGTATATGAATGTGTGTGTGTGTAGGCCAGAGGTCAACATTAAATAGCTTCACCTTAATTTTGTGGCACAAGGTTCCTTACTGAAGCTGGTGCCTGTTAATTTGGCAAGACCAGCCAGCCAGTGAGCTCCCCAAGGCTCCCCATATCTCTGCCTCCTGGCACTAGGAATATAGGCCGGTGTCCCATGCCCTACTTTTAACGTGGGTGCTGGGGACCCTGACTCGGGTCCTTATGCCTGTGCAGCAAGTCCTTTACCCACTGGGCCATCGCCTCGGATGCTCCATACAGCAGAATGTCTTTAATGTACTTTTCTAGCTTTACTGTGGTATAATAAATGAAATGTGGATGTAAGGTATAAAACGTGGTGGTGATCTGGTACACGTAGTGAGATGGTTATCAGTCACATCAAGGAACAAGTGTCACATCACATGGTTGCCATTTTCCTTTCTGGTGGTGATAATAACATGCCAGAATTACCCTCTCAGCACGTGTCAGTTACTCAGCCCCCGGCTTTCTAACGTGACATTGCTGTGCAGTGTAGAACATCACTTCACAGTACCGAAGGCAATGGACATGCAACTCAACGACTTTCAATAACCAAAACATTTGCCAGTCATGGTGGTCGTGCATACTTTTAATCCCAGCATGCAGGGAATCAGAGACAGTCAGATCTCTGTGAGTTTGAGGCCATCCTGGTCTACAAAGCAAGTCCAGGACACTCAGGACTACACAGAGGAACTCTGTCTCAAAAAACTAAACCAAAACAAACAAAACAAAACCTACCTCATGATACATTGACATGAACTCCCTAAGCATAAATTTTTAAATAATGAAAATGGAAAGGGAAAGACGGGTTAATTTCTTCTCAATTATATCAGAAAAAGAGATCTTAAAATTATAAGCAATAGAAATAAAATGCAAATAAAGATGTCAAGCTCTATGTAGAAAATGGTAAAGGAAGGAAGAAAATTGGAAAGGATACACTTTCAAAGTTACTCCCCAGTTTTTTGTCTCAGAAATCAGGAACACTACAAATAGACAAACAAGCAAGACACAGATCATGCCTGGGAGGCAGAGTGTCTTCTATTCCTAGTTTGTAGTAGTTTAGGGTTAGTAAGTGAGTTTTGAAGCAAATAGAGGGAATATTAAACCATATGCAACAGTGGCTGTGTATTTCTGTTGGGGGCACATGCCAGTCATCTCTGTAGTAGGGAGGAGCCTGAGGCAGAAGGAAAAAGAGCTGAAAGTCAGCCTGGGTTGCACAACGAGGCCATGTTTTTGAGAATAAATAAAGGCCAAGTAGTGAGAAATATATGTTAAAATGGTTGTGTTCGCCTATGAACTGAACACAGCTCACGAGGGAATAGGGAGAGTCAGTGGTAATTTTGAGCTTATTAATGTAGTTGTTGTTTCTTACTGTTGGAGAGGTAAAATTAATAAATGGTATGGACACAGATCATAGTACAAAGCAGCAAAAATCGAAGTTAATGCTCAGTAGATAATATGCTATAAACATACAGATAACGGGAAAATGTAGAAAATGTTTAATATTCCACACATTAAAAAAAAAACCTTAAAGAAACAGTCTCTGAATTGGAGTTTAAGAACTTTGCATGTATATATGTATACTTGTGATGTGTGTGTATCATATACTATTGTGCATTATGTGAAAATTCAATGTGAAAGAAATGCATGCATGTGTATTATGTAGCACAAGAGCACAAATGAGTATTTATACATGACTGAAACCTGAAGTAAAATCCCCCAGACACTAAGATTTGTTATCACTATGCTATGAAATAGGTTAACCTCATGATTTTTCTCCTTCTTTACCCCAACTGTTTCATTGTAGGGAGTACAATTAAGCATTACCTCTAAATCAAGTGCAGCCAAGATGGCCACAGGATTTTAAAGATCTTCATATAAACAGCTTAACACAGAGGATAAAAGCCAACACTTCAAGCCTCAGCAGGTTAGACCTCATCTCTGAGTTCTCAACAAGCTTTGGGTAAAATACATTCCCTTATGTTATGATAACATCTCAGTACACTGAGCCACCTATGGTGGTCCTCACACATCGCTCCATTATTTCTGGTGTTAAATGAATGCTGGAAACAGACAGGTTCTGGTCTGAACTCTCGCTGTGTGGCTGCCCAGTGGCCAAACTTCGTGTCAAAACCAAAGCAAGCACCACACACTTTCCTTCAGTGGTGTTGCCGTGGTAAGTTGCCCATGCTCCTGTAAAGAATCTGTCATCCGTGCTCTTTAAAGCACTGTAATTAAACTCACTGGGTCACGTGTACACATAGACCTGAAAGTAGAAGGAAGACTAGTGGGGAGGAGGGGTTCAGTGAGAGTGAGAAGAGAGCAATGGGGGTAGGTGAAAGTGATGAAAATATATCTGTCTACAAACACCATAATGAAATGCATCATTATGTATAATTCATCTAATTATTATGTATAATTGGTGTATGTTAATTAGAAAACCAAAACCTCCAAACCAAGTAGAAACAATGAGAACAGTGACAAAGCCACACAGCATAGGAAAAAGTAGGTGAATGACTATTTATAGGCAAATCCATTTGACCTGCAGAAAGCCAGGCTTCCAGTAGTGAGGCCAATCTGCTCAAAGCAAAACCCCACCTGACCCCCAGAGAGGCCATGGGAGGAAAGCAAACAAAATACTTGCTAAGAATAGAACAGAGCACTGGGAAGGGGGGCGGGTCCTAGCCACCTGCAGGGAAGCGGGGAGGGGGTTCCAGCCACCTGCAGGGAAAGGGGAGAGAGTCCCAGCCAGGGAAAGGTGGAGGGGGTCCCAGTCACCTGCAGGGAAAGGGGAGGAGGTCCCAGCCACTTGCAGGTATCATATCACAGCTTCAAAGCACATTTATGGATTCTGTCATCCTATCTACTGTGTTCTTTATGTCAATGGGTGAGGAATGTCAGTCACATTGTAGAGATGAGAAGTGAGGGCCAGAAGAGGTGACAGGTGGAATCTTAGAGCCTAGGCTCCTGCCATCTCCTAGGTTCTGGCATTGTTTCGTCTCTCACAAGAATGGAGAAGCCCTGAGGTGTGGCTGATCAGGTGTGAAAGGGCACGGCCAAATGGACTGACCATGCAGGTTGACACAACACCAAGAGAGACCCGAGAACATGGCTGCTTGAATTAGTCACCTAGAACATTTCAGTGGATAGCATGGTGTGATGGAACCACCGAGGCAGGCGGTGTGGAGAACGTTGGGAGATCAATCAACAGCCAAAGATGAGAGGAAATATGCTCTTCAACGCCTGGGTTGTATGTGCATAGAGACCAGCTCTTAGCTGAGACTGATTTTGTCCTCTTGATTGTTGTGCTTGATTGACAAGTGCAAGAAAAATCACTTTGTTCTTTGCCCCCTCACTTAATTAACTAAGCAAATTAGCAGGCAGAAGGATTTGAACGTGAGTGGGCTGAAGGACTAATGTGAGATAAATCAACTTGTATTGGAAAATACAGGTCAGACCAGGGAGAAGAGAGAAACAAGGAAAAATAAGGTAAGTGAACGAAATGTTCTCAGATAAAACTGACAAAAATAAGAACATGGAAGGTGTCCATGTCGGAATTCCAAGGGAACTTGGGTAACGCTTGTGGGGTGGGGGTGAGCAGGAAGCTAAGAGACCTGTGCCCCATTTCATTACTTTGAATCTTCCAGCAAGTTTTTGGAATAGCAGACTTTCCAAAGACTGTTTACATGGAGGAGTCAACCAGGAATGTTGCTGTAAAGAAGGAAGCCAGAGAACTAAAACTGGGGCCAAAAATAAGGGGAAAACAAAGAACCGCACTGCCTGTACAGGAAGCCCCAGGAAGGCTGGTCTAGCTTCTGAGGTTATCACATTGAAGACAACACAGTGGAGCCAGGAAGGAGCCAGAACATCTGTGTGTGCAAAGGTAGTTTTAAAAATGGATTGGCACTCCGTAGTTGTGAAAAATCAAAAGTAAACCACCTGTAATCAACACTTACCAAGTTAAAAGAGCAAGTCAGATAATTCATCACACAAGATGCTTAAAATAAGATGTCCTTTGAAGTACGGGGATTTACACTTATCATATAGCAGGGATTCTAAACTTTCTTAACGCTGTGGCCCTTTAATACAGCCCCTCATGTTGTGGTGACCCCCAACCATAAGGTGATTTTAATTGCTATTTCATAACTGTAATTTTGCTAGTTATGAGTTGTATTGTAAATACCTGTGTTTTCTGATGGCCTTAGGCACTCCCTGTGAAAGGATTGTTCAACTCTCATAGGTTGAGAACTGCTATCTTATAAGACCATGTTTTGTAAAGTGTATATGACATATAAATGTAATGGAGATGGCTTTATTGCATATCGGGATATGTGTTTATCAGAGTTAAAACCCAAAAGTTCAGGCTTAAATCCAGCCCTCACGCCCTCGCTCACCATCTCACCCTTACCCTCCCACCACTTTCCCCCTTCCAACTTCATATGCTGTTTGTTGTTTTTTTTTTTTTTCAAACCCACTGAGTCTACTTAGTGCTGTTTGTATGTGCATGCGTGTGGGACATCATTGGACTGTGGGTGGCTTTCCCATGCCCTGCATCCCTGCAGAAAACTGACTGCCTCTCCCAAAGAGTCATCAGTTTCCAATAGCACCCGGGTGCCCATCTCCCCCTGCCCCAGCATGCTGGGTTTTTGTCTGTCTTGATCTTGCAGAGTTTGAGCATGCTGTTCCTACTGCTCCAAGTTCCTATGTGCTGTGCTCAGAAAACAATGCCTCCTTATCATTAGCTACTGCCTCTGGCTCTTGTAATCATCTTTCAAGATAATCCCTGAGCCTTGAGAGGAAGGAATGTGACATAGACTTCCCCTTTACAGCTGGATGCTCTGCAGTCTCCTATTTTCTGCAACCGATCCAGTTGTGGGTCTCCACTGAGTTGCCAAAAAGAAGTATCTCTGAAAGGGCCGCCATCCTGCCTAGGGTGTGCTTCCTAGGCATCACTAAGCCGTTTGTTAGTGGGTCACTAACTCCAAACTACTGTGTGCTGGGTGCAGCTTGGCAGTGAAATATATTTGAATGGTTCTGCCAAGCCTTGCTCAGGTGGGGCTGGGAAGATAGGTGGGAGGTGGTGGTGCGGGTGGGGTGGGAGGGTAGGGGAGCTGACAAGGGTTAGAAAGTCAGTGTTGGAGAGATTCTGCCTTTACCCTCCAGGTTATTTGAGTTAAACTGACATCTAGTGGTTCCTGGTGGAAGCTGTAGATGAAAGAACAAGGCATTAAAAGAAATCTCTGGTAAGAGAGGTCAGGCTTGACCTTGTTCTAGTCCACAAGCATTCCCTGTCATCCCCCCCCCCCCCCCCCCCCCCCCCCCACTTCTCCAGGAAAAGCACTGTTGTGCTCTTGAGGCTGGGGAGTAACGTAATAGTCCAGTGATGTGGATTAAAAAGAAGCCACTGTGCTTGGGGTTTTGCCCTCACGCAGGCACACTCTCGCTGTGGCTGCTAGAGGTGTGCTTGTGGGCTGAATACACGCTAAAGCCTCAAGGACAGGAAGGTCTGGGGAGAAGAGGAGGCCAAGGGAATGTTGGGTAATTACACTGGAGGAATTCTGGGCTGCACCACCCTTCCATTTAAGGCAGTGGTTCTCAACCTTCCTAATGCTGTGGCTCTTTAACACGGTTCCTCGTGTTGTGGTGACCCCTCCCTCCACCCCGGCCATGAACACAAAATTATTTTAATGCTACTTCGTAACTGTAATTTTGATACTGTTACGAATCATAATGTACATATCTGATATGCAGAACATCTGATACGTGACCCATAGGTTGTGAACCGCTGATTTACGAGTTAGGGACAGTGGTGGTGGGCGCGTAGACAGTGGGGGCTGTCTATGCCTAAAGCCAAGAGAGACAGAAATCAGAAATACAGCCAATGGTTATTGTCAAAAGTAAACGGAGACAGAGTCACGTGGAGGAAAAAGCCCAATGGCAAACTTATTGACCAGTCTGACATCTCGAGTATAAATCAAGTCACATCTGTCCTACAGTGAGCTCCAACCTGCTCAAAGAGGTTTTTACTCCATTGTACACACATCCGCAGGTGTGTGTGCATACACATACACACACACACACACACACACACACACACACACACACACACACATTCCTAAGAGGCAGATGAAGTCGAATAAGCATGGTCACTATACACACAATGGCATTCTAAAAGGTGGATACCTGTTTATTCTGTACGGGTTCACTCGAAATGTAGACAGCAAGAAACTGGGGAGCACACGTGTAAAAACACCGAGACCGCTCCATTAAAACGTGACACTGGGTAATGAGGTGCTTTCTGTCACGAGCAAGGTTAAGCATGCATATTGACTCAGTTCCTACCTCTGTCTGTACCATTGACATTCGGTATGACCGCATTTCTGACACCAGCCCTAAGATGTCCACAAATTCATGGTCTCGAATGTGTTGCAGGAGCCTGTCCAGGGCAATGAAGGTTCCTGTCCGTCCCACACCCGCGCTGCAAAAGAGAGTTCAGGTGGCCTGTGAGTCACACCGGACATGTGCACGGTTGGAAATCAACTGGAGGTTTCTGAAGCCAACAGATAACAACAACAACCAGAGGAAACTGTTCTCCCACAGTGCCCTTCACACAACTGGGTCTTGAGAATGCACCGGGGGCTGGTGTTGCTCAGATGTCACACATTTGGTCATCACTGTTCCTTCTTTAAGGAACTTCCACCCCGGGCTCTCTGTTTTTGGAGAGCCACTCTGGATTTCAATGGGATGTCACATGGTACTTGGTCTTTGGAGATGCATATATCTAGATTTGGATCTTTATTTCTCTATGCTCTAGTTGAATAAAATTTTGTAAATCTTTGCATATCTCTGTTCTCATGGTGTTCTGCTTTTAAAATTGGGGTAATAACATCTATTTAAAGCTGAACATAGTGGCACATGCCTAGAATTCCAATACTCAGGAAACTGAGGCAGGAAAATCACTGCAAGTTTAAGGCTAGCCTGGGCTAAAGAGTGAGTTCAAGGCTAGACTTAGCTACAAATAAGATTATATGTCAAAAAAGAGCAAATTATAAAATGAGTTCTACAGAGTATAGTTATGAGATAATTATGATAAGTAAACTGTGTATACAGCAAAACATCAATTAATTAGAGATTTTAAAATCATAATTAATTTATGATTAAATCTGATCAAGGTTTTATGGGGAAAAAACCATGCTGTTTGTGATGGCGAATCTTGTCGATTTAACAGTTCCAGAACTGCCTAGGAGCCAAACACTTGGCACGAGTGTGAGGGAGTTTCTAGACAGGTTGACTGGGATGGGAAGACCCGACCTAAAGGCAGACTATGACTGCATGAGCTACGACCTTTGCTTGAATAAAAAGAATGCTGCCCTTCACCTTATTCACCTCTCTCTGCCTCACAATGTGGCTGCCTTGAGCCCTTAGCACCACGATGTTGTTCCACCAAGACTGACTAAACCCTTGAGCCAAGCCAACTTCCTTAAGCAGCTATTGTCAGGCACCATCACGATGGGGAGACAGAAGGGGTTACCTGCAGTGAATGATCATGGGCCCTTTGCTCTTGGTGGCTTGCTGTCGGACCATGTGAACAAACTGCAGGATGCTTTCAGCAGCATTTGCTGGAGGCACACCGTGATCGGGCCAGGCTGTGTAGTTGAAGTGCATCACATCCTGTGCCTCATCTGCCTGTAGGGGAGAGATGCCAAAGACGATGTGTTAGTCACCTCATCTACACTTAGCATGGCCCGAAGCACCACTGAAGACCAAGGTGATACTACATTCTACCCCTATCCGTCACCCTTCCCTTTCCAGCTCTGAGCACCTGCCTGGTACTAACCAGGTCCTGAAGGGAAAGGTTCATTGTAACTGTATAAAGCCTCAAAAGGTGGACACCTACATTAACCCTTATCTGTTAGCTAGTAGCTAAGAACAAGAGTTTACCCAGACCAGGCTCGACATACGGGCTCTACCATTTAGAATCTGCTTCTGCCCTGGCCAGTGCATTTTTGGAAGCTACTGTTGGTGTCCTACTTAGAGCTCTCTGCCATTCGAGTGTACCACTTTTCCTGCTAGAATCACTAGTTTCCCACCCAGAGACATGCTCTAGACAACGAGCTTCCCTGGAAAATCCCCAAGAGGTCACATTCATGTGCGAAAGCATCCAGTGCAAAAGTCCATTCCTGTATCAAAATGGTTCAGCACTACAGTGCCACCCAGGTCCCAGCATCCTCAGGGGGTCTGACTGAAGTGACTCTAGCTGGGTCCACAGCTGTATTTAACACCTTCCTTTGACCCCTTGCATATTTACCAAGATTACACTTTTTTTTAAAGCATTTATTTTGAGAAACCCTTTTCTGAGTTCTGATACTAGGAAACCTGATCGAAGACAGACTCACTGGGCTTCAGTTTCCGTGTGCCTAAAAAAGGTCCCTGGTATCAGTCCTATGTTCACTAAGTACATGAAGTGGGTGATGGATGGTGGGTGTCACAGTGATCAGAACTCCTGTGCCATCACTTCCACAGTCTCCCATCTGCTCAGTCATGTATATCCTTTGTCCTAGGGAACCTGTCATAAGTCAGTTTGTATATTAATGTTATTTATATTGGCCCATGCACTGAATTTCTCTTTAAGCCGTACAAAGAGCCATCAAAATAGAGACCCTCCACGATCGACTCCATTTGGTCCCCAATAAGTTAGAAGAATGATTTGTTCTCTTGTTGATAACCATGAGGCTGGTTCCCAAATCAGGTTTATCTCAAGTATCTGGCTCATCCCTCATCCCTCATCCTTCATCTCTCAAACTTGCAGCAACCCCACAACCCACTTAGTGAATAGAATATTCCAGCAAACCTTTGGAAGGTTTGAAGTTCGGGGTTATATTCAGGTAGCAAAGAGAAATGAATTGCAAAGAAGAAAACGGAGCAGTCTTAAGCAGAATTGGCATCTATATAAGTGAATCTATATAACTAATATGTGCAAATGCAAAGTAAGATTTCTAGAGACAAAGTGCCATCATGTCACCTATACCCACTGTCCCTTTGGCACCTAAGATCATACACCACACCCAGGCAGCATCAAGTGTTGAGAGGCTCTTGTTTTGGAGACACAGCGGAAAAGCTGTGAAGATTGTGGTTTTCCTCGCTGCTGTCTTCAAGGAATATGTCAGTGAAGTAACCCATCCATAATAAATTGTGCAGAAGGGAAAGCACGTGACACCACGGTGCCCAAAGTCAGTCACCAGGTAGCTTGGCTTGTCTAGAAAGGCTCCCAGAACAGGCCGGCTCTGTTCACATGCTGATCACCACATCGCCTCTCCACGTTCATATTCTAGTGCAGCCAATCAGAGAAAGTAGTCAGCTAAAGAGTACAAGCGGACGTGAAGTGAAGAAACATACTAGGTGGCCATTGTTGTCCCCACAGCTCTGAGCCAGGACTACGGAACCAGCAACAGGCTTTCAGTTGATTGCAAGGCTCAGAGTCCCTAGGAATAAATAACTTGTTGATAATTACTCAATTTAACCAGTCTCCGAGTATGGGCAATAGCAAGCAGGCGTTTTCCCTGTTTAAATGAGAAAACCCTTCAGTTTGAACTGACTCTGTTATCCTAAATTCTCTTGCTCTGATTTTTCTGGTTTATGTGCCTATATCTTGTTGAGAAGATACTTGGGCACTTTACACATGTCAATATGGAACAAAGAAAGAAAGGCGGGCATAGGCAGTTAAGGCGGAAAGATTGCTTAGTACAGATCGGTGTTGTTGGACCAATTTAGATTCTGCACGCTTATAGCCAAGAGAGGCCGCAAGATGCTGTGACCTCTGAACTGCCTTCTAGGCAAACACTGTTGGTTACCTCTTTATTTCTGTTGCTGAAACTCTTCACGTGTTTGTCACTGAAAGATGGGCCATCATTGAAGACCAAGGACAAGAAGCATATTATTGATCACACAATGATCTATGTAAGTCATCCCTGTAGAGGCAGCGGGCATGAGAACAGACCCTAGCTTGTGCTCTGTATGTTTTTTTCCCTTCCCTGCTCCCAGATGCAAACCCTGGGAAAAAGATTTGCTCCCTATTCATCAGCAATTTGCCCTGGTTTTTCTCACTGAAACAGCCCAGCAAACTCGGTTTAAATGGCATTAAGGTTGTGAACTATTGCCTCTGGCAGAAAGTCTATCGATTTGGGTAGTTAGTTTTTGAAATAGCTCGTTCTTGGATTTGTTCATTCCAGGGAGCCAGAGCATTTGCTGGGGGAATTGACAGTATCCAAGGGGAGGAAGAGATGAAGAAAGAAAACTGTAATGGCAGTGTCCTTAGATGGAGCAGCATGCCGGGGTCACTGAGGCAGGGAGGAAGGAGCTGAAAAGTCTCAAAGACCTGGAAAGCCTGAGAAAGGAGTAACACTGCATTCGAGTAGCCTTCCTGGGAAACAAAGAAGAGCTGGGCAATCCAAAAGAATGCGAGAGATAGAGCAGCCTGTTACACACTCACTGGGGGTGTGCCTGGATTTTTTTTCTGCACACCCCAGGGAAAGCTGCTGTTAACAGCTAGTAGTTAAGAACAGATTTATT
Organism: Acomys russatus; assembly: GCF_903995435.1. Taxonomy (NCBI): domain Eukaryota; kingdom Metazoa; phylum Chordata; class Mammalia; order Rodentia; family Muridae; genus Acomys; species Acomys russatus. The sequence continues at coordinate 60,066,751 of NC_067149.1, read as the reverse complement.
TCTTGTAAGTGGGCAGTTAGGGAGTGCGTGTGTTGCTATGGTGACGGGTAACCTCTGTTTACATGACGATTCAACACATAGTCACTTAAAAGGTCCAGGTAGGTATTTTAGTATTTTTAGATATTGTAACTATGCAGTTTCCATGGAGTCATAGACAATACATCACACATAAATGTGGATTGTGGTCCAACAAAAAACTATGAACACTAAAATTTGAATTCCACATAACTGATAATAATATTGCATGTGAAATAACCTTTAAATTTTTTTTCTTGGAAGTCTGGGTCTCATTGTACAATTAAGGCTAGCCTCATACTCCCAATCCTCCTGCCTCAGCCTCCTAATGCTGAGTGATTGATATGTGCCACCATGTTTATGAATGGCCAATGTCTTACGACATATTATCTATTTTTCCAGTCCTTTCGATTCATTTTCGTGAAGAAGGGACTCAGGATTTGCATGTGCTTTCCAGTCACAGGCTGCTTGGCTACATCTCCAGTTCTTCCAACATTTGAAAGCAGAGAAACCACTCTTAGCTGATGAGGGCTTTACAAAACAGGCAGTGGGTGAAGTTGGCTGTTCCATAGGAGCCACTATTCCATCTTTTGCTCCTTATCACTAGTGAAGGCTGTTTCTTTCTTTTTCTTTCTTTCCTTCCTTCCTTCCTTCTTTCCTTCCTTCCTTCCTTTTTGGTTTTTCGAGACAGGGTCTCTCTGTGTAACAATTCTGGCTGTGCTGGAACTTTTTCTGTTGACCAGGCTAGCCTTGAACTCATAGAGCTCCTGCCTCTGCCTCTCAAGTGCTGGGATTAAAGACATGCACCACCACTGCCCAGTGAAAGGGCTGTTTCTATGCAGGAAAGAAGAAGGCAAGAGGGCCTCCCAGTTTTGTTCTCAACAGACAGCCCATGCTAAGCGGACTATACTTGTCAAAACTCCATGTCACATGGGATGTTTCTCTAGAGACAGCAAATGGGATGACGTTGGCTGAAGTGAGCACTGGAGCCTGGCATAGACACGATCAACCATGCTCAAAGACTTGTCCACAGAGACGCAAGGCAAGGCAAACAGATCTTTCTGGAACTCTATATAACTTTAAGAGAAACATGGAACCATGATTAAGAATAAGTCTGGGTTCCAATCTTTAATTTGAAATGTACCTGAGTCTCCCACATCTTGCTACCTTGCTGTATATGTATATATATATATATATATATATATATATATATATATATATATATATATATATATATATATGATTTTTATTTTTAATGTATTCACTTTACATCTGATTGTAGCCTCCTCCCTCATCTCCTCCTCGTCCCACCCTCCCTCCCTCTGCCCCCTCTCACCCTCCCTTAAGTCCTCACAAATGGGGATCTCTCTTCCCCTATCATCTGACCTCAGCCTATCAAATCTCATCTGGATTGCCTGAATCTTCTTCCTCTGTGGTCCGGCAAGGTACTCCACCAGGGGGAAGTGATCAATGAGTGGGCACCAGAGTCCATGTCAGAGGTAGCCCCTACTCCCCAGGTTATGAGATCCACAAGGAGACTGTGCTGCCTGAACAGGGGCATCTAGGTCTTCACCATGAAGGGAGCCTACCATAGAGGTCCTGGGAAAGACTCCACCCAGTGGGGGATCAAAGCAGATGCTGAAACCCAAGCCAAGCTTTGAGGTGGAGCGCAGCTAGTCTTATGGAAGAGTTGGGGGACAGAGGGGACAAGAGTGCCACAAGGAGACCAATGGAGCTGACAAAAATGGGTGGGGGGAGGGGGCAGCTGTAGAGACTGATGCACCAACCAGGGACCTTGCTGTCACTCTTATCTGATTAAGCAAGTGATGAGAACACCTCCCTCCCTGGTTGTGGTTGGCAGCCCTGCACAGGTTTGAGATGGACCAGTGCAGCCTTTTCTTTCATTTCCTCTGGCTTCTGAGGACAACATTGCATCCAAACTCCCTTGATAAAAATAGGGAGTAACTGTCTCTTTGTCTCTTACAGGGAGCAGCCTGGCAAAGCTTGAAGTGCTCGTGTGTGTGTGTGTGTGTGTGTGTGTGTGTGTGTGTGTGTGTGTGTGTGTCCTGGTAAGTGATATTGGTGAGATGCAGGCCTGGAGACCACCCTTCCTGGAACTTACATAATTGATCCGGAAGTGTCTGCAGGCCCAGTCATCCTGCTCCTCCTCAGAGATCATCTCCACAGTGATGTCCCCATAAGCAATGGGTTCTTCTGTGAATGGCCAGTAATGGTCACATTTTACCTGAGGCAAAAACATGGTTTTAAAAACAAACAAACAAGAGATAATCCAGAGAGGAAATAGAGTCTGTGTTCACTGAGGGGTTAGCAATGGTCCTCATTTTGCAAGAAGCAAGCAGCCCGCCCCCCACCCCCAGAGAGAGCAAGTCCAATGTCTGACAGGCTGTGAACAGGGCAGGCGTGGCACACAGGCACACGGCTGGCCACACGGGTACACACCCTCCTTTTCTCGTTGCACTGAGTGAGCATGACAATGATATGAGACTTCTGCTGTAGCACCATCTTCCAGAAATCATTTCTGGTTTCCGGCAGCGGCCCCTGGGTGGCGATGTACTCCTGAGGCGAGTTGTATCCCTGAAAGATGAGTGACAACATGTACACTTCACCAGCCACCGTCACAACCAAATGCTGTTGGCCGTTCTGTACCTGTGAGGACAACTTGACACTTTGCTGATGACAAAGCTGGCCAAGGATCACGCATCTATGTGGCACGTCCTTGCCCCTTATCATGGAGAGGTAAGCAGAGGGATTAACTGGGTTGGTGTGATTTTAAGCTATGTTTTCGAAGGCCATCAAATCATGTCCACACCTTTTTATGACAACCACAATCTTTATGGCTGCTTGAAATGCACAGGTACTCTGCTGTAGCCCTTTAAATCTGGGTTCCAAACACGAGGGAGAGGCTCCTGTGCGTCATGACCTTCCCCTTCCTTCTTCGCCACTAGTCTCTCACATTGGTCTGAGTCTTTCCCTTTATCAAATAGTGTTTCTCAATCTGTGGGTTTGTGACTCTTTTAGAGGGGGTTCAAATGACCCTTTCACAGGGGTCACATATCAGATATTTACATTATGATTTACAGTAGCAAAATTAGTTCTGAAGTAGCAATGGAATAATTTCATGGTTGGGGGTCACCACAACATGAGGAACTGAATTAGAGAGTCAAAGGGTCGCGGCATCAAGAAGGCTGAGAACCACTGAGTCTTGTACTTTGAGTAGGAACAACAGAAACTGTCCCTGCTCTCGGGGCTCAGTTGTTGGGTAGGGGAGCTGTTACTTCTTCGTCTCACGTGCCCACGCTGCCCCTGTGGTCCTCCACTGCCTGGACTGTGTGGTTTTGAGCTTTGGGTACCTGACTTTTTAATTGATACTTACAGGAATATAGTTGGCATTAATGTAATCTGCTCCCTCCTCTTCATTCATGGAGACCAGTCTCACTCGGCTGAAGTCATCTGTGAAGAGCAAAGAGGAAAAGCACACTAAAACTTCAGAATGGAAGGGAAAATTGTCCTGACTGTCTCTGTCAAATACCAAGCTAAATCAGATGGCGAGGAAGGAGGAAATCTACTGTGGCTTTAGTTTCTCCTTTAGATCACACGTGACTATCTTCCAGCCACTCTTTCCTCAGCTCTTCTGTCTCAGGAAGAATCCTCAGCAGGGGCTTCGGGCAGGAACTAAAATATCATTGTAACCACGTAGTACGTAGTGTAAATGTATGACTCCCATCTCACTCAGGCACATTCAGAGTCCATTACCTTACCCAGAGAACAGAAGAACCATGGGTATTTTGAAATTAATATTGTACTCACTAGTTTAATTTTTTTGTTGTTGGACATGGAATTTAACATCTAAGGAGTATGTGTGTGTGTGTGTGTGTGTGTGTGTGTGTGTATGTCTGTGTGTGTCTGTGTGCTCACTTGTGTGTGTATTAAGAAATGACTACTAGCGTTAAGCAAACGCGCATATCTGTTATTCTGTTTGTGGTAAAAAGTGTGTAAATCCCACTCAATTATAAAACTTCCAGTGAACCACTATAGTCCTTATAGTATGCCCAGATCCCTTAGACTTATTCATCTCTACAAAACTAAAGTGTTGTCTTCTAAACCTACTTCTCCCCACCAATTCTCATTTCTCTCTTTTGTGTATTATAGTGCTATTGTTGACCTCCTTGATTTCAGATTTTTATCTTGGTTATTTTTCCTATTCTTTTCCTTTAGTTTATTCTGAGTTATATTGCTAACTTATTTTTAGAACTTTTCTTTATTGACGTATATTCACCCTATATAGTGTTGAGCGTCATAAGGAACATGCTGGTGTCAATTGTATTCCTTCTCAAATCCATGGCCTCTTTTATTTTGATTATTATTGTTACATATATAAATAGATAAATACAACCTACTGAGTATATTTAGTGTCGTATACACACACACACACATGTTGCTGGACATGGAATTTAACTCTAAGGTGTGTGTGTGTGTGTGTGTGTGTGTGTGTGTGTGTACGACTTGGAATAGGATAAATAGAGAGCTCATCCCTAGGGAAGACCAATCAATCCCCTCTAGGGAAGACTAATCAATCCCCTCTTTCTCGACATTAACTGCCTGTAGTTCTGTGCCTGGTGATAGGATCTATGAGAGTCTCCCTTATACGATAAGATGTCTGCTTGCGTTGTCCTGTTTCCTGTATTATTTAGGTAGCGATATTCACTCATATCCAGGTCCACTCAACAGGATCTGGTACTAGAAACAGAGGCGACTTCCCAGTGCTAGTGAGGTCATGGATCTTAGGGAGCCTTCCTCTATCACTTGACTAGACCAGAATAATACCTGTATTCTGAATATAATAAAATAACTATTCTAAATACCTGCCCTTACATCCACACATGAATGTAGCTCTTACTAGTCATCAAAGAAGCGTCTCCTTGCAGTAGGCAGAGACCATTACAGTAATCCACAAGCGATCAAAATACAGAGACCAACTGATCATGGGTACCCAGCCCCAGTGGACACATACAACTCCTGCACCTAACTGCAGGGGACACTGTGGAAGAAGGGACAGGAAGATTTTAGGAGCCAGAGGAACAGGAGGTCTTCTGATGTCCCCTAGAAATAGCAGGGAAGCTGTATGCATGCTGTCATAAGAATATGGATGCCTAAGACATGAAACAGGACAACGCACACACGGACACCCTCGCATAGGAGGAAGGCTTTCATGGGCCCTGCACCTCTTACCCAGTTCCAAGTGCACAGCCCTGACGTCATATGCATAGAAACAGCATTAAATAAACCAAGCAGGTTATATTTATGTATTTATGTATGCAACAATAGTAAAGAAAAGGAGGGCATGACTTTGAGAAGGAGGAAAGGGGCTGGAAGAAGTTGGAGGGAGGAACAGGAAAGAGGGAGATGGTGTGATCATATTTTATTAAACAATTTTTTTTAAATTGCTTTCAACTATATCATATATTGTGATCATATTTTCCCCATCACTCTCCGTTTTTTCCCCCCTGCCTTCTTTCTTTGCTGATTTTTGTTTGTTTTGATTTTTATTTCTTGATTTTGGGGGGGGGGGCGGGAAAGAGGGAGGCTGTGAAGCTGGGTAGGTGGGTCAGTGGGTGAGGAGCTGGGGGATGGGAAAGAATGTGATCAAGATATATTGTAAGAAAAAGTTTAAAATAAAAACATGTCTAAACTACTGACATATATTGACTTTAAGGTCATCTTTTGTTGACTCTTAGCCTAATTGAATTTCAGTGTGTTTGTCAATTAAAGAAAGGCTGTTACCGGCAGGGGCTAATCAGAAAAAGTACATTTTGACTCCTTATAGGTGTTAAATGTTATTATTTTAATTCTACCTGATTTTATCAGGAAACCATATGAAGAATAATGACGTCTTTGAAGAATCTTTGGTTTCCCTGTGCCTGTTTTTTGCCTTCTTTCCTAGCCCGCCCTGAGGGTAGAAGAGGTGGGAAAGTCAGCCTGTATGGCAGTTGCTGTGACTGCCCCACGCCTGCTGCTTTTTATTACAGAGTGCTAACATCATCTTAGCTCGCCAGGTGTGGGAGTAAGGCCAGCGTTAGCCGCCTTCCCTCTCAGGGAAGTCACAGAAAACACTTCACAGGAGCGCACATTATCTGATCCCAGTTGGGCTAAGCTCCTTTTATCCCCCCAAGGGCCAAATGCTTAGTCTCTTCTGTTCAGATGCAATTTATGTGAAGGCAAGATAATAAAATCTCCCTCCCCCGAATAAGATCAATGCCCTAGCCAGGTCCAGGAAGTCCCAGTGATGGCGCTGCAGCCCATACCATGCCTGAGTCTGGCTGGGGAGCAGTGAGACTGACCGAGCTGTGATAGCAAAGCTCTGAGCTTTGAAAGACTGGGCTGGACCGGGCCATGTCTTTAATCCCAGCACTCAGGTGAGGGCAGGGGCGGGGGGGGGGGGGGGGGGGGGGGGGGGGTTGTGAGCGGCGAGGGGGAGGGGAGGGGGGCAGGCAGGCAGAAGCAGGCTGATCGCTGTGAATTCGAGGCCAGTCTGGTCTACAAAGCGAGTCCAGGACAGCCAAGGCTACACAGAGAGACCCTGAAGACAGGGCTGGGGTGGAGTAGTGACCAGCTTACACGGCAGGATGTTTGTGTAGCGGTTTTTACATCGGTTCAGGGGAAGATCCGCAGCAAAGTGTGGGATATCCAGTCCGATCAACTTCAGCTCCTGCAAACAAGCAGAGAAGAGGCTTGAGGTTTCTGTACACAGCGTGGGTTGGATAGCTTACGGTTCACGTTGGACTCTGCTCATGAATAAAACTTCAACATGCCCTTGGTTGGCTAATGCAGCAGTTCCCTTTAAGAGCAGAGTGTGCCTTTTCACTACATGCTTGTCGGCTTGCTCTAGTCAATGAATTTGGTTGGGACTTAGGTGAAATCGCAAGTTCTCTACGCGCTTGCTTAGTGCGCTTTCAACTCCTGTGCTCTACCACCAGCCAGAAAGAGTTCATGGCCAGGAAGGCTGCCACAAGCCTGGATGAGGAGACAACTCGGGTCAGACCTGCAGCCTGAGGTAGAAGCACCCCTGTGAAAATGTATACCCGTGAGTGTGAAAATGAAACAGGCACTGGGGTTTTAAGGGTGTTTGTAAGCATGGCTAAGCAGCTAGGGCTTCTCACAGATCATTCAGAGAAGCAACACGTATGTGGAGGACGGGGTGTGGAAGGCTTGGGAATGCAACCCCCTTCCAGGCTTATGATAAGGGGGGCACCCCACAATGGGTTGTTTATATCATAAACCTCCCTCTTCTATGAGGAAATGTGGGTATCTTTTTTTTTTTTTCATAGACAAAAAGCCTCCAAGAAGTAGTTAAAAAAAAAAAAAAAAAAGAGAAGGTGGGAAAAGAAGCAGGAAGAAATGTCCTCAATGTAAAAATAGAGGATTAACAGTTTCTAAATATCTGCTGATGGAAGCCAAAGAATAAAGATGAACCAGCAGTGCTGAGTGAGGCAAGCCCTGTGCATCTCCTACCACAAGATGCATTAGTATTTTTCATGTATGCAGACAACTAGCGCAGTTCAAAAGATTAAATGACTACATGGGGTGTTTCAGCTATTTATTTTTGTACGTGTATGTGTGTGTTGCCATGCATGTGGGTGTGCCTGTGTAGGGGAGGCAGAGGACATTGGTGGCTTCCTCACCATTGGTCCTTCACTCCATTTGCTGAGTCAGGGTCTCTCCTGGCTAGCGTGCCATCATTGTGCCCCTAAGACCTCATCGTCTCGTCTCTGCCTCTTGAGTGCTGTTGTTAGTGGTCCGGACTCTCTCAGGGCCTCTATAAAGGTGCTGCTGATCTGAATTCCAGTGTGCTTGCACTTTACGCCACAGGATGTAGCAAAGCACACAACTTTCACACTTCAAGACCATCCTCGGTTGTTACTTTAAGGAATCCAAAGCTAGAGGATTACTCAGGAAGAGGAATTTGGGGATCTCTGAAAGATTTTTAAGGGAGGCAACATTTGATGATATTCCAGGCAGTTGAGCAGAGAGGCCCTATGCCTCTGCCTCTTGATTCCAGAATCATTTGCAAAGCACAGGCTTCAGGCGTCAAACTTTTGGCCTCTTTCAAGTCGGAGGTTCTTGCACGATTGCTGTCAACATGGATGAAACAACCTCAATGGCCCCAGGTTTTTCTTTCTTGTTGATGCTTCTGTTGATACTTGTTGAAGCAAAACTGATGAGTTTTGGCTTCTCAAGATTATAAAATCTTACATGGTTTGGAGTACGTGGTAGTCATTCTTAAAGATAAACTGGCAAGTTGATGCCTCAGCACAAATTTAAATTGTTTCCTTATTTCAGATAAAACCTTTGCACCAGCTCACTTAAAGCAGAGAGTTGCCATTGTAGCTGTGCAAGTTTCTGATGAAGGTTTCCCAGTGGCTTGCCATATTGCTCTTGTGAGACACATGAAAAAATCTCTAGCTTTGGAAATCTTAACCCAAATCAGCACTATTTTTTAAAAGTTAATTAGAGTAATCATGAGCTTATTTAAATGATGTTTTTCTTCCATTGATTAAAATATTTTACAAGTGGACTTTCTTTAGAAAGAACCATAAAGGATAATTTGTCAAAAAAAACAAAAACAAAAACAAAAACAAAATTTCAAAATACTTCTCTTAGTTCTTCATGCTGCTTATAAACTATAGGTCTTTCAGGCTCAAATTTCCTCAACCTAAGCTTGATTATTCCTAAACAAATCTAATAATTTCTCCATTCTTTGCTGGCTTTTAGTACTATAAAGTAGAAGGATTAAACTCAACACATGCAAATGTTGCCCTATGAATACCAATTGGGAAGCATTAACTATGGTGTGGTTATGTTTGTTTTTGCTTGGTTTGGCTTGGCTCTCTAAGGACTCCTTTCTTTGCCATTGTGTGGATAGAGTCACAACTTTCCTCAGCTTCCTGCCCCCAATTTGGACATAGACTAAATAAGACACTGGAAAAGGCCTCAGATACAAAAGAAAGCTTAAAGGCAGGCTGGAGAGCTGGCAGCGCGCTTGGAAGCTAATTCTCTGAGAGTGTTGCCTTCCCTTTTGCAAATGTCCTAAGTTGGTAAGGGCTGCTTAATTGGCGGAAGACCACACATGTAGCCAGATTGAACTGCAGCCAAGCAAGAGCTGCGTGCGCACTCAATTGGCTTCTTGGGTTTTGTGATGTAGTTTGTCTTGGAGTGGAAAATCACACAGGTTTCCAGTTCACTAACTGCTTTTATTTTTCTCTCTAGCCATATGGAAACCCTAGGGGCTTAAGTCTTCATTAAGATAAAGTATCAGGTGATAGGCTAGGGCCACATAGATCATTTTTGAATTTCTGTTCACCTGTTTTGCTTCTCATATGATCAACCCTAGTTTTCACTTGTTGGAGACATCTCCATGGGTAGAGTGGTGTTCACCACCGTGTTGTGTCCCTATCAGAACCTTTTTGTAAAAGCTTGCAGGGACAAGTCACTGTGTTTGGGGTACCAGATGACAAACCATTAAAGACTGGGTCAGAGTCTGGCTGATGCAGCTGTCAGTTAAAGAACTCTTGAGGCCACTGGAAACTGAGGAAGGTAAAGAAATATTTTCCCTGAGCCTCCAGAGGGAGACCGGCTCTGAAGAATCCTTAATTTAGCTCCCAAACCTGACAGTTTGGAGAATAAAAATTTGTTGTTTTAAGCCAAGAACACTGTGATAACTTGCCCAGGGTCTAATGTGGTCACCAAGCCCAGTGGCAGTCTATATTGGGCCAGTGACTGCTGGAGCATCCAAATCCAGAGGAAGAAAACGCAAACATACATACTCGTGTGTGTGTGTGTGTGTGTGTGTGTGTGTGTGTGTGTGTGTGTGTGTCTGTGCTGCCATAGCTAAACACCTCAGAGCTGTGGTTTTAATCAAAGTATGTTATTATTTTTCATAGTCATAGGTGCTGAAAAGCCTCAAACCAAGGTAATGACAATGTAGATTTCCTTGATAATCTTTGTCTCGTAAGCAGCTGCCAGCCCTGTGTATTCCCCTGTCTTATCTATGTGTGTGTGTATTGGGGGGGTGGGGGGAACTCACCATTTTCTCTTATCGAGGCACTGATCTCACCACTAGACTCCCAGCTCTAGGACTCTGTCTATCCTAGCAATCTCCAAAGGGCCTCATCTTCAAACATTGTCGATGAGGCTGTGCCTTCAACATGGATTAGGAAACACAGTCAACATGCCATCGTCGAAAACAAGCACCGCCTCTGTGTTCTGCTCTTACAGCAGTATTGTCACCAGATGACAGTACTTAGTGTTTACCTGGGATCAGACTGGGCATGAGAGGCAAGTGATCCACAGTGGGAGAAAAAGGGGAAGGGAAGGAGCAGAGGCACCATTTACAGCAAGTTAATGAAACAATATAATAGCATTGGTTATCTTCAAGTAACCATCAGCATGTGTGAAAAGAGAGTTAAGTTCTAGTCTAGCATGGTACTACCATCTGAGTCTCCTGGGGCTGATGGGACAATGTGCCACAAATATGGTGGCTCAACACCAAATAAATTTATTGTTTCATAGCTCTGGAGGTTACAGGTCTGAAACCAGAGGTGTTAGCAGGGTTGTATCCCCTCTGATGGCTGTGGTGGCTCCTTTCTTTAGCTTCTAATGGGACAATCATCAACAGCTGCCTATAGTACGACCCCTTAACTTCTGACCATTTTAACTATCTCCATTTGTCATGGTCCTATCTGAAAAGGAGATATCATCCTGTGGTAGGGAGATGTTAGCGCCTCAATGGATGTGGGAGGACACAGTTCAATCCATCACATGTACCTCAAGGAAAGAGTACGGTGCTTGTGTGAATCTGATGGGTGGATAACGGGAGGACAGAAACAAAAGAAATCAACCCTAGGGAAGTCTACGGTGGCTCTCAAGGACCTGGAGGCCAAGATGCAGCTCATAAGGGGCAGCACATAGGCCAAGGCCACCAAGGCCACCAAGGCCATGGTGCTAGTATAGGCTCTTGGAAACAGATTAAATATCTGGAAGAGAGGGGAAAGAGGAGAGAAAAGTCAAGGCTAGATCTTGTGTCCAAAACTCAATGAGCGTACTTGAGTGACATAGTCCAGTGACTACTGCAGACACTCCTCCAGAGAACAGGGCTGAGACAGAGGCTGAGATGGCACCACCATCGAAAAGCAATGGTCACCTATCATTCAGCATGTAGCATGTTATATGGCTTTGTGTTAATCTTTGTAGCCTTATTTCCAAACAAAGAGTATAAGGGCCTTTACTTGCCTTTTAGCTAATCACAAATCCCAGAAATAAACGGGAAGGCAAGGAGTACATGGAATGGCTTGAAAATGGCGCCACCTCAGGCTCTGAAGTCTGGTTCTTCAGAACCTCTCTTAGCAGAAACATCAGAAATGAAGCTGTCCTCTGTCAGGCTTCCATCCTCCTTAAGGAAAGGTGTATATTTCTTTCAGGGAATAATCAGTCTTTTCCACAGTTCCCAAATCAGATACCGAGTAAAAAGCAAATTTATTCAGTGGCTAGGAAGTAGAAACTCATAAAGCTGCATGTATGACTTACAGTTGTATTGGTAATATATGTAAATCCAGACATTATCTTCAATTTGCATAATGATTACAAATGATGCAATTTCTCAATGCATGTTTGATCTTTCAGTGTCAGTATGGAAATAAATTCAAGTGGTATAAGCATTCATATGAGCAGAGCAAATACTTGTTTTAGCTACTAGGTTTACCTAGGCTCAGCTGATTTGGTCATCGTAATACCTTCTTGAGGTACTGTTATAACTAAAAGCATTTCTCCTTTTATGTTTCAGTAATTATGAATACAAAATACTAGAAAACCTGAAGACTGTGTGTAAAGCTTAGGCATCTGCACAGAGAGCAGCCATGGGAGTACAATGCTTTTATAAAAACAGAAAAGAAATCACACTCCATCTGAGGACAATGTGGCCCGTGAAGATGTGAGAACTGACTGGAGGCTGTCAGGGAGAAAGGGAATAGAACCAATGTGAGATCTGGGTCCAGCAAATGCTAGTCCAAGACATACAGGGCAAGTGTGTACCATAAAAGTGCCGGCACTTCCCACTGACTCATGCACACACACTAAGCATGGTACCAAGTACATTACACATACAACTAATAGTGTTCTAGGAAGAAAGGTGTATGAAAATGCTTATTAACAGTGAAAGCCCTAAACATTCCTACAAACCCCTGCACAATGGCTGCATTCATGTGTCAGTTTGGCTAGGCTGGAGTGCCCAGTTATTTGGCCATGTAGCAAACTAGAGCTTGCTATAAAGTTGGCAAGACATGATAAACTCAGTGGACTCAGAGAAGACTACTGTTTGCACATTGGGTGGGTCTCACCCAATCAATTAATTGAATTAAGAGGAGAGGCAACTCCATCACAGAGGAAGGAATTCTGCTCCCTACTGCCTTTCGACTCGGGACTGCAAGCTCAGCTTTTCTGTGGTTCACCAGCTGGACAGCCTGCCCCAAAGACCAGACTTTCTGGCTTTCATAAGCTAGTTCATTAGGACAAACCACTCCCTCTATAATGCTGCAGGTTCTCTGCACACATTCCAGTGAGTTTTCTGTATAACGGTAGGACCCCAGCATCATAAAGCCTGCTGCACTGTGCTCCACATAAAGCTCAGTGTTTTTCATGGGCATACGACCAGCTGAGGACAATTCCTCATTAAACACCTTGAGTTAAATTTAGTTCCCCTGCCCTTCTTTCATTAAATACTGTTAGTAGCCTCCACCCAATGCATTAACCAAAGCCACTCCCACACATCACCACATTCCTTCTTGGGGACTGGCCAGCTTTTGCTCAGTGGGGAATCACTGATCTAGTTCAATGTACCAGTTCTTATAGATGAAGAAACTGAGGTTTTGAGAAGTGTTACCCTCAGTACTGACTTATTAATGGCCAAATAAATAGAAATATTTAAATATAAACACAATGTTATAAACTAAATTAAAATGTTCATTTATAATTGAACATATAATGCTGAGCACATGATAAATTGACCATTTAGTAGATAAAGTCTACAATTCTCTTTTACATATCTTTATGGTACTTGAAGTTAGCACATAAATTGTCCCCCATCTTTGCTCAGGGATATGGCCATCCTTCACTTGGGGCAATTTGGTCATGTTAGCTTGCTTGACAGACCTTATAAGACTCTTCTTTAGTAGTGCTCAGAATAGGGACCACGGCCCAAGCTTTCTGGACAAAATGCCCTTGTTAATTCTCAAAGCACAGGTGAGCAATAGAATATTTTATGGAAGGAGATAGGAGGTGACAAGAGGAAAGGGGAGGGGATGGGATGCTGAACCCTGAGTTTTCTACTAAGAAAAAGAAGTTGCCTTGCAATGAAAGATAGCAAAGTCAAGACCAGAGGAGAGCAGAAGTGAGAAATGAAGGGGCCTTATCAGAGGTCTAGCTCAAGTTTCCAGTCATCTCTGAGACCCACGCAAGGTTGAGCTACTCAACCCTTCCTACACGAATATCCTTTCAACAAGCCCCTTTTACTTAGGTGAAAGCTGGTTAGAAGTACATTTCATTTACAATAAAAGCATTCTTATTTTTTTTCCAAAATAAATGCCGCTACACTTCTAAATAACTATACAATTCTGTAACACAGTAATAGTCACACTCTGGCATAAAATGAGGGTCCTCAGCAGAGGTCATGGCCCTCAGCTGTGCCACCAACAGCATCTATGGTGGTTTCATGAAGAATGTCCCCCCCTAGAGGCCTGTGCGTTTGAACACTTGGTCTCCATTGGTGGCTCTGTTTGAGAGGGCAGTGGGGCCATCAGGAGGGTGAATTTTGCTGGGAGTTGTACATCCAGGGACAGGCTTCTAGATCTTTCAGTCTGGTCCCCTCTTCCTTTCTTTCGCTGCATCCTGGCTGCCAAGCCTACCTCGTCATCCTGCTGCCATGCCTTCCCCACAGGGCAGACTCTTTCATCTTAGAACTGTGTGAAAAAAAAAAACCCCTCCTTTCCTAACTTGCTTTTTGTCATCTTTTTTTTTTTTTTTTTTTTTAAATCACAGTAACAGAAAAGTAACATTTGCAGTGTCTCATCTGTAAGGAACTGCTCTTAGTCAGACCGGAGGCGTGGTTACATCCTCATTTTCATCACTGCCGCTGTGGCCATCCAGTTACTCATTTTGCAAAAGTAATTTTAGCTTATTAATATTTCAAAACTCCCCTCCTTCCAGGGACATGCTTTCTGAAATGCCACTCCTGCTGTTGACCCCCACATATAATTGAGGTTCTGTACTTGCGATGTTAACACTGGAGCTGATATCGATAATTTCATATGCACCAGCAGGGAATAGATAGCTTGCCAGGCCTTATTCAAAATGTATTGACAGGTGGCAGTTCTGGGCCTTTGCATTTGGCAGTGAATAAGATCCACATGTCAGTGAGTAACGGTTCTTGCCACCAAGGCTGATGACCTGAGTTAGATCCTTGGGCCCTACGTGGCAAAAGGGAACACTGACTCATGGAAGTTGTGGCATATATGTACACACACACACAGAGATACACACATACACACATATGCATACACACATACATACATACACATATACACATACACACATATACACACACACACATATACACACATACATATATGCATAGTAAAAGGTTTTTTTTTTACTATGTTAAAAAAAGGAAATGTTTTTTAGAGGTTCTTTTCACCCTCAAGCTCCCTGGAAGGATGTCCACACTCAGACTATTGCTGGCCTCTGTTAATTAAAACAGTTATTTGATGATGAAGAGAAAGAAGTGGGGAAAAAATGAGATAAAGCCAGCGGGAAAGAGAATTTAGGCTTTAAAGAGAAAACTAGAACATTTAGAAAGGTCACCATTTTCCTATTTATCCTGAATCACCGATCAGAGGAGCTGCTGTGGAGCCTGAAGCACTCGAGGCTTCCGTGAGCTGTGCGCCACGATGAAGCAAAGCAAATGCTCACGGGCTCATTTCTGCTTGTGCAGGCATATGGCCTCATACTCAGTGTGAGCTTCAAGGGAGAGGGGTGTGGATGGTGTCCTCCTCCCACTACAGGAATCATGAGCAACTCCCCCACTCCACACATACACCCAGGTTTTCAAAAGAAAGAATAACAAAGGGAAAGTGTTCACCAGCATTGCTTAGAATGCTAGCTTAATGACAGCCCTGCCCTAGTCCAGCCTAGGTCACACACCTGGGAGGCACAGGGGTGGATGCTGGCCATCCACTCTGACTGCAGTCTACAGCTCATATCATTTGAAAACACCAACGTCCCTGGACGGTTATTTCAATGCCAGGTGTCAGTTTGCTTTTAATCCTCCCTCTACTTGACTGTGCTTGATTTTTTTTTTTTTTTCAAAGATGCCCCTCCTGGTCCCATCTACTTACCTTTGAACCGGATCCTGTTCTCTCTCTGTCTCTTTGCCCCTTGATCTGGCCCATAGCTAAGGCCACTCTGAGGTCACCAGCTTTCCTTGCTTAGCAGTGTCTCACATGCTCTATGCAGTGAGCAGGGAAATGACCCCAGTGCAAACGTGACCACTCCCACACCCTGCCAACCACATGAGGGAGAAAACGCCTCACACTTACCTCAAACTGAAGAGAGAATTTGTAGTCAGAGTCCTTGGCCATATCCTTGATGTAAGAATCAAAGTCGTCCAGCTGAACAGGGCTTTGTGAAACACAAAGAAAGGGTGCTTTAAAACCAACATAACTGGCAGTATGCTGGTTAGCATGTGCAAAGCTTGAGCCTTGATCACCAACCTCAGAAGAACCAAGCAAATATGAGAGAGTCATGGAAACATACGGGGAAGAAAGTCAAGAGTCTGTCCCAAGGCCACAGGGCAGTAGAGCTCTGACAACAGCCCAGGCAGAGTAAGTCCTGGTTCAAAAGTGTTCCCACGTT
Organism: Acomys russatus; assembly: GCF_903995435.1. NCBI lineage: Eukaryota > Metazoa > Chordata > Mammalia > Rodentia > Muridae > Acomys > Acomys russatus. Next base: position 60,050,758 of record NC_067149.1, on the reverse strand, counting down.
AACCTTCTCTTTCCAAAACACCAGCTAGAGATGTGCTCATAGCCCAACACTCTAGTAGGAGCTCTTTTCTGGCTGCAGGTTGCTGTAGTGGGGCATCAATCTCTAAGCGGGATTTAACACTTCTGCGTAGCACCTTGTTATTAGGAAAGTAGAAATGTGTACAGTGAAGACAGACCAGATTTGTGGGTGTGAAGAAACAAAACCAAGAAGAAGGGAGATGGGACGGAAAAGGCTGGCACAGAGGTAGTATGGAGATGCAGGGAGAACACGTGTGTGTGTGTCTGTGTGTGTGTGTGTCTGTGTGTATATGTCTATGTGTGTGTGTGTGTGTGTGTGTGTGTCTATGTGTGTGTGTCTATGTGTGTGTGTGTGTGTCTATGTGTGTGTGTCTATGTGTGTGTGTGTGTGTCTATGTGTGTATGTGTCTGTGTGTGTGTCTGTGTATGTGTCTATGTATGTGTCTGTGTGTCTGTGTGTGCCTGTGTGTGTGTTTATGTGTGTATGTGTCTGTGTGTGCCTGTGTGTGTGTCTATGTGTGTATATGTCTGTGTGTGTCTGTCTGTGTGTATGTGTGTATGTCTGTGTATCTGTGTGTGTCTGTGTGTGTCTATGTGTGTATCTATGTGTGTGTCTGTGTGTGTCTATGTGTGTGTCTCTGTGTGTGTCTATGTGTGTGTCTGTGTGTGTGTCTGTGTGTGTGTCTATGTGTGTGTCTGTGTGTGTGTCTGTGTGTGTGTCTCTCATGATGGGGAGAAGGACAGGCAGGGTGGCTGCAGGCAAGGAGACAGAAAGCAGGGGTCTCAGAGTCCAGACCTTTATGCTTCTTGTTTCTGCCTGGGAGACATGTCAGATTGTCGCCCACTGCTTTGTCCTGTGACTCTCTGTTCCTGGATACTCTAGCCAATCCTTCTATAGCTAACACCAAAACCCACCAATGTTTTGGGCAACAAAGCCTTTCCCTTGCTGTTCACAACATCCCACCAAACGATCTGCTCTTCTTGGCCAGTAGGTCTTTTCCCATGGTGTGTGACAATACGCCACTTACTGATTTTAGACAGATTTTGGAAAAATTATCTTACTGTGTCCTGAAATTATAATCCACTCAAGACCGAATAAGATATTTTATCTTAACATTTCTTTTCAAATATCTGATGGAATATCATGTTTTCTCTTCTGTTAGCAATAATATCACCAGAACCACACTGCCTTTTTCAACTGATAATCAGTGTTCTATCCTTAGTAAGAATCAAGATTGAATCCTATTTATAAAGAATGTCTCACTCCATATATGCACTACAGAATTTTAATCAAGAAAGGTCCTGGAGATGATAATCTCCTAAGCCTCTGAAATCATATTAATGGATGCTTAATCTCCACTCACCGGAATCTTAGTCTTATGACTTAAGAGTTCAAGAGGTAAGTGAGAGCACAGGCTAGCTAATTATCTTTCCTGTTTATTACGGAGGACTTCAGAGGTGGTATTATTAAAGTATTAATTTTGTCATCAGCTAGAGTAAGAACCTTTCCCCGGAATAAATGTAGAATTTAAAAACATGAAAAAGAGCAGAGCCTTTCATTTACCTTTATGAACATATTAGATGGTCATGTGTCTGGCGTGCCACATGGCCTCTTTCTGTAAGTCCTAACAATCTATTCTTCCTAAGGTTTCAAAGAGAAGAGCTGATGTTTTTCCTGACACTGGTCCTGTGATAAGCATCTTTAGTAGTCTCTCCATCCCTGTGCATCAACGACACATGCTGTGCTTTTCAACACACACCCACTTCTTTGTTTTGTTCTAGGTAGCTGAACCGGACACAGCCTTGAGTTAACTGAGACTGGAATCTCAGGTCAGGGGTTACCCAGAGCAGACTGGCCCAAGGGTAAACCTGTGGGGAGTTGTCTTGAACATTTCATTGCTGTAGAAATGTGGGTGGCACAGTGGTTCTCTGGGTTCTGTGGAGTTCCTGGGCAGGTGATTCTGGTCTACTGTAAGAAAGCTCGCTAAGTATGAGTTGCAGCAAGCCAGCACAAAGTGTTGCTCCATGCTTTCTGTTTCAAGTTCTTTTTTGTTTTGTTTTTGAGACGGGGTTCTCTCTATGTAGCCCTGGCTGCTCTGAATGTGCTACATTAGACCAGGCTGGCCTAGGACTCACAGATAGCCACCTGCCTCTGCCTACTAAGTGCTGGGATTAAAACTACATCTGGTTCCTGCTTGAGTTCTTGCCCTGACTTCCCTCAGTAATGTCCTGTGACCTGGAAGATGAAACAAACCCTCCATCTTCTAAGTTTTTCATCCTGGCAACAGAAAGTCTCAGTTTGGAATGTTCAGACCCTAGGATAAAACTCTCTAAGTCAGTACCATGGACTTACTTGGTCAGTTTCCTCTTCTTTAAGCCATTTTTACTCCTGAAAATTGAAAAAAATACACTTACCAAGATAAAAAGTTGATTAATATGACTAAACATTAAAGAGCTAAAGAGCTTTAATTTTTCTTAAGCAACTCTATTTAATTTTTAATAAATACCTCAGATTTGTTAAATTAGTTTTCTTTGGTAAAAGATAACAATTTCTGATTAATTTTAAGAAACTCTACTAGGTCGCAAGAATACACCTGCATTTTATATTTCCCACTTGCTGAAAACTGAGTTATAGAAATACATTGCTGACTCCTGACGATTACCTTACTAGAATGTTTTATTAGTAAGAGAAGTATCCACTTCCCAATTTCCAGAGTCTATAGACAAGAAAGAAGAGTCGGGCAATAAAGAACAAAGGCCAAGAAGGTCGGAAGTTGGATCCTTAATCACAGACTACCTTTCCTGTTATTTCTGCAGGTGGTGTGAACTACGTGGGTGTGTGACTCTGCCAGTGGTGTGAATGGTGTGGCTGGTGTGGGCGTATGATTTTTGCAATTCTCCCATGTACGTATGCTTTTAATAAATATGAAGATAATAAATTTTATTTATGTTAAGCATAAATAAAATAAACTATACAGCAGGAAGAACCACAAGACAATCAGGAATTATATAAATGTTATATTCGTCGTGATTTGGCTATTTGTATTTGACAAACTTGAAGTAAACATTACTCCTATCTTGTTGAGTCTAAAATTCTGAATGAAAATCAATATCTATCATATCTCATTTCTATTAAACATCTTAAAACGTCTATTTAGATCTGAAAACATCTTAACCCCTAACCAACTAAATTTAATTCAATCCCATCAGAGACTTGAGAAGGAATAAAACTTAAATATCTGAGTGAAAAGGAAGTGCAGGTTAGCAGCACTTCCAAAATGAAAAAAGTGACAGAGATAGTTTGCTGCTTAAACAGTCACCCAAAACTCTCTATAACATTGGAGCATCATCTTCAGCCTTCTGGCCCAATATCGCTGACAGACATATTTGTGAGCTAGGAGCTATTGAGATCTTGCTTACTCTGTCTTGGCAGAGTTTGGCCATCTACTCTGCCTGCATCTAAGCTTGCCCATTTTTAGGCAGAATTCTGTCTGTGGTAGAAATGAGGACATTTTGCCCAGTGGCTTGTTTACCACATTTGAAACCATCTCCATAAGGAGATTCTTTGATGCTCATCATCTTCTTTGAGGTAGGCTGGGTGTTGCCAGAAGTTAACCTGTCTTGTTGTCAAAGAATCTTTAGAATAATAAAACCATCTTTAAATGCCATATTCTGTAGGTCTCTGAGACTTTTGAAGACCTTATATATCTCTAGAATCATATTTATCTGTTAAACCTAGGATATATACTCTTGTGATAAAAATAGACTAGTAATTGACATGACCATGATTTGATAAACTAACAGTTAGCTTGTATTACTTAATTATTCTAAGCAGCCCGCAATAGTGCTTTCAGGATATTAGAAGTAAAGCTTGTATTATAATTGAGTTGTATGGGCACAATACCTCATATTACAGTATATATATATATATATATATATATATATATATATATATATATATATATAATTTGTATTGATAATAATCTTAAATTTGAACTCTATACCAATATATCAAAATTAAACTTATTTTACATCAATGTACAACCTTCTATACCAATGAATTAAAAATAATCTTGTTTGTGAGTAACAATTAAGGCCTTAAGTTGAGGAGTAGATTCAATAATCTACTTCCTGTTGAGCATAGACAGTGAACACCATGGTGGGTGGTCAATGAAAGCTTATCATGTTGATTGAAGGGAAATGTCTTAAATTCCTATTATCCTCACAGTTTCATTTACTGAGTCAATTTTGCAAGTTACACATCTTGTATTCTTTTCTATTATATAGTTTTATATATAGCATGAGCACAGAAGCAAGGCTACCTGGGAAATGGAGGGCCACTAGCAGGAGGGGGAGGAAGGATGGTGAGTTGGATAAAGAGGTAAGTTTGTTCAAAGCATGTGATGCACTTGTGGAAAATATTTTCATGAGTGCCAAGAGCTGCTGCCTCAGCCAGTAAAAGGTCTTGCTGACAAGCCCGAGAACCCAAGTCCAGCCCTCTGAACTCAAGGTAGAAGGAGAAAACTGAAGGCTGTCCTCTGGCCTCAACATGTTCACTGTGGTGTGAACCTGGGGTCATAACACACACATGCGCACACACATGCACACTCTCACACAACCACACATGCATATACACTATACCAAGTACACACACACACACACACACACACACACACACACACACCTCACTGTGTTCAATGAATGCACACCAGTAAAAGGAAAGATTATGCACTATTCTCAAACTGTCTAAAGCGGGCTGATGACTTGGTCCTTGACATGGGCTTGTGGGATCCTGGGAAGTGATACTTGGGGATGGAGAGGAGGCAGTCACGTCGGGGGTCACAGGGAAGCGTCCAGGGCACTGTGTGGAGTTCCTGGGTTCAGGTAGTTTTTAATTTCTTTCTGCTTCCAAGTGAAGATGCGCCCTGCTTTCCTGCTTCTTTTCTGTTCCCCTGTCCCCATCTTCTTTGTCTTTTCTTCTTAGACTTTAGAAGAAACACAGCTCTTCCCCATCAGTTGAGGAACACTGATGTTGGACATAGCTGTGTCACTTAGGATGCCAAAACCTAAGGAAACTTCTGAGGGTCCTCACTTGGTTCGGCTCTCATGTAGTATGCTAACTCCAGGAAGGCTGCACAGCCGATTGTCAGCGCGGTAGGAAGCAGAAGGCCAGGGCAGGTGGCTGCAGCTCTATACTAGGATCTGGAGACTGAGTATAAACAAGAAACTCTTTCCTAGCCACATAGACTGTAAACAAAATCCCAAACAAAGGGGTGGGTGCAAAAGAGAGATGCTGAATACATCCAAGCAGAAATGGTGAGCTGGTACTCCTCCATAGCTAGTGGGGCAACAGGGGGCGTTGCTAGGGAGAGGAGGTGGGGGGGCATTACAGGAGGACCAATGCATATTTTGTTTCCTTTTAATCCCATTTGTTACTGAGTGACCTTTGAGCGTGATGTAAAGTTCCACTGAGTATTTTGCATGGCGTGCTGCGACCATGAGGTATGTGTATATGATTTGTGGCTGCTCTCAATGCTCCATTTAGATTCTGCTGAATCTGGAGTGTCCCTGTAAAGCTGTGGAGTACGCCAAGACTGAAGGATGGCAGACCACAGCCACGTGGAGAGCATCTCTCTACATTTTGAGTGCTGTGCTAAATGCACAGCCGCCATGAGTTGGGAGTGGAGAATTCATTTATGAACATTTAGGTTAAGGCTTTACTAGTAAGTCATACTGTACATGATGGGATAAGCAAGTATGCACAGGTAATGGTAAAAGAACTGAGCAAAGATTAGGCCTTCATTTTTTCAGTGATAAAGAATACCCAACCAACCAACCAAATGAGCATCACCCATCAGACAAACAGACAGGCAGACAAATGGACAGATAGATAGACACACACATATGCGCATGTGCACACACACACACACACACACACACACACACACACAGAGAGAGAGAGAGACAGAGACAGAGACAGAGAGACAGAGAGAGAGAGAGAATCATACACATTTTGTTTTTCCCTTTTTACTTATGTAAGACAAGGTTAAAATTCCCAGTGGCTTAGAGAAATTAAGGCGAATTCTTTCTAAATTCTTTAGTCTAAGAAAAACAACCACCCGGCAGTCTGTTCCTCAGCAGAGCCCAAGGCACTGATGACAGAGGTGTGGCTACGCGGGGTGTAAAATTAAGTACAGAATCATACACATCCCCAGGTTCATATGTGAGGCTGTCTCATCTGCTCAACAAAAGCCGCCCCAAAAAAATCTGAAAAAGGCCTTTTAGGTTGCACCCTACTCCAAACATAGCACGCGGCAACCATGTGTACGCTTGAACACTGTAGCTAATGTCAACCTGTGCTGAAACACCAACTGTTTAGGAGTTAGAGCCAAAGCTTGCATGCTTGAGTATGGCGTGCAGGTGGCTATGGGAGACAAAAGCAGCAGCAGTGAACTTAGGTCAGAGGAGGGGAAGCTCCAAGAGCATTAACATCAGGAATCCCCGCAGAAGCCAACCTGACAGGCCACTGGTGCCCATTGCAGACGCTATCACTTGGCAGAACTACACGATACTGTCTGACAGGATCTCTCCATTTCCCCTCAACCTTCTAGAGGTATCCGAGGGTGGGAGCAAAATCAATAGAAACCCATCTCGTCAAGAAAGCCTCACTTCTGGAGGAAGTTGGCTAATGCTTTGAAAGCCCCTGGGAGTGTAACTGTGCTGTTTGGGGCTGTTAACAGCATAGATGAAAAGAAACAACAAATGCTTCTGAGGGAGGCTTAGCAAATGCAAGCTGACAGAGGGATTCGCAGATCGAAGAATGGAGAGTGCAAGCTGTTTTCTCCCCCCTTGATGGGATGTGTGAAGGTTTTAGAATGTGACAACAGAGGCCCGGTCTCTTATCTTGAACAGTCTCTTCTCACCTCGAGGCAACTATTTACAGTCTCAGGATGTTCTTCTAAAAACAATAGGGCATATCGCTCCTCTTAACTAGGCTTTCACACTGTCCATAACGGTCCTTGAAGGGGCCAGCAGGACATTAAGGAAGACTCGCAAGTTGTGAACTATAGAAAATAAGAAGATCTGAGGAACTGAGAGGGGAAAAGGACAGAGCACTGTCCACAGCTTCCTTTTGTTTTAACCTGAAACCTATGTGCGGTGTGCACTCTACCGCTCTTTCCCCCGCCCCTCCCCCGCCCTGCCCTTGCATCCTCTGGGTAGGTAGAACCCCTGAGGATGACCAGCAGGTGTTCTGCTTAAAGGTAGTACAGGGTGAAGGTCCAGGTGGGATTAACATGTACCTACTTATACTGGAGACTGTCTGATGCTACAGGACACACTGAGTTGATGAGGACGAAGTCTTAACCTCAAAGTCACAGCAACCATGACAATGGCAGCGAGGTATTGGTGACCTTGTTTAAAAGAATTCCCTCTAGAATCTTTAAAAAAAAAAAAAAAGGACTGTACAAATTCTGTAGCAATCCTCGATACTGAAGAAATCCCTTTTCAGTTTCTTCCTTTGTATCTTGATATCATGAATAACATCACCTGTATTCCTTCTGCCCTCAAAGAACTAGAAGAATATTTGGCCAATGACTTCTATGCATAAATAGCTGTATAGATTTTGCCATCCCACTCTCCCCTTCCCCCTCTCTGTCTCTGTCTCTCTGTCTCTGTCTGTCTCTCTCTTTGTCTCTCTGTCTGTCTGTCTCTGTCTCTGTCTGTCTGTCTGTCTCTCTCTCTCTGTGTCTGTCTGCCTCTCTCTTACACACACACACACACACATACACACACACATACAGAGCCACTTACTCTATTCCATGAAATACTTTTATTCTTCCTTCCAAGTCTGCTTCTCTTTGCTGACATTCCAGGTAGCTGTTTTATTATTTACTACCTAAGCAACACACGTGTTAATACTTAAGGACAATGAATGTGTGTGTGTGTGTGTGTGTGTGTGTGTGTGTGTGTGTGTGTGTGATTTTTGTCAGTTTCCTTCAAGACTGGCTATTTTTCAGATGGCTTTGGGGAGAAAATAATTTTGGATTTTCTGGCCTAAGAATTCAAGTTCCTTATCATAATTAGTATCATTTTCATTACAGCATAGCAAAAGCCAAGAAGGTTATATTTCAAGATTGATTATCCATGCAATTTAGATAGTAAGAAAATAGTAGATTAAAGGAAGGTGCTTTTTCTCAGTTCAGAGGAGAGTGGCGACTTTCTGGGCCCGGAACCTGTGTTTGTTGTATGGTGGCTCGTGATATCAAGGCCTTCATTCTCCTTAGCGGCAACCTTTCTTTTCTTTTGGTTAATGATTCTTATCTTTAAATCATGTGTATATGTGTGTATGTGTGTATTGTGTACGTGTGAGGGTGTGCACATACGTGCAGGTGCATGACAAGGGCACTGTGTCTTCTGGAGGTGCAGTAAGGGCATTGTGAGCTGCCTCACTGTGAGTTCTGGGAACTGACTTTGGGCCCTCAGCAAGTGCAGCTTTAGCTTTTAGCAGGCAGCTCAAAGTTCTGTTTCCTGTCTCTGGAAGGATTATCACATGCTTCAGACTGTGAGGGGATTACAGAAGATAGCTGCATAGAGCAGCTTATGTGCAGTCAAGTACTCAATAGTTAGAGTTAAGGTTGGCATACAAGCAGGGGTCTCCAGATTTGGGGCGTCCGTCCTTTCTACAGTCCTGCATTTACCTTCTCGGGAATAAGGAGTTCTCTCATGTATGGGGATGGGAAGAAAAATGGGGTTCAAAGATGGGAAGCTAACTGACAAACTCTAAGAAGACAGATGACAAGGACACAGGACAGAAAAGCACAGGAGAACCACAGGAGTTTTCACTGAGAAGACACTGTAGACATCTGGGTTCCATTCACTGGCTCAATGCCTTTCCATCTGCTCCATCATCCTAAGTGCTACGAATCACATGAAATAACCAGCAAGGAAAAAAAAAAAAAACCAAGCCCCTTAATCCCATTTTGTTTACTTTCTGCAAGCTGACTGTTAAAGACTTTGTGTTGGGTAAATAGTAAAAATGAAATCACTTACCAAGGGTTAATATAAAATGCCAAAAGATAATCAGTCCAAAGACATGAAGGCAGCAGGGTTAAGAAAGCAAACACACTCCTACGCCTGTGAGCATTAATAAACAACAGATGCAAAGATGAAACCATGGTAAGGGTTAGTAATTCAGTTGTGAACAGATTATCAGTAAGTTACCTGCCAGGGTCAACTCATACCACAGTTAAATATTCTCCGTAGGCTTCAAACGGGAGGCTTGCAGGCTAGATATACTATGGACAGACATGGCTTCTATTCACACAAATCCTCACTGTGATCCCAGGTAGCTCTCAACTTATTTGACACCAATTCATCGGCTATTAGGAGATCTCTTTTTTTTATTCAGTTCACTGAGGATCATTGGCTGGCTGGGGTCTTATGTTTGGCCACCACCCCTTTCAACCTAATATAAGTTAAGAAGCCTGGTAGCAGGACATTAGCTCGTGTGAGTGGATAGAGATGGTCGGATCTCTTACGCGGGCTCCAGGATGGACCAGGCTGTGTGCCACATCCTTGGCAAGCTGAGCCACTCGCTGTACCTTCCAGTAGTATTTCCAACTTAAACTGTAGCGGGTTTTCTAACCCTATTCCTAAAGCACCAATTCAATATGCTACTTTGTCTCATTTGTTCTAAATCAGCAGGTCGCCCATGGCCTTGGGTTCTTCATTGGTTCTTATTAGGGTGGAAGTAAGGCACTAAGCAATTTCATTTTAGTTCTAGTTGAGATAAAAAAAAAATCTGATTGGAACCCAATTTCAGGTATTCACGTAGCACTCAAGACAGTGGCTGGAAAAACATTCTTAGATGCACTTATAGTTAGTGTTAAAACTAAAGGAAAGCTATCCTCGTGTGTCACTTTAGTGAGAGCAAATCCGCACTGAGGTGTTGAATCTCACTCCCCCAGAATACGCTGCTGCTGGTGAAACTAAGTTTGCCATAAGCTACAGGAGAATTTGCCTGATTTCATAGAAAGGTCATGAAGGAAAATCTTCTCTTTGCGTCTAGCTTTCCCAAACTGGCCTGTAAATCTTACAAATTGTGACTAGCCATGAAGTTCATCAATGCTTCACTGTCTAGGGTCATGGGTACAACTGGGACAGCGTCACGAAGAGCCTCATGCTACTGCTTTGGGGACCCAGTCTTTTAAAGGTGAGAAATGGGGCTGAGAAGACTCCTAACATACTCAAACAAACCTCATGTTTCTGAAATTGTCAGCATCAAGGGCTTATACATTCTCTTTCTTCATAACTTGATTGATCATATTTTAATAGGAAAACTCTATTCATACTAAAATTTTAAAATGACCCAAACTGCAACCATATCAAACAGAGTCCCATTTCAACCCTCTTTTCACTAACTAGAGTGCCTATCACCCACACTCAGAGAGGGAGAGTACATATTTTAAATAAAGTTGTCTGTGTGTGTGTGGGTTTTTTTTTGTTTTGTTTTGTTTTGTTTTGTTTTTTACTTTACTGAGTTTGTAGGTTGAAATTTCTGATCTCTTACATCTGTTTCATTAACATTAGCCGCTTTGGGTTCATTTAAACTCTCTTATGGCTGTCTGCCCCTCTTTGTTACCATTTACTCACTGTTAGCGGAGCATCAGCACAGCTGTGGGCCCTTTGCATGACTTTATTGGTCCCTTCCCCTCTGCTTAAGAGCTGTAGAGGGACCCACTCACAGAAGCCACTCTGGCCCATGGGAATCCACTCATTGATTGCCCACCGAAATAACGAGGGGACAACCAGAAGAAAATGACCAAAGCCTAAAGACAATGCAGTCAAATTGGAAGCCTGTGACCTCTGGCTAAGCCAGCAGGAGACACAAGCCAAGGTAATACTCACCAGCTGTAAGGGAGTTTCCCTTCCCTCTCCAGGGATGCAAAGTTGACAAACGTGCCTGCTCCACACTCCCTGTGTGAAAGAGACAAAAATCAAGGTGACTGACTGACTGACAGAGCTCTTTACCTGAGATGATCTGCAGAGCCCTTACCCAGCTTAAAACAGTGGGGGAGGGATAATGTGAGTTTTGTAATATTCTCTTTTGTATATAATGCCTAAATAGAGAAAGATTAAAAAAAAAAAAGTAACTGTCTACAAAGAAATGCCTCACAGAAACATAACAAATCAAAGTCTGAGCCCAAGCAGAGTCAGTCCACAGTCTTTGCCTAAAGGTGCCCAGGACTCTGAAATCCATCGGCAGGTCTAGTGCTGAGCCTCTGCCATTGCTCCTGTTTTATTGCATGCTTCCTCTAAGTTCAGTATTCCACCACGCTACTGTCATCTTGTCTACTAAATACAGGCTGCAGTCACCTCACACAAGAACATGAACTTTCCCTAGCTTCCGGGCCACCAGACTTTAGTTTTCTTTTTCCTCCACTGGCAAGCTCTCACCAGTCTCTTTCTGTTACCTACTTTTCTGGAAACCTCTCTCTCTCTCTCTCTCTCTCTCTCTCTCTCTCTCTCTCTCTCTCTCTCTCTCTCTCTCTCTCTCTGTTTCTGTCTCTCTGTGTAACATGCATGTATATGTACAAGGATTTAGGTGCCTGTACACATATCTATTTAGGCCAGAAGAGAACTTACACAGTCCCATTCTATAATACTCTTTAGTTTTTTTCACTTGAGAGAGACTTTCTCACTAAATCTGGAGCTGGGCTGGTTACCAGAAAGCCCGCAGCATCTTATTCTCTCTGCTCTCCACAGTGTGTGTGTGTGTGTGTGTGTGTGTGTGTGTGTCTGTGGTTGGCTACGGAACCTTACCTAGATTTTCATGTAGGTCCCTTGGATTTGAACTCAGGTCTTCAGGCTTGGGCATCATGCACCCTTACCCACCAAGTCATCCCTCCAGCCCCTCTTCCTGGAGTGGTTACCATTGGGCTGCACACAGCCTCATCCAAAGTGTTCTCTCCCCCGCTGCTCGCTCTCTCTCTCTCTCTCTCTCTCTCTCTCTCTCTCTCTCTCTCTCTCTCTCTCTCTCTCTCTCTCTCTCTCTCTTCAGAGCCAGGGTTTCAAGGCCCTCTTCTCTTACAGATGGATGTCCTCTGAGTTCCACAACTCTATTGCTTTAATACCATATATATGCAAGTACGTTTACATTTCTCTCTTTAGCTAAGATTGTGTGCTGGACATCAGGATTGCAGAGCCAACTGTCTCCCCCAAACCTGCATTTGCAGCGTCTCAAATCCTCTCTCCCAAAAGTGGGATCTCGATGTCCCCTGACTGACACATATGCCTGCTGCCCTCTCTCTCTCTTGCTGATGGCAACACTGCCCTTCCTGTTGTTAGGGAGCAACCCCTGTGGCTATCCTTCATGCATCCCCTTTATATATGGGGGTTCTCAGCCAATCCATGGCCTCTGTTTTCAGGGAATAGGCAGAATCTGGCCATGTCTTCCCTTTGCTGCTAACACTCGGGAGTAGATATTACAGTGTTTTTTTTCCTAGAGCAGTAGTTCTCAACCTTTCCAATGCTGCAACCCTTCAATACAGCGCCTCATGCTGTGGTGACCCCCAAATATACAATTATTTTCATTGCTCCTTCATAACTGTAATTTGCTAGCCTTATGAATTGTAATGTAAACAGCTGATATGCAGGATATCTGATATGTGACCCCTATGAAAAAATTGTTCCACCCCCACAAAGGGGTCACAAACTGTAAGTTGAGAACCACTGACCTGGATACCCCTCCAGCTCATGTGTTCCCTCATTTCATCCCTCCAATGAAGCCTGTTTCCTTCCTCAGAGTGAAGGCATCAACACTCATCAGATCCCACTAATCTGCTTCACACTCTGCCCTGGCTGTGTGTTTCAGTCAGAGTAGAAGCCGAGGGTGCTGCCATGATTTCTGGAGCCCTGTGTGACCTGCATCACCATTCACCCTCCCCTTTCCCTCCTCTGCTTTCACTGTACTGGCCTTTCAGCTAGTCTTTGAGTGCATTAGCTATGACTTTGCGGCAGGGCCTTTGCCCTGAGCATCCTTTACAGAGGGTGTGTTGTTCCCACAGATACTGTTCGCCATCCTCGCCATGCCTTGCCAGCCTCTGCTTTAAAGGCTCCTAGTGGTACCCACCCGCCTTTCAGGGAGTCTCCATATTCTGGCACTGCCAATCTCCACTATTTTCTACTGTGACCTTCTAACACACTATGGGGCTGTAGTTTTGTCTCTTCGGTGTTTTTCTGTCTCCCCTGTGGCAAGGCAAACTCATCAAGTGTTGCCAGGGGCAGATGCAACCATACACTCAGCACTCAGGGCAGTTGCTACATAGCAGGTGTCCTTAGGATTTGCTAAGCAGATGAATAAAGTTTTGGTGACCTGCACAAGCTCAGAGAGTTTGTAAGTCCAGACCTTCCTTGAGGAGAGCAGTGCTATCCTCCTGTAGCCCTATGTCCAATGCCCCTCACCATCCTAAGAGTTATTGCAATGCTAACTTTAATAAGCTGGTGGCTGTATTCTTCACAGGTGACCATTAACTTCTATTGTGATGCTCCACTGTCATCCTTGTAAAACTTGTGTCAGTTTGTCATTAAACAGATCTACTCCTATTTTTGTTGCTAATTGGATTGTAAACTCCTACTGGACTTGATGTCTTTCTATCTGTCTGTCTATCTATCTATCCTTTCTCTCTCTCTCTCTCTCTTTTTTTTTTTTTTTTTTTTTTGGTGTGGACAGGGTCTCACTCCATATTTCTGGCTGGCCTGGAACTCATTACATAGACAAAACTGACTACAAATTCATAGAGATCAGCCTGTCTCTGCCTCCAGGGTGCTGAGATTAAGGGCATGGGCTACCACCCCAGATTTATTTTTAATATACCATATAAGACATTGCTTAAATCATGATGAGAGGACAAATTAAAAAAGATATCAATTTGTAATCCAGCTGGCCAAATATACAACTATGCATTTGAAGCACATTTCTCAAATGCAGCGGTTACCAAATGAGCAGCAATGTCTTTCAGAGCACTGGTAGATTATTCTGGCAATGTGAAGAAGGTTGAGAATGTGTGTAAAAAAATGACTCGAGGTTTATCACAGTGGTAGAGTGCTTGCCTGCATAGCACAGGCCATTGTCATGATGATCATCATCACCATCATCACCATCATCACCATCATCATCATACCATATGTATGCGCACCTGCGCGCATACGCGCGCGCGCGCGCGCGCACACACACACACACACACACACACACACATACACACACACAAATGAACAACAGCTCTTTTCTTACCTAGCCATCTGCAGGTGTTTCCTTCGGAGAATGACAAGGGTCACTAACAGCAGTCCAATTAAAAGTGTGCTGAGGATAGCCAGCACCGAGATCACCACCACGTTAGGGTTCACCTCTGTAACTAAGAAAGGAGCCACATGTTGCTACAGAGTACAGGACATGGACACTGACAGCCATTCATAGCCTTTCATCTGCCCTTACGGACATTGAGTTTATAATGAAGATGATAACTGCAACAACCACGTTTGTCTAAGGGAACCATCGCCTTGTCTTCTTGCAGAGCTCTGGAGGTTGACAGATGGCCCTTAGGTCTATGGAGAAACTGAGTCTGTTTCCTAGGCCTCCCACACGCAGGACACCCTGTACAGAAAAGCTTCAAGTGTGAGAAGGATCAGTGGCATGGCTCACAACCATGGTTTTTTGAAACAGGGTTTCTCTGTGTAGCCTTGGCTGTCGTGGACTCACTTTGTAGACCAGGCTAGCCTCAAATTCACAAAGATCTGCCCATCTATGCCTCCTGAGTGCTGGGATTGAAAGCATGGGCCACCATGCCCAGCCACAGTTTTCTTGCTTTAGGTACGAATTGTAACTACTATTTGACCAGGGCAGCCAAAGGCTAGTACAGATGAGAGTGCATTTTAGATTATGTTGAGGATTCTAAAGATGGTGGCCTTGGTGATTTCGCTAGCCTTTTGCAGCAAACAGTAAGGCTTTCTGTATTTTTACTTCTAATTTTCAAAACAACCTAAATGGAGCTGGAAGAATGGTTCAGCAGTTAAAAGCACTAGCTCCTTTTGCAGAGATTTGCTTCTTAGCACCCATGTTTGCTTACAACCATCTCTTTCTTCAGTTCCAGGGGATCTGATGTCCTCTTCTGACCTCTGGTGCACCAGGCATGCACATGGTGCACAGACATAGTGCAGACAAAACTATCATACTCATTAATATAAATATATGATGAACTCAAATAACCCAAATCTGAAATTCATATACTGTTATTCTATATTTACAGATTTAAAAAGACTTGAAGATAATATGCAACCTTTTCTAAGTCACACATTCTAGCCAAGTGCACTTTGTACTGGAGTCAAGCACTCCCTGACCCTAGTTTGGGATATTTTCAGAGAAAGACTGATTCCATGAAAAACAACAACAACAACAACAAAAACCAAAACCAACCAACCAAACAAACAACCCTCCAGGTTATGAATATTTAGAAGAAAACACTAAAGAAAAATGCAGAATCTCCCAAAGACCACATTGCCTTAATCTGTATACTTACCCATTGTGGAGACAGCTATGAATGTGGGGACACTGGGGCTGTTGTGGCTGAAGCTGGTGACGCTGCAGTTGTAGGCAGTGGCGGGGAGGAGGCTGGAGATGGTCACAACATGGGTGGAAACAGCTATCGGTTCCTTGGGATGTAGAAGACAAAACACGTTTCGTGCCATCCTCGTTTTTGTTGTTTTAAAAACTATTTTTTTCATATCAAGGAGGTTGGACACAGAGTAAAAGCAATTAAAAGATGAAAAAGGTTAATAGTGAGAAATCTTTCCTCTTTTTCTATTCCCTTCCTACTCTGCTCTGTTTCATGGGAGCAGCCGCCATTACTGCATGATTTTCTCCTTGTACATATTCGATGGAGGTATAAAAGAAAAAGTCATGGTGGACAGTCATGAATGATGACAACAGTGTACACGCTACTCTCCTTGTTTTTTTTTTTTAAACTTGAATATCTGGTATCTTTTGCTGTTCTTACTTTAAGTTTATAATTAAGCTGTTTCATCCTCTTTAAGCTAATGAATGTAAAACCATGTGTGTGAATGGTTGTCTGTCTGTGTGTCTGCATGGGTACCACATACATTCAGTGCCTGCAGAGACCAGAAGAGGGCACTGTATTCCCTGGAACTGGAATTGCGGACAGTTGTGAGCAATTGTGTAGGTCCCGGGAACCAAACCTCAGTTCCCTGCAAGAGCCTCAGGTGTTCTTAACCCTGGAGCCACCTCTCTAGCTCCCATTTTACCTCGCTAAGAAGTGCATACAAGTCCATCAAAGGTTCCCACTTTATCTCACCAGCCTCCTACTGACGAAGGCTTAAGTGGCCCTTTATTTCTTTGTGAGGTGTTGCAAACAATGCTAAACAAACACGACCTTGTACACGCAGGAACGATTGTGTTTGTGTAGCCCCTTGTTGTATTTATGTATGGCTGTGTGTGGTTGATACTGGTCATCCCTTGCTGTGTTTATGTATGGATGTGTGTGGTTGATGCTGGTCACCCCTTGCTGTGTTTTTGTATGGATGTGTGTGGTTGTTGCTGGTCATCCCTTGCTGTGTTTATGTATGGATGTGTGTGGTTGATACTGGTCATCCCTTGCTGTGTTTATGTATGGATGCATGTGGCTGATGCTGGTCATCCCTTGCTGTGTTTATGTATGGATCCATGTGGCTGATGCTGGCCATCCCTTGATGTATTTATGTATGGACGCGTGTGGTTGATGCTGGCCATCTTCTTGGCAGGGCCTGGAATTATCTACGAGATGGGCTTGGTTAGGGTAGGTTAGCCTCCAGGTATGTCTGCGAGAGGTTAGTGTGATTGGGTTAATCCAAGTAAGGAGACCCACCCCGAAGGAGGGTGATGCCATTCTTAGAGCTTAGATCCAGGACCGCATAAAAAGGAGGAAGCTATCTAAAAAAAAAAATCATAATCCTCGGCCTCTTGGGCTTGCTGACACAATGTAACCAGCGGCCTCCAGCTCTTCTGCCAGGACTTCCCCACCATGGAAGACTGTACCCTGAAACGATGAGTCGAGAGAGACTCTCCTGGAAGTTGCTTTTGTTGGGATATTTTATCACAGCAACAGGAACAACTAAAACACCATGTATGGCCACACACACACACACACACACACACACACACACACACACACACACTGTGTCTGAAAGTATGTAAGTGCATATACTCATCATTCATCCCCAGCAGTTGAATTAGTCAGTCATAAAGTATACCTTTTTAATACTGAAAACTATTAAAAACCAGTCCTCCCCAGGCCAGCTTACATGCTCAGCATTGCTGTATGGTGATGACTGCTCTCCTGATTTTTTTTTTTTTTTCTGATGCAGCCCATTTGTCTGTAGGCTTTTCCAATGAAAATTGTGTCTAGTAGTTTTATTTTGCATTTCTTATCATGAAGGAGGTTATAAATGTTTCATGTTGAAGGATCTTTAGTTCTTGTTTTACTATGTGTTTGCTTTGTCTTTTTTATTTGAAGTGGATCTTTACATATTAAAGACCCTACCTGCTTGTTTGCAGTCTCTATTTTATCACACCCACCCAAAGCATGATGACAGTATGTGCCCCAAGCAAAATTAGCCCACTTTTAAGAAGAGTAAACTGTATCTCTCTCTCTCTCTCTCTCTCTCTCTCTCTCTCTCTCTCTCTCTCTCTCTCTCTCATACACACACACACCCACTCTGCACAATTAAAAAAAGTGAGCCTGCATGACACTCCTTTTCAAAATATGATTCTGAAACACTATATACAGCCTAACAGGATGGAAGCCAACAGCACCCATCCCACCCACCACCTTGTCTAGAAAAGAATTACAGCAAGGAAAGAAAGACTCTGGCTAGAGAACTAAATTGCAGCAGGTAGCTGACTAACCCTGAGTCTCTAATGGAAGGCATCACTATAATTACAGAGGAGAAAACCCATTCCTGGCAAAATGGTTATTAAAAAAAAGGGTTCCTAGAACAGAGACAACTTAGCTACTCAACACAGATCAAAAGAGTTGAACTTGTAGATGCTGCTATCAAGGGGGCAGAGGAATCAAAGCAGATTATCGCAGCAACCAGTCTGAAAAGATTTGTCCTTCCAGCAATCCTGTCCTTTCTTCTGGCACAAAACCTTCATTTATTGAAAGAGCATCAATTATTTATGTGGGAAGACTTGCTCTAGCTCCCCAACCCCACCCCGCAGCAGTGTATGCATCCCTCACTGACCTGCCCTTTTCCCTCCCCCCTCTGGTTTTAAAGTTCCCTTTCATTCATTCTTTCTTTCTTTCCGTCTTTCTCCTTCCTTTCCTCCTTTTCTTTGTGACTTTACTCCTCCCAGAGCTGAGTGTCTGCCTCTGCCCTTCATTGTGACCTGGAGAACAATAAAGTAGCTTATCATTTCTGCTGTTTATGAGCCCAAAACGTTAGCAATAGCCACATTTCAAATTTTTGCCTTTTAAATTAGTTCCACAATATATAGCTCCTTGCTGAGGATCTTATATTTTACTTATTTCTACATTTGTATAATGATGGCTTTTTAAGTTTAAAATATTTTTTTAAAAAATAAAAGAATTTACAAATAAGGGAAAAAGGAAAAAAAACTGCAGGCAAGAGTTGGTTCTCTAGCATGCCTTTCAAACACTGGCCGACTAGTTCTTAACTGCTAAATATACTGTAGATGGTATGGGCCTCATGAGTATAGTCCACAAACACTGTCGATTTCTATCTCTAAAACCCAAAAGAACAAGCAGACAGTTTCCATAGCTAGTCGTGGCATGAAACAGAAGTTTTAGTTAGCTCCATTAGGCTTAATCAAAAGCAACTCAGAAAGAAAGAGGTGGTCCATACCTGGACTTTGGCACCGCGGCTAGAGCCATGCTGTTGACAGAGGACCTCGAAGAAATCAGCAACGCCTTCCTCGACCCACAGCAGGGTCACCGACGTCTGTGTTTTGTTCACTGCGAAGAGTGATTTTGGAGGGGCTGGTTCTGAGGGAAGAGAAAAAAAAATTTAAAGACCATATATGCTCTTTCAGTAGTGCTCAGATGGATGCCCTGAGAACTCACAGGTAGGTAGATGAGCGCCTGTGTTTTGTACTGCTTTTGAATAAACCCACCCGCAAAGCACATCGTCTACACCCAAAGGCGAATGTTCTGTGTGTTTCCCCCACTTGTGTTTTCAACTTCTCCTTTGGACACTTCTGTTTTCTGCTTCAGCTTCATAACCAGAGTCTATTAATAGTTTCTGTGTCACCATCCTGGAGTTAGTATTGTCCTGACAACACACAACTTTTTGAACAAGACACAGAAAAGGATGAAGAGGAGGATGAAGAGGAGGAGGAAAGAAAAGAGGGGCTCTTCTTTAAGATGATGAAGTTTTGGCCTTAACCTCAACCTGCCTTCTTCCTTTTTTTTTTGGATGCTACTCTTGGGTCAGAAGACTGGATTCTTGAAACTTTAGTGAAAAGTAAGAGAGATAAAACTAAATAGATAACTTTTTTCTTTGGAAAAGGATGATAGAAAGGAACCAGATGCTTAAAAACATGTTAGAGAAAAAAGATTTATCATGTACATTTAATTTTGGTCAATAAATTAACCCATTAGTCAAGGGCCTCACCTCATTGTATCTGGACAACTTTCTGTTCTTTTCCAGTAATTCAGTTACCAGCTTAGTTGGCTTGGTCCTATCTCCCATTTCTGAATTTTTCCTTCTCTACTCATGCTCTTGTATTGTGGATGCTGTGTGTTGGGTGCTGTGTGGTGGGTGCTGGGTGGTGATGCTGTGTGGTG
This sequence comes from Acomys russatus, assembly GCF_903995435.1. Taxonomy (NCBI): domain Eukaryota; kingdom Metazoa; phylum Chordata; class Mammalia; order Rodentia; family Muridae; genus Acomys; species Acomys russatus. Next base: position 60,030,885 of record NC_067149.1, on the reverse strand, counting down.
GGTCCTGTGTGTGGATGCTGTGTGGTAGGTGCTATGTGGTGGGTCCTGTGTGGTGGGCGCTGTGTGTTGGGTGCTGTGGGATGATGCTATGTGGTAGGCACTGTGTGGTGATGCTGTGTGGTGGGTGCTGTGTGGTGATGCTATGTGGTGGGTGCTGTGTGGTGAGCGCTGTGTGGTGGATGCTGTGTGGTGAGTGCTGTGTGGTGGGTGCTGTGTAGTGGGTCCTGTGTGTGGATGCTGTGTTGTAGGTGCTATGTTGTGGGTCCTGTGTGGTAGGTGCTATGTGGTAGGCGCTGTGTGGTGGGTGCTGTGTGGTGATGCTGTGTGGTGGGTGCTGTGTGGTGATGCTGTGTGGTGGGTGCTGTGTGGTGATGCTGTGTGGTGGGTGCTGTGTGGTGAGTGCTGTGTGGTGGGTGCTGTGTGGTGATGCTGTGTGGTGGGTGCTGTGTAGTGGGTCCTGTGTGTGTGGATGCTGTGTGGTAGGTGCTATGTTGTGGGTCCTGTGTTGTAGGTGCTATGTTGTGGGTCCTGTGAGGTAGGCGCTGGGTGGTAAGTACTGTGTGGTGATGTTGTGTGGTGGATGCTGTGGGATGATCCTCTGTGGTGGGTGCCGTGTGTTGATGATGTGTGGTGGATTCTGTGTGGTGGGCGATGTGGTCTTTTTTTCTAGACTGTCCACTATATAAACTGCTAAGCTTGCAGTCCTGGTCTGATGCTGGGTTCTTGTCTTCTGGCAGATACCCTTGACATTGCTTACTTGAACATACTGTAATTTCCCCTTCTAAGTTGAACTGGCAGTGTGCTCTCCCACCTGCACCTCCCTTTCTGATAGCCAGGGCTCTGCTGTAGATCTTCCATTGTTGATAGTTAGATTTTTTTTTATACTTTCTGCCACATTCTCTTGAGTTTGGACCTTAATCCTGGATTTTAACAGTGCTTGAATGTCCTGTAAAGCCCTTTCAGGTCTTTTCTGGTCAGGTTTGGACTCCTTTTTAGATTATCAAAATTATGGCCTGGTAAGCAAACAAGTATTTTAAAATGAGAATCATTACAGGTGGCTTGAGCTTGAAAGAGTTATTTTCCCATGGGAAAGTGACAGGTTTAGGTGAGAGAGCTAAAGGGGAGGAGACAGGAGTCAGCATTGGACAAGTGAAAATCCCAGGATACACTAGGATCTCCTTTTCACTGGCAAGCTTAACCCACTCCTCCAGGGAGGGTTGTGCCTCATTTCTCTTCTGAAGAAAAGAGGCAATTGACCCTCAAGTGTCAGAATTCATGGTGTCCACTCCCATTCTTCACTGCTGACAGAACTGAGGGTTGGATGTAAGATCTGCAGTGATCTGTACCAACTTAAAATTGGGACCTTGAGAGCAAGTGTGCATGGTTGGGTCAGAAACAGGTAACCTTAGGCTTTACTTTTTCTGCTCTAAGACTACATATTACAAGGCCTCTCTAGGTAGCATGCACCTGTAATCTTGGCACTTATGGTATGGGAACAGAAAGACCAGGAGTTCAAGGGTGGCCTTAGTTCCACAGTGAATTTGAGGCTAGTATAGGTTATATGAAAACATGTCTTAAAAATCAGCCTAACAAAAGCAAACAGATTAAAAAAAAGAAGAAGAAGGAATTGGCCGGGTAGTGGTGGCACACGCCTTTAATCCCAGCACTCGGGAGGCAGAGGCAGGTGTATGTCTGTGAGTTCATGGCCAGCCTGGTCTACAAAGTGAGTCCAGCACAGTCAAGGCTACACAGAGAAAACTCTGTCTCAGAAAACAGAAGAAAAAGAAGAAGATGAAGAAGAAGAAGAAGAAGAAGAAGAAAGAAGAGAAGCAGAAGAAAAAGAAGAAGATGAAGAAGAAGAAGAAGAAGAAGAAGAAGAAGAAGAAGAAGAAGAAGAAGAAGAAGAAGAAGAAGTTAAGCTTGGTAAGTTGCTTGCCCTTTAAAAGCCCAAAGACCTGAGTTCAGAGTCCCAGGACCTACATACAAAGTCAGGCAAGGTGGCTGTGACTCTGGCATTGCGGAGACAGATACAAGCAGATCCCCAGAGCTCCCCAGAATCAGCAAGCTCTTGGTTGAATACCTTGTCTCAAAAAGGAAGGTAGAGAGTGATTGGGTACGAATCCCTACAGGCAGAGCTCAGGCAGGATGGAGGTGGCAATGCTAAGTGCCATCTAATGGTACGAACCAGGAGAGGATTGAGCTGCTGCCTCTCTGTGGAGTGGAGATGACATCTGACGTCAGAGCAGGTGCCATGTGCTTCTCCAGCAAACCCTCCCTTTCTCTTGGAGGCCATAAAGGGAGTAATCAAGGGTGATACTTAGTCTGAGAGCAGGTCCTAATGTCTTATTGTCAAATTCATCTTTCTCTACTGAGCTTCTCTCTCTCTCCCTCTCTCTCCCTCCCTCCCTCCCTCCCTCCCTCCCTCCCTCCTTCTCTCTCTGTCTCTCTCTCTCTCTCTGTCTCTCTCTCTCTCTCTCTCTCTCTCTCTCTCTCTCTCTCTCTCTCTCTCTCTCTCTCTGTCTCTCTCTCTGTCTCTCTCTCTCTCTCTCTCTCTCTCTCTCTCTCTCTCTCTCTCTCTCTCGGTCAGGGGAGCGAGAGACTATTTTCTCTTGGAATAGTGTGTGCCTATGTGCCTAGACTGCCCTTACACTCATGGCAATCCTCCTGCTTCGGCTTCTCAAATGCAGGAATTAAAAGTATGTGACAGCATGTCCCTGCTTTTCTTTATTCTGACGTCACTCATTGATATCACTGTATACTGAATGACATTTATGAGGTCCCATTATATCTAAAAGGGTAGGTGGGATCCCCACTACCTGTGTTTTATTCCTTTAAGCTCAATGCATTTTACACGTACACTACAATGTGATATTGGCAGTAAGGATTTAGTAGTGCTGCTATAAAAATCATCTCTATTACCGATGTGGAAAAAAAAATACTAATTTCAGTCTTCAGCCTCAATGTGAGAAGTTTTCTAGAATTTTCTTCATGTGTAAAAATACAAGTTGAAGGTCTTTCCCACGTATATTATAATAAAGGTTTTTAAACAGCAGAATAAAGTATTTTCATATCAATTATTTTCAACGTTGTGAAACAAAGTATCTCCCATAGAAGCAGTGGAGGCTTCAAGTAAAGGCAGCATGATGCTCAACTTGATGGTAGCAAAATCTGCAAGAACAGCACTGTTGAACGGAGCAGGGAGACAGAAGACATAAAAGGGGGGAAATTACTCAGGATGAGTTGCGATAGGTGTGTTATGATAAATGTGTCATGTGTGGAGGAATGCCTTGAGTGGATGTAGCCGTTGTCAATAAAGCACTGTTTCGCCAATTAGCTGGGCAGAAGGACAGGAAGTGGAAGGCGGGCCTTCTAGGTGAGAAGGAGGAGTCAAGAGTTGACAGTTGGGAGTACTCGGAGAGAAGCTGCCTTAGGAGGATCAGATTGGCAAGTCCTTGGTATATAGTAGGTTATGAGGGTTAGAGTAGTTTATTTTAGTTTAATAGTAGATTAGCAGCAGTTTAGATTCTGCCTAAGCGTAGTGCTTGCAGCTTTGAATTACATTCCAGTCTCATTCTGTCAGTTATTGGCTTCCTAGGCCTTACAGATACAATAACTGCAACATACGTGTGTCACGATAAGTGTGTTGTGTCATAAGTGTGTCAGGGTAAGTGTGTCATGGTAAGTGCACCATAAAGTAGTGAAGAAGAAAGTTTAAGCAACAGGAGTCTCTCATATTTGGGTTTTTTTTTTTTTTTTAGACATCTCATAATTAAATTCAGGAAGACTCTTTTCTTGAATTTCACCAGGAATCTGAATATTTAAAAACAGATACTGAAGAATATAAAAAGCGTCCAAGCAAACATTTAGTATCTGAAAATGTGTTAAATTATGAGTTAGAGGCTAGAGAGATGGATCAGGGGTTAAGAGCACTGGTTGCTCTTCCAGAGGACCCAAGTTCAATTCTCAGCACCGTCATGGAAGCTCACGACTATCTATAACAGTATCAAGGGATTTGATGCTCTCTCCTGACCTCTGAAGGTACCAGGCATGTAGGTGGGGCAGACATGCATGCAAGCAAAACACTCATAAAACCATCTACTTACAAAATATTTACATTAAATATTTACAATGGCAGTGGTGGGGATAGTCATTAAAGTTTTCACATCCCAAATGTGTTTTAAAAATGATTGCCATGATCAAACTATGTCTTTAAGAAGTTCTCATTCACATCAAAATTTTCATGACTGAGACTTAAGAATGTCAAGCTGATGTCCTAAAATCTAGTTTCCAAAAGGGGAAGAGAAAGCCACAGAGCGGGTGCGTGTGGTTGGTTCCTCCCATGTCTGCCAAAAGAATGAAGGTTTTAGGAAAAAAAAAAAATATTCCCCATGCCAGTAACACAGAAGTCACTGCATAAAAGGCACAAGCCTCTGTCTCCAGCCCCAGACTGTGTGTGTGTGAAGGTGATCACGTCTCTGGGCTCCAGCTAGCTCACAGGGGGATCTGCACGACACTGTGTGACCAGGGTAAAGCAGGACTTCACAAGGGTGGCTTCCAAGGGTGACACTTGCTGGGTTTTCTCTTCCTTCACTGGCTTGGCTGCTCCATCCCACCCTCCCCTCTAGGAACCTCCTCTCTGTTCACTCTGTGGGTGCTGGAATGTGGGCCACACCCAGGGCCTCTCACTTCAGTCTCTAAGTAGAACTTGGTGCTCCAATTCAGACACCCCGAAGGGAAGTTCCCTGTGATCTCTGGACACAGATCCACCATCTCGTTTGCTTGACACCTGCACTTGAGTTTTCATCTCATTAAAAAAAAAAAAAAAGTTTGGAGAACTGTGGGCTCTTAACACACTCCTCCCCGTGACCTATTCATTGTTGTGACTCACCGAGTTGCACAACAGTGAACAGTTGCTCAAGAGCCAAGCTGAGGAGTCATTTTTAATCTCTCTCTCTCACTTCCTACATTTGTCCCAAAAGAAAGTTCTGGAGTCTCAATCTCCAAAATAACTCCTAAATCCTGTCCAATTCTTTCCATCTTCATTATGGTCACCTTAACTAAAGCTCCCATTGTTTCTCGTGTAATTTGACAAAATCACCATGATCTTTTCCATATTAGGACAACTAACATCTTTAAGTGAGTCCTCTGTTTTCATTATTCACTCATCTCTACTTTCTTTTAAATACTGATGTGTGTGTGTGTGTGTGTGTGTGTGTGTGCATGTGTGTGTGTGCATGTGTGTATGCATGCATAGGGTGTTGTGTGGTGTGTTTGTGTGTGTTATATATGTGCGTGTACGTGTGTGTATATGTGCATGTGTGTATGCATGCGTAGTGTGTGTGTGTGGTGTATGTGTGTGTATGTGTGTGTGTGGTATATGTGTGTGTGTGTCTGTGCCCTGTGTGCCATGGCACTTGTGTGGTGGTCAACTTCTGGGAATCGGTTCTTTCATTCCATCATGTGTGTTCCAAGGATACAACTCCAGTCATCTTCCCTGGCATCAAAGCCTGAACCCCCTGGTCAGGCACCTCATGACATTCTAATATGACATGAAAATAAACCCACCATGAACAGAAATTGCACATGCTTTTCTATTTCATAATATTAAACAGTTTTCAAGGAATTAAATAAATTAATAACTTAGAAGTTGTAATAAAATAATTTTTCCTTGCAATTAAAGGTACAACTTTTAAATTATTCTACACTTTACTTCCACTTGTAGCAACAGCTGCTCAATAAGAATTTATCTTTTGCGGCTGAGATCAGACTCAGAGACCATCTCAAGACTCATTAAACCCTGAGGTGCATCATGTATTTATTAGGTAAACTGAAGAAAAGTCTGTTTTCTTTGGTTTGAGATTGTCTTTTCTTTTAACATTATATATTTTTTTACACTTCTTTATTTGTTGCGGGGTGGAGGATAAGGAAAATAGGACACCCACAGCACAGACGTGGAGGTCAGAGGGCAACTTGCAGGAGTCAATTCTCCTATCCGCAATGTGGCTTCCAGGCATCAAACTCTGTCAGACTGGCAGTGAGCACTTGTCCGAGGAGCCATCTCTCTGTCAGACTGGCAGTGAGCACTTGTCCGAGGAGCCATCTCCCACGTCTGTTGTTCTCGGTTTCCTAAGCATTTCTAAAAGTACCTCACTGACAACAATGTGACCTCAGAGTGCATATACTTCTAGTAATATCCAGAATCTGGAAACAACCTAGATGTCCCTCAAATAGAGAAACTGTGGTACATTTACACAACGGAATGCTATCCAGCTATTAAGAACAAGGAAAATTCAAAATTTACAGGCAAATGGATGGAACTAGAAAAGATCATCCTGAATGAGGTAACCCAGACCCAGAAAGACATGCATGGTATATACTCACTTATAAGTGAATATTAGTCCAACATAGATGTTCTCTGAAAGACTCTACCCAGCAGGGGATCAGGACAGATACTGAAATTCTAAGCTAGACTCTGGGCGGAGCACTGAGAGTTGAATGGAAGAATGAAGGAATGGGAGGACCTGGAGGGGTCAGGAGCTCCACAGAGAGTCCATCAAGTCCTGAGGATCTGCACTCAGGGTAGCCTGCCTAAACTGATGCACCGACCAAGGACAATGCCTGAAGAGAGCCTAGACCCCCTCCCCATTCAGATGCAACTGACAGGCAGCTCCTTCTCCACATGGCAGGGTACAACCATTGCTGAACCTCTGACATGTACTCTGGTGCCCACGATTTGATCACTGCCCCTCGGCAGGATGACCTTGAGGGCACACAGAGGAAGATGGATGCAGGCTATCCTGATGAGACCTGGGAGGCTGTGGCCAGAAAGCAGGGGAGGAGAGCTCCCCTGTCGGAGGTTAGGGAAGAGGAATAGGGCAGAAGAGGGAGGGAGGGTGGGAATGGGAAGATAAGAGCAAGGGGATAGCAATCAGGATGTAATGTAAATTATAATAAATACAAAAATTTAAAAAGAAAAAATATTTGTGTGTGTGTGTGAGAGAGAGAGAGAGAGACAGGGACAGAGACATAGACAGAGAGAGACAGAGAGAGAGGCAGAGAGAGAGGAGAGAGAGAGACAGAGACAGAGAGACAGAGAGAGAGAGAGAGAGAGAGAGAGAGAGAGAGAGAGAGAGAGAGAGAGAGAGAGAGAGAGAGAGAGAGGAGAGAGAGAGAGAGAGAGAGAGAGAGAGAGAAGAGAAGAGAAGAGAAGAGAAGAGAAGAGAAGAGAAGAGAAGAGAAGAGAAGTGAGAGTGTTTGTGCAGGTGTGCAGGTCTTCACAGTGGCCCCTTCAGTTGGAGTTATGGGTGTGTGGGGGCTGCCTGGTGTGGTATACTGAGGGATAAAGTCCTCTGGCAGAGGAGCAAGCACTCTTAACCACTGAGCCATTTATCCAGATCCCCCTTTGTATTTTTTTTTTGTGTGTGTGTGTGCCTTGTATTGACTACTACTGATCTTTTCATAGTTTTTAAATGCCCAAGCCGAGTCATGTTTGCTATGCCTAAGCATCAAACATTCCCATGGGAAGAAATAGCTGTGTTTGAATATACCTGCAGGAAAACCTATATTATTATTGATGTAATCTTCTTGTGGCTAATCTTCCCTTCTGAATTCCATGTTCTTTATGTTGACTTTATTGGAATTAGAAAATGATACCAACTTAAGCAAAGTCAAGGTCTTATATCAACTTAAGTTCAAGAGGAATAATATTTGTATGAAAGAGAATTGTTGGCGTGGGTTAAGACACCTAACTAGATAAGTCTTCCATTTCTAAAATTCTTAAGGGTACTTGGTCCTTCCAACACTACCACAAAGGGCAGAGGTCCATGTGGCAGCCTGCGTTACAGTCCACTCGAACAAATACAAACCCATACCAACATAGCTGTATTCTTTTTCTGGTTTGTCTATTTCATACTTATCAAAGTGAGTTATTTTTTAATTCTGTTTTAGTTCCAGAGAGTTGAGGAGCCCATGATGAATAAGGGCTGCAAATGATGCTCCCCGAACACAGCATCTTCAGCCCTCACCTGTGTGCCCTTCTTACCTAGCTTGACAAGGCGGAGCGTAGAGGTGTTGCTACCTCTCTCAGTGCAGGCCGTGACAGAAAGGTTGTAGATGTCTCCAGGAGGCAGGCTGAGGATGGCCGTCATGACATTGCGTGTCACCTGCAAGACCATCAGATATGTGACTTCAGTGTGGAACGAGGGAGCCAGCACCTCACCCTACACAGCAAGTACACAGACATTAACTCCAGGGGCTCTGTCAGACAGTGCACACCCCATGAATTCACACTGCAACCTACAATTGACTTTGTAATTTTATTGCTTGGCTGGATTGCTTGAATGCAGGCTGTCTTGAAGTGCACAGTACATATCAGCTTGAACAATTTGCTAGTGTGTTCCCATATTTGGAAAGGCTACTACGCTGGTGTCATCTCACATTCATAATAGATCTTAGAAAAGACATTCACCATATGGTTCCAGAGAAACCTGGACATGTTCATACACTCACGGCTTTTTACCTTTTTTATTCAACCCACTCTCTTTCTGTTTGCTTTGGCTAAAATGGTTTACCTGTACCCTGACTGATCATGGTCAAAAAGCCTAATAAAGCAGGAAAGAAGATATCAGTATTTCAAATGCACTCGGGTATTCAGGTATTGGGGATAAGTTGGGAACATATTGACATATGCTAGTGCTAGTTTGTTTGAAAACGCTTAGCATCCTGAAGAAAAAGCTTCAATTATAAACTTTGTTGGTTTTTGAGACAGGGTCTCATGCCTAGGATGGTCTTGAACTTGCTATGCAGTGGAAGGTGACATCAAACTCTTTCTCATGCCTCCCACCTCTTTAGTACCACTACACCCAGCTCTCAAATAACAACTTTAAATAGGGGTGGAATCAGAGCCAGCCATGATTTCAACTCCCTGTCAAAGATGCAAAGGTTTGCCTAAGGGACGCCAACAGCTCATGCAACCAACTGTTTGGATGTCTGATGTCAGGACTCAAAGAAGCATACGTACACTCTTTTTAATTTTCTTCTTCCCTTCTGCAACAACCATCCAGTGCAGCATTCTAGAATGGGACAAGTCAGTGGTGGCGTCCCCATAGGTCCAGCGGATGTACAGCAGGCTGTTGAAGTACTCCACAGAGGTGATTTCTGGAGCCACCGGGGCTACCGGGAAGAAAGGAAGGACCCCTCAGAACAAAGGCTAATGGCTGACGTACTTCCCAGCCAAGTGGGAGGTCCCAAATGCAGCTGACTTAGAAAATTCAACTTCAAACCCATGGTGGTGGCACACACCTTCAGTCCCAGCATTTAGGAGGCAGAGGCAGTTGGATCTCTGTGAGTTCAAGGCCAGTCTACTCTGCAGAGCAAGTTCCAGGACAGGCAAGGCTACACAGAGAAACTCTCAGGAGAAAGAAAGAAAAAAAGGAAGGAAGGAAGGAAGGAAGGGGGAGGAGGTCTCCCTCAATCACAGACATAGGGGAGGGGAGAAGGGGGGAAGTGGGAGGGAGGGAAGAATGGGAGGAAACAGGGGAAGGGCTAACAATCGATATGTAATATGAATAAATTAATAAACAGATGTAATAAAAATAAGAAAAAAAATAAAGTAAAAATAAAAAAAAGAAAGAGAAGAAAGTTCAATTCATATCACATGATGGTATCTTAGAAACAAAATGGTAATTAGATGAGATAAGAGAAGAGAAGAGAAGGGAAGGTAAAAAAGAGAAGATAACAATGCTGGACAAAAGGCCAATGACTATTATTTCTAACAACATGGCAACATTACTAACAGACTCTAGTTCTGTGCTCTGCACAAAGTGGGCTCTTAGTAAATGCTGCTAAAGTAAGCATTTTTACAATTGTAAAAGTAAGATTTTTTACAATTATGCGCCAAAGCCTAAGTCTAGCACCGAGGTTATTTCTTTATTTCATATTCTAACACTTAAAAACTAAAATTTAATTTAATTTAAAATGTAATTTTCTTCTGAGGAGGATATTTTATCTAAACTTCATAACATATAAGCTCTGAGGGCATTTTTAATTATCTTCTAAAGTATCCTAACATTCTAAAAGTCTTAAAGAACAAATATACAATCAAATTTAAATTGCATATGCTAAGTGGCTAGAAAGCAGGCATTTTGCCCTAAGACATGGCATACTACCAACCAAAATCTTTAAAGTAAAATTTCTGGAAATCATAAGAGCCATTTCCTTTAATAGGACACCAATTGGTGACATAAATTCTGAGTAGACACAGGACTTAAAGCATGTGTGTAATTTACAACACCTGCACAGTATGTACATGCAGCACATGTTTACATATATACCTGCACCTATGACTCATCTATTTCCTGTTAAGTATGAGCAGCCCTTTCCTTTGTATCTAACAACACAATCCCTAAATGTCACCATTGTCCTGAATGCCCATGCAAAGGCTGAGGAGATGACGGAATCCTCAGGGGTGGGGCCTAGTGAAAGGAAGTAGGCGACTGGGGACTTGAGTTGGGGTATATATGTTGTGCCAGGTCTCTTCCTCTCGCACTGCCCACTTTACTCTCCTGAGGCCAGGAGGTGAGTGGCTTTGCTGCTCCAGAAGCTTCTTGCTATGGTGTCCTGTCTCGTTATATACTAAGACCTCAGGAGCCATGAATTAGAAGAAACTTTCCTTATTATAATTTGGTTGTCTTGGCATGGTCTGTCACAGTAATGTAACACAAAAACGCCCACATAATATGCCTTAACAGTCTAACTCAGAGATATAAGTATGATCCTTGACAGCCTCTGTTTGTTCCAGTATATGTCATCACATACAGATGCCTGAATATTGCTTTGTTCAAAGGAGTTTTTCCTTACATTCTAATTTTGGTGAGAGCAGGAAGTACACCTGAAATTACAAACAAGTGTGTACCTGCTCCTCCTCACAGGGCTGAGACTTCAGATTTGGTACTTGTTGTCTGAACTGCTGCATGTTGCCAAAGGCCACAAGGTGTCACTAGTTGTTTGTTGTATTAACATAATTACTATGAATTTGGCTTTCAGACAAGTTGCCTAACCCTGGTTATGGATGAGGTGTGAATAATTTATACTCAATTTAAACATTCAGCTCCCATTTCTTTGGTGAGGGAAATACTGCAGATGGAACCAGGGGACGTAGAACCTCCAGCAGCCCAGCATGGGCTCTACCACTGATCTACACACCCGGCCTCCTGCAGTGTTTATTTTAAGTTGCCCAGGCTGGCTTTGAATTCATCCTATAGCCCAGGCTGGCCGTAAACTTGTGATCCTCCCATCTCAGTCTCCTGATAGCTGTGATTACTGGTCTGTGCCTCTAGGCCAAGTTTACTAGTTTCCTTTTATACCATAGATTTTGGTAATTTGGATTAAAATTCAAAACATAGAAAAGCAATGTAGGGGAATCTCATTTTTAAAATATGACAATCTTGTCTGAAACAAAACAAGTCAGGCAAAGAACTAAAGGGCTAGAATTTCAACCAGTTTAATATATAATTTTGTAGTGTGTGTGTGTGTGTGTGTGTGTGTGTGTGTGTGTGTGTGTGTGTGTGTGTTGGGAAGGGGTAGGTGTGCTTGCTCACATATATACATGCAGAGACCAGAGATAGAAAGGGGCATCTTTCTCTATTGCTATCTATCTATCTATCTATCTATCTATCTATCTATCTATCTATCCATCCAGATCATATCCTTTCTGAGCCTGGAGTTCACTATTTCCTGCCAGTGAGCACTGAGATCTCCCAGGCTTCTCAGTGCTGGAATGACAGACACACTTGGGTCCTAGGGGTCTGGACATACATCCTTGTCTGTGCGCAGGAAACACTTCAGCCACTGGGCTATCTCCTCACCCCTGCTGATATATTTTAATGATTTATATGGTATGTTTTAATTCTTACACTGTGTTATTACTAGATCCATTTTTCAGACAGAGAATTGAAAATAATTGTGATAAAACTGTAGACTGCTAATGTCAGATTGATTGAGCTGTTCATCAGGAAAAACTGAGAAATTCTCCAAGATCACGTTATTGGAGATAATAAGTTAGTCATAAAGGCAGATAGATCATTTATGGACACATTATTTATCTTGCCTTGCTACATCCCACCTAAAATGCTGTAAACTTTGATCCACTCCAGGAAGGCATTAATTAAGTAATTAATCAATTTATAAGACTTTGTTCTCATTTTAAATTATGTGTACATGGGAAAGATAGGTGTCAACATGAGTGCAGTATCCAAAGAGGCCAGAAGGTGGCGGCAGATCTCTTAAAGCCGTAGTTATAGCCGGTAATGAGCAACCTGATGGGAACTAACCCAGGTACTCAACAAGAGCAGCAAGCATCCTTAACTGCCGCGCCCCAGGACATCATTTTAAAAGGCACAGTCCTGCAGACAGACCCCTGACTCTTGCTAAGTCACTACTGCTGCCGCCCAGTACTGCTGTGAAAAAGACAGTCTAATTCATGAACTTTTGCTCTACGACCCAGCTGACAGACAAGATCTTGGAGAGAGTTCTGATCCTGAGAAAAGGAACTCCAAAAATCACTGAGATAGTTTCCTCAAACGTCTGCAACCGGAAATGAGGAGAGCCGGTTCAGAAGTCAAGTCTTTCAGAAGGTCACTGTCCTGTGTAGGGAAGGACGGGCACTGGTTCTCTGAAAGCAAATCTCCAGAGAGCTAATGCTGAGGTGAAGTTCAATTGCAGTTAAACATGTGCCTGTTAAAGTAGTTGGAGAGTTGGCCACAGTGCTGACAAAGGGATTGGCACTGCCTCCTCTTCCGGGATTTTCCCACTGGCCCTTCTAATATGATTATCGATGCATGGAAAGTGCACTGGCTACTGGAGCCCAAAGACAGTGGTACGCCACGACTCATTATCTCCACCGTTTTTCCAATACAGCTCTACATCCAAAGAAAGTTCTTGAACAACATTAGTTCAAACAAGGGCTAATACTTCTTTTATTTTTAAGATTTATTTTAGTTTTAATTTATGAGCATGTATGTATCTGTGTGAGGTTATAAGCACGTGAGTGCAGTGCCCAGATGTCAGAAGAGGGTACTCAGTCCCAAGAGCTGGAGTCACAGGTGGCTGGGAGCCTCTTGGCTTGGGTGCAGGGAACTGAGCATGTTTCTCTGGAAGAGCAGCAAGTGCTCTTAACCACTGGGCCACTTCTCCAGCCCTAAGGTCTGTGCTCCCTTGAATGAATTAGTCATTTTAAATTGTTTTCTCCCATTCTTGTCCATGTAACTGTACAACTAAGGCTTTGAGGGAGCTAAGACTCACTTAATTTAAGTACCTACCCTGTATTTTGCTAAGTGGTTTGTTCAACCAGGAAGTCACCATTGCTTGTGATGATGGAATAGAAATTCTCTTCTATGCAAGCTCACAGTAACTCAAGGCAGAGCCCTCAATGGTGTGAACCCCAATAGTATGAACCCCAGTGGCGTGAGCCCCCAATGGTATGAGCCTCAATGGTGTGAGCTCCCAATGGTGTGAGCCCCCAATGGTGTGAATCCTAATAGTATGAACCCCAGTGGTGTGAGCCCCCAATGGTATGAGCCTCAATGGTGTGAGCTCTCAATGGTGTGAGCCCCCAATGGTGTGAACCCCAATAGTATGAACCCCAGTGGTGTGAGCCCCCAATGGTATGAGCCTCAATGGTGTGAGCTCCCAATGGTGTGAGCCCCCAATGGTGTGAGCCCCCAATGGTGTGAATCCTGATGGTGTGAACCTCAATGGTGTCAACAGCTCTTCTGCAGTGGTGAGTGCAGAAATGGAACAATTAACAAGGAAATGAATCACTCTCAGGGATTTGATGATGTGTAACATCAATCAAGTGGGCAGGGAGGCTGAAAGCTTCATTTGCTGCCTCCAGCTCTGTTTTGATCGATTCTGGCTGGAGAGAGCATGTCGAGGCCCGTTACTCCAAATGAGTAAAAGGCAAAGGCAGGAACTGTGCATTTTAAAATCATACTTTTATTTTCAGTGCTTATCAATCAAGTCATGAAAGACCAGAATAAAGGGTGTGTCTTCCATGAAGATGCCAAGGCAGCAATGATTGATTGGCACGTTCTGGGCATGTGATGCCCTGGAACTTGCTCAAGATGGCTTCTCTCATGGGACCCTTTCCTCCAGCACTCACCTGTTATGAAGCTGATGGTGGAACTGTCACAGCAGCTCAATTCTGGATCTCCCCATGTCACCATGGTTACCCGAAAGTTGTAGTACCACGCCGGCAATAGGTTTGCTATTCTCTGAACAAGGACGGAGAAAATCAGAAGACAAAAGACTAAGAGGAAAATAATATTTATGAAGCTGATTTACTTTCCTTGGGCCATAATAAACATTAAGGAATAACTCTTTGTTTTCTTTTTCTATGCCTTTAGAATTATTTTTGAAATGAAAAGAGCCATAAATAAAATGAAATGAGATAATTTTTAAAAGATGATACAAAGACAGATAAAATATGAGTATTACTTCACAATTTCCAAAGTTATACTGCATAACGAAATAACGCTTATTTATAAGTGTATGCACATATTTAATCCCCTGATCCTAGGAAAAGGAATAATATTCTTCTAGCGTGATGATGAGCAGTAGTCTGGTTGGGTGGCATTGACCAGACTGTCATCTGAGCAGAGAGCAATTGTGTGCCTCGTGCACTATTCATAGGTAGCCTATGAAAATGAATCTGGTCTCAGAAAGAGTAATTATAACCTACGTTTTGAAAGCTGTTTCCAAAGGGTTAGCAATACAGGTGTTTAATGATTCACACGCGCCAACAGGAGTCACAGCTAGAAGCAGACCGTCAACAGTCAGCTGTTGAAGACTAGGGGGAAACCTCTCGTGTTGAGAGGAAAGTTAAGTTTGGGGTAGCTCTGCTCTGGTTTGAGAAAACTCATTAAGAGAAAATACCATCAGAGGTAAAAGTCAGTTGCATACTCCCCCTCCCCACCTCTCTCTCCAAAGACAAAGACAGAATCTAAACCTAAAAGAAATATAAAGCATGGACTAGCACCCAAACAAAAACCAAAAGTGGCCTGGATGCCTGCCTGCCTGCAGTTCCAGCACTGTCAGCAGAATCAGGAAGCCCAGAAGTTCATGGTCTCAAAACCATGCAAAACAAAACTAAATGAAATAGACCCAATAACAACAATTAAAATCCCATTCAAAATAGTTATCTGCCTATGTGTCCATCCATAACAACCTGATTTCCACATCACTCTCATTCTCTGACATACTTGTGACATAGGCATGACCATTCACACATGCGTGCACCAGCTGGCTAAGGGAGGATTACCACAGATGCTGTTAAGGAGACGGTCGCTGCTATTTCGTAGTAGGTTGTCCACTCTGAGGTCATGCTGGTGGGGTTGAAATAAAACATTTCAACCACGTATTTTCTGAATACTCCCAAGTAAGGTCGGGTCCAGCTCAACACTACTGCTGTGGGACCCAAGGGGTAGAGCATTAAATCCTTTATCCCTGTGGGAACTAAGGGAGGGAAGGGGAGAGAGTGAGGAGAGAGAATCAGGAAGGGACGTTAGTTTCTTCACAATGGCTTCAGCCTCAACAATCAGGGTTGTCATTTTCTTAAGTTCATCATGAAAAAACTTTCTCTGCTATGTAGCCAATAGAAGGATGTTAGCAGGTACTAGAATTCGTTTGTTTAATTCAATCAACAGTGGTTGGTGACTTGTCTTCAATCTCCCACAAAATCACATCTGTACCAAACAGGTACAGACTCCTAAAAATTCTTTTCCTCTAAACAACATAGTAATCTCATTGTGTAATATTTGCATTGTATTGGATATTATCCAGATTGATCGAGCTATGGCTAAGGTGTATGGGAAGGCATCCATAGGTTATATGCATACGTTACAACATTCTATACGAAGTAACTATAGCATCTGGAGCTTTTTGCTTTCATCTCTGCGTATGAGGAGACATCCCCTGGAAGTTATGTCCCATACATATTGAAAACCTTAGAGTCTGATGCAGCAGTATTGACCACATCCTCACGACTCTTCTATACATAATACACCAGTCTGGCTCCAACCGGTAGTCTTATAACAATAGGTCATTATTTTTGTGACTAACAACTTACCAATGGCAAATGTCACAGGATCAGAAGGTGGCCCAATCAGAGGGCCTTTTCTTAGGTACATCACTACCTGGTACTGGGCACCAGGAACCAGGTTCTCAATAATAGGTTTGCTTGAGTTCACCTTAAAGCAAAGAGCCAATAAGATTTATGTAGAGCTGTTGGGGGAGTGTCTGATATATTTTGACGTTAAGTACTGTTTACTGTTTCTGTGACTTATCTTTTGTTTAATAAAAAGCCATCCCACCTGGGCAGGGCAGGAGATAGGTGGGGCTTAGAGAGAAAGGAATTTTGGGAAGAAGAAAGACTGTGGGGGGGGGGTAGGGGAGAGAGAGAGAGAGAGAGAGAGAGAGAGAGAGAGAGAGAGAGAGAGAGGGGGGAGTGGGGGCTGGCAAGAGGGGGGCAGGGGGGAGACCTAAAGGGAAGAGGGGAAGGGTTAGATGGAGGAGAAGCACATGGCCAGCGTGGATGGAGAATCTGGCCCAGATAAAAAACATTAACAAGTATTTGGGATTATGGGTGGGAGGTAACTTGATGAAAGTTATTAGAAACAGATGGCATGGGATTGAGGCAGGAATCCTATGCCTGCCCCACTATGGGAGGTAGTTTAGAAGTTTGATATCTGCCCTGCCCCAAGTTAACCAAGGCTATTTTAAAATATAATAAGTGTCTGTGTTTTAATTGATTGCTAGCCGGGCCTACAGATAATACAGGTAATACAGATAATTTTAAAAACAATGTAGAGCAGGCCTTTCAGAGTAGGACACAAAAGCTTTAGGAACTTGTTAGGATGTAGCTGTTGACTTTGAAATCCAGCATTTTTTTTTTCATTCATGCTGAAGAAAGTTAGATTTCAAAATTAGAATAATTTGTAGTTTATGTGGATTCTGAAGGAGACCCAGGGCATTGAGATTCCCTGGCTGGATTTAATAAGCCCCATGGCCTGTCCCCTACACATCACTGTCGAATGTAACCACACACACCCGAGTGCCATCTTCCCGGAACCAAAATCAAATCAGGAGTACCATGAGGGTAGCCTGATGTCCTAAATTGTGGTGTCAGCTGATGACACGCTAAGATCAGTGCAGAATTGTCTTTAGTCTCCCGTCACTTAGAGGCATATAATATCTAATTACAGAGATGGAAATGACCTCAGAGATTATCTAGTCAGATCTCTGATTTAATAGATGGAGAAGCAAAGCCAGAGAGTGGCCAAGGTCAGGCGCTCATATTTATTGTTGGGAGGAGAAGCCTAGCATTGTGGCCTCTAATCTGCTTTCAGGGCAAGTCAAGGTACAGCTGAAAGCACTTTGCAAGTCTATTGCAACCTTATAAAACGATGTCACAGAGAGAGGCTGTGTCTCAGTTCTTCTCTGTTTTTATTGGCTACGTGACCAGTGTGATACAGACAGAAGGAGTAGGGATGTACATATGAGCAAACTGGATGTATTAGAGATGAATATCGGCATGTGCAGGATTGATACTTCAGTTACAGGTTAAGGGGTGAGTGGGTTTAACATGTATGTGTATATGTTGTGTGCATGTCTGTATATTTGTTAGCCCTTCTAATATTTAAGACAGCCTCAGTTAGTGAGACAAACTAATTCTCCTCATATTGCTTGAAACAAAATCCCAACTCTGCTACCTATAAACACAGGTATGTGTTTATTCACCATTTAAAATTGTTACCGTTGTTTCTTCATTATTATAATGTAGGCAATAATACACCTTAGAGCTGTGAGATGCTTAGACCAGAGTTTAAGACACATTGACTCTTAGGATCAACTGTTTTGGCCTCTGGGGTACATAAAATACAAAATGTCTATAGGAGTGAAGAAAATTAACGGATAGCAATTTTGCTGGCAGTTTCCGGCGTGACTTGAAAAGCCTCTTGAAGATTATGAAGACGAACAGTACCGGTGATGTGAATTTCCACGTTGTGTTCCAGAGGTTGGTTAAGTGACACACCTTGATTTGATTAGAACACAGCCTACTCTATCCCCAAACTGGTGCGCCTCACTAGAGAAGATCACACTGCAAGAGTTAGGGAAGTCCCTCCCTTCTTTGCCTAGTTACACCCCCTTCTGGTAGTATCCCACCAATATTTAGGTTCATTTACCAAAGTTACTCAGCAAGACTGTTATCTAAAGATACAAACTATAAAGCATATATAGTAGGTGTGGAAACCCACTGCAGAATCCTCACTCTGTGGGAGCTAGAGGCAAGGAAGATTACTAGTTCAAGGCCAGCCTGAACTAACTATGTAGTAAGTTAGAGACCAGCGTGGCCTATGCGAAGCTATGGTCTTAGAAAATAAAATAAAAATAAATAGAGACAGCTAATATGTTGTGTGTGACAGAACGCAACTGTTTTATTAAAATTATATTCTGTGTGAAAAAACCTGTGTGCTTACTGACTGGGTCAACTGTTCATTTAGTGCAAGAGCAAATGCAACAGACTCTTAATCTTTCCATTCTCTTCCCACAAGTCTCGGCGCGTCAGCAAGCATCCTTCTAGACTGCTCTCTAACATATGCATAACTAGGGCGCCGCTGAGCCACACATATGGGCTGTGTCAGCCACATTGCTAGAGGATTTGATTTCTGCCATGACAGAGCCTTTCAGACATTTTGACACACTTGTAAATGCTCACTTGGCTCTTTAATCATTCATGTTGCTATTTAGACCAACATGAGACTCAAATCATGTAGGCTGCTCCAGGGTGGGGCTATCACCCTTTTAGTTTGATAATATCTTAGGCAGCATTTGTTTCTAACTGTTCCGTGAACATGTAGAGTCGCAGCCACTTAAATACATGGCACTCATGAACCCACCCTACCGAAATGACATCTTTTAAACAAGGTAGACACAGCCAGGTGGGGTAGAACAAGCCTGTAATCCCAACTTGAGGGAGGCAGAGGCCAGCCTGGTCTACAATGTGAGTCCAGGACAGCCAAGGCTACACAGGGAAACCCTGTCTTGAAAAAAACAAAAAGCAAAAAACATAAATAAGTAGACATTGTAGAGACATATGAAAAAGTCATACTTATTTTTTTTTTAAAGCTGGAAGGAGAAAGTCATTGCAACCACCTGTCTTTGTAAAAAACAGTTAGAAACATCAACCCACCCTTCCCCTGGATTTGTAACTATCTGTTGAGGTTTAAGACAATATTTACACTTTAATTCTTCTGTGCCATTTTTTTCTAATTGATTAGTCACTAGCCTATCTACCAATCAATATTAAATTGTAAATATAGTACAAATTACTATATTAATGAATATGATATATATTTAATATAATAAATATGATAAATTAACAAATCTTCCCACTAATTCATATTCAGTCTATAATTTTTTTCCATTGCTGGCTTAATCTTCCATCCCAGTGACTTCACCAAATTCAATATTACTTCTCAAAAGGCACTGGCTCTGCCTACCCCTACTGAGCTAAAGACACAAAAGGCAAACATGCAGAGGAATGGTTGGAAGAAACACAACAGTCTTGAGCCCAAGGGTTCCCCAAGTCTCAGCTGTCACATTTCCACCCTGTGATGCTCTCCTCATAGCTCTTTGACTATTCATCCTTTCCAGTCACCGGAGCTTTTCTATTCAGGACCCGGAGAGGCACTGGGTCACTCTCCCTTGAATCAAAAGATATCAGCTAAGCCTAGATAGCAACAAAAGTTGAGCCTTCTCTCTCTCTCTCTCTCTCTCTCTCTCTCTCTCTCTCTCTCAAGTATGTTAGACACCAGTCCTATTTACCTTCTAACCCTATGAGGGAGGACTGGTTTCTTTCACTATCACAGATGAAGACATCAAGAACTATATGAGGGGTCTGGACAGTTGGCTCAACAGTTAAAGATATAATTCTCCCTCCCGCCCCCCGCCCCTCTCTCAGAGGACCTTAGTTCAATTCCCATCACCCACAAGACAGCTCACAGCCATCTGCAACTCCAGCCCCAGGGGATCTAATGACCTCTTCTGGTTTCTGTAGATACCAGGCATGGACGCCATGCACAGACACACATGCAGGCAAAACATCCATACAGAGGTGGGGGGGGGGGAAGGAGGGAGAGATGGGGGAGAATTATGAAGATAAAGTAGGAGATATATATGAAACCCAAACGAATGCTTTGTTTATAGTGTGGTTGAACCCCTACATAGTTCATTATGTATACACAAATATTTCATGCCCCTGCTACAGTTCCATATCTGAAATCCTTCTGAGCCTAAGATTTTTTGACAAGTGATTTTAGTCAGTATTTGACTCAGGGCAACTTACATTTTAGAGATGTCGATAAATGCTTTGCGTCTGGTTTTTACATGACACACAGGATAAGGTCTTCATATTTGTATAGCAAATATGTGCCATCTACCCAGCTTTCCTTGAAACTAAAAATAAAAGTATGTGTATGTATGCATGTATGTATGTATGCATGCATGTATGTATGTATGTGTGAGTGTAGTAGGTGCACATATGCTTTGCCAGCATGCATGCCTGTGCACATGGTGGAGGTACTAGGATCTCTCAGAGTGGACATTACCAGCATTTTCTGGATGCCTGGCTTGTTCTATGGATCCTAGCATCTGAACTCTGGCCCTGATGATTCTAGAGGTGGTGCTCACAACTAATAATCCGTCTTTCCAGCCTTTGTGAGATGTTTTAAATTTAGTTTTCCCACCTGAAAATTATGTGTAAGTGAGTGTGCGTGCGTGCGTGCGTGCGTGTGTGTGTGTGTGTGTGTGTGTGTGTGTGGTGTTGGGGCCAAGGATGCTGGAGGTATAACACTATGTCAGTCTTCAGAAAGTCTTGTAATAGCTGAGAGGACACCTGGGATGCTGGCCTGCTTCTCATAATCTTTTAAACATCAGCCCCCTTGCCTATCTTTAATTTTTTTTTTTTTTTTTGAGACAGGGTTTCTCTGTGTAGTCTTGGCTGTCCTGGACTCGCTTTGTAGACCAGGCTGGCCATCTATAATTCTTAAGGGCTTAATGTTGCATGTCGAGAGACTAGTATGAGAATCCAGCTGGGGAGGCCTGTTCTGGATCACTTGTAATTTATAGTAGCTATAAGAACCTTTTGTTTTGGGCCCCAAGCAAGAGATACATAATCTGTTCATTAGAAGGGAATGCACGCTGGACAGTTGCCCTCCTGGCCACACCGTGAAGGAAGTATGTTTTTCCGCCATTGTAGTGTAGGGTCAGTTATGTTGGGTGTGTTCAGGGAAGGGCACTAGTGAGCCGAATAAAGAGCTGTGATTGCTAGTTAATGCGTTTAGCATACTTCCTTCTTAATTTGATTGAGTCAAGGGGTGGATTCAGCCTCCAGGAAGGGTGTAACTCAGCATTCTAAAGAGTTTACTTCTCCAAAGCTTATCAGTCTTATCAAGTTAACATTTCTCACTTGAATTTCCCCGATGCCTAGTTTTCCCAAGAGGATGGCAATGTCTCAGAAGTTCACCTCAGTTATACTCTCCCAGACTCGCCCCTACACCACCTCCCAACCCCTGAAAGAAAAGAAAAGCTACAGTTTAGGGATTAGCACAGGGCCCCTGCACTAATGATTGGTCGTAGGTGTCCATGCCTAGCCAATCACAGGACCCCCACTTTGCATATCCTCTCTGCCTGCCTCACTCCTTCCTCTATCTCCCTGCACCCGGCTGGTGCCATTTATGCTTCTTTGACCACTTTTGATATTCCTTCCTCAGGATCCATATTAGGATACGGGCAGCTCCTACTTCTGTAAACTCGGAAGCGTCAATTGCTGGCTTGGGATTCTGAAAAGCAGCGCAGTTGGCCTATACTCATTTCTGGTCCTTCTTACTGCTCTGCAATATTGGGATGCTACAAACTGACCTCGGACTCCAACGCCCCTGTAATCTCTTGACACATAATAGCCGCTCAGCTACTTCTTTTGAGTTAGAAGGGGAAGTGGTGAGAATGCGATTGCTAACAAAGAGCAAGAAGAGAAGTGGAGCTCGCCAGCCAGCCTTATCCACTCATTTTCTGGCTCCTGGGGGGAGGGGGGGAGTGGCTCTTGCTAATAGCACTCCCCCAGGAGAACGCAGCGTGGTGGCTTGGTGACGTTTCCTTTTTGTATTGCCACAGGTTGAGAGTCAAGAGGTCTTCAGGGACTTGTTGGGCTTTGCCCCTGCGCTTCTTACCTGGGTGCAGTACTGTTTCTCCAGCCGCTGGCTCTCCTTCTGTTTCTGGCAGGTCAGGGACACCACAGACACAATGGTGCTGTTGTAGTTCTCCTGGGAAGACGTCCAGGACATCAAGGCTGTCGTTGAGCTTAAGACATGGACGCTCACATGCTGCGGCTTCTCAGTCAGTTCTTCAATCCACTCGCCTGTGGGGCCTGAACATTGCAAGTCATAATAAGGGAGGCTGTGTGTGTGTGTGTGTGTGTGTGTGTGTGTGTATATACATATATATATGTATATATATATATACATATATATATGAATGATCTAGTTGAGACAGAAGATTTTAGATTTAATTGTTATTATGGGTGTGTGTGTGTGTGTGTGTGTGTGTGTGTGTCCTTACAAAGAGCCTCACAGGAAGAGCCTGTTTGCTCTCTCTGCCCTCTACCAACTATAGCCCTTAATTCTACCTCTTCCCCTCTGACCAAAGCAATAATAGTGTCAACAGCAGCAATAATAAAAGGAAGCTCAATTTCAGTTGTCAGGTACATCAGAGAGTATTCCAGTAAGATCTTCACCGAACAGAGGGTGTGACACTGTGGCGTTTCATCAGTGTTTACGATTCCTCTTTGTTAGGAGAATCTTTCTAGAAATAATTGCTTTGAGATTCAAATCGGCCACTACCACGATCTTATAGAAACAAATTAAAATTTGCTGCAGCAACAGAAACTGAAAGACAGGCTGGGGCTGCGTTAATGAAATGGGCATCAGGCTGGCTGGGTTCAAGAAGTGCCTAAGTCCTGGGTGATGTTTGTGGCACATGGGGGGTTGTATCATGAAGTTCTCTGTGGAAGCATCCACTGGAACCTTCCGGATGCCTCTGGCTATACTCTCCCTCATATCCACATCTCCTTCACCTTACCTAGTAGTAATGGTGTCTGCCCTTTCTCTCTCTCTCTCTCTCTCTCTCTCTCTCTCTCTCTTTCAGTTTGCAAAGCAGTTTGAAAGGAGCACATGGCTCCACTAGGAGGACGGGCGCACTCTCACTGTAAATGGTATGAGTGAAATAATACTGTGAAAGCCATGTGAAGACAGTGAGATGTGCCGCTTACAATTAAGCTCCGTTTCAAGCACTTACATATTTTAGGCCGGTTTAGATCAAGAAGCTAAGGCAGACAGGATGAAGAAGCTCACTATTTACAAATGTGAATTCTGGCTTTTAAAATCCATGCTTTTATGAAATGGAAGTTGGACTTAATCAAAACAATTTTTATACATGCATGAATTTTAAAACTCTGCGTTCTTAGCCATGCATATGGCTCCAAGGTGGAGCACTATGGACCCGTGAAAAGGCTCTTGTTTCCACATTATCAGTGGTGCAGCTTCCTGCAAATGACTCTGTGCCTCTGAAGCTCCACTGTATGTGTGTGATTGAACCATGTGGGGCATTGGAAAAGAAACTTGGTGAGCTAGGGGTGTAAGTCAGTTGGTTGAGTGTTTGTCTAGAATGCACAAAGCCCTAACTTTGATACCTAGTGTCCCATAAACTGGGCATGGTGGTCTACACCTGGAATCTTAGCACTTGGAAAGGGAAGGCAAAGCAATCAGAAATTCCAGGCCCTCTTCAGCTACATAATGGGTTCAAGGTTAGCCTGAGTTGGCTACCTGAGACCCTGTCTCAATACTAAATACATACATATGTAAAATAAATACAAAGTAAGAGACTCGATACCTTAACTTATTAGTGAGGAAACTGAAGCCCAGAGACTCAGATGTTCTGCCCAGTGTCATGGAGACAGTGAGTGTTTGATCTGGTGGCACAGCCGACCCTAAGGTAAGTGACAATGCAAATGCCATGAAAATGGCATCATTAGAAAACCTTAAATTCCAGTGTTGGTCTCGGCACATGTGAAAGCCACACATTTACTTTCCGTGACTCAGAACTTTTCCTGCAAACAAGAGGAATGACAAACATGGTCCTCCAACTCAGGCGTGGTGGAACACACCTCTGCACTCTGGCTCCGCTGGCAGACCAGTAGAAAAATCAAAGGCCATTTGGACTCAATTGTGAATTCAAAGCCAGCATGAGTGGGTTAGTGAGACCCGTCTTAAAATAAAAAATATTAAAAGGAACTGAGGAAGCAGCACAGTGATGGAGTGCTTGTCTGTCATCCACAAGGCTTTGAGCTCAGCCCTCAGTACTGATGCTTGTCTGTCATCCACAAGGCTTTGAGCCCATGTTCTCTCGGTAAGACCATAGGGGCTGATGTAAGGATGCACCAACATTCTCATCTTCGGGAAAGGTCCCAAACTGTACAAATGTGGATCCTAACGCAGTGGTGTGTATATAAATCTTAACGTTATTAATCTCATCAGAATGTCTGAAGGAGCTTGGTCAGTAATACAGACTGCAAACACTATTTAGCTGGTATTTGGCTCATCTACCCAGTAAGTATAAGTGTTTGTATCTACAGTCTAGTATAGTTTTTCTAGACCAGAAGAGCATATACATTGTTCTTGGCATCTATGCAGTTGAATAGAATATTTAAGCACTTAAGATATGCTTTCATTAACAAAGGAAACATTTTATACATATATTAAAATAAACCTCTTTGAAATAATCATGTGTATGAACACCTCTGATGTATTCTGGGCGGCACCTTAGGTCTTGTTAAGAAGAGAGCTGAGGGCCTGAGAAATGGCTCAGAGGGGAAAGACACTTCCTGGGAAGTCTAGTGACCTGAATTTGCACCTTGAGCCCTAGGATTTCTGTGAGTTCCCCTCTGATTCCACAAGTGCATTCTGGTACGTTTGTGTGTATGTCCTGCCCCATATAAACAGAAGAAGTAAAGAATCTGATCATCTGGCATAAGAATATGGCAAAAGAAATCTAGATAAACGTTACGTACTAAGTTCTATGTTTTGTGATCGGCTCTATGAAACACACTGGATGCTAAAAGAAAGAAAAGGCCACCAAGGCTGCCACTACTAATTGGATTTTCACGGCCGCCATCAGCATTTGCTGTGCACTTGGGCAAGGTGACCTCCTGGCTAGTAAAACACTTTTAGACTCCTGGGATGGCTGAAGAGTCATCTTATTTGTTTGTCTCAGGTGATCTCATCTAGAGACATTGCCCAAATCAGATATACACATCAGGTAATTCCCAATGTCCTTTGGTCCCTTTGTGTGGGTATTTTTTTTTAACACGTTTCAGCTGCTAAGTGAGCTGATCTCCTAGTCCTGCCTACCTGTCTTTTGAAGGTTATTTGTGACAAGGTAGTATCTGTCCCTTAGGAAAGAGGACAGATTTTACACAGACTATCATTTTTGGACAACTATCTTTGTCTATGTTTTCTGATATTGTTGTTATTGTTAATGTAAAGATACACTTAAGTCTGATAAGCTAAGTAACTGATTATTAACCACAGACCTCCAATGACCATAGCTTATCTAAAGAGGAAATGGACACGCATTATATATGCAGCTCCGAAAACCACACTTTTGCTAAGCCGTTAATGTTCACAGAATAGCTAGAAGCCTCCCCAAAACTCAGTTTGGGGGCCTCGAGGACACTCTGTCTTCTCCTGCCAACTGCGTGGACCCCCCCCCCCGCAAGACTTGAATTGGCTTGAATTTTTGAGCTCTCCACAAGTTCAATACTCTAATGAGATTTTCCCCACATAATCCTATAATGCTAAACTTCATTACAGCCTCGACAACAGTCATATTTCCCAAACTGTATGTGCACATCCTTGGAGACATGGTTATGGCTGGCGTGGAAGGTCAGTTTATTAAACATTCAGCTATCACAGCAGTGGGGGGAAAATCTTCTGGTTAACTTTCAGGGCCAATTTGCTACAATTAAACTTACGTGTATTTCCTTCCACGCACAGCAGCCTCTGCTGACCTTGAGGAAGCCCCAGGATCGCTGGGGTGGGTGAATAACTGACATCCAGGCATCGTTAATCTCACGGTTTCGTAGTTCTAGCTCCCCTGTAAATCCCCTTGGCTACTTACTGATATAGAAACTGAGAGATTTTGCTGACTGGCTTTTCCGAGTCTCACAGGCTCCCGAAGAACTAAAGGTTGTCACTGAAAGTTTGTATTTCCCAGGCTCCTTCAGTTCTGCAACAAATTCATGGGCTTCTTCGTCGACTGTCAAATAGTCAGTAAAGTTTTCTGGATCAAATGTGAAAGGCCAAAAACAAAACAGAACAAAAATTTAGAATATACGTGGATTGACACCTGGGAGGGCCCAGGGCATGGACAAACTGATTAGGCTTGTAAAATTTCAATTTATTATTGCACTTCTTTTTTTCCCAGTTCAAAAGGCACATCAGCTTTTCTCCCTTCATCTGTTTGCACTAGCACCTTTAAATGTGGTATTTATTCTAGGCTGCCTCTGTGTTTGTCTTCCTCCCCTTATTATTTCATTTGGAGTTGTTATTATTTGAAGACAACTGTCCTCAGAAGGGAATAGTGTAGTCAGATAAATACATGACTTAATTGACCTTTCTTGAAAATAGGCAGTAAAAAAGTGTTTTGCATCACAAGATACTCTGTTCCAGAGAGTTAATGGAGAAATAGAAAATGATGAAAAGGAACTTTAAAACCAAGTAGGCAACTCACTCAAATGATGACTTTTGGCTTAAATACTTAAAATGACAATTTAAAATGTGTGCACAATTATAGTGTCACTGATTACATTAGGATAGACTGTGAAGGGATAGTTTGTCACATTTCATTAAATGAAAGGCAATTATCTTCCACAATAAGGTGACATGATTCTGATGGCCCACCATGGGATGGAGGCTGCTGTTTAACTCCAAACTTTGATGACTTGACAGCCTCTGCCATCCAAATACTAGACAGGAAAAATCCTAACAAGCAACAAACAACAAGAAAAGTCTGATGATCAAAAATGGAGGTATGTAATGGCTCTGTTTTCATAAATGTATGGACCATGGTATAATTAATAATAATATAGAGCTTGGCAGGCATAGTGGCACACACCTGTGATCATAGCAGTTGGAGGTGATGGCATGAAGCCCATAAGTTTAGGGTTATCCTTAGCTAAATGTCAAATTTGAGACCAGCCTGGGCTACATGAGACACCCCCACCCTCCATCTCAAAAAACAGCGTGCGCGCGAGCGTACACACACACACACAAACACACACAAATACACACATACTGACAGACACACATATACTCTTTCATATATATATGTACATATGTATACACACACACAAACACACACACACAAATACACACATACTGACACACATACACTCTTTCATATATATATATATATATATATATATATATATATATATATATATATATATATATATGTATATATGTATACACACACACACACACTGTCAGCACATTGACAAAGTCTTCCTCAGATGTAGGCTTCTCTTTCCTGCTGAGTGTGGTGTCACTGTTACAGTCCACTGGCAGCACACCGACAAAATTCTCTTCATTTTTGGGAAGGCTACAGATGCACTGCCCCACCAGTAGGGCTGAGATGCACTTTCAAATATATATAACATTTCAAATGGTGAATGAGTGAACCAAAACCTAGTGTATCGACTATAATGGGAATACCATCTCCTGCATCTTTTCTGTTTACTATCAACTTCTCAGGGCAAATCTGATCACGGGATGGGATCTAAAGGCCACACCCCATCTTACTCACGATGGCTAAGCAGCATGCGCATCTAGAAGAAGCCACTTTGTAGAAAGACTCTTCATTACATGCCTCAAATTGGCAGAGAAGCAAACATTTCTTAAGGATGTTCTGTAACGTGTTTTGATGCTCCTATTTTTAGTTCAAACCGTTGCTAAATATAAGGCTTTCTTTAGTGGCCTGGGACATGTGAAATGCTGGGTAGAGAAATGTGGGAAACTCGCAGTGGCTGCAACTTGTAAATCTCTCAAAATTTATGATTCTGATCTAATCGTGTGTGTGTTTTGTCTTTATGCTCCAAAGCTATACAGAGTAGTCAATTAAGGTGTCCCTTCGACTGTCTGACAATCTTTTCCCCTAAGTTCAAGTTTCAAAAGATGTCAGTTCCCATGCCCTGGTGCCATTTCCCCCTCCCCCTTCCCCAACACCTCACCTTCCCTCTCTATGAGGATGTTGAACCCATCGAAGGCTGTAGGTGGTTTTGGTGGTAACCAGCTCAGAGTCATCTGCACAGGGAAGGCGGGGAATGGGTCAGATGTGGGCTTCTCTGTCCTGCTGAGTGTGGTGTCACTGTCATAGTCCGTGGGCAGCACACTGACAGGGTCCTCCTCGTTTTCAGGGGCTGCAGAGGCACTGTCCCACCAGTAGGGCTGAGATGTGCTTTCATAGTCAGTGCTATTCGGGTCAGGCCAACCGGAAGATGCATTGCTGGGGGCAGAGTCCAGAATCTCTTCAGGGAAATGGAAGAGTCTGTCTCTTGCTATTGAATCTTGTGGTTTGATGAACGAGTCTTCAGGGAAGCTCCCGCTCGGCTCTTCCCAGTAGTTCTTGTTCACGTTGACAAAGCGAACAGAGATGTTTCGAGGGGGATACGGTGCTGTGCAAGAGAGAGCTTTTGTTTTCAAGCAACTCTTCAGAACTCTTAATTCAGTTACTCATGAGTCCAATGCACAGAGCTATCAATTGTACCTTAACTTTACTTCTAACACACAGGATAAAACTCCTGTGTGTGTGTGTGTGTGTGTGTGTGTGTATGCGTGCTACATATGGAGATCAGAGGATAACTTGAAAAATTTGCATCTGTCTTTCTACTGTGTGGTTCAGGGAAATTGAACTCATGCGGCTAGGCTTGGTGGCAAGTACCTGTACCAGCTGAGCCATCCGGACAACTATGAAGAAAGTGCTATAAAGAGCAATTGGGGGTTTAAAGCAAACCATATATAATCTAACATTTTGTACATAGTATGCATGTATTTGTTTATATGTCATTGCATATAAATCACTCTTCAAGTGTACCAAATTGTTATTCTATATGCGTTGATGTGGTAATTTAACTTCATCTCAAGAGACATGATGTAAATATTCCTCGGTTCACCACAAATCTAATTGTAAGAAAACATGCATCTCTGTCCCTGGGTATCTTAAAAAATAATTTTTAAGAACTATTTTTTTTTCTTTTGGTATTTGCCTGTAGCTATCAGAGTCTACATACTCTAAGTGTCAAGGCTCTACCAACAAGGCTTCCTGGATGCTCTTACAGATGTGGATTCGTATGTTGGCGGTGTGACTCCATTCCCATGTCTGAAGTGGACCATGTGAGCACACATCACGGAACCGTGCTTTCTCTAGAGATGGCAGATCAGGAAGAGAGCCTGTGCTGCACTCCCTCCTGCAGCAGCTTCTGACCTCCTGCCATGCTGCTCCTCAAACTCCTCCCCCCGAGCTTTTAGGATAACATTTACAACTTCCTCTGCCCTGTTAAATATCTTCATAGTTCTTGGAGGCGTGGACCTCATTCTGCCTTCAGTCACGGCCCTTTGTGTAAGATGACAACTTGTCTGTGGGCAGATTACACCCATCTTACTGGTCTTTACTTTCTCATGTTTCTTAGAATTAAGACAACAACCAGGTTGAAAACAATAGTCATCAGTGTGTCTTTACCAGAGCAGAATATGGAAAGTACAAAGGGAACAGTCAATGTCAGCGTAAGGTCAGTTAGGTGCTTAGTTCATACTGTTCCTGTCTTGATGAAATTAAATGGGAATTCTGACATAGAATTCCAGACAGAGAGAGTCTCCGGGTGGTCAGTTCTGCCTCATTCCTGTACTCATGAGAATAGACTCTGTGAACACATTAGACATACCTAATGTTGGCTAAGTGATGGAGGCTTGGTGGTGTGTGTGTGTGTGGTTTATGGATTCATTACTCTAGTCATCAACCTGTAGCATGATAGTTTTCCTGTGGTTTGAGAACTTCTGGAGTGTATTTGGATTATAATCACCCTAACCCTTCCCATGCTCCATAATAGCTTTCCATATTACTAACGCTACTAAAACTAGTACTGAAAGTTTTATACATGCCCGGGTCCTAATATCTTCTTTCAGTAGCTGATTGTCTATACAGGATGTCTGCCATCTGCTTTTATTCTACACGGATGTTGGTCATGGCATAGAATAAGCAACATCTACCAGATCCAATTAAGTGGCTTGATTACAACTTTTAAGACTACCATCTACATTTTATTCAAGAATATAAAAACCAAAGCTTCTATTAACTTATTTTAGATTTTTCTTCTTGAGTATTTTGCTTAGATATCTTTAATATGGGTATAGGTTTTGTTATAAAAACAAATTCTTCCTTAGCTCTGTGACCAAATGTTTCTTAGAAATATTAAGAAAGCTTTTTCTTAGAAACATTAAAAACGAATATATAGCAACATCTAATTTAGTTATTTCCTTGTGAAGTTTGATTCTTCTGAAGACTCACCAGTTCTGTGTTGTTTGGGTTCGTGGCTTACACCACTGTACTCCACAAGGGTACTTTTATTAAAAGTTGCCTCCGATACCAGCTGGAAGGTGATGTTACTGTAACATATTCCTGGTAGCCAGTGGTTAAACACTGTTTTCCCCTTAAAGAAATCTGGGAAGGAAAAAAAAAAAGTCAGTTACATTAAAATTAGGAGCTTCTTAATGTCACACACTTGGAGAAAGTCCCAGTTAAGTTTAAATATCCATAGAATAATATTTCCTTCAATGTCTGGCATGCTCATAAAAAAAGAAAGAGAAGGCTGGAGATGAAAATTTGAACCTGTGCCCTTAATCCTGAAAAGTCTTTTTCCTCTGTCAGCATTCCTAACAAGGTTTGACACAATTAAAATTGAATTTTTTCTTATGTTTGTTCTGTGTATGCAGGAGTTATTAGGCTTATTTGGCTCTTTGTTAAGAGGGAAAGCTGAAGTATATTGGTACTTTATGACAAAAGGAACAGTAGTTTTCCAAGGAAGTTTTTCTCTTGTAGAAAATGTCTTATATAAAGTGTTCATTGGTTTATCTGACCAGTGGTCACATGGGAAGCCAAAATACTACCTTTTGCTTTTGAGAATAGTCTGGAAGCCTCTCCAAGGGAAATGGTGTGAGAGCTGCCCACTTAATACTGAAACCTGGAGCTTTGGTGCCCAGAGCCGAGTGCTCTGGGTGAAGTTGTGGCTAAAGCGTCTTGACTTTATTTCCGGAAGCAGACATACCACTTTTGGCAAGAAAAGCTTACAAGTCAAACTGATCTGAGAATTTCTCATATTGTATGCATGACTTGCAGCTCTCAACTAATGAGCCGGATGTTGTAAGACTCCTCATAAGATTTCCTTGAATCAATCGTTTTTTCATAAGGGTTCATTTGTAGGTCAAGTAGTGAATTACAAAATGAGTTCTTGCTTACAGTAAGCAAGATTATCCTGAAAAAATTCTGGGAAAAAAAAAAGCCACGACTTTCTCCTCCTCCTCCTCCTCCTCTTCCTCTTCCTCCTCCTCCTCCTCCTCCTCACCTTTGTACAGCATCGTCCTGAAATCCTTCCCTTCCCAGTAGCTGATGTTCACTCTGCTG
The DNA here is from genome assembly GCF_903995435.1 of Acomys russatus. Taxonomy (NCBI): domain Eukaryota; kingdom Metazoa; phylum Chordata; class Mammalia; order Rodentia; family Muridae; genus Acomys; species Acomys russatus. Next base: position 59,999,043 of record NC_067149.1, on the reverse strand, counting down.
AACACGTTGTACTTTTCTGGGTAATGAATTTCAAACAGTACCCCCGTCTCAGGAGAAGGTTTATAGTCGTATATGGAGACACTGGTCACAGGCAAGGGTTCTACAGAAGGAAAGAGAGGGGCGGCCTTATTGATACATGAGCATACAGTCGCGCTGGTGCCATCTTGACTCCACACATACAATTGCATTTTTGTTGTTGTTGTTGTTTTTTAATTCTGTGATGGCTGAGCTCCTCAGGTTTCCCCAAGAAGAGTCCCTCTCAGCCTGGGCAGCAATTAACAAAACACACCTAGATGACAGAGCCTGCTTTTCAAATACCTTTCAGGTGCACTGTTCTATTTCTCACTTGCAAGAGCTTTGGAGGTGAGAAACGCAAAGACTAATGTCTCAACTCAACAGGTGAACAGAAAGCAAACCTGGAGTCCACAGTGCTTGTCATGTGCAGTCTAATAGGTTCTGTGGCAGTGTCTGTTTTGTCAGCAAACTCTTCATTTTCCTTTTCCTTGTGCCAACAAAATTACATATAACCGGTAACAAAACGCATATTTGGCTGAAGGCAATGATATGTATTTATGTGGTTGTTTGTTTCTTTGTGTAAGTTTTGCAGTTTTTCTGTTATGCATGACAGTGCAAACCACTCAGCGCCGTGCATATGACAATTTATATCATGTTTATCAATCCTCTTTTTCCACCAAAGCTTAAGAACATTCTTAATTTGTTTGGTGTTAATTTATCATAAAACATTAGAAATACACATTTTGAAAAGCCTATGGCTTTCATATGTCCCCCATAACATTCTTATATAAATAGTTTCCTCACACTTACAAAAGAGCTAGTGGGTATATTTTATTTGAATAATTTTATATGAAAATAAGGGCTGGAGAAATAGCCCATAAATTAAGAGTTCATACTGCTCTTTCAGAGGACCTGAGTTCGATCCCCAGTACCACTGTGGGTTCCTCACAGCTGTCTGTAACTCTAATTTTAGACATCCAATGGCCTGCATGGGTACCTGAAATCACACACACACACACACACACACACAGAGAGAGAGAGAGAGAGAGAGAGAGAGAGAGAGAGAGAGAGAGAGAGAGAGAGAGAGAGAGAGAGAGGGAGGGAGAGGGAGATTATTAAAAAGAAATCTTAAAAAAGGAAAATAAAAATGATTTGTTTTTGCTGAGAGTGGTGGCACACACCTTTAATCATAGCACTTGGGAGGGAGAGACAGGTGGATTAATGTGAGTTTGAGGCCAGCCTGGTCTACAAAGTGAGTACAGGGCAGCCATGGCAACATAGAGAAACTCTGTCTTGAAAAACCACATACACACACACACACACACACACACACACACAAAGGATTTGTTTTACAATCAAGTAATGTTGTATTCTTGGGAAATAACTTTGATTCAGTTTTCAAATTAAAGGATTCTTGCATATGGCATCAATAGCTTAAACTAAAGCAATAACATTTGTTTAAATTTTATACTTGTCAAAATTTCACTGTCAATGATAAAGGACTTAAAAATCGACTTAGCTCAGCCGACACACGATTCCTACAAAGCTGGTTTGTTTCAGCCTGTCACTGAATATCTGCTCCTGTACCCTGAGCTCTTAATCTACTTTTGCTTTTGAGTGAAGAAAGAGAAAAGGATGATGATACATGCTAAATTGGATTTTTTCCCCTCAGAATTTTCTGGAAAAAAAATGCAGCCAACATCTATAAAGGAGTTTGGAAAGACTTCTGACAGCAACATGTTTTGCAATGATGGAATTTCTGTAGACTTTACTGTACACCCTCTGCCTAAAATGTTTCTGTTTTATCTTCATCCCCAAACTGGCTTTCCCACATAATGGTCACATCACAGTCAACTGAATGCACTCTCTAAACCAACCAACCAAGCCACCCAAGGACTCTTGGGACGAGTTCAGAGATTCCCCAGGAAGTTTTGAAGAATTTCCATGTCTTTCACTTTAACCCAGTCAGAAGCCTGCTGAGTCTGCCAACCCAGTGGCTGATTTGGGTTTTAAGAATATACCAGGGTGAGTTGGTACCCATGGCAGAGGGGGGACTCCCCTCCTCTGAGGAAAAGGAGATGAAGGAATGGGAGAGAGAGTGTGAGGGTGGGACTGGGAGGAGAGGGGGGGGGACTGAAATCAGGAGTAAAGTCAATAAGAAAGAAAGAAGGAAAGAAGACAGACAGACAGGCAGACAGACAGACACATACATAAAGAAACATACAGACATATACATACACAGAGACAGACACACACAGAGACATATACATATACACACACACATAAACATGCAGACACACACACACACACACGTACTATACACAAGTTGGAGGAAGATTTGCTAGGAAGAAGAGTTCACAGCAGAAGAGAGAGTGGCAGATAAGAGGGTAATAGAATAAAAACAACCAAAACATGACTAAAATTGTCAAAGAATCAAAACAAAAAATATTATAAATTAAAAAACGAAGCAGAATTAAAGCAAAGGCTAAAAGCACACAGCAGCTATATCGTGTGAGCTTCAACATGGCCTGAGTCTTGACTCAACCCTCTTTAGGGCTCCCACTAGTCACCGAAAGGGGACATTAGAGGGCCAGCCAGTCTTCACTGCCCACTTGTCAAACTTTGAAAGCCAGGATATACATGAACATTTGCTTGTTTGTTTGTTGCTTATGTATGCTTCCTCCCTCCTCCTCCTCTTCTACTGTTAAAAACTCTTTAAACTTTAAACCAAAAGCATTCTAAAACCTTGTTCACATGTGTGTGGTATAAACTCCTCCTAGTTTTATGACACAAGACCAACCTAGCTGTGAACCCTCATCTCTATGCCTAGATGTAATTTAAAAATTATTGATAAAACTCAAGCACCTAGTCTAAAAATATTTCACTGCCTATCTAACCACTATCCTTATTCGTGTTAGTTTTGGAAATTATATCGGGTGGCATACACTGAACTATAATGACTCACTATAGTGGATTTTAATCTAGCAACATGGTTACTCTGGATGGAATACATACCTTTTAATTCCCCTGCTGGAATACAGACACACTCTTAGTACACAACCTTAATTCCAAACAAGGAAGTCTAATTGAGGAGCAGACAAAGTGATGAATCAGAGAAAGATTTGACAGAAGGAGTCAGAGCTAGGCTAAGCATAACTCTCATGAGGACAGCAAAGAGAAACTACATACGAGCTGAATACAGAGAAAACAAAAGGGTTAATGGAGACACTACAGGAGAATTTTTGAGTGCAGTACGGTTTATTGCAGTGCAGATCAGTTCCTGCAATTTAGTCCGTGGAATTGAGAGGCAGTTTTTTCCAAGTAAAGGGATTTAGTGAGCAACAGAGAGAAACAAGTTTGAATCAATCATCTAGGAGAGGAATGTTGACCCAGAAAAGCTGAGTTGAACCAATCCCTGAGCAGGGAAGAGAATAGGGCTGGACTTGCTGCCAGGCGGGGGAGGAGGAGTTAGAGGAGAAAGGAGGGGATTGAGCCATGGGCAGAGGTCCTGGAGACATCAGAGGGAGAAGCTGGACCAAGAAAGCCATAAAGTCCAAGTATCTCTGGGATGTATGCTGGGAGGAAGCCAGATTATCTTAGAGGGTTAAAAATAGAGTAATAACTGCTCAGCTATTAGGCTGTAAAGCTTGTTAAAATAATATAATAGAATCTCAGGCATTTGGGTGGGGCTAAGATAGCTAGGCTAAGAGATAAACTGAGGGGGAAAAACCCTCACGTTTTCACAAAAATAACTTTAACAATGCCATGCTGAAGAAGGCTGATTTTTTTAAAACGACAATAACATTTTTATTGTCAGTTAATACTCTCTATTCACAACATATTACAATTAGTTTATTTTAAATTATTATTGCTATCATAGTTGTTGCTGTTGCTATTATGTGTAGGATGTGCATAGGAAGGTGGGTACTCTTGCCATGGATCCTGTGAAGGTCAGAGGACAATTTTGCTGAATTTCTTCTCTCCTTCTACCTTTTTGTGGTCTCTTGGGACCTTACCTAGGCCATTATGCATGTGCCACACGTGCTGATCTCACAGGAACCCATATCTTATAGTTCTTGAAATACATCTGTGATAAATTCTTTAGGCTAGAATTATGGCTGTTAAAATCCCACAGACTTTCTATATCAGAAAATTTCCTTGTCCTCATCCTCCTTTTCTTCTTGATGGTGCTAGTTGTAGAATTTTTGGAAGGCGTTTCCCCTTAGTGCTTTGAAGCAATAGCTTCCCTGTGTTCTTTTTTTTTTTTGTTTGTTTTGTTTTGTTTTGTTTTGTTTTGTTTTGTTTTTTTCTTTTTTTTCTTTTTTTTTTTTATTAATTTATTCTTGTTACATCTCAATGTTTATCCCATCCCTTGTATCCTCCCATTCCTCCCCCCCCCCCATTTTCCCATTATTCCCCTCCCCTTCCCTGTGTTCTTACACCAATGGCTGAAGACAAGAGGACTCTCTGGCTCAGGGCGAGTCTCCTGCAGGTACCATGGTCTTTCCTTCCTCTGGTACATTCCAAGGCTTCCTACTTAACCTTGATAGTCTGCAGTTTCATCATCATGTATTATTTAGACATGGTCTTATTTGTAATTACCCTACCAGGTACTTAGAATGAATGCTCTGCCAGTCTGTGGATTCATCTCTCGTAATCATCTCTTAAATACGGATGCGTATTCCCTCAGATCTGCCCAAATTACTAGACATAGACACAGTGTTATCAGCCAACTGCTCTTTCAAACGTTATCAGCATACAATTCATTTTATCTACTCAAGAGTTAAATTTTAATTTAGCCAACTAAGTCAGCTTTAATTGGCTCCACAAATGGTCAGTGGGTCCCAACAACTGCTCCACACACCACAGGTTGTTCTTTACAACCTGACAGTAAGGCCCTACTGCTGAAGACAACGTTTACTAATGATGTCACACTCAAGCTGGTACCCATCCGAGGCTTCACTCCTGCTGACTCATGTTTATGGTGCAGGGAGGTACCCTGTGTGCCGCCGGAGGGTGAAGACTATTACCGACATCTCCCTCCGGCGAACCCTGCGACCTGCAACGGTGACCAAAGGTTATGAAAGCAACCAACCACTTTTTAAATTTAAGGGCCGAACCCAAGAAATGGAAGCCGTACTTGACACTTCTAAAGTGACCAAAAGTCTTAGATGGGCCTTAGAGTGAAGCCTATCCATCTTCTTCTTCTAAGGGGGCATAGCAATAAAATGGCTCCTAATAATACATTGCTGTATTCATAGATCAAGGCATCACTATGATGAATCACGCAGTATGATACATCTGAGTAGGGGCCAGAGAAGCTTCTTCTTGCAGTAAATGGGACATAACAGAGAAACCCACAACTGGACAATGAATGCATAGAGTGTTCAGTCCTAAGTGGGAAGTCTTCATCAAACCCTTCTCCTCAAGGCCTGGGGACCTATGCAGAAGAAAAGGCAGAGAGACTAGAGGAGCCAGAAGCAGAGGATGACTACAAGGAAACAGCATCTTTCAGACACAACAGGGCTGATGCACATATAAGTTCATAGAGACAGTGACTGCGGATGTGGGGCCTGCATGGGTTCAGGCCAAGTGAGATCCCAGCCCAGAGAAAGGGAAGTGGGTAAAGGTCCACTCCTAACAAGAGGCGATTTGGAAATGATATCTGCTGGTAAACGGAGCCTCAGTTTCCTCCAGTGATGTGTGACTGTGTGCATCAAACACACCAGGCAGGGCAGGCTCCATGCACAGAAATCACTGGACAATACAAAACAGAGGATTTTGCTTGCTTCATTTGTTTTGGTATCTCTCTCTCTCTCTCTCTCTCTCTCTCTCTCTCTCTCTCTCTCTCTCTCTCTCTCTCTCTCTCTCTCTCTCTGTGTGTGTGTGTATGTGTTAGTATTTGTTTGGGTTGGGTTTGTTCTTGGTTTTAGAAAGAGAAAGAGGAAAAAAAACAAAGTTGGGTGGGTAAGAGGGGGTATATGAGAATTGGGGAAAGAGAAAAATGTGATCAAAATATATTGTATGAAAAATTATTTAAAGACATCAGCAAAACAAATTTCTAACTTGATTTAATTTAATTTTTAAATTTTAAATGGTTTCAATTCTATTATACGTAACCTATGCAATGTGTTTATGGCACTTTTGTTTGGTGATTGCTGGGAAATGGGTATCATTCTGATCTTTATGTCTGTTAACATCACAGATACACTGTAATGTTTTGCTATATTGATATTTAAAACAGAAGCTGACCTGTGTGTTTTGATGTCTGCTGTTGTAAGAGTGGGTTTCTTTGTGCAACTGGAAACACAGGCTCTAGGCTTTTTGCTCATTTTTTTCTTTCTTTTTTTCTTTTTTCTTCTGATGCAGTTCACCTATTGTCCCCTCTCAGCCTCCATGGCTGTCAGTCATTTTGGGATCCTTCATATTGTGGATGCTATCATGCTTATCATAGGCTCTTGCCAGGTCCAGTGGTCTTCACCGTAAGGTCGGCTCCTGGTCTGGGGTGGAGCATTTGGTTCCTTTTGCTATCCAGACCCCGCCCCCCCCCCCCAACTCAGAGCTATCTTTCCTGTGCCCGGAACACAGAAACCCAGTTCTGCAAGGCCTCCTCCCCACATTACTTGAGTTTCAATTTCTTCTATGACTCAGAGACAAGTATGCTCTCAAACTCGGTCCTGTGCCTCTTGCTGTCTTTTGATTTTATGGAAAGTCTGAGATGACTGCATGAGAATTCGCTGACCTCATTTGACCAGCAATCTCAACATTAATCTGCCTTTGCTTTTCTATTAATGAATAATAAAAAATATTACACACAACAAGGTTTTGTTTTTTTTTCTAATTAGATGTTTGACACGATCTTAAATCATGTTTAGATTTAGAATATTTCATGTCCCTTAGTTGTCGTTGAGCCATTCGCAGTAATGAGGAAGGCAGCTGGCATGTGGAGGTGAGCACCAGGTATTCAGAGTTTTCTTTCCCACAGACAGCACCAGCGTATGCAGGTGCAGGCTGTTTCTGCAGGATACACACTCATAGCTGTTCCCTTCCTCAGTGAGGAAGTTGCAGGCCCAGGGTGCATTCTCTGTAATGACACCCACTTGCCAGTGCGAACAGGTGCATGGCTGGGCTCCCTTGATGGAAATTTGAAAAAGTCTGAATGTGATTATCAGAGTGAGGACATGAACACAGGAGAAGAAGCCCAGGCAGCCTGCACTTGGCAGCAGGTGCTAACACTAGAGGCACAGCTGCCTGAGGTGGCTCTGCTTTGCCTAACTAAACTCTGTGGAAACCACGGCATGAGGGGTCTAACCCTCGAAGGGACAGATCTAAGACAGGAGTCTCTGGTGCAGGTCTCTTGGGCAAGAAAGGAGATGTGATTATTCTATCTTTTCTATGGGTAGAAATGGGGGAAAGACTGATCCCGAGTCATAGGCTCAAGCTACTGTTTCAGGTTTAGAAGATGATCAGAGAGCAGACCTACCTGCGTCTATCTAAATAAAACCCTGAGCGATGTTGGTCACAGGAACCCAGGGTACAGGAGGGGCGGCAACCATTACAGCCGCTGCCTTAGCTCACGCCCAAATCATATTTTTTTTCCTTAGAACATTTTAACAGCTTCCTGAGTCAATTCTTCCCTCTTATCTCGCCTTCATTTTTATTTCTTCTCGATACACGTGAGTCCAGAAGCCACTTGGTCCTTCCCCTTTACTCAGTATTTCTATCACAAACCAGCTGCCCCTGACGCAATAACATCAGTTTTAAGTTTCCTTTGCTCCCGATGCCTCAAGCAATTTTTTTATCCAATGCCATTGGCGACTCCTTTATTTATTGGTCATATGCTGTGACTTACATACTCTGTTGATGAATGACATACATAATTATATATGCTATAAAGATTTTACATTATTTTTAACAGTAGCTAGTAGGCGCATATATGTATATATTATTATTTACAGTAACAGTAGGGCAGGTTAGTCTGGCCAACCACAGCTTATACACTAAATCTGACCTGTGAGTTGCTTTTGTATGTCTCAGGTTAATATTGGGGTTTTCATTTTTGGTGGGGTTGATGAGAATCAGAGACTTAGTAACTCATGACACGTGAAAATAATCTGAAGTTCAAGTTTTGGTATCCATAGTGTAATATGAGAGCAATAGCCTGCTAGTTTGTGTACACACTATCTGTGGCATTAGTAAAGTTGAAAGACCACAGTGCAGAGTGTGTGGCCTGTTGAGTTTCATGTCTGTGTTATCCAGGGGTTTATAGCAAAAGGGTCACTAGCTCCCAGAACGGGTGACAGACTGAAAACTGTGACTTAGAGGGAATTCGCATCTGCTCACAGCTACAGTGTGCCGTCCGGATGTCTTAGCCACTGTGCTCAGCCTTTGAACCACCGCTGGCTTCACTGCTTGGCAACTTGTCCATCATCTAGGCAAGAGTCAACATCTTCCAGCCTGGGGCTCTGCTACCAGAGAGCTTCCCAGAGTCCAGTCACCCGGGCCATTTCTTTGCATTCCTTATCCCACAAAGTCTCAACTCACTTGCAGGGCGTTTCTGACCACCTTTCCTGAAGACTTTGGAGCCCTTGTTAGCAAGTGATGCTGAGCAATCTGGCCATGCCTGGTTAAAGGTATTTGTATGTGTCATTATTTTTCTTGTACCTCAGCCATGGCAGAGAATATGTCCAATAAATAGAATTAAATAAGTCAACTATTTATATTCATAATAGAGATAGATGACTAATAGTCCCATGGCTGTTTCCACCTCGACAGCCACCATTCCTAGACCTTGCCCAACACAGGAAATGGATTGAGCTAGAAATGATCATAATGAGTGAGTTAACCCAGAAGCAGAAAGAATCAAATGGTATATACTCACTTATATCTGCATACTAGCCCAAGGGGCATGTCCCACGAAAGCCTTCACTTACCAGGAAACTGGGACAGAGGGGAAAGCATCCTATTGGGACTCTAAATGAGAGACGCATGGGAGAACAGCAAAATAAAAGGATCCAGAGGGTCCTAGAAATCTACAAGTAGAACAATATGATAGGCAGATTTGGGCCCAGGGGTCCCGCTCAAACTAAGGCACCAGCCAAGGACAATACAGGAGGTAAACTTTAAACCCCTTCCCAGATCTAGCCAATGGTCAGAATATTCTCCACAGTTGAGTGGAGAGTGTGATACGACTTTCTCACATACTCTGGTGCCTCACATTTGACCATGTCCCCTGGAGGGGGAGACCTGGTGGCACTCAGAGGAAGGACAGCAAGTAGCCAAGAAGAGACTTGATACCCTATGAGAATATATAGGGGGACGTAATCCCCCTCAGGAACAGTCATAGGGGAGGGGAATAATGGGAAAATGGGGGGGGGGAGGAATGGGAGGATACAAGGGATGGGATAAACATTGAGATGTAACAAGAATAAATTAATAAAAAAAAAAATTAAAAAAAAAAAAAAAACAGGAAGATGGTGGGGTATGACTCAGGAGATCATTAATACTGGGAGTTTTAAGGCTCAAAATTAGCCTCACTCATCATGTTATTAAATTCTCTCTTTCCTGATATATACCCAAATGCTACCACCTGATGCTGCTTTGAGTCTAATGCCAAATATTCACTCTTTATATACAATTTTCACATTCTCAACTTATTGTCTCTTCTAAAAACCTGGGATAGTACATTTTAGACTTTAAAACGGGGCACAGAACTGCTGGGGAGATGGCTTAGTCATCTGCATTTGATCCCTAGAGTCCATATTGAGAGCCTGGAGTGGGGACTGAGGCGATGGCTCAGTGGGTAAAGGCATTTTCAGACAAGCCTGAAGACTTGGATTTAACCCCCATAACTCACAGAAAGGAGGGAGGGGACAATATAGTCCTGCAACTTGTCCTCCGACCTCCAGATGTCTGTCCTCACATGTGCACATGCATACAGACACAGACAGACAGACAGACACATACACGCACACACACACACACACACACACACACAGAGAGAGAGAGAGAGAGAGAGGAGAGAGGAGAGAGAGAGAGAGAGAGAGAGAGAGAGAGAGAGAATAAGAAAGGAGATAGTACATGTTTGCAATCCCAGTGCTAGTGAGGTAGAGAAAGGCTGATATCTGGAGCTTACTCTTTAACCTGTCTAGCTGAATAGGCAAGCTCCAAGCCAACAAGAGATCCTGTCTCAAAATCCTGTGTCCCGAGGACAACACCCAAGATAGCCCTCTATCATCACATAGACACATATGCACACATAACCATATATGGTGGTTGTTTGTACCTCATGTCATGCCTCAGTTGTATGTCTATCTTTCTTCTTCTCTTCTTGCTTCTTTTTTCTATCTTTGTAAGAGATAGGCTCTCATGTAGCCCAGGTTAGCCTTGAACTTGGTAGGTGTGGAGAATATGCTGACCTCCTTACCTTCCTGCCTTCCTGTCCCCAGTGCTGGGATTACAGGTGTGACTGACCACAGAGGCTTCGAACTTCTTTAATAACTGCCAGCTAAAGGGATATAGTTTCCAACTATACTTCCGGGAATGGCTCCATACTTGCCAGTAAATGCTGTGACGAGGGCTGGAGGGACAGCTCAGCAGTTAAGAGCCCTGGCCGCTCTTCCAGAGGATCTGAGTTCAACTCCCAGCACCCACATGGCAGCTCACAACTGTCGGTAACTCTAGTTCCATGGGACCTGACACCCTCACACAGACATACATGCAGGCAAAACAATGCACATAAAATAAAATTAAGTTAAAAAATGTTGTGGCAAAACGTATTTTGTATTTCTACATCCTCTTGTATTGTGCTTTTGTCCCTGTTCCCCGACTTTCCCCTATTCTTGCTCAGCTACTTTGAGCTAAATTATATGGAAGAATTACTAAATCCCAGGCCAGGTGTTTATGAAATGATGAAGGTGTGTAAAGGAAGGCATTGACTTTGGAGAGTTGTAGTTACTATGCACCGGCAGCTACCACCTGAGTATCAGTCCAGACGCACCTTTCTCTGGAATTTAGACAGGATTTTTACAAGGTGAGATTTCCCTTCAACTGAATTAATTTCCAGCCCTTTCCTTTGGACCCATTAGCCTTGCAGGTCTTGGGTCTGTGCCATTGTTAATTTTCAGAATTTAATAACGACCCTGGGATTCTGCCAATGAGATTTTAATTAATTTTTGACAGTCAGGTTAAAACAACGACATCTCCCAGCTTGCTTTTCAGTTCTCTCTTCTGATTGTTTCATTTTTCTTTTTATCCCAGCAGACACTACACATTGTCCTTTTCCCTAACCGTGTTTGCAATGGTCACATGTTACTGACAGTTTAACGATGGCAGCCACTGAAAAGCTCAGAGTGAGGAAGAACGTGATCTCAAGAAACTTTGATGACACATTCGACTGTTCTGATGACAAACTACTGCCTCACAGAGACCACTCTCCCCACTCATCCTCATCCTCTGCGAACTTTTACCTTAGGATGGGATGTTCAAGTCAGAGAACATTGCAAAAGCCACCTGCAGTGTCACCACTGCTGACAACTTCCTAATATTAGCATCGACTCTTTGGCTCATTTTCCCTTTCTGCATTTTTCTTGAACAGTGGAAGCCAGAGCTGTACTTAAGGTGATATGAGAACTAATGGCTGGTGTCTGTGTGTGCCTGTATTTCCAGCACTTGGAAGGCCAAGTCAGAAGGGTTGGGAGGTTAAGGCCAGCCCAGGCTGCATAACAAGACAATGCTGAACAACAAAGAACAAACAAACTGCTATTTACTCCTCAGCTAAGAATGTACAATTAAAGCAAAGTAAGCTAACAACGAATACAAACTCACTGCCACAAGAACCAGTTGTTTCACATAGGGATCTAAGTTCGGGAATAAGACACCACAATCCAGGATCATGTGGTTACGGTGTTTGGAAGAAATGTACATGGTCCAGTCATTAACCTGAAATTATCATTCAGTGAATACCATCAAGCTTGAGAAAGGAACTGTTTTCTTAATATGATGGAGAATATAGATCTATGTCATTAGACCCCAACCCAAATCGTCTTGCCATTCTGGCGACCTCTGCCTTAGCCAGAGCCCCATGAAGACACACTCAGGGAAGGAGCATAGAGACTGATGTCAAAAGATGCTTACTTGTCAACACGGTGATTGATCTGGACGGTTTGGTGACCACATTCCCGTTGACCACCACCAAAGTGATGACGTAATAAAGGCCATGATAAGTGGCCTGGAAGACCACCGGAGGAGGCAATGTGCTGTTGAATTCCTCAAATTCGAAGAAATAGTTTTTGGATTCACCAGCTACCCTCACAACATACACAGATGCAGGGCTGATGACATCAGAAGCTTCTAAAGACACAACGATGCTGTTGTCATCTCGGACAGTCACGTGGAACGTTGCAACAACCTGTTCAAGAGAAAGACAACAGATTGAGTCAAGTGATGTGCAATAAAATATGCCAAGATAAATTTCCTAAAACTAACATTTGTGGTGAACATGGTTACCTACGGTAGATGTGGGTATTTGAGTCACACAACAAAAGTCAGTTTTCTCATCTTGTGAAAAATGATCTCAGTTTTACAATGAACATTTGATATTATATTGAAAATCTGTCTCCAGCTCGTGGAGTATTTAATGTGAGAAGCACACAGTACACATCAAATGGATGAACAAATGACAAATGAAGTCACTGTCAATTTCCAGGGAAGCTCTGTGTTATTGTAAGTGGGAAAAGTGTTTGAACAAACATTATTTTAGAGGAAGCTATCTCAAGGTCATTCATTCCTTCCTTTCTCTTGGTCACCTGTCAGTTCTGAAAGTGGGGAAGATGTCGGGACAGAGTCCTATGGTGGTAATTCCCTTCCTTATAGATTAGCCAGCTCTTAAGGAGAGACACCATGGTAAGATGAAGAATCAACCATACTGAAGAGCCATGGGTGCCTAAAATCCTTCCTTCCAATCTTCAGATAAATTTAAGGGCTGGGGATACAGCTCAGTTGATAGAGTGCCTACCTTGCATTCATGAAACTAGATTTAGTGCCAACACACACACACACACACACACACACACACACACACACACACACACACACACGCCAGATAAATGCCTCAGGTAACACAGCGCAGTTGTTAAGAGCATTTGCCTCTGTATTGTGAGAACTAGAATTCTGCTCCCAGCACCCACATTGTACAGCTCACGACTGCCTATAACTCCAGTTCCATGACATCTGACGTTCTCTTATGGCTTCCTTGGTCACCCACACACAGCTGCACACGTGTGCTCACACACACACTAAAAATAAAACTTAAAAAAAAATGTATCAATTACATTGAAAAATCACTTGCATAGCTATCCTAAATGTCTATTCTTGATTCTATGCAGACTCCAAGGGCAGAAATAACCCATTTCTGTTTTCAACCAAGCCTCATGTGCTTTGTCCACCTATTGCTTTGATTCTTCACACACTTGGTGACCTGTACAAGTTGTCTCACTACCATTAGCCTCAAATTTATCTATTATAGCAGGTGCGCAGAAGAACTGCTGCAAGTGGTTAACCATCTGCCCAGTGTAGGTGCCGTAGTCAGTACACAGTACACAGAACATCTACAGATGGCATCGCAGCATGAAAGGTATTTGCCATGATATAAATATGGCTACTTTCAGTCTCACTTTGTAGTTGAGGATCAGAAAGGTGCTCTCCCAAGGTCATAAGTTCAAAACCCAAACTGCCCTTTTTATAGCATGCCTTTTATTGTCTCCTTCCCTTGTTTCAAACACTGAGTTTGTCACACAACAAATGCATGAAAGGATCAATGTCCTGCTGATTTCCTGTATCACATGTGGACATTCATCTCTTAAAATTAATCTATTTATTGATTTTTGTGTGTGACACCTATTTTTAGCAACTAAATTAAACAGAGTATACACCAAAGTCCTAAAAGATGGTATTAGAGACCTAAAAATGTACTGGTTTTTCTTCTTTTGAACTTAGATTAGTATGTATTTAATTTTATCTTCACATTAAACAGGCCAGATTGTCTTCATGGTGTTTTAACCATACTGGTTGTTAGGTTGTACACCACCTCAGGTCAGGAGCTGGAACCTATTTATAGGTGTTCCCATAGCCCCAGGATCAGAGCCTGGCTACACTCTGCTGTGTGTGCTCATGTTTGTAAGAGAAGATAGTTTCTGTGCATTCTAAATGTCTTGCTATCCACATTGTCTCTCATTCTCAGACACGGGACAGGAAACCTGTGTTGTGGGTGCCTACTTCCTCTGTATTCACAGGACATTGAATCTCTTGCCTCATCGATGATTCGTCCTTCTGTACGGTGAGCACAACTGTTGGATGGTGATGGCCATGCTCATCTGAAGGGCAGGACTGTGCACAGCTGACCTCCATGCTCCTTGGAAGGGCAGGACTGTGCACAGCTGACCTCCCGTCACTGGCGAGAGGCTAGCACAGAAGCACTCAACCTTTTTGTCTCCTGAGTCGACTTCCTAATGCTAAATGCTGCTGGCCCTGAGCATTTACAAATGGCTGCATTTGGTGCCCAGTCTCAGCCTGTGTTTTCCTTGATGAGAAGAAAGACCTGAGACTCATCTTTAGTGACCTGGAGTGGCAGGGGGAATGATTGGGCTACAGAAGGCTGAGCTATGAGGAAAGGAAACAGGGATTCAAGTACAGATGCGACTCAGAACAAGAGGGCACTTGGTGATTTCCATGACAGTTCATAAAATGTCTGGTGAATCAGAAACTCTGGTTATAGATACATCTTCAGCTTAGCTGATGAATGACGAGAAAACACTTTGATTTTAACTTACTGACGAGTTTGACAAAATATGCTTCTTGATAATAGTTTTTATTTAAATGCAATTCATACTTTGTTTGGAATCTCAGAATTTTTCTATCTTGGTGACCTAAAATAATTAGCCTTACTAGTAAGCATTATTTTCCACAAATAATATATGCATATATATATGTATAAATTTACAATGACTATTTTGTTCAACAGCTTATGGTTTCATTTGGGGCAAAGAAACATAAAAGTTGTTATTATTAGTATTATTATTATTTGTAGTACTGTCATTATCATTATTATTATTTCATTCATCTCTTTCACACAGATAACAATTTTTATCCCATAACAACAATGAAAAAATTCTGTTAATCAAAATGTAGACAAGCCAAACGCTGGATATTTAATAACACTCAAATCTGACTTTTGTGTCTTATTGATTATAGAAATTAGTTCCCTAACCCAGAAATCATCATGTTTACAAACACCAAAGTCGTAACTATAAGTAATTTTTTCCACCATGTCTTAGGCAGCCAGGAACCATGGCTGCAGTTGCAGAGAGGGGAAGCCAGGGAACTTCCCGTGTTTGACGAGATGTCTGCCACGTCACGATGCTTCACAGAGAGCAAATCTTCCAGAGAAGGGAGTAATCCTCGAAACGCCAGTGGCAGCTTTGGCGATGATTGTATCAGCTATGAAGATAGGTCTTGGGCCATTCACTCCCAGATTGCCAAAAATAAGTCAGAGTGGCTAATCAGATTCATTTGCTGGGACTAATGAGGACAGGCAGTGGGCCAAGTGAGAGTTAGGCAGTGGGCCAGAAAGGAACCTTGCCTCCGCTGCTGTCTTTCTGGGACTTGTCTGTGCTCGGGAGGAGAGTCTTGCTGTGTGCTCTAGGCGTGCCTCCTCCGCTAAGAGCAGGAAGGGCTAAAAGTAACTATTCCTAATTTATGTGGTGTCTGTAAAAATATCTTAAGAAAGAATCTTTTGAGGCTGGGTACTACTAGTTTTGCTTAAGTCTGCAGGAAGATTTTTGTGTAAATAACTTTTACATGGTTTTAAAGGTTTTCTTTTTTTTTAAATTGTTTGCCAGTTTCACACATTTATAAGATGAATTTGAGTAGCTCCAGCCCATCCCCCTCCCTCAGTACCTCAGCAACTCTCCCTTCTACTCTCATGTCTTGGTTTTGTGGGAGCCGCTGAGGTTAAGAGCAGCGTCTAGCCAGAGCAAAGGTGGGGGGCTATTTACTGGAACAAGGAGAACTCAGCCGTAGTTATGGCACTGAAGAAAATGGCACGCCTTCCCCAGCAACTGTCAATTGTCAACAGTCCCTCTTGAGAGGTGGGACCACATGGGAGGAAATGACCGAACCATGTCTAGACTCCTATCCCCTCACGCCTCATGGCATTTACGGTTCATGAACTAAAGATCAGGTCTTAGGGGAAGCAGCTGGGGCCTGAGGTTTGGCTGTAGCTAGAAGTGGGAATCCAGGAGCCTGTAATTGGCCCATAACTAATCCTGGGAGAAAAGAGCTACTAGAGATAGTACTAAAACCAGTACTAAAAAGATCCAGAGGTATAAGATAAAAAATGAGATTGGCCTCCACTGTCCCCAGTAAAGGCAATAATAATGACTACTATCAGGCAAGCTTTTGAAATAAGCATTTTTAAAGCAGTTATCAGACATAAGCATTATTATCTCTAGTTAATACAGCAAGCTAGAAAAATTTGTTTACCTCCATAGTATAAGGCTCAGAGCCAGGGGTTTTGTGTTTATAGTTCTACTCTGTAGTTTATTACCTATGAGCCTCATGGAAGTCTAAGGATCTCTGAGCTTCATTTTCACGCTGTGTAGAATAAAGAAATCTTATAACCCATGGGTTGTGTGTGCGAGGGTGGAGTTCTATAGCATCCAAGCACAGTACGGAATGATAACTAAATCCCATTACTCACTAGGCACTGGTAAGAAATATCAGTGACGTTTTCTTATCAAGTTCTGTACCTGTAGGAATGAAATGGTAGCTTGTTATACCGAACAATGTAGTGACTATTTCCCGTCACTGAGGAAGGAATTCAACCTAGCATTTTTAAAATGACAACAGCAAAACAGCGATGCTGAGAGATGGGCCAAGATGTTACACGATGTGGAGGAGAATCAGAATACCCATGTATCCAACCTTATATTTTGTAATCAACCTTGAATTCATTTTCTCAATGAGTCCTCAAAATGCCCAATGAAGTTGTTATTTCAACCCGCAGGTGAAGACATTGAAGGTCTAAGATACTACAACTCGTACTGTGTGAAAGAAAAGGCACCAAGCCAGGAAACAGTCAACTTGGCTCAGCTGAGTGATTGCCCAGGTTAGACTGATCTGTGGAGAGTTGTCCTGATTGCTCATTGACGTTAGGGGTCATGGTTCACTGTGGGCAGCACTAGTCTCCAGACAGGAGGGTCTAGGCTGCATAAGAAGCCAGTTTCTTCTACGGTTTCTCTTCGGGTTCTTGCCCTGATTTTATCCCATGGTTGACTGAGATCTGCAAGTGTAAGTGAAAAGAAACTCTTTCTGCCACTGGGCTACTTCTGGCTGTTATATTGCAATAACAGAACGAAACCAGAGTATACATTTAAGGAAATTCTTCCCGCTACAAATTTGTATTACTTTTTGTTATGCCTTTGTCCCTAAGCTGTAAGGACATGATGAAAGAACAATTTCCCAAACGCTACCTTCCATATCCCTGTGCAGTTGATGGGGAACTCCCTCGCACAGAACATGGTTGATTCTAGGTCATACTCGATAGTTGATTGTAAAGTGTGGTATAAAAAAAATGGGAAAAAGGGGGGGGCGGAATGGGAAGATACAAGGGATGGGATAAACATTGAGATGTAACAAGAATAAATTAATAAAAAAAAAAAAAAGAAAAAAAGAAAAGCCCTTTGAGGATTAACAGAGTTAAATTCGAGTTCCACTTCATAGCTATTTTCTCATTTTAACTCTTCCCAGGTGTATCCAACCCAGAGATAGTTGTGAATGGATTCAACTCAATGCATTTATAGATGACAATGTCATATTAAAATGCTGATGGCGTGGACATCCTCTTGGTCTCTGTTGTCTCAGGTGAGTGTCAGATATACTCGACCGTAGTGAGTGAATCGTTCTCAATCTTTCAGTCCTCCCCACTCCCTCCCTCTCCCTCCCCCCTCCGTGTGTGAGACAGCTTTTGAGTGGAGGCTACAGGATGACTTGCAGGAATGAGCTCTCTGTCTCTTTCCATCTTGTGGGTCAGAGGGCTTCAACTCAGGTCATCAGGCTTGGTGACAGGAGCATTTACCCTAATGCTACTAGTACATTTCTGATCGATTTTCTCATTGGTTTTCTTTAGACTATATAAGTTTTAGAAGCTGTATTTTTTTTTTTTTTTGATAGGACACACATCCTGAAGATAATACACGAACCAGCGATCATAACTTTCGGTCCATTTACCCACACATTAGTGCTATGCTTCTGTGACATTGTCAACAAAAGCATTTCTTTTTCTCTTAGCACAGTGACAGCATGAGTTCACGTATTTGAGTGACGTAGCCATGGAAACAGTGTTAGTACTAACAGTTCTAAGAAAATTGGCAACCTGGAAACTGTGCTTAGCTGATGATTGATGGGGGTGGGGGTTTGGGGTGTGGAGGTGGATTTTCATCCCAGGGGGTCACAGAATCCAAATTATCTCAGCAGGTGAGCACCTAGGTAAAGTCTAGACCCCTGTGACTTCTTTCTAACTTAACGGTCTATGAGAAGGCAGATGATGCTGGTAAGCTAATTTTGTCTTTTTTGAGGAAAGTTTGAAAACGGCTTTTCCTTGTGAAAATGGTTGCACAAATGCTGTTGTTTTATTCACTGGAGGATACTGTGAAAGACGGTGGTGCAGGACTCTTATTTCAGAATGCCTGAGCTTAGTTAAATTTCCTTATAGCCATGAAGTATCTTTCCAACGGTGATACCAGTTAATTAAATCCTGAAGAAAGTTAACTAGGAGCGTAGCCTGCTGCCCAAGATCACCACACGCTTGCTTAGGTACGACCCTTGTGGCATTTGGTAGCTCTGTCCTTTTGTGACTCTTCCTTTTAAGTTGCTTAGGTCCACAGCAGCATGTGGGACCTTTAGAGAACATAGTCTCATGTGTCCATCGTCACCGGAACTCTTAAAAATGTTCCCCAAATTCAGAGGGAAGAACCTGAAGTTAATGAACTGGAGAGCACCAATTCACTGAGTCCTCTCTCAGTGTTTGCTTTCTAATGCTCTTCAACTACTGCAGAAGAAGCTTCTTCGATGGGGACAAGGGCCACACTTATCTGTGCCTTTAAGGATCAGCATTGAAAGTTCAGTTAGGAATTATGCTGGCTTAGTAAAGTGGTGGTAGGGGGTTATTATCTAGGGTTCCTTCCTGACCTAGCTAGCCATCAGTAGTTCCCAGTACTGGGCGTGGTTTCCCTCCTGTTAAGTGCACCTTTAGCCCACTGAGGCTGCTGGGAACCGCTAAGGTATCAATGCCACTGCTGTCCCTTTAGGGATGTCTTGCCATGCAAGCCATTGTGGTGTTTCATGGGAGGCTCCGCACACATGGGAGAGGAGCTGGAAAGATCACAAGCCAGAGGACCAAGAAGTCTGTGACAGTGTGGGCTTACGTAAGACAGAAGCTCTGCATCCATGGAATCTCAACAACATATGACTGCGTAACGAGACCTGAACAATTCTAATGCCTGCTGATACCGCGAAGTGTTTGGGGAAAGTCTACCAGGGCCCTATCCCTAGATGAAAATATATAGACAACTAATGTGGGCTGAGAGATGGAGAGTTGGTTTTTCTAATATCAAGCAGGCAGCCCTGAAATCATACGCTTATAAGCAATGCTAAAGGAATTCAGCAGGCTGTTTTTATATATTTATTCATATATATACTTAATAATATATGTAATTTTTAAAAAGAGTCCATAAAACTGAGAAAGTTTGGAGGGGAAATGTAATTATATTGTAGCTAAAAATAAAAATTTTAAGAAGTTAATGACTGATGCTAA
The DNA here is from genome assembly GCF_903995435.1 of Acomys russatus. Lineage (NCBI taxonomy): Eukaryota > Metazoa > Chordata > Mammalia > Rodentia > Muridae > Acomys > Acomys russatus. The sequence goes on along the minus strand of NC_067149.1, from coordinate 59,979,158 downwards.
GGTAAAAGTACCATTAGGTTATAAAGTAGGAACTAGTCATATTCCCACTCTTAAACAAAAGCAAATGTGCCCCATATTGCCTGATAGCTCCAGAACTCCTATTGGAGAAAATAACCACTTGGTAAAGAAGAAAACATTGGGAGGGTCTGAAGAGAAAGATCTGGGCAAATGAGCAAAGCCATAAACAGCCAAACTGGTATTCTGCTTATAAAAACAAATGGCTTTATTCCAGAAAGTGTGGGGAGAAATGAAAGACAAAGAGATAAGAAAACCATGGAGAGAGGAGCCAGCAAGATAGTGTGATGCTGGGAAGGGGGAGAAGGGGCAGGCAGCCAATGGAAACACACAGATGGAGAGGGGGAGAAGGGGCATTTGAAGCTTGAAATGCTTAATGTTGCCTTTGAAGGTGGCATTTTAATCAGCAAACGGTTCCCTCCCCTGGGTTCCCAGTCTTTCGGAAGGTCTGCATCACTCCCAGGTCCTTGGTGTGAATTCACTAAGAAGGTTTCACACCAGCATGGTAGGGCACAGGTGTGGCCTTTCAGGAACCTGGCACCCGAAGGGAGAGGAACGGGTGAGAACGAGCATTTCCACTAAGTGAGTAAAAATCTCATGGGGTATTTGAAATTTTATCACAGTGGAGTGGATTTGGAGCCCACTTTATTTAAGTGTCCATGAAAAGGAAGACATTTCTGACTGCAGTAAAGTGCTGATGACAATAGGCAGAGGTGAGAGGGGTTGAAATGATGGGATGATTTGGGAAAGAAATAATGGTAATTTGGATCTAAGTAGCCTTAAGAGAATGCATAAAACTCTAAACCCATTGACTTGGAGTGGTGAGTGCATGCACACACATGCGCTCTCTCTCTCTCTCTCTCTCTCTCTCTCTCTCTCTCTCTCTGTGTGTGTGTGTGTGTGTGTGTGTCTGTCTGTCTGTCTGTCTCTCTCTCACACACACAAACACATACAGCAAGTCTCTCTCACTCTCACACACATATACACACATAAACTCTCTCTCTCACATACACACACTGTCTCTCTCTCTCTCTCTCTCTCTCTCTCTCTCTCTCTCTCTCTCTCTCACACACACACACACACACACAGACACTTCACTATCATATGCAGGAGGCTGTGCATGCAGATATGGTGACGGAAGGGAGAGGATGACAGATAGCATTGCTTCAGTTGGCTTAATGCCATTCTTACCAGGTACTAAGCTAAAACTAGCTGCTTTGCGCTGTCACTCAGAAACCTTCACAGTTTGCAATCTGGCGTCCCTACCACAACTGCTCCATCACAATTTTCAAGAACTCAGCTAACAGCCCAAACCCAGCAGCAGCCTTCTGCGTCAGGTGCTCCCTGTTTCTGCAGGAGGATGTGTTTCCTCAGGCTAAAGTTTTCCTTCCCTCACTTTGGCTTTCTCACATCACCTCTCGATTTAAACAATCAACTTTTATGAGTGGCCTTTGAGAATTAGTCAGGTTTTGAAATCTTACAATCTGTACTGAGCCCTCTTGGGACACATCCCTCTCTACACCAAACCCTACAGCTCTGGTAACAGACTGCTTGTTCTTACTGAGGAAGCAGAACTCGTTTTCCACATCTCTTCTTCTTCACCCCAGATCCTCCCACCTTCACTTGCATATTTAAAGATTCCCAAACCGATACACAAAGAGGAAACGTGTTCAGGTTCTACGGAGGAGGGGGAGTAAACGGGGGCATTTTTTTCTCGTTCATCTTTATTTCCCAGTGTTAACTTTAGTCACCACTGCGTGAGTGGGGTGTTCAGTCATCACTGATGCTATTTAGAATCAGAAAGAGATGGGAACAACAGTATGATATTTATATTTTATAAACGAAGCTCAAAAATACCCTTGTCTCTGAGAACAGCTGTAGAAAGACAGTCCGCAGTCTACTGTGCTCAGTGAAAGGCTCCATTCTTCAGAAAGTTGCACTTGTTCATAAAGCAGCCTCTCACACTGGGCGTTGAGACACGTCATGCCTTTTATGTGCCATAACTGTATTTGTTAACTGCTGTTTCACTGTTAAATAATTTCCTATTTCCATGATTGTATCTTTCAAAACGTATTAAAAGATAGGAATTTTGCATCATACAGAAATAATCTTTAAAAGTAGTCCAACAATTAGATACATATATTTTTTACTTTTTTTATCTTTAATTTGTTCATTTTACAGCCTGATTGTAGCTCCCTCCCTCATTGCCTCCTGGTCCTACGCTTCCTCACTCATACCCCCTCCTTCCCTCCTCCCATAGTCCTCAGAAAGGAATCCCTCCTCCCCTAACATCTGGCCTCAGCTTGTCAAGTCTCATCTGGACTGCCTGCATCCTCTTCCTCTGTGGCCTGGTAAAGATGCCCACCAAGGGGAAGTGATCAACATGTGGGGGCCAGAGTCCGTCACAGAAGTAGTTCCTACTCCTCATGTTATGGCACTCCATCTGAGGAGAGGATCTAGGTCCACACCATGCATGGTCCTTGGTTGGTGCATCAGTCTCTGCAGCACACCACCACCCCGCCCCACGCTGTGCCCAGATTTGTTGGCTCCATTGGTCTCTTTGTGGAGCTCCTGACCCCTCCAGGCCCTTCTGTTTCCCAACTCCTCCATAAGACTCCCTGGCCTTCACCCCGAAACTTGGGTGTGTCTCAGTATCTGCTTGGATCTCCTGCTAGGTAGAGTCTTTCAGAGAACCTCTATGGTAGGCTCACTTCCTGTTTCTTCTCTTCACTGCTTCCTGTGTCTATTCTATTTGCCCTTCTGAATGAGAATTAAACATTCTCCCTAGGATCCTCCTTGTTATTTAGTTTCTTTAGGTCTGTGTATCCTAGTGTGGATATCCTGTGTTATTTGGCTAATATCTGCTTATAAATGAGTATATACCATGCATGTCTCTCTGGGTCAGGGTTATATCACTCTGGATGGTATTTTCTAGTTTCATCCATTTGCCTGCAAATTTCAAGATTTCCTTTTTAAAAATAGCTGAGTAGTACTCCATTGTGTAAATATACCACAGTTTCTTTATCCATTTTTCAGTTGAGGGACGTCTAGGTTGTTTCCAGATTCTGGGTGTTATGAATAAAGCTGCTATGAACATAATTGAGCAAATGTCCTTGTGTGGTGGAGCATCTTTTGGGTACTGAACCTCACGGCAGTTGTGAACTATTCTGTAGTATTCTAGAGTATATCCTTGTTTATGAAGACAGTTGCCCTTGGTGGCCTGACACAAGTACACTATGCCAGTGTACAACAATCTACAGTGTTTAGGGTAAGACATTTCCATCTGCGAACTTTTATTCATTCATAATAAAGTCACAGCATGAAGACATTTTACAGACAGCTGAGGGTGAAAGCATCATGGTTTGAGACCTATGGCAACACCCAGGAGCTTCTGAGATGTGCCTTTCCCATCTTGAATACCCTGAAAAATAGCCTAAAAGCCAATGTTGAGTTTTCATTTCTTAACCGGTTGACCTCTTTGTCCTCCTCCCATGTTTCCTATTTCTCCTCCATTCATGTGTCTGCTTACTTTTCTAAGCTTCCTGGTAGATTTTAGCCTCATAGGTATAAAAACTGGCTTGTTGTCTAGCATTTTACTTTGCTTTTTGGTGTTTAATGAATGTTTGCAAAATTAAATCCATCTCCGTATATTTATTGAACCCTTGACCACGGATTCTTACTGTGTGAGGACAGCTTGTCCCCATGTGTCAGAGTATTGACTAGTATATCTCAATTTCTATTTTGCTAAGGTGAAACCCTAATTATTAGAGACAGAAATAAGAAAAAAAAAAAAAAAAAACTTGCCCAGCAAGGGAGACAAGAAGACAAGGAGAAACGGAAGCAAATGAAGAGGGGGATGGGATCCAACAGAGGAGAAAAACAAAGTAAAAAAGAAAGGAAAGTGGGACATGAGGGGAAAAACTTCCAAAATAATAAGAAGAATAAAGGATCCGTGGAGACTAGTGCTGATATTTTTGTGCCTTAGATACTATTATTTACTTGTGTTATTAATTACTTAGTACTTACTCTTACTCACTATTGGGCAGATAAAGCAAGCTGAGCATTGGTTACATCTCACTTGTCCCCTTTTCTGCTGTTGGCTCTCCTCCTTTTCTCCCATGACTAGGCTACAATTCAGTTTTTGCTTTCAGGGAATTATGTGTTCATTCACTTGGCTAGGCTTGTGAATGGAGAGTCCAGATACTGGATGGGAGACCGGGCCTGAGGCCTGCCTACACTGAATAAGTCTGCAGAGTCAAGCTGAACACACAAGTCACTTATAAGACATTTAAGAGACACACACCAGATTTCCTCTTAGACACTAGCTATTGGGGTCTGTTTTCTTCAGTCATTTCTCCTAAGCCGTATTCTGTTAGCTTAAGCTTTTAGGAGGCAAATCATAGACTATTTGCTCACATAAATTACTAATACTCTATAATAATACAATATATTTTCCAAACATAGTTGTGCATAATTTGTAGTAGGTAATAGGAATAATTACATATACTTAGTGCATAACAGGGCAATTCTCTCCTTCATTTGGAATATGAAATACCATTAACATGATGCATTAGCTTAGTTGATTAATGGGACTACTTTGGTGCAATCCATTTAGCACTTAATGTTAAGAGATTTTTCCTTATCAGGTAATTATTATTTAAGCCCAAACTGACTCCTGTAATGAAAAAGGGAAATGAATGATAACAACAACAACAACAGTTAGCACATGTTAAGTGCATAATTCATTCCAGGCGCTGGTTCAGATGAGTTGTGCCTCTTTCTTTAAACAATGTTTAGAAATTATTATTATTATTATTATTATTATTATTATTATTGTTGTTGTTGTTGTTGTTATCATCTAACCAATGACTAGAGTAGACAATAAGAACTTAAATAAAAATTTAAGTAGTAAATTTTACATTCTTACTTTCTGCTCAATATAAGAGCAAAGAGAATGTTTGTGTGCAAAAGAGAAAGAAAATCTTGCCCTCACAGAAATTAATTCTAAATAAATATTAACTGTCATAATCAGCAAACATTATAAGGACAGAGTGTTATGGTAGAAATAATGCCTTACTAGAAAAAGTGAACTAAACAGTTGACCTGGAATCAACCAGGTAAAGAGTGTGGTGCTGGGCATTCCAGATACAGGGTATCTTGGGGGAAAGAATGAATATACCAACCTTCTCAGCAGAAGCAGGACCTTCCAAATCACAGTTAGATGTCATGGAGGTTCTGTCCTCTGTGGGTGTTAATGCTTGGTGTGTGAGAAGACATGAGCAGCCTTCTGTGAAAACAAAGGCCCGAGTGACAGTGTATAGCTTGGATTGGGATAAGGAGGACTCTGAGATCATTAAGCCAAGGAAGTGCAAGGCACAGGATAAGGAATATCGTTAGTAAAGAACAATCATTGGAGAATAATTCTCAATTATAGTCTTCTTGAATTTAAGCCAATTTATTTTATATTATACCTATAATATTTTTATATATTTATATTATAATGTTTCAGGTTCTTAAACTTGTCAAAGCCATGTGTTTTTCTTTTCTGTCTCAAGAGACGAAGCTTACTTGGATAGACTTCCTGCTCATTCTCTAGAGACACTAAGCAAATTAGATGGTTGGGTCAAAGGTGAGACTTAAGGCTATTTTTAAAAATAGATGATGATTTTTCAAGAGGTAATGAAAACTACCTTCAGCATTTGTCATTTTTAGACAGCAAAGAAATAAAAATAAAAACAAGACACTAGGTGCTTTATCACTTTATTTTGTCATAAATGTACTTGAAATTATATTATCATAGAAAAATGCCCAAGTGTATACTATGCACTAGAATAGGACTTTGCTAACTTAAAACTCACATAAGCATAGGAAGCTTAGAAAGGTGTCTGAGATGCTAAGGCTTTCAAAAAAGCACCCTGAAGGTGATAACAACGATGGGCCAAGAATATACTTTGGTAGTAAGACCTTAGTTTTTAAAGTTTTAAATTTATATGCTATAGGCATAAATCCCATAAATCTAGGTAATTCATATATCTTTTATTCATTTTTATCTTTGTTTTGAACATTCTTGTCAGAGCCAACGTGACAAGATCCAGAATCGTCCAGACTAATGCTAGTCTAAACAAGTCTTGCCAGTAGTTAAAAGGTATTTTCGCTGTGAAAATGGATGAGTTGGGTGAACAGGGAAGTTTGCAGATAATCCAGTGTGAGATCTTAGCTAGGTATGGCTTTAGCCACCAGAGAAATGCATGTGTAAGACTGAGAGATTTGAACAGATCAGGGCAGTGCTAGTCACATACAAATCACTGTTATCTAGGAACTTGATGTAGAGGGTAAATGAGTCCTCTATTTTAGACATCTGAAATCAAGCCATCTTAATAACTTCATGATCTGTATTAACCTTTCCCTGACCATGTGTTTAATGTCAACTTTATGCTTAGAACTATTAACAAGTGGCAAGTGGATAATATGTACAGAAATTCTATGTTGCATACAAGATGGTGAATAATCAAGGGACTTTATGTCAGCAGACAGGTAGATTGTCTTGCTTTCAAAGATGCAAAAGTTTCACAAGTAGCTCAAAGACCAGTTTCCTTCTGTGAGAGTTTTGAAGCTGGTTGAGAAAATCCTTCATCCTGGAATCGATACCCACAAAAAAACCTTGACATGTCCTTGAACTCAAACCCTGCCATCCGATGCTGTTGGGAAAGAACAGCTAGATGATAGCTTTAAAAAACTATACCATACATACAATTTTCTGGGCTATCTTGGGTCATTGTCCTGGACAAGAATGTTCAAAATAAAGACTCGTCATCAGAACCAGTCCTGATGAAATAGAAGTACATAAACTACCTGACAGAGAATTCAAACTGACTCTTAAAAATATGTACAAGAAAATCAAAAGAAAAAAATATGTGAATGATATGAGAATTTAAATGAGATTTTTAAAAATTAAAAATTGACCAAAAAATCAAATCATATGAGACTTACCTAAAGAATAAATAACTCAACTCAAAAATTCACTGGAGGTATCCAGCAGCATTTTAGGTTAAGGGAAGGTAAGATCAGCAAACCCAAAGACAAGCCATAGGAAGGCACAAACAGAGAAAGTGAAGGAAAAAGAAACAGAATCTTAGGGAGCATCTGAAATGCAATTGGGTTGGCTGGCCAATGTACACTCTACAATAAGAATAAAGTTAAAGGGAAAGGAAGCTTATCCAAAAAAGCAATGGCTGTCAACGATCTATATCTGGAGGAAGAGATCCAGAGAGCCTTGTTCTAAATAAGATGAACTTAAAGATATCCACACCAAGGCACATTACAAATGAGTTACCAATCCAGAAAAAAATTGATAGTGACAAGGAAAACATGACCACATATAAAGGTTTTTCCAGAGACCCGCTAGAACATTCTTCAGCCTATGCTTTGCAGCCAGGACAAAACAGGATGTCAGATCACAGTGTGGGAAACACAAAGCCTGTCAATCAAGTGCACTTATGTTGCCATACTATTGAGGTGTCATAAGCAAATGTCCTGTCTTTCCTAGGAGACACAATCTCACAGCAGATTTCTTGGTCCTTGAGAAATTGTTACAATCTTCCCACCATCCAAGATCCTTTCTGACCCTTGCATGTGAGTGTTATGCCATAGATGTATCAACAATATCACTGCCTAACAAGCCCAGACCCTGACGATACCAATAGGCATGCTAGCATGGAAGGGGGAAATCCCATGGTGTCCCACCCATAGACAGTGGGATACAGAAAACTAAGAGATACTGACAGAGGGAGAATTAGTCTTCCCCAGGGATGGAACAGCATTGGTTTTCCAACACCAAGTGGACATCCTTGAAATCATAGACATGCAGAAACACCAAATGGATTAAGAATGCTGCACATACATATACGTAACAAGAACAGTTAAAGGAAAGAAGGAATGGATTCAGTAGAGATCAAGAGTAGCCATGGGATGTGTTAGAGGGAGGAAAGGGAAGGAGGAATTATATAATTATATTTAATTTTCAAAACACAAAAATCTAAGTAAAAAAGAATGAAAATAGTTCACATCAAAATAAATAAATGAGTAGATAAATAGATAGATAGATAGATAGATAGATAGATAGATAGATAGATAGATACTATAGATAGCAACATTGACCTTCAAAACTAAAGGTAAGAAAACTTTTGTGGGAAAACAAAAAGTAAAGGAAGTCATCACTGTGTTGATCTGCCTTACAAGAGCACATAGCAAAAGCGCATGAGGTATACATCTTGCTGAGTAATGTATCCATGAAGATGGAATATTATAAAGAATGCTCTAATACTCTAATGATAGTGAATAAATCACTTTTCAGTCCAGTATAAAAGACAAAAAGCATTAAAAGCTATTATAACAGGGCTGGAGAGATGGCTCAGAGGCTGAAAGCACTGAATGCTTTTCCAGAGGTCCTGAGTTCAATTTCTAGGAAACACATGGTGGTTTACAACCATCTATAATGTGATATAATGCCCTCTTCTGGCCTGCAGGTGTACATGCTGGCAGAGCACTGTACAGATAATAATAAATAAATCTTTTTAAAAAGCTAGTATAACTATAAAAACATTAATGGCTACACAATATAAAAATGTAACCTGTGTAATCATTAACAAATCAGTGTTGAGGGAAGCAAAAGATTATTTGTTGAAGTCTGGTCTCACTTTGTAGCCCATGCTACCTAGACCTCACTAGGCAGCCTAGCATGATCTCAAATTCATGAACTCTGAGATTACTGGTACGAGCCACCACACCAAGATAAAACTATTATATGTAAGTAAAGATTTAGTTTAAATATACATGGACTAAACACTGTGTAGAGAGAAAGAACAACTGAGCAGGGTGTGGGAATGCACCCTTGTGGTCCATATCCTTGGGAGGTAGATGAGGAAGGTTGGAGAGTTAAAGGTCATGTTGAGATAAAGGAAGACTTTTCCTCTTTAAGGCACATATATATATATATGTGTGTGTGTGTGTGTGTGTGTATATATATATATATATATATATATGTGTGTGTGTGTGTGTGTGTGTGTGTGTGTGTATATATATATATATATGTGTGTGTGTGTGTGTGTATATATATATGTATATATGTGTATATATATATACATATATATATATATATATATGTATATATATATAGCCTTCCCCCCACTCTCTGTATGTATGTAGCTTGTAACTTAGCCATTTGTTCATTAACAGATGCCCAGGGTGTTCTCATACCATGGTCATTGTGAGTAATGTTGGAATTGAATGGGAGTTCAGCTGTCTCTCTGAGTTACCAATTTCATTTTCTCTGGGTGGAAATTCAGAAGAGAGTGTTCTAAATCACAAAGCGCTTCCATTTTTAATTTCTTGAGTCAATTCTACTCTGTCTTCTCTGCCTGTACTCATTCACAGTCCCCTCCCAGTGCTGTACATGGGCTCGACAGTAAGTGTTTGATGAGACCCTACTGTGACCACCTTTTTTTAAAGGGCAATCAACACAATTTCCTGTTCCTGCCACCCTATCAGTTCCTTTTGCTAACCAAGGAAGATGTACTGGAAAAGAAGACAAAGCTGGACTGCTGGGTGCATTTAAATGAGATTTCATAGGGCTCAATAAGATAAAATTTTACTTTAAAGATTACACTGTAATTGGGTCTGTTGGAATAGCTCAGTGTACAAGAGCCTGAATTTGACCACTACTACCACAAAAAAATTAAAAATAAAAACAGAAAATTGACTGTAATCAAATTGCATTAGGGTCTGCTAAACGAAGAATACGCATATGCACACTGTGTGAATATGGAGGCCAGAGGTTGAAGTTGGATGTCTTCCAGTCATTTCGCTATTATGACTTTTGTAACTATGGGTGCATATGCATGTGCATATGGGTACAGATTTCCGGGAAGGAGATGGGGGAGGGCAGGAGAGGATTGAGATGATTAAACAAGGAATTCTGCACTGATCTATGTGGGTTCTGGAACCACACCCAGAGGTTCTGACACATCTCTCCAGCACCTCACCTTATTTTCTGAGACATGACTGCTGGCTAAACTTGGGGCTCACCAGGTAGATTAATTAGCTGGCTGGTGGGATTCAGGGACCTTTGCATCTCTATGCGTCCAATACTGGACGTACAGACACAGAAACTGGTGTAGCAGTTTCCTTTGTGGATGCTGGAGTCTGATCTCAGCTTCTCATACTTGCGTGGCAGACACTCTACTGAGTGAACCATCGCCCAGCCCACACTTCAATATTCTAGAAGCTAAAGGAACAGAGCACACAGCACATGCTTCTACGTAGCTCTTCTTTTGTCATAATGTGGCTGCCAATTTGTTCCCCTGTTGTCATAGTCACATCAAGTAAAAACAATTTGAAAAATTTGAAAACCATGTCTCCGTGACGAGGGGCAAATTTTCACTTGTTTCTGATAGACAGCTCAATTAGAATTACATTTCAAATAAAAATACACATTTTCCTATAAGGCAGACCTGAAATCATGGCTGTTCTCAGAAAGGACAGTCCTTTTGCAATGCATCTGAAGTAAGATTTGGAACTGTTCGTCCAATGGAGAATAATAAATGAACCAGCCATTCTACAAACCCATCACTGTCCCTTAGATATGAAGTCACTGTGGGTGTCACTGTTCCCTGGTTCCTAGGCTATGTAAGTGTGTAGGAGTGAGACGGAAAGCGTGTAGGCAGCATGGAACATCCTTTCTCTCCAGTCTTAGTGTGATGTGACCGGGTACTTGGGTTCCTACTATGACTTCCCAAAAATGTTGGGCTGTAAGTGAAAGTAAACCTCCCTCCCTTAAAGAGCCTTTAGTTGGGGTAATTTATCACAGAGCAGGGATGGAAGTAGAAAATCGGCAGAGATGGCAGGGTACATCTGGAAGCCTCCTTCAGACTCAGGCAGAAATTCTTAGCTGTCTTTAAATCCAGTTGTTCTGTAGATATGGAATGCATTTTCTCCTTCCCAGTCTGAGTTTCCATCGGTTTGTTTGTTTGTTTGTTTGTTTGTTTGAGGGGTGGGGGTGGTGATGGCAGGAGCAGTCTCACCTTGGCCCAGTGAGGTCAGCAAAGGCTTTCGCTTTTGCTTGTAGTGAGCAGCACTGAAACCCACTGTAGCAAGGTGGCAGATCCCTGCCCGGTGGGTGGCTCCCTTTTTCTCACCCGCATTTTGTCTTTTTATTCTCGGCAAATGGGCTGGAGCCGAGCAATAAGAACCTGCTGGGATCTTTTCTCTCAGATTTGCCTGAGTGTGGTTTGAGAGCCTTCTCTTCTGACATTTATATTTCCATATCTTTCTCCCTTGAAACTTGTCCACAAAGACAAAATCAAGGCCTCTTGTCTGTTTCTTGGCTTCACTTGTTGTAACAGGTATGCAGTGAGGGCTTAGGATCAACCTGCAGGCCGATTTGATGCTCTGACTAGAATCCTGTTCTTTCGGGCAGCCTCCAGCTGTGGCTTGATGATTCATGCGCTGGCAAGAGACATCAGTGGGCAAAACACAAAAGGAGTCACAGCAAGGTGGGTGTTCTGACAGTGTGCCAAAAGGCAGGACAGAGGGGTCAGATGACGTGTGGTAATTACCCCAAGCATGAATAACTTGGGCTTTTAGCAGGTGCCACTTGCTTGATTTTTTTTTTTTTTTTTCACTTGCTGTAACACTCAGTTAGCTTCAAGCTGAAAATAGCATATCCCTCACAAACTCCCTGTGAACAATGGCATGGATCTCGGTGTCCACTGGTGTACCTTTGGATGCTTTCCTCTCAGGGCCTGAGCTAATTAGGAAGGACTAGAACAGCCTTCCTGTTTCTGCCTCTGACACAGGACATGCTGCCCTGTGTGCCCTCTGAGGACCTCTTTGTCCTCTGTCATGTTGATGGGCAGGAGAAAACTGAAAGATTTTTGAGAGACATCTTCTGGTTTTGCTTCTTCTGATAACTCCCCCGTACTCTGACTCTGAGACTTGTTGCAGAGATATCAGGATAGTAGTAAGCTCTCAAGTTGTACTTAAACTATAGAAGGGCCGAGTGTGCAAGGGTGAAGACCCAAGTTCAACTCTCCAGCACTCAAACCAGGAGGAGAAGCATGCAAGTGTAATTCCAGTACTGGGAGAAGACAAAGACAGGACGACTCCAGATGTTTGCTGGACAGAGTCTTGTCCAGATGAATGTGGGAAATGGATGTCATTGAGAGATCTTGTCCCAAAAACTAAGGTAGCAAGAGTGTATATATATATATATATATATATATATATATATATATAGAGAGAGAGAGAGAGAGAGAGAGAGAGAGAGAGAGAGAGAGAGAGAAAGGAAGCGAAGTTCTCAGCTCTACAAATGTACACACACATACACACACACACACACACAAGTATGTGCACCCATACAAATGCACTCATGTATAACACACACACAAATAATAAAATAAAACAAAATACAAACCCCTCACAATTGAAGGAACTATTCATGAGCATTTATTTCTTTGCAAACTGAAGCGTCCTTCTCTTAGCCCCCTCTCTAAGCCCCTTCTAAATGCGGCATTAGAATAAGGCGTAAGAACACCCACTAAGTCACTGCTTATAAAACCCCATATATTCAGAGGTCTTCTTAGCATGCTACAGTTCATGCCTTACATTTCAGGAGGCTTCTCCCTCAAACGTAAGCTCCTCTGGTTGGGATTTGCTAACGGGCCCCCTTTGAGCTGTTTCTGTTCTTGTGCTGATAAGTGCCCAAGTCTTTCTGCATATGTGCCTGAGGTTTGGCTTATGGAACTAACGGTTAATTTATAGGTAGCGACTCACAATGAGAACTGAGACAAACAGCTCTAGAGACAAGCCCATGCCACTTTACACTGGTTAATTTTAGTGACATTATTTCCTTTTCTCACCAGAGATTTCATGTCAAGCATACACTGACTATTAACTCAAATGTGAGTCGCAAATCTTGCCTAAATAGAATTCATTTTAGTGTTAGGTTAGACCTTATGAATTGGACTGTATTCAACCAGACAACAAACACAGCCGGGCGTGGTGGCACACACCTTTAATCCCAGCACTCAGGAGGCAGAGGCAGGCGGATCCCTGTGAGTTTGAGGCCAGCCTGGTCTGCAAAGTGAGTCCAGGACAGCCAAGGCTACACAGAGAAACCTTGTCCCGAAAAACTAAACAAACAAACAAACAACAACAAAAACCTAAAAAAAAAATCAAACACATTGGATATCACCAAACAATTTTGCTTCCTTAACATTTTAATCTAATGTTTCTTTATAAGTACCTTGTTCTAAATTCTAACACCATAGACTTCACTTGTTGAGGTCCGAGTTTACTAATCAAAACACGTGTGGATACACTGATACATACTGCCTTGATATATAAACATATTGAATAAATGCCAATTAAAACATTAATCTATTCCATAGTCCCATGCTTTAACAAGGAGAACACATAACCATTATACAAAATTAGGACACAGAGACTAAAAGACAATAGCATAGGAAAAGTATCTCATTACCCAAAGTGGACTACATACTATTATTCTTTGATAAAAATGTCGTCCTGTTGTGCTGTAGTGCTCTCAACTAGTGTGTAGAGAAAATCCCTATATGTTAATGTATGGCCTCTGCTTCTGTTTATTTTCACCGCTGTGTTGTATTGTATTTGGGGGGGAGCTTGAGGCTTCATGGTGCTGGCTAGTTCCAGGGGCTGTACTGAGGTGACCGGTCCTACTGCTCTTGGTTATTGCTTCTTCCTGCTGTGGTAAGCGAATACCACACCCTGGATAAACTACAGATAATATGCGTTCACTTTTCTCATGGTTCTGGAGGCTGGGTCGCCCACAATTGAGCAGGAATATCAGTGAGGGGCTCCTTGCTCCATCATAACGTGTCAAAGGGTCAAGAGCAGCATATCATAAAGCCCACGTGAGTGTAGGACTAGATTCATCCTGTTGCCAAGATAGCTACCTTAGCCATGTATAAACCATTAATCCACTCCCTGCGATCTAATCCTCTAATACAGTTACAATGCGAGTCTGATGTCAATGTAAATCGTGCGGGTGCCTTTAAATCAGTGCCTGAAGGGTGAGGCCAGTTTGAAAACTGTGTATTGACCTTCATCTGCCATAATTCATTCCAGCTACTGTAATGAAATACCAAAGGACAAATGGCATGCAAGGAGAAGTTTACTCTTTATGGTTAAGGAGGCTGAACCGTCTAAGACTGGGGTCTGAGCACAATAGGCATTTCTGGAGACCCGCAGTAAGATTCGGCTTGCTGACATTTTCTCATAGAAAGAGGAGAGCAAAGGGCCACTAGACCCTTGACCTCCTTCTCAGTGGCAGTTATCCGTACCCCCGCTGCATGTGTCCTCAGGAGTTCTGGAGTCCATGCAGGGGAAAGGATAATGGAAGTGGGCATTGCCATCTTTTAAAGAAGGTTTCATCCATGTGAGGTGATGTAGCTGCTCTGGAGTCATCCGTGCTCCCACAGGGAATCTAATACCCTCACTGGCTGATTATTTTATTTTATTTTATTTTTCCTTTGCTCTGTTGGAGGCCTATCTACAGAGAATAGACCTTTGCTCATGGTCTGCCCCAGAAAGGTTAATGGACCACACTGGGTTCACTGTGGGGTGAGGTTACTTCCTGGTTCAGAGACACTCATCGTTGTGTCCTGTGCTCATGTAGAAGGAAGGGGAAGCATCTCCTGGGGCCTCCTATGAGGCCTGACTCTTCCTGAAATGGCAAGTTCCAAGCCCAGTGGGAGGCATTGTCTTTAAAAAAAAAAAAAGAATTTGGAGAGTGACTGAAGATGTATAATTTTGATCTCTGGCCTCCACATCAGCACATGCAGGCTAGTGCAGACACACATGTGCATACCACATGCATCACACACACACACACACACACATACACTCACACACACCACATATTTGTTTTCTCATATGTATGGAGAGGGAGGAGATTCCCAAGTTTCCTCACCTAATCCCCTCTTAAAGGTCCCACATCCAACACTGTAGTACTGGGCATTAGGACTCAACACAGGAATGTGCAGGGGATACACTGTCCATGGCTTCCTAAGTGGCAAGAGAGCCAATCCAAGGTTAACATTTTGTGATAGATTTTCTGAGTAAGTTTCATCTGCTTTTATGTGATAAAAAATAATTTAGGCCTTGTGGTATTTCATTTTTGACAGAGTCTTTCTGTGTAACCCAGGCTGGCTTCGAACCCTGTATTTCAGTCTCCCAAGTGCTAATGATGAACACCCACCACTACGCCCAGTGAAACTTTTATCTTGTGGTTCTCCCTTCATTTAACTTCATACTAACTTATTTTTGATGAAAGAATTGGTCCACAATAGATACAGGGCTAGGGGTAGGGCTTGATAATTCTCCTGATGTAGTCCAAAAATCACAGCCAATCTTGTGCATGTCCAGAAAGTTCTGGTGTGAGCCAGTAGCTGGGTGGTCTGTTTTGAAGGCTACAACAACCAAAAATGGAAGCTCTGCAGACAAGGAGTTGGAGAAACAGATGACCTGCTGCTGTCTGTGGTACGGCACTGTCTTTCTCACTGGAGTATGATGGTTCTTTTGTTTTTGTTTTTGTTTCTCCCTCATTTTTAAATACCCTTTACATTAATCTCAGGAATTCTGAGCCTAGAAGGAAAAAATACAAGTGAGATATATCTATCTATCTATCTATCTATATATATATAGATATAGATATATATATATATGGAACTAATAAAAGAGAAGAAAAATTTATACAAAATTTATACAAAAGACCTCATATGGAGAGACAGGATATAAGAGAGATGGGCTGCTAGTTTGTTTCCTAAGCAACTACAGACAGCCATGCTGAAAACGCTAAAAGAACAACAGATTTATATTCCCCACCATGCACAAAGTGCCCGTGTTGACATTAATAAATACAATCGTTTTGAAAGGTTGGCAACATGTTAACCATGCAGATTTCATGAGCGATGTGTCATCTCAGCCCAGCCGCAAGGATGTTTTACAGTGTCCCTTTTCCTTCATTTTAAAAATAGATAA
This sequence comes from Acomys russatus, assembly GCF_903995435.1. Lineage (NCBI taxonomy): Eukaryota > Metazoa > Chordata > Mammalia > Rodentia > Muridae > Acomys > Acomys russatus. The sequence goes on along the minus strand of NC_067149.1, from coordinate 59,963,069 downwards.
AAACTGACCTTAAGCTTTCCCCAAAACATTAAATCTGGCTATTTTATTAATTAAATTTCTCTTTGGCAGTTTCACACAGCTCCACCCTCTCTTCTCTGCCTCCCACCTTGTCAGCCCTCATCCTAACAGGTCTCTTTACTAAATCTTTTGTTTTGTCCCCACTGAGCTCACCCCAAGATGGCTGAATGACCATCACTTTCAACCTAACGTTTGGAGCCTGGTGGGCTTATTGTCAGCTCACAATTGAAGAAAACTATTCCCCCATTCACTAGGAGCCATCAGTAGCTAATAGTTCACCAGGAAAGGGTAAGGCACCATGAACTGCCCCCCCCCTTGTTCATTGTTCATGACTGGCTGTTAACATGTCCAGTCTAGTGCAGACCCAGTACAGGCAGCCACGATTACAATGGTTGCTTCAGATGCAGAAGACGGCATACTTTTTTTCCTGCCCTTCTCCGTATCTTCTGGCTCTTATGTTCCATCTGGCCTCTCTTCTCCAATGTTCTCTGAACCTTAGAGGGGGGTGGCATAAACAGCCCGTTTAGAGTTGGGTACTCAAACATCGGGTATTCTGAACACCTAGGGCATCCATGAGTCTGCATCCAAAGCTTTGACTAGAAAAAGAAGCTTCTTTGACTAAGAATGAAAGGAATAGTTGCTTATGAGAATACACACAGAAACAATTTGGTGCTAGGACAATTTAGTTAACCAATATTGTAAAATTTCCCCAGAACTTAGGTCCTCACCCTAGACATTTGTTTGATTTTGTTGTTTTTTTTTTTGGTTTGTTTATTTGTTTTTGAGGCAAGGCTTTTCTAAGTAAACTCTTTTGATCTGGAACTCACAGCAACTCTCCTGCCTCTGCCTTCTGATTGCTAGGGCTAAAGGCATTCATCACCACGCCTGTCCCTAGACGTGGGCATTTGACTGGGTTTCCAGAACCAGTCATGAACGGAGTTGTCTACATCCATAACAGCAGTGCCATTATCACACCAGTGGGCACATCTTGAGTAGCAGATTTCACCATAGACTTTAGGGCTCACGTCTAGGTAAGGAGGTTAATGTTTTCTGTGCAGCATTTTTACAAAGCTATCTTCTGGTTCTGTGAAATCTCTCAACAGGGGAGAAAACTCACCTCAGGTTTTTCTGTAACTTACAACCTACTTATATGGGTCTTATCTTGTTCTAGTGTGCAACCAAGAGGAATGGCAAGAGCTGTGGGGGTTGTTTGTTCGTTTGTTTTGAGATGGGATCTTCTGAAAAACAGCCTGTAAGGAGATATTCAACATCGGATGCTGGGGGTTTTGTTTTAAAAACCCATAAATGAATAAGATTTAAAACTTTTCAAAGTGACTTGGAAGATAATTTAAAAATACTCTCGTCCTATTGACAAACAAGTTTATACCTCTGCCTCTCTCCTGCCAAGTTTCTGTCAAGTATTCCACACTGGATGGCGAGAAAGTAAACTGAGTTTACATCCCCTTCAACTACAACAAGTGGTTCAGAGGAAAGGGAGCCTGGGCCCCTCAGAGGGACCTTGAGAGGACACAGATAAGAACCAGAGTTCCTGGACAATTCCTCTTGAAATTCCCTAACTCTGTGTGTGTGATTCTTGCAACCTACGGTGACCAGTTTTTATGGGCACGTTATAATCTACGTAATCAAACTCTGTCTGTGTTGACTTGGCTAGTTTTGAGGTTCCAGTGCTACAATCAGGATATTCTAATCCTCTCTACAGCCAAAGCTCGGTCCCACTACACAGCTCGTCTACGTTTCAGTAGTTTATGGACAATTCCCTTGACTGAAGGTTTAGCTGTTGCTTGGAAAGATTAGTGATGTTTGGCCAGTTTGGCAAAACACCAAAAATTAATGGATGGTTAAGTAGATCTGTGCCTTTTAAAAGCATAACAGCAAGAAAATAGTCTTTATTTATAGGTGAAAACACCTTTTATGTCATCTGATGCCCAGGTGGATTTCCAGATCATCATGAAGTCAGTGCACCTTGCCCGTTTCTGAGAAGCTGCTGCCCTGCCTTCCTGTTCACTGTAGGGATGTAACACACATGCTTGGTCTCAGTCTACAGATGCTTTCCAACAAGGGAGAAACGCATCGAAATGAATCTAGTTTGCAGCTGCTGGGGAGTGAAGAGAAAGTGTTTGAAATGTGCTGCGAAAGCAAACAGCATATTTGAAATAAGGATATTTCATGTTGGCCTATGGTCACCTTTGGACAATAAATAGTTAAAATTTCCAGAAGAAATATAAAGACGTGAGAATATTTGTACTGGAAATGCAGGAGATAGTTCTGGGAAGGACAGTTTATGCTGCTGCATGTGAGCAACTCTTCAGAGCATACTGAAGAAAAGAGGCTTGAGGTTCAGGTATTTGCACAAAGGACCTGAGGTACAGGTGACCACACAGACAAAGGACCTGAGGTACAGGTGTTCACATAGACAAGGAGCCTGAGGTCTAGGTCTTCCCACAGAAAAAGGACCTGAGATACAGGTTTTCCCACAGACAAAGGACCTGAGGTACAAGTGTTCCCACAGACAAAGGACCTGAGGTACAAGTGTTCCCACAGACAAGGACCCTGAGGTACAGGTGTTCACACAGACAAAGGACCTGAGGTACAGGTGTTCACACAGACAAGGAGCCTGAGGTACAGGTGTTCCCACAGACAAGGACCCTGAGGTACAAGTGTTCCCACAGACAAAGGACCTGAGGTACAGGTGTTCACACAGACAAAGGACCTGAGGTACAGGTGTTCACACAGACAAGGAGCCTGAGGTACAGGTTTTCCCACAGACAAGGACCCTGAGGTACAGGTGTTCCCACAGACAAGGACCCTGAGGTACAGGTGTTCCCACAGACAAGGAGCCTGAGGTACAGGTGTTCCCACAGACAAGGACCCTGAGGTACAGGTGTTCCCACAGACAAAGGACCTGAGGTACAAGTGTTCCCACAGACAAAGGACCTGAGGTACAGGTGTTCCCACAGACAAGGAGCCTGAGGTACAGGTGTTCCCACAGACAAGGACCCTGAGGTACAGGTGTTCCCACAGACAAAGGACCTGAGGTACAGGTGTCCACACAGACAAAGGACCTGAGGTACAGGTGTTCCCACAGACAAGGAGCCTGAGGTACAGGTGTTCCCACAGACAAAGAGCCTAAGGTACAGATGTCCACACAGACAAGGGGCCTGAGGTACAGGTATTATTACAGAAATAGATTTTCATTACAGTTAGCACCACAGAATTCAGAAGCTGTCCTGTTTCCTGGAAAGTAAAACTATCCATTAACAGCCACCTTTAGATAAAGACAGGTTTACTATATAAGGGTAGTAGATGGCTCTTGACATCAATCCATAACTTTTTGGTTAAAATTTCAAAATTGTTTCTAACATTTTTCATGTCTGTGTGTTTCCAATTCAGCTATGTAACCCATATGCACTGGTAGTCTACCAGTCCTCACCCCACAGTACTGGGATTACAAAACATACCACAATGCTTGGCATTTTTTATGTGGAATTCTGTATATTGAAGTCAGGTTCTTACAAATTACAGTGTCCAGTGAACTTCACACTGAGATCAAGTTTAAAAACTTGCAAATGGAAACAACAAGAAGTAAATTTTAAAATTTTTGTGAAAATCGTTAAAATAAAATTAATACTGCAGAAGATATCTCTTTAAAAAATGGAAGCCCTGAAAGAAAAGGATGCACATTTTGAGTAGAAACATTTTAAGAACAGAGAATGAAATCACTAGATGCAGTACACACCCCCTTTCCACCAAACAAGAATACAAAGGGATGGGAGGAAAAACATGCTTTCCCCCTCATTCTATCTCATGAACATTGAAGACTAAGACAAAGCAACAAAATGAGAATAGTTTGATTGGAGGACAATGGGACCGGGCTAGAGAGGTAACCAGAGAGCTCCTTCTGCCCTCCCCCGCCCCCCACCCTGGCCCGCCCCGAGAGCAGGGAGGAGTGTTGTTCAGAAGAGCCAACTAATCACACAGAAACAATAACAGTATCTACCCCGCCAGGTGTATCAGATGGAGGAAATGAGAAAATAAATATCAGACACTTCATTTTTATTTGCCCTATGTCTGAAATCACGCTGACCTAGGTTTCTGATATTTTATCCGGCAATCCTATGCCAAGTTTAGCCACTGTTTGACGAAAGGAATATGAAGCCTTTGAACTCCAAGGATGCAGCCAACTTTAAGGCCGGCAAGGATGGGACTGGAGGATGCTAACAGATGCCAGAATAGGGTTCGGAAACACAGGGCATTGTGTTTCCACAATGGCTATGACGTTCTGGGACTCTGAAAATCTCTACACAGGGGCCCAGAGGTCATTACACATGAGGGTAAAAGAATTGCCTCAGGCACAAAATCTAAACTCCTAAAAATAGTCTCAATGATGAAGTATAGGAAAGATTTCAATTAAAACCCAAGGCTAGAAAAGTAAGAATATTTTCATTCTAGGTACAGATATGTGGTAACAAGCCAATATAATTAAAAAGTATAAACACAGTAATGGAAGAGATAGAGCTAGCAATTTTTGTGGATATTAATGAATAAGAAAAATCCAAGGTAACTAATTAAAAACCACCATTTAATGCAGCAGTTATATATGAGGACATGAAAATATTAATAGTTTTACCATACATCAACAGGATCCAATTAGAAATTTTAATGGGATTTGAGATCTCATTAAATGTGAAAAAAAAAAAAAAAAAACAATGATGAAATACCTGTAAACATGCTTAGCAAATACACAGTAAGTTGGTAGCCTATCCAGAAAGAAATGGAGCCAAGGCTAAGAGTGCCTTAGCTAACAGAACACAGCAGGGCGAAAGAGACAATCGTCTTAATAATTTCAGCTTTACTCAAATTAGCTCACAACCAGACCACAGTCTCAGTTAAAATCCACACCCTCAGAAAGTCATCACAGGCCTGAAGGAGCTGATGCCACTGTTCTCTGGGGAACTAGGTGCAGACACAGAATAAAGCCATGTTTTGTCAAGGGTAACTCTTTATCCTCATCGCTGCTGAAAAGCCCTAGAAAAGTAACAATGGAGTAGCATGGAAGGGATGAGCAAAGCGCAGGATGAACAGAATTGAGAGCCACAGAAACTCACGTGTCTATGAGAATCTGCCTTAGACTGTGTATAGCATTTCAAATCAGTGAGCTGAATCACGGTCAGCACAGTAAGAGTTGGTATAACACACGAAGGGACTTCTTCAAGTCGCAGACACATGGCTCATTCTGAGATTAAAAAGGTAAAAGATTATGCAGACAAATCAAGATCGCCAAACCCTAGGATCCGGTCTTCCTCTGGTCCTCCAGCATTTGGAGAAACATTTTCAGAACAGTGTCGTCGCTGCAGCACTAGCATGAAAGCATGTAACGTAATGGAGGGCAAGACAGCTCCACCAGGCCCACCTTCCTGACCCGCACAGTTGGCTTCAGCCTCCCCACCTTTGTAAAATCTGTTGCCTCCTCTCTGCTTGTTCCTCCTTTTCCTGGAATATGTCCTTCCTGTAAGTCTTTACTCAGACACGGTCTTCTGGAACACTGTTCTCCCCTTTCTCAGAAAAGATTATATATTACAGTTATGGAAGACATCATTTCCTGCGTTGTTTAGAAATTCTGTGTGCATTTTCCCAAAAGATCAGAAACTCCTGAGGACCAAGGCCATGGTGAGTTTACTTCTTCCCTGGAGACTTAGTTGCTGTAATTTGATGGGCTCTGTTGTCAGCTTGACTGGATGTCCTATCTCCTAGGACACAAACCTCAATGTGTCTGTGAGAGAGTGTCTACGTGGCTTAAGTGACCTGGGAAGACCCATTTAGCGTGCAACAAGCATGGGCTGGGATCTGAAGTGATTAAAAGGAAGAAAGAAAGAAAGCTAAACTGAATGTTCACCTCTTTCTGCTTTTCTCCTGTGGATGCGAAGGGAGGAGCTGCCTCAAGCTCTTTCCAGCACAGCCTCCGCACCATCATGTGAACTGGGAGACAAAATAAAGCCTTCCATTCTCAAGTTGCCTCTGTTAAATATTTGTACATTAACCAGCAAAGTAACCAATACATAAAACAACAAGTGATGTGTCTTTTTAAATGCTTCCTCTTGGATTTCATAGTTAATTACAAATTGGTTCTGTTACCCTTAGTGAATTATTCGACTAAAAAACAACCATATTGTTTTCTTTTTGCATGTGGTGTGTGTGTGTGTGTGTGTGTGTGTGTGTGTGTGTGTGTGTGTGTGTGTGTGTGTGTAGGACACTGCATCCACTCAGTATTTACATGGATTGTGGGGATCCAAACACCCTTTCATGCTTGCATGGCAAGTCTTCCACTTGCTGAGTCTACTCCCTGAGCCCCAGCCATGTAATTTTTAACTATTAAAAAAAAAAAAAAAAAAGAAAGCATTGCCAGAATTGTCGTTAAAAAAACATCTCATCTTGGGCACAGTGGCACACACCTTTAATCCCAGCACTCAGGAAGGCAGAGGCAGGTGGATTGCTGTGAGTTTGAAGCCAGCCTGGTCTACAAAAAAAGTCCAGGACAGCCATGGTTAACACAGAGAAACCTTGTCTCAAAACAAAAAATACAAAAAACCCAAATGAACAAAAGAAAAAAACTTCGTAAAAAACACAATGGAAAAGCCTAATCAGAAAAAAAAAATACAGTGATAACAAATACATAAGATGTGGTGTTCTGTAAATATGGGACTGACATTAGCCTGTGCACACTCTGCATAAGCAATGATGATTTGTATTACTGGGAAGATTTTCCATATGATGGACGTGTCTAGTTGCAGTATTTATTTGAGAATGTTCAGTTGTAACATCCAGTGCCAGGAAGAAGCTCATCATTAGCAATGTCATCCTGCACATCAGAGATGCTTGTCCTGCAGGCTGCCTGTCTTCATCGCCTGTCATGTTTTAAGAGGCTAATGAATTCTACTTTGATAATCAGGCTCTTTGTGTGCCCTTGGATGCTTGAGACAGCAAAAGACAGGATGGAGCCACAGGAAGTTGTCTCCCTTACTTCATCTAGTGTCACCAACATCCGTGGCACTGACTCTGAGTCATGTAACTTTCTTAGGGAAGCAATTAGGATATTGACAGGGGAGGCATTAGATGGAAGTGTGTGTGTGTGTGTGTGTGTGTGTGTGTGTGTGTGTGTGTGTGTGTGTGTGTGTGTTTATCCTGTCACACGCCTTTCTCATGGAGACAGAGATGATAGACAGGGAGCAAAGCAGCAGCTCTGACCTCAAGTGATCCTGGACCGCTCTTCCCCAAATGCAACAAGACCTCAAGCACCTTCTAGGATTCCCAAGTTGTATTGTGGATCTTGTGGAGTAAAAGTGTAAGCAGTGGGTAAAATCAGGGCTCAGTACAGGGTAGTAAGTGATTTATCCACCAACCCAAAGAATGCTGTCCCTGTGACTGTAATAGCACATCTCACTGAAACACAATCACAGAATTTAAAATATTAAATGAAAATGCTATTGTAGTAAAAAGTGAAGTCATTTTTTAAATGGCTATTTTTATAATAAAAGTTTCCAGGTAGTTATTCTTTTTTCAGATTCTGGCACAACAGTGGTTTGACTTCACTGAGATTTTCCTTCTGTGAGGATAAGCTATGATTCAACATTTCTCATGTCAAAGGGTTTCAAGTTTTTACTACTGTATTTCTTCCATCTTAATACTTGGCAACACACATTGAAAAGACAGATAATATAGTTTCACAAGTTTGGTAATTGATTTAAAAAAAGAAAAAGAACTTTCAGGAGCCAGGCAGTGGGGAGTGCATGCCTTTGATCTCAGCACTTGGAATCTCCAAGTTTGGGGCTAGCCTGGTCTTCAGAGCAAGCTGCAGGACAGCCAGTGTTATACAGGACAGAGAAACCCTGTCTTGCAAACCTAAAATGAACAAACAAACAAATTCATTCATTAATTATTTTTCCGAGACAGGGTTTCTCTGTGTAGCCTTGGCTGTCCGAGACTTGCTTTGTAGACCAGGCTGGCCTTTAACTCACAGAAATCTGCCTGCCTCTGCCTCCCAAGTGCTGGAATTAAAGACATATGCCACCATGCCCTGCTAATTAATTTTTTTAAGAGGGCAAAACTTTAGGAAGCTCAGAGAAGTGCTTGCCTGGCCATCTTGTTTCATACAAGCGGAAAATGAAGCCAACGAGTGACAGGACGGGGTACACACAAGGTTCACAGCTGTTAGTGGGAAGGAGACCAAGAGTTCAGCTCTCTCCTCTGTCAGCCTGGGGCACATCTACCAGGCAACATTTTTTTTTTTTTTCTTCCCAGTCATCCCTGCAATTTCTGGGGGAAGAATTTCTCCTTGAATGCGTAATATTTTCTATTTCTTACCCTCCTCATAACAAGTTAAACAAATGGTTTCCGTTTATATATAAATGTGATCTTAGTTTTTTAGAAATTTGGGGGAAATATCTAGAATGGGATGTGAAAGGATCCACCCATGATGAGTACCCCATCTATTACGTGAGCAGGAGTGAGCTCTCTGCTTTTTTATATGCTGGACTCATGCCACAGTCAAGGCTTGGCGCACCTGTGATTAACTGTTCATTGTTTACACTCTTTTAAATGCTTAATACCATTCTCCCCAGGCTTTTATTTATTAAGGCAAGCCTCTTTTTCACTGTCTTGTTATTTATATGAACAGGAAATACTAAAGGTAACGCTGGACTTTACAACAACAAAGAAATGAGTGTTTCAACTTGTGCCCTCATCCTAAACTGTCCCTTTGTAATCTTGGGCTTACTCAACTCACTCATCATCCTAAGCCCCAATTTCCTCTCAGAAAGCTGAGAAGGTTATTATCTGGGGTGGTAGGAAGCGGTCCTCAGCCTGCACTTGCCACACAGACATGGCTCTAGTCAGAACTGTTAAGTAATTCACCGTTATTTGGTTATATCAAACATTAGTCACTGAGTAGGCACAGAGAAGGCACTAATTGTACATAGTTCTTTAACTTTTTTATTACCTTATTCGCCTTTACTTTGTTTATTGATTATTTTACCAATGTACTATGGAGCATTGTTTCAATTTTTATTTGTTTTTGCTATTTCATTCACTCTAAAGCCATCGTCATGCTAAGTCATAGTGTTTACTATATTCATGTAGCAGGTGCCGGGTGACTTTTAAGGTTGCCTCAGATGGCCTAAAAGCACCCTAAAAGAACAAATCCTTTAATACTATTATGTCACCTTCTTTCCTTTTACAATATCATCTGATATAGACGAAAGTCAGTTATTTTTAAGAATGTTGCACCTGAGCCGGGGGTAGTGGTGCACATATGTAATCCCAGTACTGAGCGAAGCAGAGGCAGGTGGATCTCTGTGAGTTCAAGGCCAGCCTAGTCTACAAAGAGAGTGGTGGACAATGAAGGCTACACAGAGAAACCCTGTCTTAAAAAAAAAATGTTGCGCCTGAAAAGTGATCATTTTCAAGTGGAAGAACATGCATGCAGTGGTATGCAGATTTAATGGGTTAAAAAAAAAGAATTAATTTTAAAATTAAGTAAAAAGGGAAAATGAAATACAGCCAATTTTCACTATATCTAGCCAATGGACAGAACATTCTCCACAGTTGAGTGGAGAGTTGGGTATGACTTTCACATGAACTCTGGTGTCCATTTTTGACCATGTCCCCTGGAGGAGGAGACCTGGTGGCACTCAGAGGAAGGACAGCAGGTTACCAAGAAGAGACTTGATACCCTATGAGCATATACAGGGGGAGGTAATCCCCCTCAGCAACAGTCATAGGGGAGGAGAATAAGGAGAAAATGAGAGGGAGGGAAGAATGGGAGGATACAAGGGATGGGATAACCATTGAGATGTAACAAGAATAAAAAAGAAAGAAAGAAAGAAAGAAAGAAAGAAAGAAAGAAAGAAAGAAATACAGCCAAAAATCACCATTCTGGACACACCCAAACCCTCTCCCCTGGGACAATGTTCTGACGTCACTGGGAAGCTTTGTTTTTACACTTCTGTGACAGGGGCAGTACCTTAGCCTCTTCCCTAAATACACTGTTAGAATGTTTCATATTTGTTCTATTTCACTGTTCCTAAAGAGCTAGATAATAAAGAGAAGCAGAGTTTAATTTTTTTCTTACTTGCTGGTTTGTTTTCTAATATTTCACATTGTTGGGGTATGGAACAGGACCCGAGCTGATGAAGACTTGGTGTCAGCAATGTCCCTGTTAAGCTGTGGTTCATTATAATGAAGGCTGTGAGCTAATGAACCAATTAATCCGCTGATGGATGGAAGAGTTGGTGAATACAGGGCTGTGAGAGGTGCATCTTGGGAGGGCATATTTTGGCCCACCCCTTCCTGCTTCCTCCAGCTTTCTACTTCCTTTTTCAATGATCAAAGCTGTCATGATGCTGTCTCACCACAGGTCCCGAACATTGGAGCCAGCCAACATCATACTGAACCTCTGAAACTGTGAGCCAAGCCACAGTCCTCCTTAAGTTGTTCTAAGTCCTGTCAGAGATATGGAAATTAATACACAAAGGACCTTCACTTAATCGGTGGAGTCCTGGTGAAGAATGAAGCACAAACAGAAAGTCAACGGTGAACTTGACTCCAACCAACAAATGGACAAAGGGGGTCTAGACAGATGAAGAAAGAATGGCGCAATGTTAATGGTTGGTGAAACTGGGAGTACGGTATGTGGCATTCCTTATATTTCTGTTTGTACTTTTATGTATCCTTTGAATTTCCATGAAATCTTTTTTAAAGGCAAAGTACCGCTCATAGGACGTTAGCAGGCCAGCAGACCCACGTGGACAGCGCTGAGGAGCATGAGTCTGAGGGACCTTGCCCTCTGGGTGACTGAATCGCTTGGTTTTGATGGGTATGTGCCTAAAGTGCGCACCTACTCGCCTTTATCAATCTCACCCTTCCCTCCTCCACCGGCTCACTTCTGTCTGAGGAAAAACAAATTTTTTTTTCTCTTCTTTCTCATGGGTACAATGTTTACTTAAATGCTGTGGCCTTAAAAAGGTCATTAAGTAGATGTGTAGCAGGTAACTTCTTATTGTTCTCAATTTATTAGTCTGAAGAAAAAATTCCACATGCTGTACCTGTAGGTCACCAGGACTTTTGAGACTTAAGTAGCTTGAAGTTCATGTCACCTATTACAAACCTGATTGTGTATGTGTGAGTAATATATATATATATATTGTATATATATATATATTGTGTATATATATATATATGTATATATGCGCATGCATGTTCAGGTGTGCTCACACATGTAGGTGCATGTGAAATCCATAGGCTGACATGGATATATTGTCTATCCTTCTCCAACTAGCTTTGGGACAGGGTGTCATTGAGCCTGGAGCGCTCCATTTCCACAGGACTGCCTTGTCAGTGACTCCCCTGAGGTCCACCTGTTTGCTCTTCCCTGGGCTGCGGTCATAGGTTTTGTCAACACACCCGGCTTTTCATGCGAGTAACGGGGGCGGGGGTTTAAACTCGGGGTCCTCATGTGTACACAGGAATCATTTTTCCCTCGGAGACACCCGCCTCAGCCACCCGAATGAACTTTTAACTACAGTTCTTAAAGAGAAGAACAATATTAGTTTCTAGGAATGCTGAAAAGGCACTAACGCAGTCTGAATCGCGCACTGTTTGCCACGGAGTCTTCCTGACGCTTTATAGATGCTGGTTTTAATGGGCTGTTTCCCTGGTGTACCGACCTTTCTCTGGAACTCCTGAGTCTGGAAAACCAGACCCATCAATTAGGGCCCTTCCTGATCATTACACGAGCTTTTGACAAGGATAAGTGAGCATGCTGGCATGGTAAGAGGTCTTTTCAGTGAGCACGTGAGTGCCTGCGGAACCCAGGGGCTGAGCTGAGCTGTTCCCGGGCACTTCAAACTCACCTTGGTCCTTTCCAAACTGCACCGGCAGAGTTTTGATCTTTTGTGTACTTGAACTTCAAAGACTGATTTCATAGCGGGTGCCTTGGCAACGCTCTGAGTATTATAATGTAGGGATTGTGTTCAGTGCCGTGCAGCGTCTTACTCTTGGAAGGCTTTTAAGATCATGGCAATCTTCCTTCTATAAAATATCAACTTCATAGATGCGGATAGGAAACAGGCAGCTTTAGGATTACTTTCACTGTGAAGATTGTTCAGTGGCAGAGAAAAGTTTACAAGTATGTTTGGTTTTGCATGACGAAATGTTCAAGTGAGAGCTGGGTGCAGCCATAATTCCGTTGACTTTCCCCCAGGACTCCACTACCTGTGCCTTTGGAATGCGATGTGTGACTCACCCGTTAAACTATTCACCGCATCCTGGTCTCCTCGCCTATAATCACTTCTTACCAAACAGTATAGATTACCTTCACTCCCTCCATTAAAGCTTCGTCCTCTTTTCCAGCTCTCCTCTGATTGTTTGCTAGCCTGAATCCCATGGGAGACCAACCATCTTGTCAGGAACTTCAGTAATCTGAGCCAAATGCCACCTCGAGGTTGGGTGTGGAAATGTAGTAGTGAACACAGCTAAAAGATTAATCTAGAGCAGAAACTGACACTTGAACGTGAAGACACAATATGTATACGGCAGCCGAGGAAGTAGAGAGGCCCTGGGCATCCTGTCTTCTTTGCTTGTGCAGTTCCACTTTCTGGTCCATAATCCATAACAGGCAGCACGCTTGTGCCTGAAAAGCATAAGTGCCCTGCCCCTTTCATTGAAAAGGCTGTACCTGGGGCTAAAGAGACGACTCCGTGGTTAAGAACACTGATGCTCTTCCAGAGGACCCAGGTTCAGCACCCACATGGCAGCTTGCAATCATCTATAACTCCAGCTCCATGGGGTCTGACACTCTCCTCTGGCCTAGGTAGGCCCCAGGCACAAGTAGGGTGCACAGACATACATGCAGGCAAGACATACACATTTAAAATAGAAACAAACAGCTATTTAAAAGCGGTTTCCCTAGCAGTAGTCTTTAGTGTGCCTAGTGACACACATAACATTCCGAACAACCTCTGTATCTGCTCATTTGAGCAGAGTCTCCCAGCTATTGTGCAGATAGACTTCCCAGTGACCTTGTTTAAACTGCAGATTCTGCTTAGTAAACCTAGGGCAAGCTCTGGTTCTGATTTGTTTTGTTTTTGAGCACCAGGTGTGACACCTAGCTAGTGCCTTTTGCATGTCACTAAAAAACTTGGGTTTATGGCTACACTTCTAACCCAAGTTTCTACTTTTCTAATAAGCTTCCAGATGTCTGAAACTCTGCAGATCTCTGGGTCACTCTGAGACGAAAAGTGGTGTTCACAGGCCCAATGTAGTTCAGTCATTTTCAGAACATTCTTCTATTTTTAGAAGCACACAAATGAAAGAGTCTCTGCTCAGATGATGGACAGTATTGTGTTCAGTGGCATTAAAGGAGTCAAAGGAATATTTATAGCACTCACTTTTATTCTATCTTGATATTTTCAATTTGGTACAGCTGTTAATTACAATTTTTAACTATGTGTGGGTAATTTTGAATACAGTTGCAGTGTGTGGTAATAAAAGACCTGACATTTTTAGAAAATTATTTGATTGCTCTACAGAATGAAAAAACCTAGGATCCTTCAGTTCTAAGCATAAGAAAGTCTTTTAGGGTCAGTGAGATTGCTTAAGGGGTAAAAAGGGCTTTGCTACTAAGGCTGATGTCCTGATTTTGGTCCCCGAGACTCACAAAGTACAAGGAAAGATGTGATTCCCTCATGTTGTCCTCTGACCTCCACCAAACACATTCCCACATACAAATATACAGAAAATAAATAAAAACATAAAAAAAGAAGAACCTTTGTCAGTTAGTTCCAAGCTGTGCTTATTTGTATAGATTAGAACCTTACTGTAAAGTGTCTATCCTAGTCATTTTCCACTTATTACAATGTATATTGACATAGTCATACTATTTTTCTCTGCCCAGCTGCCGACAAAGTTCATAATCAGTCTTGCAAAAGTAGTGCAGGAAGGCCTGAGGATAAGCCCAGTGAATAAAGCACGTGCTGTGCAAACCTAAGGACCCGAGTTCAGATCTTCAGAGATTAGGTAGTTCTTGGATCAATAGCATTCATCTGCAATGCTGGGATCCTGTAGCAGTGACAGGAACGTTATTTCTGGAAGGACAATTCCTGAAATAATTCCAACCAGCCCGGCATAGGTAGCAGCAAACAGCACTAGCCCCTGTCCCAAACAGGAGGAAGCCCAGAATTGCACACAGTAGGCTTCCTCTGACCGCCACATGGGCACACACTGCGGGGGGAGGGGATGGGGGTCGTTAAAGGAACTTTACAACTTTCTACAAGTTTAGCACTTCTCTGAGTTCTGTACAACTTGGAGAGAAATCTGCACAGTGTGAGCAGTTAAGGGGGTCAGGAGAACAGGAAGTAGGGAACTACAGCCAGGATACAAAGGAACCACTCAGTCGTAGCAGAGATGTCAATAAACATCCCAGGAAATTGAATTAAGAGAGAGGAGCCAAGATTAGCTTCACCATTAATCACGGCATGTGCGGACATTAAGTGAGGTGGAAACTCATGATTCATTCATTCCTTCGGCGTAACAAGGACATGGCATTGGGACCAATTCCAAAGGGTGAGTCCATGCCTCTTAGAGCCACTCGGTGAGATGTGTGTTCTGATGACCTTGAGCCAGCCCCTTTACTGGGTGAGCAAGGGCCACAAGGGCAAGCAAAAAGCTGACCCACGGTCTAGATGGATCACTAAGTTGGATTTGTTCCGTGTCTGAGCCATACAGTCCATGAGCTCACAGGGAAGACTCTCAGGATTCTAGTTGTAAGTCCTTTATCACACTGGGCAGAGATGTCTGTTTTTGTTATTGTTACCTGGCAATGTAATATTGACTCTTTTAGCGAAAAGGAAGCATTTGTTCTTTTCTTCGTGGCAGCTCCCTTGCTGTGTGAGGTCGGTTGTCATATAATGGCAGAGACTTCGATTTAAACACGCAGTTCACTTTTGCATGGTCCATGTGTGTCAGCACATCATTTTAATTTTATAATCAATGTACAATAAATGCATTCACCATATGAAATCCCTGATTTCTATAAAAGAAGGCAGAGTAAGGGAAGACATAAGATCTAGGAGCATTTTGGAACTGTGAATTTTATCTGCATTTTCTTGGGCAATCTGCTGATTGACCTGAATATAGGGGGGAAAAAAGGCTATGCCATTTTGTGTTTCATCAATTAGGCATGTGAGGAAAGAACAAAATCCCATTATTTGTAAATTTTCAAAATTCTTTGTGTTTTCTTATGTCAATTGTATGTGTAGAGGTAATTCACCACCCCCCCTCTGCCTTACGCATGTAGGTAAGCACTCTGGCACTGAAGGACATCTCAGCCCCCACCCCCAATGTCCTTGAGCTCCTTCTCTGCAGGATGCTCTCTGTGGTCCAGCCCAGCCCATCGGGGTGAAGGGATGGAACCACTTCACATTTTCCATGATAACAGTCAAACAGTAACTGGCTGGACTTAGGCCAATTTAAAACCAAAATCAAGTAAAGGTTTGAGAATGGTATTTTTTCTAAAAGGTATCAGGTAATTAAATTAATTTTTTTCTAAGAAACAAAAGTATGGGTAAAGGGTGTAGTGACACACGCCTTTAATCCCAGAACTCAGGGAGGCAGAGGCAGGGGGATTGCTGTGAGGCTGAGGCCAGTCTAGTCTACAAAGTCAGTCCAGGACAGCCAAGGGTACAAAGAGATACCCTGTTTGGAAAAACAAAACAAAACAAAAAAAAGTTAGGCAACATTTTTCTGGGTCCACTGACAAGTGTCCAGATGATTAGTTTCTGGCCAAGGTAAGAATGAGGAAGAGACCTTTTTCCTTAAAAGATAGCTTAGTTGTAGTTGAGGAAGCAAAATGAATTGGAACTTGATCTAAATACTTTTGGGTGACGAATTAGATCACAATCACTTTCAGGAACACCATCAGCAGAAAGGGCAAATCTCCATAGGAAAACACAAGCACTCAGTGTACCAAGGCAAAAACCAGGCAATTTCTAGACTCAAGACAGAGGTGAGACCAGGAAGGGAAGGTGCCTGCATTCTTCTGGAATGTTCTGCCACTGGAGAGTTGCAGTGACATTATAGCCCCAGGGCCTTCAGAAGAGAATATATATATCTGCACTTTAACATCTAAGAATGTTAATAAGCATTATTCATCGAGATCTGTGCTTGGAGGGGCCTCCTCTAACATAAACACTGTTTTCTAAATGCATGTTAGGCCACCATGCTGAAAGGAGACCCAGGAGACTCACGGTTAAACAGGTCCTGGCATGTACAAAATAAGTACCAGGATGAAGCTAGGTGCACCAACAACAGTAGATTACACTCTAATAATCTGCAATTTGCATCTTGCATTTATTTGGTAAGTGGAGATGTTTATTTTCAGTATCTTAGCTTGTTCCAAGTCACAAGTCCTAAGACGGTTTGTAAAGACTTGTTTCAGCCAAGGAGACCATGTATGCTCAGAGGAAATTTTGTTTGACCACTTTAGAAAACATTTTGATTCTTTGAAATGTTTTGATAACAAAAATATCAATAGCATGATTACAAATATGTAAATCAATTTCAAGGCATTGGATCCCTCACCATAAAAATCAGTTTTATCGCAAACCTCAATCCACTGGCATGTGTTTCTTCAAGTGCTGAAGGTGTCTGTGATAAAATGTTGCACTTTTTACTAATTACTAGTGAGCGCTTGAAAGTGTAAATCCTTCAAGAGAATGTTAAGTTGTCAAACATTCACTTACAACGGATATGAAGTAAAGTATTGCTCTGGAACAAGCACTACACTTACTTTTTAAACTTATTTTTTTCTTGTAATAACCTGACTAGTTATAAACAAATATTTTTGTTTTATATTTGTTTAGAATATTTTGTCTTACAATGTTTTAGAATAAGACATGTAACAGTTAATGAAAAAAAATATTTGTCTACAAATACATATAAAATATTGTAGCTGACATTACACTTTGGTTTAAGGACCTAAAAATATTTGAAAAGTCTAATTTCTAAAATATTGGTTTTCCAAAACGCAATATCCCTTAAGGTACAAAATAATAGTGACATTTTACATCCTATATGTTATAAGGCAGTTTCAAACACTTTTCTCCCAAGGAAATAGGGAGAAAATTGGGATTCATAGTTTCAATCATGGATGGACAACCCTAGCAAAAAGTTTCTCACCTTGCTGTTTCATCGAGCTGTGGCAGGGAGCATTTTGAGCAACATGGTAAACATGGCAGATTACCCAGCTTACCTTTCTTAGATGGCTAATTTTAGACTGATTTGAAGCACACTGCTCTGATAATATGAATAGTTTCTCACTAACTGTGCGAGAGTTAGGTTAAATGAAATAATCCTTAATATTTATGGTAGATCATAAACAAGAGGATTATATTCTATCAAAACAAGAGAATGCTGAGAGTCCACTTTCTAAGTAGATTGTGTTTATGTTGCCTGGCTTTCATACCATGGCAATGTTTAACATTATCTTTTAGACTTTCTTTCTTGTATGTCAAATGGATCGGTGAAGTTTGCAGATGTGTGAGAAAGCAATATGGCCATAGTTCAGAGCACATTGTCAGCCTGTAGGTTGAGACCCCTCTGGGGTTTGCAGACGTGTTTACAGGGGCCTGTATTAGATATCCTGCATAGCAGATGTTTGTATTACTATTCAAAAGAGGAGCAAAATTACATTATGAAGCAGCATTAAAAAGGCTGAGAACCACTGGATTTGATTGTAATGAATGGACTTACTACACTTTCTGAAACAATATAACGTGACCTGTGGCTGTGCTGGGAGTCTTAGAAGCCCCTATTTAACTCTTGGCTTCTCTGTAGATGCACCCACTTGTTTTGTGTTCTCTCTCAGGGTAGGACATATGACCTGGAGGAACAAGGACAGTAGGTCATTTAAACTGAATCAAAAGCAAGTCTACTCTAAAACAAACTTGCTTTGGTCAACAGAAGAAATAATGAGAGTGTGGCTATTTCATTGTCACACAGAGCATGATCTCAGTTTTATACGCAGACAACAGAAGCAAATAATTAACTTGAACCACAGGCACTTATTTGAATATAGTAACTGAGGGAATAGAGGGATAATAATCTGAATAAATAATTAATTGGATAACTACAGCTGCATCTTAAATTACCGAGCACGCCTCTTACTCTTTAAGTTAACCAGCTGTTAAAATACTGAATGGCCTGTAAGCCATCCTCTCCTGTAAGGCACAACTCAAATACCATCTTGAAATAATAATTGATTTCGTGTGTCTCTTTACTTTCTCAGACTTTAATTTAGTGAGCTAACATTTTGTCATTACCAAAGATGTTGCATAATTGCTTGAGTAATGCCTTACGGGGTTAATTACACAACATCCTGAACTCAGCTGGGAGAGTTATCTGTCAAAGGCATATGATTTCTATGCCAAAAATTAAACTACTATTTTCTCAATTTTATTGCCAAATATAAAGAGCTATGACAGACATAGAAGTCAATAATGTCCACGCTTCAGTAAGGGCCTGGTGGTTTCCTCCTTGGGAGCAGTTCCAACTTTCAAACTCCTGACCCCAGTGTTCTGTCAGGGTGCCTATAATGCTGAGCCGAAAATGGACATATTTGCAGATATACAGATAAAACTCTTATAATTATCTTTATATGTTCACAAAGACACCTACTACAAGGTATTAGTTTACACAGTTATGTATGCAAAGAAATTACCACAATTTGCTGTTTTCATGCAGAAGGCCATGAGTGGAATCTGAAGGACTCATAGCCAGAGAGTTTATAGAATATATCCATCTTCAGTCAGACCTGAGAACTGGAAACCAAGGGCAGAGTGACATGGGTGTCGCGGACATATACTCAGCGTCAGAGCAGGAAAGGCCAACTCTGTGTTGCCTTTAAAAAGAAATTCACCTTCTTAAAAACATTGTTTATTAACAGTGGTGTGTGTGTGTGTGTGTAGTGTGTGTGTGTGTGTGTGTGTGTGTGTGAACTCATGCACACCACATTGCATGTGTAGAGATCAAAGGACACCCTTATGGAGTCAATTCTCTTTTTTCACCTTTTATTTGGGCCTTGAAAAGTTTGTGGGAAGGACCATCTTCTTTATTCCTGAGACCACACAAACCTCCTCTAGAAGGATCCTTACAGGAACACACAGAACTGACTTGAAGTCAGAGAGGTAGACAGCTCATCGGTCAGTTTGATTGGCATATGGAATTAGTTGTGGTATACACGTCAACAAATTGTGTTTATTTGTTTGGTATCTCTTGTGTTGACCACATGAAATGACATATCTCTCACACTTTCTTCCTCCCTCTTTTTGACTCTCTTTTCCTTGTCCTTTAGCAGTAGTACTTTGGTGTACTTATATCAGGAAGTTTTACCATGAAGCTTTACCAATTCTCTTCTTAAGGATTTTGAATCTAAGCTTCTTCCCCAGAGGGCCACACTTGATCTCATGTGGGGAAAGACATTTCCTATTCCAGCCTTCTGGGGAATGGTACAGTCAAACTGCTCACATGGCTTCTACTACAATTTTACTTAAGATTTGTTTTATTTGTAATTATTTGTATGTGTTTATGTCTGTGTACATGTATGTGCACATGAGTGCAGATGGCCACAACGGTCAGGATAGGGCCTTAGAGCCCCTGGAGCTGGAGTTAAGGGCAACTGTGAACTCATTCATATGGGCGATGGGGAACACAATTGGGAACCTTTGTAAATGCAGTGTGCACTGCTCTTCATCACTGAGTCATCCCTCCAGCCCGTTCCGTTTCATTTCCGCATGGTGATGGTAAGAAGGGTAAATATAATGACCAGCATTGAAAATCAATCCCCACACCCACAGAGTATATTCCAGACACGTCTGAAGGGAAGAAACGTGAAGAGGCTGAACATCAAATATGTATTCTTTCTTGGAACAATAACACGTCAATTCTAGAGATTAAAGTGAATGACAGTCGCCGACGGCGCTTAAGGCAATGATCTTGAACTAGAGCCTGGAATCTAAAGGAGATCAAATCAGCTTAACTCTCAAGCCCTCCATCCATCCTGTCATTGCCTTCTCTGTCCTCTGCTTTCCCATTTCAGTTTCTTATGTAATAGAGGCACTCAGTTTTAAAATTGCAAGGAGGGTGTTGAATGGGCCTGATAAGTAGACTGCTTTGTGTCTCTCCAACAAAGATCATATAAGAATTTGAAGGAATCTGTCATCTATCTGCTCTTCTAACTCTCATTCTTCCTTCCTTCCCCACATCCTAAATTGTCTAATTTTTCAAACGTTAAAGGTGAAAGCAACAAAAACGATTTATCATATTTCAAAAAACAAAGTTAGAAGTCTAAGCTATAGTTTCAGGGTTGGATGTTGACCATGCGTATAGAACATAGCTGCTTGTCTTACAAACATATAGTATATGTGTATTCATACATGCATATATGTTTGAACTATATACACAAAGTGTGTGCATGTATATTCACAGCTTTCATGTATATATTTTGTAGCATGTACATATATATGTATGTGTGGATATATTAGCGTATATTCTAAAAAGAACCCCACGTATATCAAGTTTGTGGATAACTCATAGTAGGGCATTTGCATAGTGTCTGTGAGGCCCTACATCTATCTCTCAAACAAGCAAGAGAACAGTATTCAGATCAGATCACACTGGTAAGGCCAGCGCCCTCTTGTGAGGCTGAGACTTAAAGAGTGCCACGAGTTTGAGACCACCTGGGCTACAAAGTGAGTTTGAAGCCAAGTGAGGCGACAGAATAAGACTTTATCTCCAAATCAAAGAAGCCAGCATACAGAACCCAGAATGTGAGCTCAGATCTGCAGCCTCCATTCCTCAGTGGCTCTGTGTTGGCCCCGCAAGCTGACGCTGGACTACTCTAAGCGGAGCAAAATCCCTTCTGATAGGTTCTATTTCACCCACAAACTCAGAGCCACTTCTAGGGTGTCGTTCTGAAGTGTTTTCTGGGTTATACATGGTACAGGGTGGGTTTCAATCAAATATTTTTAGAGCTCATGATCAATTGAATTGGGGGAAAATTTTTTTATTTCTCTTGTGCACCTGAAAAAATGCTTGACAGAAGAGGTGGGAGGAACGAAAGGAAGGGAAGGGAAGGGATGGAGAGAGGAAGGAAGGAAGTAGATAGAATTAAACATTCTCTCCTTTTTAGCCAAGCCCCCAGCTCACGGGATGGTGCACCTCACAGTTAGGGTTTACACTGTTCAGTAGTCACTCTTGGAAACACCCTCAGGGACGTGCTGATACACACGTCTCTTAGATGGATTCTAAATCGTCTAGTTGACAACATCAACCACCCTGGGGAATAAAAGGGAGCAGCATTTGTTCATGTGCAAAGTGTGCTGGGGTGAGTTTTCCAGGTGGAGTCAAGTTTATATAAAAGCTGTATATACTGTATTCTCTACTGTGAAATAAGCTCATGCATTAGGATGTTACTACTACTACTGGTACTACTACTAATAATAATTTATTGACTTCTAATAAATTAAAAATGAGAACGAGGCCAGGCAGTGGTAGTACATGCCTTTAATCCCAACACTTGGGAGGCAGAGGCAGTTGGATCTCTGAGTTCGAGGCCAGCCTGGTTTACAAAGTGAGTCCAGGACAGTCAAGGCTACACAGAGAAACCTTGTCTTGAAAAATGAGAGAGAGAGAAAGAGAGAGAAAGGAGCCATTTTAGAATCCTTCAGCAGCTGACCTTGTCTTTGCAGCATCATGGATGGAACTGGAAGATAGCAAGCAGCATTGCCAGGAAGAATACTGCTTACCTGAGGTTGAGGAAGGAATGGAGATAGTTGAGAAAGGGGTGGGTAGGTGGCTCTGGTCACGCTGGGTACATGCATATGGAAGAGTACTATTCACACTTACAATTAATGCCCCCACTTTTACACCTGTGTGTGCATTTTCTGTATGTGTCTATGTGTTTGTATGTGCCTATGTGCATGTGTGTGTTGGGTGGAGCATGCACATGAATTCAGAGGTGAGAGTCTGACATTGGGTGTTTTCTTGGATCAATCTGTATTTCATTTACTGAGACAGGGTCTCTCCCTGAACCCCAAACCTACAGATTTATGTTGTCTAGGTGGTCTGAAGGGGGAACTGATGTCTCTGCCTCTGGAGGGTTGGGGTCACAGACAAGCTGCCACATCTACACAGCTTTTATGCGGGTTCTGGGAACCCAAGCTCCCATTTTATGGCTGCACAACAGGTGTTTTATTCATCAAACCATCTCTCCAGGCCAGTAATTAAGATTTTAATGAACAAAAAGTCTCCTTTACTCTCTTTGACTCCAATACCCTCCATGGTAAGATAATAAAGGCCATCTTAGATAGTCGCTTACTCTGTTTGCGCCAAACCGTATTGTGAATTTAATCTTCTCTCATTGCATCCATATAGAAAAAGATTTGTCTGTCTAACATGTTATTTTTTACTTCTTCTCAACTACATTCACACCAAAGGCATATGCAGCCACCATTCAGTTTCTGATTTAGCATAGGGCAAAATTTTACCTCACTCAAGTTACACAAAGTTGACCCTAAGCTCAGAACACAGCTTCCAGTTTGTTCCCACAGTTTTGATACCGGCAAATGAATAGTTTTTATTTAAAACATCAGGCTAGGCTAATAAAATTAGGGCAGTTGGAGCCCTATAATATTTCATGCAAGGAGCTCATTTCCTCTTTTGAACAAATACACACAATATAAACTTACTTAGCAGCCTGGCATGAACTGAGCATTTGTGTCCTTCAAAAGCCCTGTGCTGAAGCCGGATTGCCAGTGTGAGGCATGTAACTGTGACTAGGCCTCCGCGGAGTAATTAGGTCATTGAAGTAAAGCCATCCGGAATAGGATGAGTTGCCTCTTGGGAAGACACAAGAGAGTTGGGTGCAGTGGCACATATCTGCAGTCACAACAGCCAGCAGGAAGAGGCAGGAGGTTCCCAAGTTCACAGCTGGTCTGGAGGCATAGTTGTTAGATCCTGAGAAAGTAAGGAAGAGGAGGAGGAGGAAGAGGAAGAGGAGGAAGAGGAAGAGGAGGAGGAAGAGGAGGAAGGTGAGAAGACCAAAGAGGAAAGAGAAGGAAAAAAAAGAAGAAAAAGCAAGAGAGGAGGAAGAGGAAGAAGAGGAGGACGTGGTCATTCTTCAAGGAACAGTGCAAACCAGGAGGCCCATCACCATGAAGCGTAAAGTCACGTCCTGGTCTTAGGCTTTCCAGCCTCTCCATCTTTGAGAAATATGAATCTACTCTTTGATCACTCAATCTAAGGTCTCTCTGTTATGTCAGACAAAACAAAGACAACTCTCTGTAGCCACACTTTGAGAGAGTCTGGCTAAAAGTCCTGAAGTCAGCGGCACACAGAATAAACATGTGTATGGCTTTTGGAGTTAGGTATTCTAGCTCTAAACAAGCGTGAGTCACTTGGAAATGTTTCTCTTAAGTGCAGATCATTCATCTGGGAAATATGATTAAAAATATCCAGAGCAAATGAAAACACAGACAGCTTTCAGGTCATAAAAAGAAAGTATTAGGTACAAAGAAATAATGAAATATTAAGAGGCAACTAGCAAGTTGGTGGACATTTTTCAATATGTAATATTACCAAAATTTTGTATGAGCTAAAGGAATAACATCTTGATTAAATTAATAGTACTTAGAAACTAAAAGCTTCTTAAGTATAAAAGTAGACAATTTAGCTGGGTGTGGTGGTGCACGCCTGTAGTCCCAGCACTGTGGGAGGCAGAGGCGGGCAGATCTCAGTTAGTTCGAGGCCAGCCTGGTCTACAAAGTGAGTCTAGGACATCCAAGGCTACACATAGAAATCCTGTCTCAAAAAACAAAGACAAAACAAGACAACATAGTGCATGAAGCTCACAAACAAACAAACAAATAAAACGTGCTTAGGGACCGACACATATACTGTGAGATTATCTTTCCCTAAAGTGGATAGCTTTATTCATGACATCTCAACAGTATGGCTGCCTGAGCAAGCCTTGAACAAGCATAACTCCAGTTGGCATGCTAACATGGAAAGGGGGAAAGCCCATGGGCCATAGAGAAAGAACAGGAGGCAACCAAGGAATGCTGAGAGCAGGAGAAATGGGCTTCCCCAGAGTTGAATCTCTTAATTGGTAATCTAATACCAAGCAGTCAGCCCTGAAATTCATATATATACAAATACCTATAAACAGACTGAGCAGATTGCATTTACATATGTAACTGTAACAATTAAAGAAAAGAGGCCACGGATTTGACAGGGAGTTATGTGGGTGCGTGGGTTTGGAGGGAGGAAAATGAAGGGAGAAAATGATGTAATTATTTTTCTCATTAAAACAAACAAATGAATAAACATACTTGGCCCCAAAACTTGTAAGAAAATCCAATACCATGAGTAATTACAGTTTTAAAATAAAGCATGACCTGAAATTTTCCACTGGTGCAATTAGCCCAGCCGTGGAGAGGGACACAGTGCCCTGCACAGTCAAATACTGTTCCCTGTGCTCTGCATGCCCGCTGTTAAGAAATGGTAATCAAACAAAGAATTAGATGATGGGCTTGCTGCAATCATGGGCCTTATTATCTGTGTGTATTGGGGTGTGTGGGTTCCTGGGTGTGAATCTATGGCGTAGATGAATCAAGCAACAGATAAGCAATAGCCGTAGTCTGAGGTAAGCACTGTGAAGGGGATGAGTAGAGGGGTCAGTACTGGAAAAATAAATGTGCCCAGCGCTTGAAATGGGGTGGTCAGGCAAGACCAAACCAAGTAAAAGACAACCAAGCTATATTTGGAGATGAGAAGTGGTTAAACATGTGAAACGACAAAAGCCATGTAAAGAAACAGGAACTGGCAGCAGAAAAGCTACAACTGGATTTGCCAGTAGGTTCAGGCTTAGGACTTACAGGAGGCATGGCACTGTGAGCATGGACAAGGTGGGAGGTGGCCAGGCCATTCGAGGCCCCATCCACCATGTGAGGGAGATTCAGTTTTACTCTTAATGAAGTCCAAACAGATATAAGTCTTCAAATGAATAAGAAATCAAATGTTTTCCATGGATTCAGAATATTGAATACATCTCGCCATCTAAATAATGCTGCAAAATTTAAGCTGTAAGTTGTCAACATTGATTTGAAATGTGAGACAGGTTCTGTTGAGACTCTGTTGCATTTGATGGGCGTACTGAAAACAGGGTGTGGCAATGTAGACTATCTTTAGCTACACATACTTAATAGCAGGAGCACCATTCTTCCCTTGTTACTTTGAAGCTGTCCTTTACTTACCATTTATAAAGTGTAATTTGGCTTGCACTATTCTCTTCCTGAGCCCCATATGTTCAGCTGTAAGGATAACAGTATCCCTGGGCATCAGTGAAAAACATGCAGAGAAACAAACATCAACATTTGTCTTTTAGGTTATGTAGACTGACTGCATGTGTGTTTGGATCACTATAGAAGCATCTATTGGATTATTGTCAAATAGAGGCTTTTAATCGCTTACACAGAGGATTGTGAGGGTCCCTGACACTATGTCTCTGGCCCCCAGAGGGGACAACTAATTTAAGACAGCACTGCTGTCTTCCTTCAGAAGAGCTGACTAGTATCAAAATTTTGTATTTGAAAATCCTACTGGCTTAAGGCTAACAGATTTCACAAAAACTTTCCATTTTAAGGGGGAAATTCTCATAGCTTTTCTTATTTGCCTGGCTCAATATTCCCATTTAAACTCCAAAAGCTTTTTTGTGTGTGTGTGTGTCCAAATTAGAGACAGCTTTGCGTCACACATATGCCAAGTCTCCGTTTGGTTCCCTGAGCCATCCTACCGATTCTTGTATTTCAAACTGAAATGGAATGCCAAGGCATTTCTGTGTTTAAGAGGCATGACCTGTAGTTAGAAGCCAGTCAAACGATGAGGTGCGGCTTATACTCTAATGGATTTTAATTAATTTTTAAATTAAATGCATAAAATGGAATGGTTGGGGAAAATGCAAAATTATAGCCAGCTAAGAGAAGAGGAATGTGCCACAAAGATTAGTGTTTGTCACTCCTACAGAATATGCTGATGTCTGGACACACGTACACACCAGTGTAATGAAGCCCAGCCTGCAAATGAGATCATAGTCTATATGAGGTGTTGACTTTTCATTTGGAGTGAATGGCAGATATTTTCTGGTAAGCTAGATACCATTGTATAGAGAAGATTTATTATTCTCATAATCCATGTGTAGATTTTCTGAGTAGAAACAACACAAACTCATTTCATTAGTAGCCCCAGCTACCCATCCTATGAATAGCAGATGAATGCCTGGTCACAGAGGGACACTAGACTTTTATCAGTGACAACTGTTCTTCCAGCTCAGCCACCATCCCCCTCACTGTGCAGTTCCCCCTGTTAGTCAGTCACACAGACACCAAGCCACTCTCGTTCTTCCCTATAGCCTCTAGCAGTTGGAATTGGCAGGCGACTCATTGTAAAATAAACACATGAAATCCTTTAAATACTAGCTCGAACATGGCAGAGGGCATTTCTTTTCCTTTTCTCTGTTATAAGAACTATCAGGTTTTGAGATAATGGGACAGTGGAGAAAGATCTCAGATCACACCACGAGCACACTGATAAGTGCATGAACCTGTGTTGCATTTGGCCACTGAAATTGAGGCCTGTTTGTCTCTGATGCCACCCCAGCTCTTCCCACTGATGCTACAAACAGCATTCTCTGCTAGGTGCTGGCTGCATCTGTGAACCGGATTGGAAATCATCACCGACTACTCATGGCTTCTATTTATGTTAGATCGGACACTGAATAAAAGCTATTTGGCTAAGACTTTTATGGTTTTCTGATAGAAAAGTGCCCAGTGGATGATACTCATCTGTCTTACCAAGTTCTACTGAACAAGTGGAAGAACTCTTGAACTAATGAAGATATGAAAGTGTCCTGCCACAGATGTGAGCTGGGTGTGATGAGGACCCCAAATCATGTGAGATGCCCGTTAATCTAATCAGAATAGAAATGGTGTTACCAGTTCACTCAGGCATTTAAGTTTTATTCCTTCTCAAAATCTCTGAGGTGGGGTTGAAGACCAGATAGTTTAGTTTTACAATCAAGTTTAGTTGGTTAGGGGATAATATCTTTTTAGATCAAGTTAATACAGATGAGATATGATAAATATTGAATTTCATTCAGAAATTTAGACCCAACAAGACAGGAATGATGTTTACTTCAAGTTTGACAAATACCAATAGCCAAATCCCTATGAATATAACACTTTTATAACTTATGGTCGTCATATGGTTCTCCCTGCTGTATGTAGTTTGTTTTATCCATGTGTGATAAAATAAATGTATATGTTAAAAAATAAAATAAAATAAAACATAAATTAAAAAAAAGAAATGGTGTTTTTGTCAGGAAGTAGCTTTGAGGGTAGAACTTGACTATAAGAGAACGGCATTTGGGAAGGGCAGAGCACCCTGTAGATGAATGGGTCAGCAGCCTCTGTCCAGTAAGAAGAGAGTCAGGAAGGAGAATGTCACCATGTACATGGTGGGTGGGAAGCAACAGGCCAGTGGTACCAGTCAGAGGTCAGATCAGGAAGGCCATGCAACAAAAGGGTTTAGCATTAACCTGCGAAGATTGAAGGACTTGGCGGTTATACCCAGGTTTTTGGAAGGAAGATCAACTAAGGAGTCTATGAAAGAGGATGTCCCAAAGATTATTGCTTCAGCTTCCTGCTGCTTCCAAGTTAGCATTAAACACAATGACTTGGGGCTTAGCAATTTGTCTCAACTTTCCTACTAAAAATAAACCTCCAGGAGAGAATGTGTGCCCTGAGCTGCTCCTTCCTTCCTAGCGAGACTGGTGATACCTTTTGTCTCGTAAGAAGAGCAAGATAAAGACCATGCACAATGAGAGCTCTAGGAGTCATTGTTCACTTTCTCCCTGGGGTCTCTCTTGAGGTCTCTCCTGAAGCTCCCTGGAACAAGTTTCTTTCTAGCTTGATACTAAAAATAGATTGGATTCTGGTGAGAAACATTCTTTTGTTACTTTATAAATTAAGAAGAGCAGGGATTGATCAATCTTCTTTTCCCTCACAGCTGTTGAAAATTTTAGGATAGCTCTACGTCCCATTTGAAGGACCTACACAGGACAGCGAGTGCACTTGGGTTGGCATGGCTACACAGGACAGCGAGTATACTTGGGTGGGCATATTTACACAGGACAGCGAGTGCACTTGGGTGGGCATGTCTACACAGGACAGTGAGTGCACTTGGGTGGACATAGCTACACAGGACAGTGAGTGCAATTGGGTTGGCATGGTTACACAAGGCAGCAGGTGCCCTTGGGTGGGGATGGCTACACAGGAAAGCGAGTGCACTTCAGTTGGCATGGCTACACAGGACAGTGGGTGCACTTGGGTGGGCACATCTCCAGAGTTGCTTCTGCTGTGGTTTTAGTCTCTTGTTCTTCTCATTTTAGCCATGCTTCCAAGTGTGTGTGTGCATGTCGTGTTGTCTTATGGATCTGTTGTTCTTAAGTGTGGAATCAGCCAACATCTTGAAAACACTTCTTCCCTGGAAGCAGCTTAATAATCACTTTGATGTGGGAGCAACGGTTTTCCAAGAAATATTAAATATAGAAACAATGTACTTAAACATGTACTTAAAAAACATCACTCACTGCTTCCTTAGTATGTGTCAGGTACTAGAAAAACCATGGCATGGAAAAGCCAAGGTGGCCCCAGCCTTTGAGGAATTCATAGATAAGTTGAACAAATAAATGGATCCCTGAGAATCCCTTGAGTACCCATGCCACTTAGGCGCTCAGGCTGGCCTGTTGGGCTCTGTCTCCTCCTTAACTTCTGTGTGCTTCATTTTCCTCATATGTGAAATAACAACACCACCAGTCTACTACAGAGGTTGCTGTATTAAATGAATTAATAAGGGCTAACACTCATAACTGTATACACTGTCTGCATATAGAGCCTGCATGCCAGAAGAGAGCATTGGATTCCATTATAGATGGCTGTGAGCTACCATGTGGGTGCTGAGAATTGAACCCAGGACCTCTGGAAGTGCTCTTAACAGCTGAGCCATCTCTCCAGCCCTGAGTGATTTGGCTTTTACAAATTGTTTTCACAAGACAATTTGGCCTGGGCCAATATGCAGAATACCCATGTTGAACTACTAACAAGAACTCAAAGCCTTATTTTCTTATTTGGTGTTAAATGAAGCTCTGTACACAGCTTAGAATTATGAGATCCTTGAGTGACAAGACATCTTGGAATTTATCTCAGGCAAATTTCAAATGGATTTTTAGAGTTAAGCTATCTATTTTCTTTCTTTCCTTCCTTCCTTCCTTCCTTCCTTCCTTCCTTCCTTCCTTCTTTCCTTCCCTGCCTCCTCTCCCCTCCTACTGCCCTTCTTCCTCCTCCTTCTCACCATCACCATCATAATTATGTGTGTGTGCATACACAGCCTTCCTTAGGAGGTCAGATGACAATACTGTGACACTGGTTTTCCTTCTCCACCCTTAGATGGGTTCCAGGGATCAAACTCAGGCTATAAGGTTTGACTCATTGGACGACAAGCACCTTTACTAACCGAGCAATCTTTCCAGCTCCTCTTCTTCTTTCCTTTCCCTTAAAAACATTTTTGTTTTTATTTATTTGTTTGAGACAAGGTCTCATGTAGCACAGACTGGTTTTGAACTCTTGACTTCCTGTCCCCATCTCCCAAATGTTAGTATTGCAGGCATAGCCACTATGCCTGGATCAGGGTTGAGAAAGTTTGTATAAAAGAAAAAAACCTGAACGAAACTAAGCATTCTAGGATCCATCCTGAAAGAACACACTCTGTGGCGATGTTCAATCTCCCCGCCATATATCTTTAGCTCTCAACTTGACATAAGCCTGGAGTTACCAGGAAGAAAGACCCTCAACT
This sequence comes from Acomys russatus, assembly GCF_903995435.1. Taxonomy (NCBI): domain Eukaryota; kingdom Metazoa; phylum Chordata; class Mammalia; order Rodentia; family Muridae; genus Acomys; species Acomys russatus. Next base: position 59,933,018 of record NC_067149.1, on the reverse strand, counting down.
GAAGAATTGTCCAGATCACATTTGGCTGTGTCTGTGTTTGTATCTGTGTCTGTGAGGCATTTTCTTAGTTGACACTTTGTATATGATGGCGCAGCATACTGTGGGTGGGCCTGTGTTATATATAAAAAGAAGAAACAGTAACAGGCTGAGCAAGCCAGTAACAGAAACTCCACAGTTTCTGCCTCAGTTCCTACCTTTAGATCCTGCCTGGCTTCTGTAGATAATGGACTACAATTGTAAGCTGATACAAACCCTTTCTTCCCCAGAATGAAAACTAGAACAATATCTAAAACACACTAACTACCATTGTAGAAAGTTCTTTTCACTATGTTTATGGTATTAGAAATATTTGTAATATAAAATGCAGACTGCCAATCCATGCATATTTGTTGAAGTCCTATTTGGAATGATACGCATAAATCCCAAAGGTTTATGTAAAGTGACACACCCATCTTATGATGCGACAAAGCAGAAGTTCAAAGGATTTTAGTAAATGTATGAAGTGCCTTCCCTGTCTGATTCATGCAATGATTTAAACTTCATTTCAGCCTCAGAACAGTGTACGGTAGGTGCTGTTATTCTTATAGTCAGGGTCAAATACAAAGAACCAAGCCTCAGAGGCATCTTTTTTTGAAAACATTTAGTGATAGCTTGTATATAAATAGCATTGAAAAAAAAAAACTCTCCTCATTTTCTCCATTGTATGCAACAAATCAAAGGTCTAAGTAATAGGAAATAAAAATGTTCATGGGAACTACAGAGTGACAAGCCCTCCACTATTTTAAAATACTGAGTCTCCCCATTGTATCATGTGCTCCTATAAACAACTAATTCCCAGAACACAAAGAACAGCCTATTCATATGCTACTGACGATGTTGTTAGTGTCTAAAGTGGCTCATCATTCACTTGAATCAGCCATCATGGCCACTTTAGATTGTTTTTCTTTTCGTCTACATGATTCTGTTTGGATATTAAATTTGGATATTAAATACTCCCAGGGGCTCATGTATTTTGATACTTGATTCCCAGCTGAAAGGAACTGAAAAGTATGAGGTGGGTCCTGAATGGAGGATGTAGGACTCTGGGGGTGTGTCTTTGGAGGACTGCATCTTGCCTTGACCCTTTCCTGCTACACTCACTATTTCCTGTCCACCATGATGTGAGCTGTCCTGTTTCCTGTCTGCCCTGAATTCAGTAGTTCCTCTCCATGAGACGTTGGTTGCCGTGATGTTCTGCCCAAGCACGTAAGGGCTGTATTTGTTACTTTCCTATTGCTGTGGTAAAATATCACAACCCAAAGAAACTTATGAAAGAAAGAGATTTTTGGCATATGGTTCCAGAGAGATAAGATGTTATGAGCATATACAGGGGGAGGAGGTCCCCCTCAGTCACAGTCATAGGGGAGGGGAGTAAGGAGACAATGGAAGGGAGGGAGGAATGGGAGGATACAAGGGATGGGATAACAATTGAGGTGTACTATGAATAACTTAATAAAATATTTTAAAAATAAGAAATAAGTTAAAAAAGATGTTATCATGGTGGGGAGGCACGGCAGCAAGCATTAGGAATGGTGGCCGGAGCTGGAGGCTACAGATCACATGCTTAGCTGTAAACGCAGAGCACAGAAAGTGATCTGGAACGGGATGTGGCTGTAGACTCTAAAAGCCAGCAAGAATTTCCTCTGGCAAATCTGAACCCCTCCCTACAGAGGAATACCTGAGTCTATGGGGGGTCATTCCCAACTAAACTACCACAGCATCCAAGCAGCCATGACCTGAACTATCTAAAATTATGAGCCAAGATAAATCATTTCTCCTTTGAGACATTTCTCTCAGGCATTTAGTCATGGCCACACATGACATATTTACCTCCATATTAAAGATAGAAGGAGCATAAGTTGGTGGTATCAGTTACCCATCCCAACATTGGTCTGATGCCTCATATCCTGTGGATATTGGCTCTTTCTTGGAGTGTACTCTTTTTACCTTCACTTGGGACAACTAATAATAATATTTTAGATTTATAGAAAAGAAAATCAATTACTGTAATGATCTATATATGCAACTTCTGTAAGTCTTACCTTAGAGAGTTTGAGGATTTGGGTTTTTTTTTTTTTTTTTTTTAAGATTTATTCCCTCTCTCTCTCTCTCTCTCTCTCTCTCTCTCTCTCTCTCTCTCTCTCTCTCTCTCTCTCTCTCTCTCTCTCTCTCTCTCTCTCTCTCTCTCTCTCTCTCCCTGTGTGTGTGTGTGTGTGTGTGTACCACATGAAGTCTGAAGAAGGTATTGGATTCCCTGTAAGTGCTGGAGTTAGTAGACAGTTGTGAAGTACCCAGTATGTGAGTGCTGGAACTGAACCCCACTCCTCTGAAAGAGCATAAAATACTCTAAAACAGAATGATCATCTCTCCAGCCCCCAGGCTCACGATTCTAAACAGGGATGTTTGTTGCTGGTGCCATGTTGGCTAATTAATATTCAGAACTTCAATTGTCCATTTATCTGCATCTTCTCCCCACCCACAACCCACAGACCTTGATAATATGTAAGATCTCTAAAGACTAGACCTTTCTCAATTGTGTTCTTGTCCTCCACAGAAGTAGATGGCATGGGGGTGCTCACTGAAGGCAGTTTGGGTGGGGGTTGGGTGGATGGGTGGATGAAGTGGTGAGAACCAAAGCTACAAACCCTATTCCCCATGAGCTGTTTTTTTGTTTTTTGTTTTTTGTTTTTGGTTTTTTTTTAAGGGCCAACGCTGAAGACTGAGCACTACATCCTCACTTACTCTGAGGGAAGCAAGCTTGTAATAGTTAAGTTCCCACAATTACAGCCAGTTGGAAGAAGAGTGGGTACCAGTGTCAACTCAGAACAAGCGTAGCTGAAGTGAGTTGTTTCCTCCTTGTCTCTTTTAGCTCAAGGCTTTTTATAATCACGTATAAGGCGCAGATTCTAAGTCTTATTTCTTTACAACTGTGGGTAACATGTTAATTTTTCAAGGTTGGTGCAAGGAGTCAGAGTGAAGAAATATTTCATATTTCCTGGGGTGTAGTTTTCAACCTTCTTGTACAACTATAACATGTTAAAAATACAAATACTATCCATTGCTTAGATCTCAGTGGCTAAGAAAAATAAATCCAATCAGGAGAAAAACGTTTTTATTTAAAATGTTTTACCATAGACCAGTAGCTAAAATACCATATTATTTCAGGATCTTTCTATTAAGGATAAATATTGAATGGCTTTGGAATTTAGTGATGTTTTATGAGCAAAGAAAAATGACATCCAACAACTCCTACTCTTGGGTACCCCAAAACCGATGAAACTTCCTGAGATTAATTTCATCAAGTTAGTTACAGAAATGATCTACTTCCTTGGAGAGCAGTTTCTAAAAATAATTTGTCGGTATTTTGTATGGTCTTTCTCTAATAGCATTTTCTGTTGTCAGTGTTCCTCAAGGAAGCCAAAGGATTAAGTCTGGCTTGTGGCAAATTCATAGAGAAAAATGATGTTGAAAGGAGTAGTGGTGTCGTGAAAATGTGTCTGTGACTCTAACTTTACCTTCCACGTTGCAGCACATATAGCCAGAGAGCAGGCCCGTGTCACATAGAATCACTGTGTGGTCCGTAAACGCTGGACTCACTCTATGAACTTTTGTTTCTGAATTGTTTGTTCAGCAAACAACTGTTTTCTTACCTTTTTTTTTTTTTAACAGCACAGCGCTAATCATATTTTTGTGTCTATGTAATTTGTGCTTCGTTCTTTATTATTAAAGGAGTGATGATTCCAGGCTCTATGTCGCCAATAACCTCAATTAAAAACTTCAAAGTAAGAATTCAGTGATAGCTACAGCTCCATAACTATGTTTTCTTCAAAGTTAATTATGCATGTTTGTCTCACTTATTTTCCTATGTTTTAAGGAAGTTCTGATTACAACTGAAGACACCAGTCTGGTTCAGTTTAGTCCAACATCTACTGGTCAGCCTTTTGTTAATAAAAGAGAGTTAAAAGAAAAACAACCAAAGAACACAGTTCTCCACCCATATCACAGCCTGTCTATTGTGTCATTTGGATCTAATTCGCTGCTCTCACAAGTGCAGACTTACCTTTGAGCTATTGATTAGTCATCATCTCTGCAAAGACTTGATTCTGGAAGGAACTGGAGACCATGTAGTCCTCACTGTTAGAACCCACCCCGTCATAGCAGATGGTTATAATGCCACCTCTCCTTCTTGACCAATCAGTCTCTTCATAGCCTCCAAGTGCACCAACCCCTTAGCTGGCCTGGGTTTCTTGTCTGTTAGTCTGATCCAGATTTTCATACCCGAGAGCTTAACTCTTAGGTACATAATAATTTATAGATTCTTTGCCCCTGGGCCTGGCAGCACAAAGCACCTCCGTCCCAGAGATGCTGTAGTTGAACTCTTCATCCAATTACATTCTACCAGCTCTAACACAACGTAGAAAGAAAGCTCTATATTTATCAGTATAGTGGCGGCTAGCCTTGGCTACGTCGGTGGTGTGTACAGCCCAAAGTGACTAAACGGTCACCATGCCTTCAGGTTAAAGTATATAGCTTAGACTCATGACCCCTCTTTCTCAGCTTCTTGGGGGCCGTGACTTAGGGGTGCACCACCAGTTCTGGCCTGTGAAGGAGACTTTCACTGAAGACTCTCTAGAAACAGGAAGTGAAGAAGAAGATAAATCCAGGCTTTAGGTCAGTCTTGTGGACTTGGGTAAGTCACTGGCTGTGATGTGACAATAGTCTACGAGGATAATTGTCCGCAGGGCAAGAATGAAGCCTCTTTCTAAGTGAGAAAGTGAACACAAAGTCCATCCAGAATATCCGTGGCATTGAAAGGCTGGATTTAAAGTGAAAGGGTGAAACTGATCAACATATTGAGGAAATAGATGACCTTAGCACATTAAACAGATAATAGCAACTGACCATAAGTGATAGCAAATTTGGGGAACACGTGTAGATAAAATCTATTAATTAAGAGGCCGAGATCCTTGACCAACAAAGAAGTGAAAAGTTATCTTAATGGCGTCCTCTATGTTTGCATTCAATGTGCCATTCACTGTGAGCTTCCCCGCTACCTGGCTATTTATAGATTCCCTGCAATGAGAGACACCACTCTCAGAATAAGTCTTTCTTTATGAAGACTAAAAGAATAAGTTGTTGTTCTTTCATCAATATATGAAGAAAAGAAGCAGCTGGTAACAGTACATGCTTTTCTAGAATGGAGAAATTAACCACCATCTACTGAAAGAATTGTCCAACAAGGAGGAGGGTTTAAGGCTGTACTAACCTATGGGAATACGGATCTGTAGTTAGCAGACAGTCCAAGACAATGTCTTTTTTAGCAAAACAATAATAGTATTAGATTCTCCCTTGGAGCCTGTGACCTACCCAACCACGGGTTCTTGGTCCAATTACCAGCATCAGGGCTGAGATCTGTCTTGTGAAGAGGACCTTAAATCCAACCATAGAGAAGTTGGTTATTCCCAAGACATTAGTGCCACTACTGCACCAATGCACAAATCTTGACAGAGCTCAAAGCCGGGTGGAAGGTGCCAGTAGCAACATCACACCTTCGAACAGGTCAGGTCATTAGCAGCTTGGGTCCTCCATGGCCCAAGCATTTGTTGTATTCAGCAACAGGAACAAGAACTTTATTTTGGACTTTATTAAACAACGGCACCAAACCAAACAGAAATAATGTGGTATTGAAAGTGAAGATCTCCCAGCCAGCTATGGCAACAGTTTCATGTGATAAAATTATTTTAAGAAGCTTTTACACTAACACTTACAGATATACTTATTGGGGGGAAAAATGGTCCTTTGCTCCTCTGAAGTTAATCACAGAGAACACTTTAGAATAACACATTAAAATTGCCACTAAATTTACATCAAAATTGGCTATGCTGTTATCTATCCCATTGAGAAAACACATGGTGTGTCTACTAATCACTGCTTCACATTGAATATTAATCCATGAACTTTTTCCAATTAAAGGTCTAGTCATCCCAGACACGGGCACGCTGTCATTTTAGATGCATCATTGTTGCTTTGACATTTGGGAATGGTGGGCCCTGTGCCTATTAACAAAGACCTTTCAAATCGTAAAACTTCTGAAACATTTAAAACATGGAAAGAGGAAAAAAAAAAAAAAACACTTCATAAGCTTTTAGTTAAGAAACCAGTTTTACAATAAAACTGGAAGTGGGTAGTTGTCTCTTGTATATTACTTAAAAGGAGTATGTAAATTTTATATGCAATATTTATTCTTACATTTACAGAATGTTTCTTTGAGTGTGCTTTAACATGTAAAACATCCTCGGATAATCCATGTATTTTGTTCTAACACGGTCGATATTAACCATGCTTTCCCTGGGAAAACAAACCGACGACATATTGCTTTTGACAGGAAAATATTTTCTGTTTTCAAAGAAAAATAATCGACTGTCTCTTTTAGTATTCCCGAGGGCCTTCCTCCCTGGCTTGGCTGTGTTCTGTACAGCATATTGTTTACAGCTAAGTAGGGTCCCCTTTTGCCTTCCTACAGAGCATCACTGCTCACAGAAATCGCCCTGTGAGATGAGGATAATTAGCCTTGAGATGCTTGGCTGCAGTCTCAGTGGACACCAAGAAGAGTCCTTTAAATTCTGCAGCACAGTGAGAACTATTCTAAGGCTGCGATCATCAGAAAGATACACTGTGGAGTTTAAAACCTGATATTTATGGGCTGTTGTGCAGTGAAATATTCATGAGCCTGCTTTGTCTCTCTCATTATTTCCACATTATTTCTCTTCCACGACTGCTCTTTCATTCATTTGTTAGTCCGTTCAATTAGTCGTCACACAGGTGGCATGGTCCTCACTGGGAGAATCCATGGTCCCCTTGGTGGACAGAGAGCATGAGCAGGACATTAAGAATGTACAGAAGGAGAAATACGACACATCTGGAGTGTGTTGGAAGTTGACTCCGTCCGCTCCACCTTAGTGTCACAGAAAGCCTGTGTGCTTGGCTTGGTCACAAGCCTATGGTCCATTAAAAAGTAGGGTGGAAAATCATCCAATTGAAAAATGGGGTACAGAGGTAAACAGAATTCTCAACAGAGGAACACCGAATGGCTAGAAACATTTTTAAAATTATGTTCAACATCCCTAGTCATCAGGGAAATGCAAGTCAAAACAACTCTGAGATTCCATATTATACCTATAAGAATGGCTAAGATAAAAAATTCAAGTGACATCACATGCTGGTAAGGATGTGGAGAAAGGGGAACACTCCTCCGTTGCTGGTGGGAGTGCAAACTTGTAAACCACTTTGGAAATCAATCTGGCACTTTCTCACAAAATTGGGAACCGTACTACTGCAAGACCCAGCAAAACTACTCCTGGCTATATACCCAAAAGATGCTCCACCACACAACAAGGACATTTGCTCAACTATGTTCATAGTGGCTTTATTCATAGTAGCCTGAACCTTGACACAACCTAAATGTTCCTCAACTGAATAATGGATAAAGAAACTGTGGTACATTTACACAATGGAATACTACTATTTAAAACAAGGAAATCTTGAAAATTTCTGGCAAATGGATGGAACTAGAAATGCTCATCCTGAGTGAGGTAACCCAGACCCAGAAAAACACGCATGGTATAGACTCTCTCATAAGCGGGTGTTAGCCCAACATAATGTTCTCTGAGAGACTCTACCCAGCAACTGATCAGGACAGATGCTAGAACTCAAACCTGGTCTCCAAGTGGAGAGCTGAGAGTGTTGTGGAAGAATTGGGGGATGGAAGGACTCAGAGGGCTCAGCAGCCCCACAAGGAGACCATCAAGGCTGATGGATATGGACCCAAGGGGGCCTGCACAAACTGTTGTACCAACCAAGGACAATGCATGCATTAAACCTAGACCCCTTATTCAGATCTAGCTAATGGACAGCTCATTCTCCACAGTTCTGTGAGAGCCAGGACTGCCTCTGACATGAACTCTGGTGCCCCTGATTTGATCACTTCCCTTTGGTGGGGAGGCCTGGCGGGCACACAGAGGAAGGGGAGGTAGGCTATTTGGATGAGACCTAATAGGCTGTGGTCAGATGGTGAAGGAGGTCTAGGGAAAGGGAATAGGGTGGAAGAGGGAGGGAGGGTGGGAAGAGGAAGATATAAGCAAGGGGATAACAACTGGGATGTAATCTGAATAAATTACACATTTTTAAAAAGACGTAGAATGGAAATATTGGAAGGAATGGAGGTCACTGGGATGATCCCTTATGATCCCAGCGCTATATCCTCTTTCTTTGTGATCCGGCCACCCTGCCCCCACCACGATGTTCCTCCTCATCAAAGCAGCAAAGCCAAGTGCACACAGACCAAAGCTTCTGGAACTGCAAGCCAAGGTGAACCTTCACGCTTTATAAGCTGTTTGCCTGTGGTGTGTTGTTATAGCAGCACAAAGCAAAAGCACAGAAACTTCTCTGAGGAGTTCAGCTATGAAGTGCCTTCAGCACTGCCCTACAGACTAATAGACAGCTAGAGGAAAGAGGAAGGGTTCTTGCGGAGCCGAGCATGCCCAGAAAATGAGTTCTACAGCAAAGGACAATGATCTGTCTCTGCCTCCTCTCCTACCTCTCTAACCCTTGTTTTATGAAACACTTTGTTGAGTTTAGAATTTTTGCTTAGGGATACACACACACACACACACACACACACACACACACACACACACACATTTTAAACTGGAGGAGAATAAGGATTTAATTTGTAGAGTTAATTGGTTGCCAAACAGTTCTTGCTGATCACAGATTTGGAAAGTGGTGAGGGTCTAGGGAGGTGTGAGTAGGGGCTGCAGGAGATGCCTGGGCTTGGGGGGAAGGGGGCCTCGGGGGAGGGGGCTTGGGGCGAGGCCTTTGCCAGAGATGAGAGTCCTTCTGTTGCTCAAATGAAGATGACTGCTGAGCTTTCCTTTAACTCTTTGGTGGGAGTCCTCTCAGTGATCTGACCACATTTAAAATAGCTTCGTTTTTTTTTCTGTAGGGAGCCTATCTACATTCTCTCCTGTGAGGAGCCATAGTTTTCCTGTTGAAAAACTGACCCCTGTGGGCTGTAGATCCCTTTCCTGTAGATTGTCCCTACTGATTTTCACCATTGCTAGCACAGCCCTGGAACCCTAAAAAGCCAGTGATTCCTGCCAGAAGCAAGAAAGGAAGTTGTTGCTTGATAATCTCAGTAGTCAGCTAAAAACTGGCCCAGGGCTTTGTTTTGCATTTAATTTAGTGAGTTTTGTCTTATTTATTGGTTTATTTATTTATTTAGTCAGAGTCTCGTGTAGTCCAGCATGTCCTTGTTTTAGCTCAGTTTCCTGTTGCTGTGATGAAACACCCGGATGAAAGCCACTTTAAGGTAGAAAGCTTCATTCCAGCTTGAAATTTCACATTACAGCCTGTCACTTCAGAGACATCAATGGAGGAGCCTGAAGCCGTTAGTCCCATCCACAGTCAAGAGCAAAGAGGGAGCAAATGCTGCACGTGCTTGGTGTTTAGCTCACCCTTGTAGCACTAATAAAGCCAAGACCCACACTCAGGGGATGGCACCGCCTACGGTGCGCTGAGTCTTCTCACATCAACCAAAGATCAAAAAGACTCCCCACAGACTCACCCACAGGCCAACCTGAGCTACGGAATCCGTCCCTCTTGAATATTCTATCCCCAAGAGATTCTAGACCGCATTGAACCTGCACTTAAAACCATCACCGGCCTGAATCTCCTTATAGAACTCAGTGTGAAATTCTGGTCCTTCTTGCCTCTCTCTCCCTCTTCTGGTGTTGTAGGAATTTTCCACCAACCATGTTTACAGTTGGTTCTATCTAGGGACTTTGTGCACATTGGCACACAATCTATGGAGCTGCATCTCCAGCTCAGAGGTTTCCTTAAGCATCCTGACCAAGCCAGTCTTCTTTCTACCTTTGTGAGTTCGTTTGTGTTGGCAAATGCTTCTGAGAGTTGATAATTTTCCTTCATTTTGTGCTATAATAGAGGTTCGCCATTGGTGAGAAATGAGCAGTTGGGGCATTATTTAGTCTTTTCCAAGTACACACACACACAGAGCCTTGTTTATGTAAGGGGCCTTTAAATCCCTATCAATCTGCCAAAGTCTTCCAAAAACCCACTTTGATTGACGTATCATTAACAGCATCTTCGTTTTGTTCTGATTCAGGTTCTTCTTAGTCAAACAATACTCCAGTGCCATTTAATCATCTGTGGTGCTAAACACTTACTGCTGATTGTTTTCAACAAATGCCTAGAGACAGGGCCTTTGAGCTGTCAATCAGGTCAGCTGATAAAGCCCTATTCCCTCAACTTTTGAGTGTTATACACTTCTCTTTCTAAAATCCTGAAGCCAGGGAAAGATGAGTCTTTCCGTGCCCACCAGTTCTCCCATCACAGGAAGATCTATCACCAGCTTGCTGGCATTCACAAAGGCAGCAGACCCTATCTTCAACGTCATGACTGCCTAATTATGTTCGCTTCCATGTAACTCCTGTGCTCATTTTAAATTAGCATTTTAGATATGTATCTGACTATGATAACAGCATCGACTAGATAGGTGCAGTAATTACTCCTGCCTTAAGTTTTCCATGTATTTTAACTAGATTCCATGTAAAACATCTGGAGACACTAATTACTGCCTGTCCTATAAACTTACACTCCAATTTGCCCTTGTGACAGTCATGTCATTAACTGACTCAGAACCAACTTCTAATTAATCAGCTAACAAATACAGATGGTCCACCTGCTGGCCCCAGCACCAGCTTTAGCCTGACTCTAGCACACAATAATAGCCTGAGTGTCATGATCCCTTGAACATCCTGGGTACTAAGGAAGATGGTCTAGCTCTTGAGCTAAATTACAGAGAACAACTAAATAGGACTGTCATAGCCAACATTGGTATCTTCTAGAATGTCGCCAGTGGAAGGTTAAATTTAGGAGAAAATAGGGAGTGTCCCGTATGTCTCTCTCATCTGCCCCACTTGGCCCCAAATGGCTGATTAATGGAGGGACTTCAGGCACTTAGAGTTTCTTAGCTGCTTTGGCTGCATTCCACTCTGTGTAATTACCTTGTCCTCCCTTGTAATGAAAAATACAATCCCACCAAACCTTAGTGTTTCTAATGAAAGTGTCTCTTTAACTCCCCTCTTTAGAAAAACATGAAATGACTAGATTGCATTTCTACAGTGGCACTGGAGCTGCCATCAAACCAGAGGGCCTGGGCTTTAGAAATGGTTATGGTTTCCCAGTTGGTTCTGTGATATATGTTAGTGTCCTCTCGATAAAAGATATCACTAGAGAGTAGCAGGTATTATACAAATATTTTCTGTTGATCACAGAATGGGAAAATATGTTTTCTAATCTATTTTCCTCAGTCACCATGATCCTTCTAAGATGTGAATGCAAGAATTACAAATTTTAAGTTGAAGGCCTGCATGCTACAAGGCATGAGTAAATGTACATACATGCACACATGCTCACATGCGTATGTATGTATATATGTATTCTCCAGAGACAGTGGCCACTTATATGGATTCTGGATTGATATTTAGTGAACATTATTATCTTTTTGAAGAGCTCAAAATTTATGGAAATTTGAAATTGTCTTAAAAGAACCAGATGTGTTGATTTATGCCTGTGATCTCAGCCTTGGGCGGTAGAAGCAGGAGGGTCCTTCTGATCTCAGCCATGGAAGGCAGAGGCAGGAGGATTTTCTCTACAAAAACTGCGGTCCATCTTTACTTGAGATTTTAGAATGACATATATTTCACAGAGATTGTCAACTGCAGCATATTCATGTTTTGAAGCCAGGACAACAAAGCTTTACTAAGCAATGTGGAAGTTCCCTGATGGCAGACCAACAGGTATACTAAAATACCTGTTACAACCTGGAGAGAGTGCCATCTGCTTAGATTCTCCATCCTGTGGCAAATAACTGAGACAAAGAATTTAAAGAGAAGATCTTTTTTTCTTGGTTTCAGTCTATGTTTTGGCTGGTGCTTCCCTCATTTATATGAAAACACACATCCTTTGAAGGTTTCTGTCATATTTACACCCTCCCTGTTCCAACTCCTCCCAGATCTGCCCCCATGTTCCCTTACCAAATCCATGGCCCCTTTCCTTTTTAAAAGAAAATAACCCATTAAGTCCATTATGTGCAGCCTATATAGTCATGGATTTATATTCATACACACACATACCTGACAGCAAGCCACCTACAGATCAGGCTTGAATTTAGTCTATCTTAAAGATCTGACCTCAATGCTCCTTTCTTTGTAATGTGAAATGTAATTGTATTATCCAAATAGAACACAACTTCCCTCTGCTCCCATTTGCCAACAGGAAAACCTTATGTAGAGCACTCACAAAAACTAGCTTTTCAGCTATTTAAAAAGCATCCCCCACATCTCCTTAGGAAAAAGAAAAAAAGATGAAAAAAAAAAGAAAAAGAAAAACGAAAAACCAGAGAACACATATTTAAATTCTGAAGGATCTGACATGCTCAAAAGATGAATTTTTTAAAAACCTTTTTACCTTTTCTACACTATAATTTCGATAAATCAGATGATCTTGTGAGCTAGTCAGGTTTGGATGACAGAGTGGTGCAGGGGTGGAAGGAGAGACAAGGACACCCAGAATGAGTAATTCCTAAAGACCTTCACTGTGCATGCATGCGGCAAAGTACAATCAGGGCTGTCAAAACTAGGTTACAAGGGTTGTTTATTATTATTATTATTATTATTATTATTATTATTATTATTATTATTATTATTATTATTATTATTATTAACATTGGTCTTTTGGGTGCATGTATATTTGTGAGCCAAATGCATGCAGTACCACCAGAGACCAGAAGAGGACGCTGAGAATTAAAGGTGGCTGTGAGTGGCTGCGTAGGTCAAACCTGTGTCCTCTGGAAGAGCAGCAAGTGCTCTTAACTGCTGAGCCATCTCGCCCACCTCAGATAACAATGTACGAAAATGGCAAAAGAAAGAAAATGATGGAGAGTGAACCAAAGAATGAGTCAGAAGGCAAAGAACAGGCCAGCGCTCAACTTTCTGAAAATGGCTGTCTCTGTGTCCCTGCCCTGCGGTTTCTGACTCCACAGAACTGGTATTAGGTGCTCCTGGTGTTCAGCTAAAGAGGACCAGTGATTCCAAGGTCCAGCTGGTCCAAGCAGACGAGCTTTAGCATCGTGTAGCACTCTCCTGTTCTGCATGTTTATTTTTTAAACATATATGGACTTCAGGGAAAGCAGCCGGGGCTAGGGACAAGGCCTGTATCCTCAGCCACTTAAGGAGCCGAAGCAGAAGAATCACAAGTTCAAGGGCCACCCTGGGCTGCACAGTGAGTTCAAAGGCAGCCTAAGAAAGTTGTTGTCAAAGATAAACACTTTTTTTTTAGCCGAGGCAGGAGCTCTAAGGGTGTTCAGAGGTAGAGTACTACCTGGCACACATGAGACTGTAGATTTAATCCCTAGTACTGAAGAAAATGCAGGAAGCATTTTGGCACAGGTGTTCAGTGTTATCCCTAAGGGCTAATGAGCCTGTAGCTCATGTGGCATCCTTCCTGGTCTAACAAAGGATAACTCCTCGGTTGTTCAGCACTGCGGGTTGCCAGGCAGAAAGTACAGAATTCGGTGTTTCCCAACAGAGAAGCTGAGCTCCTTGGCCTGACATGGTCCATCATAGAAAACCCTGCTATTACAGTGGAAGAGGCAGATGGATAATAAATGAGGTTTGTGACTAAAGCATTCAGAAGCCCAGAGAAATCAATTATGGTAAATATTTCTGAAAGATCACCTGACATTCCGTTGAGAATGCTTTTACTACAATGATTTACTTGCAGAGATAAGAGTCGAGGAAATACTTTTTCCCCCTACCTGGGAAAGGCACCAATTTTAAAACAATGAATACGCACAAAGATGATAATGACCTCTCTCTTTTGCATATTTTCAGAGACCCGTCTTGTTTTGTGGTAAATGCGTCATGTTGCATTCTTCATGCACAAAGTGTCTTTGTTATTTCGGAGGGGCACGGGGGGGACCTCCTAGGTCCCCTGTCATTATTATTAAGCACCTCTTTCCTCTTTCTGCTCCGTAAAACAGCCAATTGTCATTATTAACAGAATCATGAAAATAATCTAGGTTTAATGAGAAGCCTCTCAGTTGTTTGCCCCTTGCTGCACTGGCTTACACATGCACTGATAGCATTAACATATGCAATATTGTGATGCTTTCCAGCATTTACAAACTGGGTCATAACAGGCACTCCTAAGGTTTTAGGGAACCAACTGAAATGGATGCTATTTGGTATAGCGCCTTTGATCTCCAGCTGAACAAATGCTAAACTCGCAGAGACAGCACGTGTTTGCCACGTCCATTGCTTCACAGTGTGTTAACCATGGTCCCGAACCACAAGTGCCCGGCAGACCTAGCGTCAGCCACATTCACTTTGCGGTCCCTTGGAACAGACCACCAAACCACAAGTCCAACAGGGCTTCTCGGTTTTGTAGGGCTATCCTCCCTGGGCCACTGTGTTTGCAGATTTGGTTTTCAGAGACTCAGTGTAAGGAGACGTTACTTTATGGTTGTCTTCACCATTTTCTGCCTGTAGCTCCAGCCTATTGGACTTGTTGTGAATTCAGATTCTGTCCCCAACATATTCATTATCTTTTAAATCTAGGCAAGTGGAAGGAGGTGTGTTTAATTTGTAGCCCAGCCAGTGTCACACAGCTGTTCTTGGAAAAATAGCGCGTGATTAAATACCATGTGGAGGAGAGGTAATTACTTTCCTTTGTCCCCAGAGAAGAGAGCTCCAAAGTCTTGCAAAACTAAGATATCTAGGAAGCTCATGGAATTAATCTCCAAATATTTACTTTCATTCCATATTTGTTTTCAACTTTGTTTCACACAAAAGCGAAGCTCTGGTTGCTTCTGTCCTCACTAGATAGCCAAGGTCGGCATAGAAGTTAATTTCCCACCATCTTGAATGGATATTTGGTTTCTTCTAAATTTTATTCCAATCACATTTTTGCAAGTGTTCCAAGATTGGTGTGAATCATTAACTTTCATAAGTTCAACTTACAATCGAAAAAGTATCATGCCTTAAAACGCCAAAGCTGAAAGTATTTTAGCACAAGGGGTTGGCTTTTCTAACCCGCTGGGAAGGGAGAGTTTGCATGCTTTATCTTATGATGATGAGAGCACGCACCTCAGACTGCTGTCTTTTGAAGATGAGCATCATATTGCAGTTCACGCCACTTTCAGGTGAGGTCGTTCTCTCTGGTGTGTTGGCTTATGGTACCTAGTCTGTAGTTCTTGAGTCTTTTGAAATGAACTCACAAACGTTATACACTATGTCACACGATAAAGGGAAGATAATAAAACATATAGCCTGCATCAGTGCTGTGTAAACATCAGGTGCTTAGTGTTTACTGGCTTATGTATAAGGAGCCTAATACAGACAGAGTAAATCTAATATAAAAGGATGCTCAGATAAAGAATATTTGAAGGCATTTAGGAGTAAATGGGCTTGTTAAACTAGAATTGCATTGCACTCATAAAATTAGGAGTCATGGTGGATGGAGGAAGTAGAGATCACAATGCGAAGCTCCACAGCTTCAGAACATCCACTGTAACTTCCCAGAAATCCTTTAAGATGTACAGACTTTATTGGGCTGAACAGTTTTACTTAATAAAATATGAAAGCAAATGAAAAAACCAAGACTACTGTGCAACCTTGGCAACCATTGCTGACACAGTGGCCAGAAGGATGTACATGGGATCAATGTCTGTCTGATGCCCTAAAGGTTGTCTAACCAGGCATTGTTCCATCTGCTTTCACAGATGTCATAGTTGACCCAAGTCCAGAGCCCTAGTTGATGACCCGGGATGCTTCAAAAATTCCCACCGTGGATGCACGTCAGGGTGGATTTCAGCAGCAGCAATTCCCTGGGAAACGCCCCTTGGGCTGCCTCTGAGGGCGGTTCGTGCCAACAGGCTTCTGCTTCGTGGAGCTTGGCATGAGAGTGGGGGTAGGAAAGGAGACGCTGCTCTCCTCTACGGCTTAGTGTGTGTCTGGTTGTGGTTCTTCCCTCTGACTCCTGACTGTGACCCGTTCTCCACCTGCAGTGCGCTGTCCAAACTGCTTGAATTGCTGGCCAGTCTGTGGTCAGTCTAACCATAGGCCACATGACAGCTCTCCACTTCCATCTTGAATAGTTTGTAAAATCAATATGAAAATTGCATTAGATTAAATTTAAAGTACTTGTTCCATTAATGAGAGGGAGGGGAGGAGGGAGGAAGAGTGAGAGCTCATGAGGGCACATATATACGTGCATGCAATGTGTGTACTTGGATAGCTCTGAGTGCCAGGGTCCCACCTCTTATTCCAGACTATGCCTGAAACTGGAAGAGCTGGCTAGGCTAGCTGTCCAGCAAGCCCCAGAAATCTCTCTGTCTCTATTTTCTCATTGCTGGAAATGTACTGAGCTTCCAAACTTAGCTTTTAAAAAAAATGAGGATTCTGGGGACTAAATTCAAGCCCTTAAGCTTGTCATACAAGTACTCCAACCAATTGGTCATAGCCCCAGACTCATCAATAAAGAACAAGGGCCATATGGCTAGCAATGACATAGTAAAGCATCCATCTAATGACAAAACATTGAGGTGTCTTTTTAAAAAAATCATTCATTCATTCATTTTATTCCTCTTCTGCTCTCTTCAACAAAACCAAATGTTCTTCCAGATACCCTAAGTACTTGGTACTATTTCTATGACAGATCAGGATAAGTTTTCAATAACAAACTCCAGATTCATGAGTGGATTATGTGTTAATCACCTTTGACCAAGTAAATGTCACTATTTGGAACAGAAATGCTTGCATTTTTCCTTGTCACGATCTTCACTACATTTGTACTTTAATTGCGTTATTTTACCATGGACATGCAGTATGTGAGCTTATATATTGTAAATGTATCTTCTGTGCTACAGTGGGAGGTCTTCAAATCTTTCATCTCAGATCACAAATCACTCATATTCTATTCTTATATTTCTGTAGTGTCAGTGGTCAGAGGGGACAGGAATGCAGCTTTGTGCTATCAACCTCAACAGCCAGAAGTTTGAGGAGCTGCTTTCATCTTTTAGGGCCCTTGACTGAGGCTAAACTGTTATTCATGAGTTCCACAAAGAATCTGAGAACTATCCAAGATGAAGCAGAGCTGGAGATTTTATTGGGGGCACAAAGGGCTAGGGGAAAGAGGGGTGCTCGGGAAGGAAGGACACCCAGGTATGAGCATGGGCTCTTCAAGGGGAGGGGGTGGTCTTCACATTAGCCATGTACGGCATTTGAGTTGCTATCAGGCCATGACAAGCATTTGATAAGAAATCCTCCCCTCTCCCCCTCCCTTCATCTCCCCTGCCCCCAATCTCTTTCTAGCTCTCTCTCTCTCTCTCTCTCTCTCTCTCTCTCTCTCTCTCTCTCTGGTAACTACTATTGTAGTGTGGCTCTGGAGGTGTCTGGGATGGGATTGTACTCTGATGAGAAGGGCTGGAGGGGTGACCCAACAGTTAAGAGCAATGGCTGATCTTTGGTCCTGAGTTCAATTCCCAGTAACCACATGGTGGTGATCTGATGTTCTTTTCTGTCATGCAGGTATACATGCAGAGAGAGGACTAGTATATAACAAACAAACAAATTTTTTGAAAAGATACTGTGATGAGTATCCTCATACCTCTAGGAGCCACTAGCATTGCACAAGGAGTTTAATACAGGTCTTTTTTTTCTCTAAATGGGGTTTCTGATGAGATTGTTAGAAAATTTTCAGATTTCTTGCCTAAAAGGGTAAAAAGCTTCAAGCTGTTGTTATTGTGTTGAAACTTATCTTGCCAGAGGATGCAACCAAACTGCCACCGCAGGGACTCCATTCCTCCTCCTGCCCATAATTTCCCCCCCTCTGTCCACCCTGCCCCATTAGCACCTGCTATTTTTGCTAAGGATTTGGGGGGAAAGTGAGAGAGAAAACTCACATTTCATGGCACAGCTGGGGACAGCGTCTTTACATGTGTTGGCTTTTTTGACAATATGTGCTTTTCTAACACAATACATCTTGAGCACAGTTTCTCCCCCTCCATGCCTCCCAGCTACTCTTTACTGGCCCTCTCCCCGAGATCCACTCCCCATCCGTTTCCTCTTCAGAAAAGAGCAGGTCTCCAAGAGATGACAGACAAACAGGAAAAACAAAAACAAAAACAAAAACAAAAGCTGCAACAGGACAAGGCTAAAGCTGGACAAGGCAGCCCAATAAGAGGAAATGAGTCCCAAGAACAGGCCAAAAAGGCAGGCGTAGACCTGCTCCCAGTGCTGAGTCCACAGAGCCACCAGGCTCACCGCCATAACGGTACACAGAGCACCCAGGGCAGACCTATGTATATGCTGACTTTTGAAAGAGAATCTTAAATGATAAATAAGAAAAGAGTCAAACACTTAAATAGGTGAAGAGCATTCAACACACAGGCAAAAAGGAAGGACAGGGTTCTACATAAGGAAAGTATGCAAGGAATTCTGGAAACTATTTGAAACTTGGAGTGATTGGGACAATGGTGTGGGAGGCTGTAGGAGATAATATTTAAAAGGTAGATATGTAAAGTCTTTGAAATAAATAAGGAAGTTCTTCAATTATGCTGGGTACATGCTCAACATTATACGATAAAATAAAAATCAACTCTGTTCCACAAAGTAAACAAATCAAAAGAGAAAAATAGATTCATTTACAAAGCAGCCAAAATATTCGGAGAATAAATATAGTAAAGATATTAAAAATAAAAAACATAATAAGGGCTTGAAATATACCTGAATAAATAGAAACATAGTTCTATTTTAATGCATAGATAAAGGTCAGTATTCACATAAACATTAATTATTCTCCTTCCTTCAACTCTATGTAATAAAATACAACTGGCCTTTCATGGTCTCTAAGGTACTATACATACTGTCTAATGAACAACAGGTTGGATGGTCTAGAAAATATGGGCTGATTTATTCCCTCTTATATGAAACTTCCCTTGAGAAGACAACCCAGCTCCAACTGTTTGGTTCATATTAGATCAAATTCTCCATGCACCAAAAATTGAACTTTTAGTATACACTCCTTTAAACATAAACAATAGTATTATGAAAATGCCATGGGATTGGGAGTGTGGATTTATATCCACTGAGCTCAGCATAGTCACTGGCAGATGTAGCTAAAGGCCACCAGAAGCTCTGGCAGTGACAAAGTCTCCACATGGGCTTCATATTTGTACCTGGCACATGCGACTTCTGTTCACGTTTGATTAGTAGCATCTGCTACAGGAGGATAGGTAATAGAAAGTGTATAAACTCCAGATGGCTGTGCTAGATTTGTGTCTGCCCTTGCCCTAGTGTTGTGAGAGCTTGGGCAACCCATTTAGCATCGAGTTTCTTCTCTTTTGTGGTTTGAAGCTCAACCAGGGAGTCTCTAAGTCCCAGGGGGGCTGACTGAGCAAAGCTGCAGTCCAGAAGGGACACAGGGTTGCCTGTGAGGTCGGCCTGAAGTGTGCAGAAATTTGAGGGCTATCCGTGGCAGCAAGGAGGGAGCTACCTAGCCATCTCGCCTAGATCAGGGACCGTGGACATAGAGATGGACCATCTGATCAGGGACCATGGGCATAGGGATGGACCATCTGATCAGGGACTATGGGCATAGGGATGGACCATCTGCTCAGGGACCATGGGCATAGGGATGGACCATCTGATCAGGGACCATGGGCATAGGGATGGACCATCTGATCAGGGACCATGGGCATAGGAATGGACCATCTGAAGAGTTCCCATGGCCACCCATCTTCCTATGTACAAAGCACACCCACAGTGAGCATCTGCTGTTTTTAAAATATTGTGTTAATGTTCCTGTGTGTTGCCTTTAAACCATCCAGCAGACTGAAAGGAATCAGTCAAGTTCCTGAACATACGCTGCTGGGAATGAAGGCAGGAAGAGTGGAAATAATCCCCAGAGCACAATCTAAAACAATCACCCCCCAGACATCAGGTGCTGACGAGTGACAGTAGCAGGCCGGCTATTTGGCACACAGTGATTAGAGACGGAGAGACAGGGAGTCAACCAGCGCATTCTATTATTAGTGACTTTCCTCAGCAGAGATGCTCAGTGAATGAATGCAATACCCTGTGTGGGTACTGTTAACTACTCAAGGCAGCAGGGCCTTGTTATAGTCTGGACAAGCCAGCATGCACATCACAGACTCTGCCCAGAACTGTCATCAAGGTGGCAGCTACCACCACAGTCATCGGCGTGGAGGGATAAATGGCAGGATCAAGCCCATGGAGCAAGCGAGGAGGCTGACAACTCTGTTCCACTGCAGCACTGGCCATGACCCCTAGACATTCTTAACCAAAGCCCCCTTACTACCTGCCTAACATCCTATAGAAAAGGATGCATGAGAATTACAGAGGTTATTGTAATGTAACCATCTAAATGAAAACAGAAATGAACAGTTTTCAGTAACTATCCCTATCTAAGGTTCAAACACTGTTTATCCTATATCTGCCTCACAGAGAAATGAGCTAATGTTCATGGCGTAAGGACCCTTCCCAGGGTTACTGCTCAATATGAAATTCTGACTGAAGAACATCCTCTGAGCCTGGTAAGGGTCAAGAAGCAAAGAGAGCCAGGCCATGGTGCTGCATGCCTTTAACCTCAGCACTCAGGGGGCAGAGGTAGGTGAATCTTTGTGAGTTTGAGGCCAGCCTGAAATACAGAGTGAGCTCCAGGGCAGCCAGGGCCACCCAGAAAGTCCCTGCCTTGGAAAAAAAGGGCAAAGGGAATGAAAAGGAGAGTGGGTCCCAAATACCCACCTGTAGCTGCTGCTGCTGCTACTGTCTTCCCCTCCTCCTCGTTCTCCTCCTCCTCTCCTCCTCCTCCTCCTCCTCTCCTCCTCCTCCTCCTCCTCCTTCTTCTTCTTGCACTCCCACTATCTCATGGGATAATGACTCCAAAGAATAGGCTGGAAAAGCCAGGGCTACCATTCTTGCTGCATATTTTCAAGCTCAGAAACTACCAATTGGTTTCCCTCAATTCTTGTCATTGCATTGCTGTTTTGAGACAGGGTCTCATTATGAAACTTGCTATGTAAACGAGGTTGGCCTCAAACAGAGATTCCCCTGTCTCTGCCTCCTGAGTAATGGGATTAAGACCATGCGCCAGCCTTTCCCTTTGTAACTGATAGTGTACTTGGAATAAAAATTAAGCTTGGACCTGGTTTTGATTAGACTGGAGAGGGAAATTATGAGGAGGGCCTCTTAGTCCTTTGTGTGTGGCCTGGGAGGGCTGTGTGTGTATGTCTGGTACATGTATGTGACTGTGTAAGCATGTAGAGGTCAGGATGGAACTTCAGAACTTACGAGAGAGTTTCCCACTGAACTAGATGCTCACACTGGGTTGCTGGCCAGCAGGCTCTTGAGTTCCATGTGTCTCTACCCTCTTCTGAGCAATACTACAGTTACAGACAGGCTTAGACAGATATGGCTTTTTCCCCTCACCCCAAAAGAACCAGACCACTAAAAGTATCTCTAAAAATCCCATTCCTCATAGAATATTTCCTGCTCTCCAGTAAAGTCACAGTTACCATGTGCCATGATTTCATCAGATATGCACCAAGACTATACTCAGATTTCTCTTGGCTGATTGAAATTCTTAATTTTAGTTTTAACTTGTTCACTATTAACATCTAAAAAAATTTTGACACTTAAAAAAAAAAAAAAGGCCATTTATTGATGCAGTGAGCTTCTGAGCCACATTTGCTTTTTTCCCGTAACAGTCTTAGGCAAGGCTCCAGTCACAACGTACGCCTGTCATTTTCTGTAATTAAAAGTACACAGTCATATTTATGCATTCTGCCTCCTAGCAGCTGCAGTGAGATTAACTGTGAACAAAGAAAACATTTTGACACAGTTAATTATATGGCAGTTCTCCTGGGCGAGCAAATTCCAGCTACCTCCTTGCATGGGTAGCACTTTTTCTTCTGATGTTTTACTTTCACATAATCTTCTAAGTAGCCAAGAAGAGCTTTGTTTTATATCTACAAGGAGTTTGCACCTGCAAGCTCTATCTCAATACAAGCTAAACATATATAGTAACTTCATAAGGGTATGTATATCATGTTATCAAGGTACAAGGGAAAATGCCTTACTTGGGGAAGTAAAATTTCAATCATTTTTTAAAAATGTCACTTGAGAAGGAAAGTGGAAAAAGAATTCAGGTTCATCCTTACAAGAGATTAGAAACTTCGCGAGGATTCCTGCATCTCTTGCTTTGTAAGTAAAAGCTATGCTGTTTGGGGGCGGGGCTTCACCAAGCATGAAACTTACATGCTAGAAAAGGGAAGTTGCAGCTTTAACTCGGTACATGAGATGGCCATGTCCATGGAGATGCGAGGAACAAGGGGGTCAGGGCACACTTTTGACTTGAAGCCTGAACCGACCTGTGACTAATGAGGAGGATCATTTCTGCTCACAATCCTCAGTGCTTGGTAAAAGAGAAGTGGGATGGAGCAGTAACTGTGTACCAGAGCCTCCACTCATTGCACAGACAGCCCAGCTCAAAGGATAGCCTGAAAGAAACCGAGGGAAATGTCACCCACGGGAACCCCAGTTCCCTTAGTTACTGCATCCATGTCCGCTCTTGTCATCCTCCTCCCATTTCTCATTTTCCTCTCCTGTCCTCTCTCCTACATTATGTCACTGTTTGGAATCTCAGAAATAATAAAATGGGCATCAGCAGAGGCTGAGGGCAAGCTGGACCCGAGTGAACGCAGAGATGCTGCAGTTTCGGGAGAACCGTTTGTTAAGTTCCTTAACGACAAACATCAAAGTACTGCAATGTACTTGGTGGCTACATGAGAGCTGGCTTGCTCGTTCCCAGCAGTGAGTAGTGTCCCTGTGTGTGTCACATGTGAAAAGGGGCCAGCTCCTCTCACAGGCATGTTCCAAGTGTTCAGTAAGACAATGCACACCACGTGCTTATAGCATCAGGCCCTGCCTGCCTAAATGGTTCCTCTCGTAAAACTCACTGCGTGATACACACGCTCCTTTAGAAATAAGAAGCTGTTTCTTACCATCCCTACTGTTTCTCTTAGGTGAGTGCAGCCAATCTTCACTGGTGTGTGGAGGTGAGGGGGTGGGGGGCTGGGAGTGAGAGAACAGACTTCCACCTCTGATATGCTGCTGCATGGAAATGGATGCATGAAAGTAGTGTCTATTACCTGTGAGAAAACAAATGTTGCTAATATCACCAAAACTTACACCATGATGAAAGCCAATAATTTCTTCACAAAAAAAAAAAAAAAAAAAAAAAAAAAAAAGCAAAGCCTAGGAAGTAAATAACAGCTTTTTATTCCTAACACATATATATTTTCTGGATGACTAATGGAAATGTGCCCTACAGAGAAACCATTTAGTTACAGTATGGGCTCAATAAAAGCAACTAAACCTGATTGTAGAAAGTCGCCTTTCTAATCCATCAAACCCGAGCCTTATCTTTAGGGTGGGCTGAGCAGTGCATCGTCACAATTTATCCTGGGCCTTCACACCTCTGAAAAGTAACACAAGCACACACACATATACACACACACCCAGGTCACAATTCTTAATGGTCACTTCTGCGCAGTTAGGTTCTATCTATAGCCTCCGACTGTGTACATTTCATACCTTCCTCTTCCACTGGCTCTCTGAGATTTGGGGGGAAGTGATGGGCTGGTGGCAGCTGCTGGAGGGAACGAGTGCTGTAACCTCCTACTCAAGCTGTCACCAGATCCATTACCACGGTTGCATGCTGGGTCAGACCCCATCAGGATGCCTCACTGGACAAGAGCCAAGGGCCAAGGTAATTGGATTCCCTCTTAAAGTGCATCAAAGCGCATCCACAGAGAGGGTTTCCACTGGCCTCTGCTTTTCTACATGCAGCAAAGACGGACATGGATGCTCTGCACTCTCTAACTCTCCTGCCCGTCTCTCTGGTGTGCAGGGCCCCCATGGTCATTTGCAAACAGTGTGTCACTTTGAAGGTTACTTACTCTGTAAAACTTCAGTGTGCATATAGCCGGGGAAACATGAACATCTGCATGTCTTATAAAAACGGGGAAGGGGGGTCTTCACAGTGAACGAAGGAATGATGTTATTTTGCTATTTGCTATTAAATCTTTGTAACAAGATATATATATATATATATATATATATATATATATATATATATATATAATCATTGGAGATCCAATCCAAACCGACTTAAGAATGAAAATAATTAATTTTCTCCCATAGTTGGAAAAGCAGGGTCTAGGTGCATAAATCTCTCTCTCTCTCTCTCTCTCTCTCTCTCTCTCTCTCTCCTCTCTCTCCTCACTCTCCTCTCTCCTGCCTCTCCACACACACACACACACACACACACACACACACACACACACTTTTCTTTTTCAAATATTTTTCTCTCCTTTCTACTAGCTTCATTATATTTTACATTTTCCATGGGGCAGGAAAATGGCATGAACAGCTAACATTTTTGGTAGCCTTTTATCTCTTGTTTTTAAATGGTCAGTCTCTGACCCCATTCATCTCAGAAATAGCATGCATCAATTCTCTGTTCCTGGTTTTGTCTGCCTGCTACTGGACCAGTTTCTGTGTCCTGGATTTGATGTGCTGATTAGCCAGCCTGCCACGAAACCCTATGAACAGGGAAACAAGAGGCATGATTCCTCTAGGAAAGAATATTAGGTGTGGGTATAAAATTCTGCCAGGAAGTATGTGCCTTTTGGAAATTAAATCTTGGCCATGAGAAATTTGTGGTTTCTAACATTGTCTGAAAGGCAGCATTTGCTTCCATTCCCAGGCTGGTTGTAAAGTCAATGGTTACACCTCAGAGACTAAGACCCTTGCATCAGAAACTGAGACCCTTGCAGAAAAGTATTTTGTCACATTTTTAAATCCAGAAACCAGCAAGTTCTCAGCTTCTTCAAGTCCCTCACACAGTTGATTCTATGTAAGCAGCCCAGCCCTTCCAGTACTTTCTCTAGTTTCTGTTTTGCATTTTTGAGGCCAAGGTGAAGAGAGGTGGAGGAAGAAGATGCGAAACCAAGAATGCTTCCTCTAAAGGGGGATGGGGTTCTGAAATTGTCATAGTGAGAAAGGAATGCCAAAGCTCCAGGCTCGCCGGGCCCAGTCTGCTCTCAGCCACATGTCTGTGGTTCCCAGTGCTATCAATGGGACCTGTGTGTGCATGTGAACTGAAGACAGAAGTTGGCTGTGTATAAATAGCTCTGCAGTTGTGCAAGTCTCTTCTTGTGTGTTTGGTACAACAGAGGTAGTCTTATGCCGTGAGTGGCTGTTTTCTCCCTCTAGTAGAATGCAGACAGGCAATTGCAAGAAATCCTGTATCAGAATATTTGATGGCAATTAGCCCTGTCTCAAAGATTTCAATCGAGGGGACCAGGAACAGTATTTGACTAAACTCTTCTTGTTTGCCAAAGCAAAGGCAAGCCAGATTTAATGATGCCCTGTAGCACCAGCTTCCTTCCCTCCCCTTGGCTGAACTTCCCATCTGCTGGTTGACTTGGGCGATAAACAACTAGTTGGTAGGGTGAGTAGTCAGTATGCTAATTTGGGGGGGGCAGCTAACAAGGATGTCTTCTGACCCCACTCGTCAAGAGTGCGGGGATGATGATGCTGGATGCTCGGCAACTGTGGTTATCTGGCATTCTGCCAGCTTCCCTGGTCCTGCGTCGAACTTATTCGACCCAGGTTGTCATCGTCTTACCTCGGATAAGGGATGCCTTTGAGTCACAGTTAAGGGCTCATCTTGTTATGCACTGAAACGAGAGACCTCAGCCAGGCAGGCTAGTGCACACCTGTAAGCCCAGCATGAAGAAGGGAAGGCATTAGGCTTTTGGTCCAGCCTAGCGTTCATAGCGAGACTTTGTCAAGAAGGAAGGGAGGGCGGGCAGAAGGAACGAAGAGACATCTTCAAGTTACATGTGAGATAATCCAGGCTATGAAAGCTGCCCTCATAATTGTTAACGTTTTTCTCTTCCATGCATTTAGTCTAGTGCTGTATTGGGTTTCTATTGTTTCCCTAACAAATTTCTACAGGTGTAGTGACTTTAACAGCACAAGTTGGTTCTCCTACAGTTGTAGAAAGCCAAGTGGATCTCACTGGGGTAGAAGAAAGATGTCAGAAGGCTGTGTTCCTTTCCACAGCTCTAGGGGAGCAGCCTGATGCTCATTTGGGATGTTGACAGCATCTAGTCCTAGCTGTTGTAGGACAGCGGACCCTGTTTCCTTATATGCAGGGTCCAGACTGTAGAGGCTGTGCACGTCCTTGTGGTCAAGGCCCCTTCCTGTCACAAGCTACTTCCTGCCTTCCCCTTCTAGGTCTAAGGATGTGTGTGATGAGACTGATCCCAATGGAAAACTTCTGAATCCCTTAACTGCTTAAGTACATTTATAGATTTCTCACCTGTATCTGGGCATTTCTTATTCTTCCCATTAAAAGAGCCTTGCAGAAGTCAGGTGATCACCCCTGGGGATGGTAACCATGCTAGTAGTATATTGAGTGAGCTAGGTCTATTTTAAGATCATCCATAAGTCAGATAATCTGGCATTCTCACACGATGTGTGCACATGTGTATGCATGTGTCTGTGTGTCTGTATGTTTAGTATCTGAGACAGGTGTCACTCTATGATTCAAGCTGCCCTTGAACTTGAGATTCTGCCATGTCAGCTTCTCAAGTGCTCAGATTCCAGGCACATGTCCCCATGCCGACCTTATTTGTCATAAAATATATATATGTGTGTGTGTTTTGTTTTTTTATATATACATGTATATTATTATACCTATATACAATAAACTACCTATAGCAAAAATAACCATGATGCACTCAGGAATTATATAAATGTTACATTCTTAGTGTTTTGGCTGTTTGTACTTGACAGCCTTGAAAAAAACATCTTTCCTATCTTGGTGCGTCTAAAATTCTGAATGTAAATCAATCTCCATCACATCTTGTCATTAATGAAGGGACTTTTCTACAGAAGGATGAGGAGAAAGATAGCAGCCACTCAAGGCTGATGATATTCAAACCTGAAGTTGATTACATGTGGAGTTAGTCTGTTTGTCAGGGAATATATAGAAGCTTTGAGGTGAGAGAGAGAGAGAGAGAGAGAGAGAGAGAGAGAGAGAGAGAGAGAGAGGAGAGAGGAGAGAGAGAGAGAGAGGGAGAGAGAGAGAGAGAGAGAGAGGAGAGGAGAGAGGAGAGAGGAGAGAGAGAGAGAGAGAGAGAGAGAGAGAGAGAGAGAGAGAGAGAGAGAGAGAGAGAGAGAAAACTTAAGAGGACAAAACTCAGGATCTTAGAGGAAGGATGCTTTGGGCACAAGAGAAATAAGACCAATTACGATTGTCAACTTTCTGGATTCACACTTTCTCCTTGAACCTTAAATTTCTAAAAAATTCACAAAAGTTTAAAGTAATAAAGGGAGGGGGCAGGGAAAGAAACTGCGGATGCAGTTCTGAGCTGTAGAAAGGCCTTTTCCATGTCCTTTCCTTCATCTGCTCTCACCCTACTCCTCAAGGCCAGAAGAAGAAGAAGGCAGGGCTTCAGAAACATCTAGAATCAGGAATTTGTAAGTGTCCATCCAGGGCTCACTGTGGTTGGGTTCTGCTGCTTTCAACTCTTGTTTCAAAGGTTTGCATGTGAGGAGGAGAGGGGGAGGAAGGGTGGACGCCAGAGACTGAGCGTGAATAAGAAAAGTCAAGACCAGGGAAGAGAAGGAAAGATGGGGTAGGAAGAGATGTTGGAGGAAGACAGGGTGGTTCTGGGTCTCCTCAGCTGAATCGTTTAGCTCCTTGGATTCCTAGAGAAGTTTCGTACACAGTGAAAATCATATGGGGGTTGGACTTTAGGAAATGAAGTGGCCAACAATGGGGTGGTTCTCCTCAGTGTGTGCAGAGGGATTCCTGAACAGTAGCAGCGCGCTAAAGCATGAAGCATGGTGCCATGGAAGTGAGAGAGAGAGTGCCATGTTGGGCCATCTGCTCAGAGGCAACGTGTCAATCTCCCAGATGGTTTGTGAAAAGAGAAAGCCTTGATGCTGAATTGAGATCAGCATATGAAAAGAGCCACAGAATCACAAATGTAAGAGCCCGTCCTTCTGTAGAGCAGTTTGAAAACTTCACAAAGTATATTCCACTCAGATCTCTTCTGATCTGAAAGATCACGAGTGAGAGTCTGAATTTTCAGTGTAGGACTGTTTCAATAAGGTACACCACACTTGCTTTTACTTCTTTTAACCAGAAATTGTGGTGCTAGGAGGTGGAAAGGAGTATTCCTTTCATTGATTCATTTAAACTCACTCAAGTTTTAGGGAGTTTTATACAGGGATAGCTAATGGAGTATGAAGGTCCCATTCAGTGCTCGGCACTGTGTTTGTGAAATACATCTGAAGGCTTGGGCATATGGTCTGCTTCTGGAGTTCAGTTTCTAAATAAACACATGTTCACAGCCACGTGGATGGTGTTCACTATTGAGTGAGAAAACAATGTGACAGATTTGCCACATAATACTGGGATGGAAATACTAAGAAATGTTCAAAAATAGGAAATTTAGAATGGTCTACATTTCTTATTATTTTATTTTTTTTTTAAGTCAGGGTATAGTTTTTAATTTTATGCAAACTTCTTTAATAAGATTTCCAAAATTCATACATAAATATATTCTCATAGATCTAAACTATATTTTAAATGCTTGTAAGACTAACTACTATCAATATCTTTACCAACATGTTTGGGGTTCGTATTATCAATATTCTAATATTTTCTTTTCTTTTCTTTTTTCCTTTTTATTTATTCTTCTCTCATATATTACATCCTGACTGGAGTTTCCCCTCCCTCTCCTCCTTCCAATATCTTCCTCCCATCTCCACTTTCCCCCAGATCCACCCCCACTTCACCTCCCCCAGAAAAGAGCAGGCCTTCCAGGGACATCAACCAAATACAACCAAACACGGCCTCACAAGCTACAAATAAGACCAGACACATAGTCTCATACCAAGGCTGGGCAAGGCATCAGTAGGAGGAAAGGAGTCCCAAAGGCAAAAGAGTAATAGACAGTCCTGCTCATACGGTTAGGAATCCCACAAGAACACCAAGCCGTACAACCATACCCTATATGCAGGGTCTGGAGACATGGCTCAGGGGTTAAGGGCACTGGCTACTATCCCTAGAGGACCCAGGTTCAATTCCTGGCACCTACACATGGTGACTCACAACATCTATAACTTCAAATTTTAAAAAAAAATCAGTAATTTTGGGGCTGGAGAGATGGTTCAGTGGTTAAGAGCACCACCTGCTCTTCCAAAGGTCCTGAGTTCAATTCCCAGCAACCACATGGTGGCTCACAACCATCTATAATGTAACCTGGCACCCTCTTCTGGCCTGCAGGTAAACAAGCAGACAACACTGTATACATAATAATAAAACAAATCTTAAAAAAAAAAAAACATACATGCAGAGGACCTATGTCAGCCCCATACAGCCTCCCTGATCTCTGTGAGCCCACTTGAGTCCGGTCAGTTGATTCTGTGGGCTGTGTTCTTGAGATGCCCTGGATCCCTGTGCCTCCTCCTCTTTCCTCCCCCTCCTCTTCAGGACTCCCAGAGCTCTGCTGCTTGATACTTGTCTGTGGGACTCTGCATCTGTTCCCATAAGTTGCTGGATGAAGTCTTTCTGATGGAGATCATGCTAGGCTCTGGTCCCAACACATCCTGCAGGCATGTGTAGGTCAGAGGTCTTGTGGCTGGGTGGGTGTCACAGTTGCTCCACTTGAGGCCTTGCCTGGTCACAGAGGATGACTGGTTCAGGCTCTGCGTCCCCCATTGCTATGGTCTTTGCTAGTATTACCTTCGTATATTCCATGGAGTTTCCATTTCACAAGGTTTCTACCTCAATCCCCAAATGCCCTCTTATTTCAGTTGTAAAGACAGAGTATATTTATCTTCTATTTTAGTTAAAATCTGGTGATCATTTATATAGTCTCATATGCAAATCTACCTTTAACCTGGGACATGTTCACATGAACAATGAAGCTTATTTCTTAAATTTTTTAATGTTTAATTCATGATCAATGGCTGCCTCTTGCAGCAAATAGTTTTTCTTTAATCTTCCATTTCCTTTTTTCCAGTAAATAATTTCTTTAGGTTTTTACATTTTTCATAGACACATGCAATGTATTTTAATCCTATCCAGGCCCCACTCTTTCCCCTAGTTCCTCAAAAAGGGGGAGCCACTCTTCCCCTCTCCCAACTTTGTGTCTTGTGTTAACTAATTCTTTGAGAATTTTGTACAATTTGTTTTGATCATGTTCACCTCTTCCTACTCCTCTCAAAACCATCCTTTTTCCTGCCCATGCAACGTTGTCTCCTCTTTTTGTTGCTGTTGTTCATCAACTCCAATTTTGCTGCCCATATATACTTGGATGTAAGGTTTAAAAAAAAATATGTACTAACTATATTACCATGGAATTAAATGGCCGTGGCAGAGCATAAATACATTTTGGTCTTGCATTCAGTCTCATGTTGAGTTAAGATGCCAAAGTCTCACAAAAGCTAGAAGACAGTGTGTTTTGCATGGGCGTTTTGCTGTCCTTGTTGTGACTGTGTTGTAGGGTGGTTTGACACCTTCCATCGCATCTGTTTGCATACTGCCAGGCCTGTGGTTAGTCTGCCGCTTTATTCAAATCTTCTGGGGGGGAGCGGGGGGGGGGGTGTGAGTGGCCAAGGTGAATGAGAGGAAGATAAAGTCAGACAAGTATATTTTCAACTGTTAATGTGAGAGGGTGGTGGGGGGGCGAGGAGAGTCCAGCTTATGTCTACAGGGAATTCAGACATGCTGGAAGAATTAGTATGACAGGAATGACATTGATTGACTTAAAATTGACAAGCTCCAAGGAAAGAATCAAAACACAAAGCACGGGCTTGGCCCAGAAAAAGAATCTCAATTTCTGGAGGGTAAATTGAGAGCACTGATAGAGATGCTGAAGCTGGGGAAGCTGCTATCTGGTAGAGCAGGAAGGATGTCTAGTCAAGACGTAGAGTCTTGGAAGAGCAGAGGTGGAACCCAGAGGAACCGAGGCTCTAGAACAAATGCCCCATGGGATATCGCGAATCCCGTAACAGGGCTCTTTATAGCAAACAGAGCAAGGCATAGGGTATGCCGAGGGGCCAGCTGCTCTGTAGTTGGGGTGAGTGATATCTTCATACAATCTCTTACTAACTCCAGAAAACAGTGATAAGAGCTATGTTTGGCCATATAGTTAGAACTTCATACATATTCACAGAAAGGATGAGGGAACAGTGGTTGCCTATAGCATATGGCAGATAACTATTGGCCATAAACATAAACCCAAGGGGAACATTGGCAATACCATATGTACATACCCTATTAGGGGTTTGAGCAACAGATAACGGATGGAGCTGGTGAAGGTATTTGCCATTTTGTAGAAACGTCTCAAGATGTTTATGCAGCTGAGAATTCCAGTTAAAGAACCTAAGCTGTGAGCACAGGTGACCCACAGTTAACTCAGGTGTGGCTAACTTTAATGTATAAAAAGAGTGAACTTGAGTTTTAATGGCAGACTTCCAGGACACACGTGCAAATGCACACACAGACTCAGGGGAAGAAGGCAAAGCTCTAAATAAGGTAAATGAAGCGGATTGTGTCATCATTTTTAATAGACTAGCATCCTTAAATGGTGCTTTGCAGTTTACAAAGTGCTTTCACAAATTACCTCATTTAGACTTCACAGTACTCCCGTGAGATGGAAGTGACAAAGAGTCTTCCCCTCCCCCCCCCAAGAGTGGTGATGTGGCTGAGTGATGGGAGGTGAGTGAGCTGTCCTTGGTGGCCTTGATGCTCTGACAACTCTACCAGCTTTATTCATCAGGTAGTGAGTTTTCATATTCCCTGACCCGAGGCAAATACTAATTTTATTAAATATCTGTCACAAAGAAGGCTCATTCAAAAAGTCTCCCTAGACAAGACTTTTCCTTTAGCGTGATCAAGATCGACAAAGGCAGGGCACCTGTCATGGCAGCACAGCACTCTGTCACAGTCCGCTCCATCAAAAATTACCACAGAACAGATTGAGAGCTAAATATGAAGCGCAGAACATTCCAGTTAAAGCAGAGACCTCATTTCATTCAGCTCAATTCTAGACAGATAAGATGGAAGACTTGATAAGGAATGTGCCCTGCCCCCCACTGCCTTTGTTTTTCCGTCACAGTAGGACACTTTCCAGTTTGAGTCTGGGACAATTTATGGAGAAAATGGTATGGCATAGCATGAGTGGCCTATGATTTCAGTGCCTCGGCATATTCTAAAGAGGGAGCAGCTGCCTTCTGGGGGCTACGTTTCATAAAAAGAAATCATCACCTAAAAAACTCTCAAACACAGAGTTTATAATCCCACTGATAAACTGAAATATATATATATTTAAAAAAGAAAGAAAAATAACCATCTCTGAGCAAATGCAATAAACTTCTTAAAATTGTGTTGGCAGGTCATGTTTTTCTTCCACATCTTTTAAAAGACACTCTAATAAATTAAATAAAATGGATAGGAAAACAAACACAACCCTTATCTCCAGGTATGCTTTTTCTTTGTGAAACCAATTTCACAGAACAGTCAGATATGTAATAACGGGCCTCCCGGGGATGTGATTTTTTATTCAACTTGACATGCAAGTCGTGAGTAATTAATTATGTCTTCTATTTACACGTTGTCACATAAGAGTATTAAACAGAAGAACTGAGAGCTGCACCGAATGCCACCATTAATCGCTTTAATTTGCAAACCTAATGCAATCAAAAGGAAGACATTAGTGTTAAAATGGTTGTTGTCCTTTCTTAAAGGGATAGGCCTGTTGGGTGGGGAAAAGTCACACAAAGCCAGGGAGCCACAGCATCTCGAGTCTACCTGCTCGCTGCTGATGTCTTGGACTGTAGAAGGAAGGCCTAAGTGTACAAGCACGGAGAGCAGGCGTTTTCCACCCCAGCACACCACAGTGCGTTCATCTCTGTGTAATTATCCAACCAAGTGGAGAAGCAGCACCTGCACCAAAGTGCAGCAAGTGATAAATGAAGGCATAAACCTGATAGCTGTGAACTTATAGGACCTGACAGCAGGCTTGGTCTGGAGACACATGACGTACAGATTGGTGGGCAAAATGGGAAAAATTAAACACATACACACACACACACACACACACACACACACACACACACGACTTTGGATGATCAAGAACTGTTATCAGGAAGACTCTTTAGCCCATTTCTGTCCAAATGTCAGTCCTCACAGAAGGATTTAAAGGTAGATTCAGTCACAGGAGTCTCCAGATACACCTGTAGTAGGGGGGGAGGGAGAAGTGGCAAGCTGGTGAATGAGGAAGTGAAAACCAGGCCAGAAAAAGTGTGTAGTACGGGGCGTGCTGTGCATCTTTACTATGCGCAGACCAGAGGCTCATTCTGGCTCCTTGTGCACATCTCTGAAACTCAGTTCCTCCATTACTGAAATAGTGATAACAAGGTAGAAAGTGATGCAAGGGTCGGATGGCATTAATTTATGGAAAGGATCCCATCACTATGAATAAGGTAGTGAAGCTTGGGGGACTTATCTTCTGATCTCTGCTAGCTACATTTCTTGCTTCCTTTGAGACCAACTGATATGACCCTATTTGTAAAACCTTGATTTCTGAGCTAGTATTTGTGTTTGCAACTGACTCTTGATATCCCAGCTGGATTGGTCCAAGGACCCCTGGTGGTATCAGAATCCATAAATGGTAGAATCCATAAATGGTGTAATGTTTGAATGTAATCTAGGTACCTTCTTCTATATAGGCTATAAGTAACTTATTTGTAGCAGCTGCGACGCAGATGCTAGGCAGTCGTTATACTGAGTTTGTTCTGGAATAGTAATAGAAAAGGTGTCTGCACATGGTCAGTGGAGAGGCAGTGTTCTGGATACTTCCAACCTGAGGTCAGACAAACCCACAGATGTGGAACCCCCAGGCAGAGAGGGTTGGCTTTACTGTTGTACCACTCATAGTCTCTCTTGGCTTGGGGCTCCCAGCATTCCATTTTAACACACGGCTTTAAATAAAGAAAAACCTGTGGAGGAAATTCCAAAATTATAAGAGCATATTAACACAAATTATAATTATTACGGTCACAAGAGCAATTTTTAGTCACTTTCAAAGGAAATAAATTTGAAAGCATGCCAACAGTTAACACGAGTCTGAAGAAGAAAAAAAAAAGTCCATTTATTCCCATTTGTCTGTAAGAGTGGCTACAGATTAATGCATAAGCAACAGGATCCAGGAGGGTTTAAGTCTCGGGACTAATTTACTGAACTACCCAAGCAACAGAGGATTAGTTTATCTAATTAAGACAGAGAGTGCGTATTTAGAACTAAGCATTTGCATTTAACAGCAAATTCAGAATTATAAAAGCAATTAAAGCTAAAATGAGGCATGATAATTTTTTTGCGTATGGCACCGAGGAACCAAAGCGCATCTTGATGTGTGCCTGTGGAGCTGTGGCACAGAAGCAGCGAGGACACACGCGCTCTTCCTCCCTCCCTTCCAAAGGCCCGCCCTCCTTGAGGCTGAATCCACCCACCAGGTCTTACTCAAGCCTCAGAAAACCTAGCTGAATCTTCTCACCTCTGAATTAATTTAGTGCAAGTACAGTTCAAAATCTGTAACTGGCCTCAGAATGAGCATGCTTTTGTCACTGATAGTGTTTTATTAAGGTCCTTGGGTTATTCTACATTAACTTAAATGCCCCCGTTTCCCTACAGATGTGGTTCTTGATTTTCTCTGTTCCTCCAACCTGAGAGCTTTCCTTAACCTAATCTCTGTGAAATCTATTGAACAGGACTCGCCTGAACATGGATTTCTTTATAACACAAATGCTTCCTCAGGCCTTATGGCCCGTTCTTCATTGGCGTGTGTTCTTGTCTCTTTGCTCTACAGCATAACCCACTACTGTTTACGTGTCTAAGCCTTCCACAATATTCTTGTACACAGTCCTGGAAGGCTTTCTGTGTCCATGCTACTTTCATTTAGATCAACAATGCTCTGATGACAGAACATCATCTCATGCCCTTACAGGGAGTGCGGTGCCATCTTTACTGGGGCAGTTGAATGCGCCTGAAGACAAGTGATTGTACTAAACATGTATTTGTCTTCAAAAGTCCCCCCAGCCACCTCACATTTTACTCAAACCTTGGGAACGTATCTTATACTTTCTATTTAATTCCAACATATCTTATATAATTCATGGTATGCTATAAAACAATCCCTAGAAAAACAGACTGTTCTTTGCCAATCAGCCGTCTATCCTGTTTATGTCCTACCATGGTGACTTCTGTGACGTCACTTTCATCTGATTCTCTGAAGTCATTGAAGGGTATCTTCAGTGTTGATGTGCTATGAGTGGGGCGTCTTGACTCCTGGGTGTTCTAAGGCTTTGCAAGACAAATTTTGCAAATGTGCAACCTGCTTCAAAATAAATTTGCATCTGCAGGCTAATAGTATTTTTGTTAAGGTCCTTTCCCATTTTGTATATATTTTCCTAAAATAGTATACATTTATTCAGTTATCCTCACATTCCCTATAAACCTAATTATTTTATTTCTGAGTTGCTATAGAACAGAGGCTATGTCTGTCAGCTGGCATGTTAAAATATTTAGCGAACTGACAGGCACAATAAAAACCCAACAAGATAGAATAAACAACAAAAGCACTAAAGTTTAACTTTGAAATAATTATGGACTTACACAAAGTTGAAAGTAATGGCTGGGGCAGTGGTTCAGTGAGTGAAAACTGAGGGTGGAAGTGCACCTCTGAAACAGGAGCATTGCTGGGGAGAGAGTGTAGGCAAGTGGATGCAGTAGGTTTGCTTGGCCAGCTAGCCTAGCCTAAATGGTAAGTTCCAGCTTTAGTGAAAGACCCTCTCTCAAAGAATAACATACAGAATGGTAGAGGGAGACACCAGAGTTAGTCTTTGCTCTGTCCCTGCACACAGGCGAGCATACTTGCATACCCACATGTACACACAAACACATACATTCCCCCTCTACACACACAAGCCACAAATAAATGTACAGGAAAGGGCCACAGACTGTTCATTTTGCCCCCTCCAGTGATGACAATGTTGCCTATCAAAATAAGAACATACCCAAACAACGAACTGTTATTGGTACAAATCATTCCAACGTCACATGCACGTGCACTCAGTTGCACATGAGCTCATGCATATGTATATGTTGGGGTACAGGGGTGCTGAGATGTCTAGATTGTGCAACTATGTATGACTTAAAGTAATTGCCACTATAATGAAAAAAAAATGTATTTATATCATAAGGCTTTCTCAGGCTGCCCCTTTATAGATACAGACACCCTTCTGCCCATATCCCCAACCCCAGTCCTTGGCAGGCAGGAATCGATTCCCCAGCTCAGTGATTTTGCTGTCTCGGGAATATTACATAAATATAACCATGTAGAATTCAAGCTTTTAAGGTTGTTTCTTCACTCGGCATGAAGTTACTGTGTGCATCAATCTGTCCTTGTTGCCAGACGCCAAACGACGTGCCCCAGGTTCTAACCATTTCCACGCTGGAGGATGGTGTGTTTATCTTCAATGTGTGGCTAGTACAAACCCCCAGGTTCAGGCCTTAGTTTATTTAGGTAAACATGGTTCCTCTAATATGGCTAGTTGTTGTTTAGCAGAAAGGTTTCAGAACTGGGTGACAAGGGTCAGGAGATGTTGACAACACAGTGTGTAAAATAACGTCTGTGGGTAGGATCAGGAAGGGAGCCATCTGCCCTGGTTTTCCCCAGAACAGGTCAATTTGTGTCTGCTGTCCCGGCATAATGATCTCATTACTCACAAAAGTGCCCCAGTTGGTGTGACACGTTGTATAATCGCTCTGATTCCGATTCCTCAATGACCCTGAGAGCATCACTGCTGTGCCTGCTCAGCTATGATGGGACAGTATTTCAGTGGCTGCTGTTTTGTTGTTCTTTATACCCGTGGAGTGACTCAGTGGAGTCTGAGAGGCGAGATCCATCTTCTTGTAATGAAAGATAGTCTTACTGAGGTCCCTTCTGCCTCTGCCTGCTTCTTCTCCCGTATAAAATGATTCTCTCTGTCAGTTTTATGGTTGAGAACAGGATCTGAGCTCATGCCATAGAGCCATGCCCTTGGCTAGGTCCTGAGCATGCTAGTTCCAGTCACAGACCCCTCCCAAAAGCCACAGGTCTGCAGTGAGCTTAGCTGGGGCCAGATGTTGAGCTCTAAGCTAGTCACTCTGTCCAGGGCACAGAGGTCAGGAGGAGGGTGTCACCTGTTCTTATGTGAGAGGAAGTCTCCTTAGAAGGTAGAAAGCTAGGGGTCTGGGCATGCAGGCTAGGCCACTGAAGGGACATCAGCACACACAACCACCTCGGCTTGTCTTCCATGAAGAGGACAGGACATTGCTAAATGGAATATAGCTAGCACAAAACACAGCTAGAATTAAAGCAAAAATCTTCATTTATTTATCACTGAACAATCTATGCTCTAACATTTCTTCTTCCCTCCCTCTCTCCCTCCCTCCCTTCTTTCTTTCTTTCTTTCTTTCTTTCTTTCTTTCTTTCTTTCTTTCTTTCCTCTGAGCCAGGGTTTCTCTGTGCAGCCTTGGCTATCCTGGACTCGATTCGTAGACCAGGCTGACCTCCAATGCACAGAGATCCACCTGCCTCTGCCCTCTCCAAGTGCTGGCATTAAAGGTGTGTGCCACCACAGCAGGCTGCTCTTCAGATTCTTATGACAGGATTTGGTATAAAGAAATGGGAAATAAAATCTTGTTAATATAGCATTGAAAAGCTTTGCTAGTCATTTGCTGTTTGATTGCTCACACTAACTGATAGCATGCATGTAAGCAATGATGATCCCCTTACTCTCCAAATCCCTGATCCCCATTTTATGGTTATGATCAGTCTCTATGAAAATATTCCCTTAATTAATGGGAAGCTTATATAATTGACCCTTGGACTCAAGGCTTAATGTAACAACTTCAGAAGGCCAAGAAATGCACAGGCCTTGAAAAAAAATAGTACATTTAAGTCAGAAGAGCATGCATGGTAGGGCAGTTTAATGGTTTTTAATATATATATCCATACATATGTGTATATATTCATATGTACATATATGTATATATGTGCATATACATACATATATGCATAGACATAGGGGACAAGTTTAGAATACATATCTCCAGAAGGCAGTGATGTTGGAATGGACTGTTTAGGAAAAAGCTCTTTTTCCTGTCTGTTGCTTCTGTGTTTTTGTTATGGTGAGTATCTACTTTGACTTCTTAGTATATTAATATAAAATTATTGTGATTATGTATACATATATGATTCAGGCTTCCTTAAATATTGCAAATGAAGAATTTCCCACTTGAGATCCATGAAAAGCCGTAGAGTGGAAGGCTAACTAGACCTTCAGCATAGCAACAAGAATTTCAGTAGAAAGAGTCTTCTTATGTTCTCCAATGTTGTATGAAGAACGGTCTATCAATCAAGGAGTTGAAACCACTGGGGAAACAGGACACAGGTGAGCATGGCTTTGAAGACCCCTGTAGGCTTTTATGATTTTCAAATACATAAAACCTAAATCCAAGAGTTCAACTCTAGACATCTTGAATGGTAGCTGAGTTTTACCAGATTTTGATAATTAAAAACAGAAATGACAACGCCACAAGTGCTTAAGCCATGTTTTTAGAGAAGTCCAAAGAATTTAATCCTAACCTCTTGCAATCACTTTAGCGAGAAGCTTTTACAGTACCAGCATTTCTATTTTGCAAATCCCTGGAGTTAACCACTTTGAGTGAAGCCTGCAGCCATTTGTGACAGACTAATTAGAAAGTATAATTTGATAAAGAAAAACTACAGAGGGAAATTCCCCAGCACAATGCGCCATAAGTTTGGTCACATCTTACCACTACATCTAAGTATAAATAACGGTCTGCATCAGTGCATTTCAATGCAAAAATTCCTGATTTTCTTTTTTATTTTTTTATTTTTTTATTTCTTTTTTTTTAGTGTAAAAAAAGTTATATATATATCATATATTTATAAAATGATACATATAAAATATATGTAAATAAAGTACATTAAAATAGTAAAATTACACACATATATATGTATATGAAATGTTTAAAAGATAAGCTTTTTTTTTAAAGAAAAGCTCCAGCACATTATTATGTGAAAGGAGCCTCATAAGATGCCACTGAGGTTGTTTTGTGTTGTTCATTTATGCTGGGCACACAGCCAACCCTTCTTTCTAGCATCTGACTATCCTAACCTGAATTCCCTAGTAGTGGGAGTACATCTTATATGCTTTTTCTTTATCCCATAACACATTTTATAAATTCTACTGTGCATATGTATACCTAACGCTGCCTCAAAAAATATCTACACAACAATGGCATGAAGAAAAGTCAATCACAGCAAAGTGTATTCAATAGTTGCTAACTAAGAGGGGCTGATGCACCAGTAAACCAAAGCAACAAAAGTAACACCAACAAAATCCACAACCCAGGCACTAACTTAACTTGCCAATTTCATATCCATGTTCTTAACTGAGATTATTATTTCCATAAATAACGTAATTAATATCCTTTAAGTTGCATTGTATGGCCATAAATAACCTAAGCAAAGGAAGACATAGGAACATAGAGGGAAGATAGAATAAAAGCTAGATGATTGACCCTGCTTCTTAACTCAAGGCCTTAATTGTTACTCATAACAAAGGTTATGTCTAAGTCATTGGTATAGAATTTAGTATATTGATACAAAACATGGGCATGTCAAATACTTGTCAAATTTTAGCACAAGAATATATATCCTAAGTCTAACAGATAGATATGACTCTATCGATATATGAGGTAAAATAGTTGAATAAGGTCTTCAAAAGCCTCAGAGACACACAGAATATAGCATTTAAAGTTGTTTTTATAATCCTAAATTTCTTTGACAACAAGACAAATTAACTCCTGACAACACCCTGCTGACCTCAAAGAAGATGATGCGCACCTTTTATATTTCTAAAGGAAGAACCACATAACTCAATATTTAATGACACATCACAGACAACATGCAATTAACTTTTGTTGCTATTTTTGGTTTTGTTGTTGTTCTAAAAAGGATTTTATTATGTACTCTGGAACTGATGACCCTCCTGCCTTGCTCCCAGGCCAGTGCTGGGTCACAGACACATGATACCACACACAGTTTTCCTGGGTAGTAAACTTAAGATTTAGAAATGTTAAGTCATTTGTGATGATGCTTTCTGGAAGAGTCAGTAGAATTGGGAGTTCAGGTCATCCTCCGCTACAGATCAAATTTGACTAGAAGGCTCTGTCTTCAATAAATACTCAGAATTTTGAGTACACCTCGACAATAGCCATTTTCTAATAACAATTTGTTATTGTAAATATTGTGCTTATCTTTGGTGATTTGGAGCAAGAACACATCTTACAATATTTGTTTTTCTTTTTTCTTTTTTTATTTTCTTTCTTTCTTTCTTTTTTCTTTTTTATTTTTTGAGACAGGGTTTCTCTGTGTAGTCTTGGCTATCCAGGACTCACTTTGTAGATCAGGCTGGCCTTGAACTCAGAGATCTACCTGCCTCTGCCTCCTGAGTGCTAGGATTAAGGCACCCACCATGATGCCCAGCATTTGGCTTTCTTTTTGATGTGACAGAAAGCAACTTACAAATAAAAGAATATTTCTTTCTTTCTTTCTTTCTTTTTTCTTTAGGAAAAAAAGAGTAATTGTTTTTTACATGTATAAATGTTTTTGCCTATGTGTATGTTCATGTACCAACTGCGTGCGTTTCCCTTAAAGGCCAGAAGAGGGCAGTGAACACACCCCCACCACACTACCACCAAACTGGAGTGACAGATGGCACCATCTGGGTGCTCATGTGCAGAACCAAACCTGGGTCTTCT
Organism: Acomys russatus; assembly: GCF_903995435.1. Lineage (NCBI taxonomy): Eukaryota > Metazoa > Chordata > Mammalia > Rodentia > Muridae > Acomys > Acomys russatus. Next base: position 59,891,834 of record NC_067149.1, on the reverse strand, counting down.
GGAAGAGCAGCCAGTGTTCTTAACCACAAACCACCCAGGAGGGTGAGTTCCTTTGTGCTCTCAGTTTGAGGTTATAGTCTATAGTTGCAGGGATGGCATCATGGCAGAAGTATGAGGCACCCAGTCACACTGAGTCCAAAGTTGGGAAACAGAAAATGATAAGTGCTGGCAGTTGCTCATTACCCTCTTTTACTCTTTTTTTAATTCTATCTAGGACTTCAGCCCATGGGATGCAGCTAAGCTTCCAGGGAACAGATGTGTCTCATATGTAATCCGGCACCACATCCTTGTTTTTGATTCCTATACTTCAGTTGTCAGTATATTACCAATTGAGTAGCTACCCTTGAGAAACATACTTAAATATATTTTCTGCTGAACCAACAAATTGACTTATGTTGAAAACTCCTGGCTAGTCTAGGAGAAAGATGGCATCCGGCAAAAAGCCTTATGCTGCTGAGGCTGCTGCTTCGGGGACATACAGACCTTGTATAAATATGTTTTAGAAGTTCTCCAAAATATTGATTTGATAATAAATATTATTTAACATAATAAAAAGTAACTAAAAATTTCTAATATTATAAAAGTAACACTGTAGATGTAATTTTAAACACTTTTTATATTCATTTAATTTTCTGTGTTTGTGAGGGTGCATGCACAGCATGAAACACGTATGTTTCTTGGAGGGCAACTTCCCAGAATCCTCTCTTCTCATGTGGGTTCTTGGATTAGACTTGGGCCATTGTGATGGACAGCAAGTACCTTTTCCTAATAAGTCTTCTGCCCGGCCTCCAGGTGAAATTTCTTGTCATAAGTTCATGGAGCAGTGAGAAGCATTGCTTTCAGTCACAAATGTGAAAGCATAAATACTTTAATTATAGTTTCTCCTTAATTCTGGTTCTGATTGGCCAACAGACAAAGATGAAATTAAAGTTATAGAAAACCATTAGAGATAGCCAGACTTTAGCATACTAACAGTGCAATCATAGGCCATTCATATAAACCAATCTGCCCTAAAGACTTTCAACTCACAAGCAAGTATATGCTTTAAATATGTGTGTGTGTGTGTGTGTGTGTGTGTGTGTGTGTGTATTTTAGTTGCTTGAAATTTTAATCATCTGTTTGTTAAGCTATATGCTAAAATTTTAATGATCACCACATTAATTCAATTAGCATGTTGTGCCTGCTGTTTAAGTTGAAAAGGAAAATGTCTGTGCTTCAAGATGTAGCTCGTGCTTAAACTTAAACCACTAGATGCCTAAGTGTCTTTCCTCTGCTATCTTACGCTAACTGCACTTGTGTGACATTTTTCTGTTTCTGTGTCTATGTCCCCATAATGCCATTGCAAAGACACATCTGGCAGTTAGCCACTCTTTCCCTGCAGGTTTTGTCGGCTCTTGGGACTTATTTGATCATCAGTAAGTGTTTGATTGACTGACTGTAACTCGACAATAAATCACTGTCCTGTAATCCAAATGACAGACTTCATACTGTAGAAGGAAGGTGATTTCCCAGTGCTTCCATTTTGGGTTTTGGGGAAAAATTGATCTTCAACAGCAAGGAAATGTATAGGCTGCTCTGTCAGGAAAACTAAAAGGCAAAGAAAATCAATGAAGTTGACAGGGGGCCTGATGGTGAAGGAGCAGAAACAAGAGAGCATGTGGGTTTACCATGTCCTCCTCCATAGGCAAACCAACGTATTTAGGAAAAAATAGAACAAAATACAAGTCTCAGTTGTTTGAAAGAGTTGAATGGAATAGCGTGTGTGCGCACACACAAAGAGAAATATTTATCATTTGAATCATATATATATATATATGATTGAATCATATGATTGAGTTGTATATATTGAAATATATATGAGTATTCTTGCTTTTTAGATCTAATAGTAAAGGCTCATGAATCACTAGTATAAAATAAATTTATTTTATCATTTACATTAAGACAGAAACAGATTTCTCAGGAACGTGAATTGTACTTCATTCTTCTCTGGAAAAAGGCATTCCAAAAGTAGCACATGGGTCTGTGAAATGGCACTTGCCACCAAGCCCAGAAGTGTCTGACTTCAGTCCCTGGGACCCACATCAGGAAGGAACAAACTTTCTTCAGCAAGTTGTCCTCTGACTCCAAGTTGCAAAAATAAATAAGCGCAATTTTAAGTTACATATGTATTTGCATACAAATAGATGGTGGTAATCTGTTTTCATTAAATTTAATTTCATTCTCCAAAGCATTCATTTTTCTTTCAGAAATTACATGTGTGTATATAATTTGTAATACAATACTTGGACTTACAGACCAATTTCCGATTTTGATTCTCTCTTTGTGAAATATTTTTCCAAGCATGTGTCATTTTTCCTCTCTATTGTCTCAACTGCTGACAGAGAAGAAAGGGGAAACCCTTTTTATCAAGATTGCCTTGCTTCAAGACCTGTTCTTTTGTTCTAAAATACAGAAATCAGAGGCATCGAGTTGTCTCTTAGCATCTAGACAACCTCAGGAAAGAAAAGATCCTTCACTGTAAAGTTAGACACTGTAACAGTTGAGAAATGGGAACACAACATGGCCACACCTCTAGTGATAGACTTGAGGACTCTGTTTTCAAGGAGGAAAAAATTACCTAAGGCCTGGTTTTGTGCAGCCCTGAAGCACACATAGAAAAGAAAACAAAAACAAAGAGGCTAAAGATCACGTGAGAGGTTTCTCTTTTTGTTTTGTTTTATTTTCTCCCACAGGTTTTTTTCGTTTTTATTAATTCATAGTGCGTCTCAATTGTTATCCCATTCCTTGTATCCTCCCATTCTTCCCTCCTTCCCACTTTCCCCCTACTCCCCTCCCCTATGCCTGTGGCTGAGGGGACCTCCTCCCCCCGTATATACTCATAGGGTATCAAGTCTCCTCTTGGTAGTCTGCTTTCCTTCCTTTGAGTGCCACCAGGTCTCCCCATCAAGGGGACGTGGTCAAATATGGGGCACCAGAATTTGTGTGAAAGTCAGTCCCCACTCTCTCCTCAACTGTGAAGAATGTCCTGTCCATTGGCTAGATCTGGGTAGGGGTTTAAAGTTTACTGCACGTATTGTCCTTGGCTGGTGCCATAGTTTGAACAGGACCCCAGGGCCCAAATCCACGTATCATAATGTTCTTCTTGTAGGTTTCTAGGATCCTCTTGATCCTTCTATTTCCCTATTCGCCCATGCTTCTCTCACCTAAAGTCCCAATAGATGTCTTCCCCTCTGTCCCACTTTCCTAATAAGTGAAAACTTTCATGAGACATGCCCCTTGGGCTAGTGTCCAGATATAAGTGAGTATACATCATTTGAGTCTTTCTGCTTCTGGGGTGAGAGGTTTCTTAAAGTTGATTTTTGTTGTTGCTGTGATTATAGTTTCTGTCTTCTCCCCAACGGCTTGTAGAAACCATGTGGAACCTTCTAGAATCAGTAGCACCAGAAAACAGAGGAGAGTGTTGTGCCAGCTGCTTCACTGAAGCTGTTCACATGCTTATTCACATTCGCCTCTACTCCTACCAGGGTGCAAGTAAGAGGCAGCTTAAGCGAGGAAGAGTGTGTTTGGATGATATTTTAAGAAGGAGCCCAGTCCCATCACAGCAGAGAAGGCAGCCACTCACCCTACAGCCAGGAAGCAGCAGAGAAAGATCAGGAAGTGGGCCCAGCCTATAAAACTCCTGGGAACACACTTCTTCCAGTGAGGTTCCACTGCTTAAAAGTTCCTCAGCCTTTCAAAACAGCGCCACCAGCTGGGAGCCAAGTGTCCAAAAGCACAATCCAATGTGGGACATTTTACAATATCCTCCCTGCTTGGCTTCACAAATCAGTTGACATTAATGCACAACGAAGCTCTCCCCCACTTATTGAAGCAGAAGGCTCTGAGACCAATGGGCAATATAGAAGAGTTGTGGTTAGGACCCGCAACTGGGTTATGACCCAGGATCAAATGCCTCCGTATGCATTACCAACAGAGTCTGTTTAAACAGGCCTATTGGAAGCAGTGTTCTCACAAAGTGTTGGAGGGTCTCCTCCTGCTAGGAATGCAGAAATATTGATGCAGTGGGAATGGTAGTGATCATGGGGGGAAGGAGTGATATGGAATATATGTTTCAGCTTTTAAAAAAGCCATTTGTCTTCAGCATGTTAATTATGACTTGATTTTTTTTTTTTTTTTTTTTTTTTTTTTTTTTTTTTGAGAGTGAGGACTCCATCTTACTGTAAGCCTAGGTAGCCATGAAATTAAAATTCTCCTGCTTCGGCCTTCAGAGTGCTGGGTTGACAGACATGCAGCATGATCCCCAGCTTCAATGGCTACATTTTTTTGTATTTGTTTGTTTTTTTTAATGCATCCCTAGCTAGCCTTGAACTTGCTCTATCATTAACTCTGTGACCCTGAATTCCTGATTGTACCTTCCAAGTGATGGGATTACAGGCATGCCTGCTTGTCATTGCTGCTTTGTTTAAAAGATTTATTCACTTGTATTTTATGTAAATAGTGCTTTGGATGTGTGCCATACTTGTGAGACCAGAAGACGGTGTTAGATCCTCTAAAAGTAGAGTTACAGATGGTTGTAAGCAACCATGTTGGTATTGGTAACTGAACCTGGGTCTTTTGCAAGAGCTGAAAGCACTGTTATCCGCCCAGTCATTTCTCCAGCCCCAATTACTGCTTTTAAATTGATAAAATCAAGTACTCATTTAAGAAACATTGATAAATAAATGCATTATTGGGGATATATTATTTGAGAAAAATAACATGCTTCTATTTTGATTTGTGATTTTAATAGCATATTAGTACGTGATTGATAAAGGTTTACTATTTATAGTGTGGTGATTGCATTATAATTACGATTATTTAACTGTTATAATGATAGCTCTTCAGATTTTCCTTATATAGACATGTTCACAAGTCAACTATTATAATATCTTAGAATGCTTGGGAGCTATTTATATAGTGAAAAAAAATCATTATTCTCTTTATTAAGTTGTTATCACACGTCTAATGCCAGATGCTAGCACACAAGGAAAGACAAAAGTTATGAGATGAAACATTATCTCAGAAGTATTTACAAAGTGCTTGGATTCATTAGATAAGGCCCATTAGATGTGGTAAAGCCCATTATTGCACTAGGATATACATATGAGAATGAGGCATCAATGGACCCATGGATCTAGACTCATTAAACTGGAGGAGAAGAGAGCTCTGTAGTCATCGCTCTTAAGTTCCCTATTTTGTCATGCTGCCACTGACCAAAGTAATGGTACTAACACAAAGATCCGTTTCCAAATCCTTAAGAGTCAAGCTGGTTAAGGGCAGCTAAAGTATTTGCCATGCAAACATGAAGACCTGAGTTCCTATCTCCACTCCAGGTGTGGAAAATATGTCTGTAACCCCACAGTAGGTCTCCAGAGCTCTCTGACTAGCTGCTCTACCTTGAGTGGTGAGCTCAAGTTTCAGTGAGAGACACTGTTTTGTCTCAAAAAAAAAAAAAAAAAAAAAAAAAAAAGAAGAAGAAAAAGGAGAAGAAGAAGAAGAAGAAGAAGAAGAAGAAGAAGAAGAAGAAGAAGAAGAAGAAGAAGAAGAAGAAGACAATGGAGAGTGACTGTGGAAGGCTCCTGACATTAACCTCTGCTCTGTGTGCTTGTCACACACGCATGTACTGCACACAAACATGCAAAATGCATACAGAGACTCAGCAGTTAGCCTACAGTCGAGGCAGAGGAATGTGGATTGCTTCTGCCATACGACACTAGTCTTTTAAGTCGTAAAGATCTAAGGCAAAAATGAGCTCACACTGGGAAAGCGCACCACCCATCACCTGCAAAAGCAAAGGCAGTGAACCGTCCTCAGAACAGTCAAGATAAAATTTCCATAGGATAATGAGACACGTGGAGTGTTCATGTGGCAAGGGGGCAGGGACGGGGAAAGGCAGGAAGTGTGGGAGAGATCTCAGAGAAAGGCAAAAAGACTATGACCCTCAGGTATTTACTCTGGGTAAGCATACAACGGCCAATATCATAACACTCATAAAATTAAACACAGATGTTTAAAAAATAAAGTATTAAGGCTCCTTTCAAAATCAATGATCTTTGATGACATCTCATGTAAGAACATAAATATAGAACTGTATAGACAGGATACGAAAGGAATAAAGGACTCATGACAGGTCTACTAGTGAAGTGGGGAGCTTCCGGTTGACCATTAATAAGCGACACTTCAGGGAAGACAGACTTCAAATTCCAATGAGGTCATAGTCTGCAGCTTGCTTCGTAGTTGACAAAGCACTGATATTGACTGGGCTGATGATCTAGGAAGCCACTTTCAGGAAAGGCAGTAAAAGTGTGATATTGTGTTGTTCTCAGCAGGAATTATGGGAAGACACACAGAGGGAGATAGTTGATAAGCATTCCGTTTGACCCATAGACAGAAGACTTAAGACTGGAAGGCTCTTGATTGATAATGGAGCTTTGATTTTTGTTTCTAGTTATACATACATGCTTGCCATCAATATCAATACACAACACTAAGTGTTCCATGACCAGCATTGGGTATATGCCACATCAGTTAGGTAGGTATCGTTCCATAACGTATAGTGGCTTACTCAGACAACCTGAGTGCCTTCTTAAATCAATCTATAATTAAAGTATGGACAAGCAATGGAGTCCAAAGCCTTGAAGGCACCACCTATTCTAGATTCCCTCAGTGAAACTGATTATGAACCTGCCTATCACATACATTCCCATCTTCCCACCTGAATTATAGAAATTATGAAATTATAAATCAAGCTTCAAAGTTGAATATATTTGACTCATATTCTTTAGGAAATTTTGCTCACACAGAGGATGTAAATATTAACAGTAATGACTGCTGGTCATAGTTAAAGCTATGAAAATTTTTATAGGAGGTGGGAGAATGTTTGTCTCATGCCCACGGACCATGTTAGGTTGTATTATTGAGATCTGGTAACTATTTGACATTTAATAATGGACTTTTTTGACATTCGTGCTGCCTTATGCATGGTTATATCTGTTTTTATTGATTTTTTTTAGTACTTTGAATCAAAATCTCAAAATTATAAAGAGATTATACTGTATGCCTGATGCACCATGTAATATACTAACACAAAATGTATGCTATTACACTATATGCCTAATTTAGCACTTTGAACATCTCTTGTTAACTGTAAGGCAGTGTGATCCAAAGAGTATGTGTGAAAATGCTTAGAAAATTGAGGATCAGAGCCTTTTTAACTTACAGATTTTCCTTCTGGTATACTTTGTACTAGAACGAGGCAATGTTATCCTTAAAATAAGTATTAATAACTTCCTTTGCAAAATTATTTTCTCATTAGTGTAATACTTCTTTAAATAAGACTTATCAACGTATAGGCTATGATGTGCAGCTTATCATAATAGAGAGTTGGTGGCAAATGTTGAGAAACGTGCATAGCATGTAAAAGAGGGTGAACGTCTATTACAGCCACTAGACACTAACCCTCACCCGGATTAGTTTTCTTAGATCATGCTCATGTTTTGATCGTCTGCCAGTTCTCTTTGCTTTTTAACCTTAACATTCTATCCTAAATTTTCTCATTTCTAGAGTTACCATTTACTACGAGGCAAAGACCTGAAGCTATTCCAAAGGCTAAAGGTAGCTCAGATGTCACACACACACACACACACACACACACACACACACACACACACCTCTTTTCAGGTCTCAAAAAAAAAAACACCAACAATGTCTTAAATTCACAAAGAGTATTGCTTCAACATCTTAGTTGTTGCAGAGCCTGGCAAATGGGTAGCAAAGTTAATTATAAAAAACCAGTAAACATATTACATGTCTGTGGTGTGTGCGCAGGAGAAGTCTCCTATGGGAGAAACATACAACTGAACTTACCATGTACCAGACCTTAACATAAAGTAATGACTGACAACTTAAAAATAGACGATATATCAAGTACAACTTCTAACTCCAGCTGTGTGCTGTTGAGCTGTTCTCCTTGGATCCAGGAAGACAGGAAGAAAATACAGAGTGTTCTGCACGCATGCTGCTGGGGATTCGAGGTTCCTGCTCTCTGTAACCGTGGGGAGCATTCATAATTAATGGGCACAGAAGCAAGAAATGACTCCTCAATGCAGAAACATTTGCAGTCATTAATGTGTTGACCTTTGCTGGCTAGGTAGCCACGTGGTGCTGAAAGGATAGCTCCGGATCACCTGTGGAAGTCCTTGAGTCCCTGGGCTAAGAAGGGACCAATACCACAGAGTGAAAGCGGACCTTTGAAAACCAGGTCAGGGGGTACCAATTCCTAACTTCCCTTCACATGCCAGCCAACTATTTTTTTTTTTAATTACATGCATTAGATGTCAAGCTGTTGGGTTTTTTTAAAAATAGTATTTTTCTTTTCACTTTTCTCTCCAAGTATGATTTTGAGCCAAAACGTTCCAGAGAGGACAGGAAAAGGTGAATTTTACAAATTATATATTCCACCATTAAAATCAGAGACAGCATCCTCTGTGACGAGGGGATGGAAGTGGAGGAAGTGCGGAGAGTTTACCAGGCATCCCCAGGTGGCTGGAGGTTAGGACAGAGAGAGCCCTCCTTATCTGATTCCTTATTCAATGGAGCCCTCTGCCCCGCCTGACCGGTGCGTCTAGTCCAGAGCTCAGCTCCCTGCGTGTGATTCCCCGCAGAAGGAGAATTGATTGAGACAAAGCAGCCGCACAGAGGCTCCACTGGGGGAGGGCGCGAAGGTGAAGAGGAATTGGGGTGCAGTGGAAACCAGTAAAGAAAGTGACCTCATTTTGCCTGCGAGAGTCCGATTCCGCAAGCCCATCTTTGAGGTGGCAGAGTACAAAGGGCGACAACTGAAAGGCTCAAACTTCCAGATCTTTCCACCCACAGACCCGATGCCTAGCCGGCGCTGAGGACAAAGCGTGCGCGGCTGGCGCTCCCCGCCTGGCCACTGCACCCTGAGTGCGTAGCTCCCCACGGAGGGATGGATCCTCCTCCCCGAGAACTGGGGGTGTCCCTACCTTGAGCAGCACAAAGAGCCCGAGCAGAGGTAGCAGGCGGTGGCCCCCGCGCATTTCCCTGGGCGGATGCCCCATCGTGGAGCGGCCAGAGACTCCGGAGGGATGGCAGCGCCAGCGGGGTCCCAGTGGTTCTCACAATGACCACTCTCCGCTGGCAGCCTCAGACACCCGGCGCCCGGGTGGCTCCAGGCGGCCGCATGTTGCCTGGCAAGTCTCCCCCGTGCCTCTGGATGGGTCGCTCTCCTCTTCTGAGCCCGAGTCTTGCTAGAACGTGCCAGGAGCCGGCTTTGCTTAACGGCTAAGGATGGAGAGGGTGGAGATGGCAGTGGGCGAGGCTCTGCGCCACAGCTACAGTGGTTGCCACGGAGGTAGGGGTCGGCTTACGGAGGGAGCAGCCCGGGCTCCCGCAGGCAGGCAGCCCACTGTGGTCCCCTAGCAACAGGGATGTTCTCTCAGAGACAGGAACTCCTAAAGTGCAGATCTCGGGTCCTCCCACCAGGGCCTAACCGCTTTCCATTGCTTGGCAGCCCCCAGACCAGGCTCCGCCTTAACCTTCCCAGTCTCCTCGAAGGGGGTGTCTGTGGGGTTTCCCCTCTGATGCCTCTTCTGCCAGGTCCTCTTCAACCTCCCTTCCTTTGCCCTTGTACTTATAGTCATTAGTGACAAGTGACACTTAAATGTTTTTGAAGGGGGTGAATCTCAACTCATATATCCCTCAACATAAACTCACCTAGGAAGACGTAGTAATTCTGTGAGTCTCCCACCCCACCCCACGCCACTCCTACTGCCACACCTAGTTCACTGCATTTTACACATATATAGAATATGTAAGTAATATATTCTCTGTGTGTATGAATGTACTAAATACTCTGAATTATCCTAACTATCCTTCTACCCTACAGCTAACCTAAGACTTCAGATCGCAAGCAAGGGCTTCCGTGCAGCGTGTCTCTTCTCTACTTATCTGTCTCTAGAGTTTTTGTGCAGTTTTTGAAAGATAACTCTATCAAAATAAATCATGGGACACACCGCTTAGATATTAAGTCGTTTCTTCTTGTCATCTAAATATCCTGGGCGTGTTCTGAAGTAACGGAGTTCGTTTTTATGCTTCAAAGTGTGAACCAGGGCCCAGGAAAGGCCACCTTGGTGATAAACTTTGGAGTACAAGCACCAATTCTCTGGGGGCACGGCTGGGGAATGGTGACCTGTAATAGAACCAGACTTGTGTTCGCCCATCATTTTCTACAGGAAGGCTGGAGACTGAAGGTCTGGGTTAAGAACTGTGGCATGGGTAGATGGAGGCACTGCAGATCTTCTGCAGCAAACAGAACAGTGGTCCCAGTTAGTGTGCGGATGCTTTGGCTCAGCAGCGCCCTCCTGCCTGCCTTCTGTTGATCTGACTCTCTTGCCTCCTCTTTTGGGAAAGGTTTTCAAGGCTTCCCACTTCTAGGCTGGACTCAAGGGCTTTCTAAGAAATGGTTGCTTTGGGCTGCACTTTCAGAACCTTTGGTTTGATATGTTTTTCTTTTATTTTTGAGCTTTTGAAAGTGGCTTTCCATTTCTGCCTACATCAAAGAGGCTCCAAAGTGATCTAATTTCCAGACAGGGTTGGGGCCTAGTGGTACTTACAAGATTCTGACAATTACTCTTCTAAATAGAGTTTTAGTTTAGTGTCAGTATGTGAACCAAAGACATATATGAGGTTAATTGTGCATATATATGTTCGTGTGTATACATATAAATATATTCAATAAACATGGGTTTGTCTGGTCTATTTTAACCATTAAAAAGCAATTTGCTCAATTATTAATCTTATAAATGCAAACAAAACTTGCAAGATAATGCATTACTTTAAATAATCCTATTTAGTTGTGTCATTTTGCTTTCTCTTTGCTCAGTTAAATCACAAATTGCTTGGCCCCTTTTGCTCTCATACAGATGTGTATGTGGACTGCTTTCAGGGAGCGGCAGGATTAAGTGGCTAGTAAGCATCACCCAGGAAAACCTTAGTAATTAGCATTATTAATATTCCATTAGCAGCACTGTGACTAGATGGCCTGAACACTGGAGGCTTTATTTGGTAATCATAGAGGAGTTCCTTCTAGAGAAAAGCATTATACATAGTGACCACAGGGGAAAAAAATAGTTTCATTTGCTATTATATTTAAACCAATAACAGGACTGCAATTTCTTTACCAGAGACTCCCATGAAGAATGTGTGTGGGGTGTAGCTAGCGGTTTGTTTCCTCAGACCAGTGCCTACTTTTCCAATGTAGCTTTACTAAATTTTATTAAATCTTACTGAACTATTTGCAGGATTCCAACAGGAGTGGCCACAGGTAGCATTAGTGTATCCAGTCACTTTGGTCACCAGTTGCCTGAAAGTATAATTAGGTCTCTTTGTCACAACCATGCAAGCTTCTAAAGAGGGCTCAGATCATTTCGTTCTCTGTCTGAAGAAAGGTATGCATGGGATCAAATGGGCCGCTTGTGCATCAAGTTTAAAATGAAAAGGCCCACAGGATAAAACAAAGCTATGTGCTTTGAAAAATGATAATAATAACAGTTAGTAGTTTAATGATCTGGGAGACTAATATTAAGTCTGAAAGATGTGGACTTACCTATTTTTTTTTTTTTTTTTTTTTTTTTTTTTTTTTTTTTTGACCAGAAGAAACAGTCTTTTTCTAAATATGTAAAACTCTGGTCTTGCCTCTGTGGGTCACATCTATCTTTCACATACAAGCAGAAGTAATAGCAGCCAGAGGAAGTAGCTAGAATCCCTTGGAGAGCCCTAATGAGGAGTCAAATGGGACTCTAGCACTGCCTTGGCCAATGAAGCTCAATTGTGTCCCCCAGAGATAACTCTAATGTAGTTCCATGTGTGTAGTCTTGGCTTCCAGGACTGAAATAGCTTGCAAGGCTGTCAGCACTTTCAACAGTAGATAGTCGTTCATATGGGGGCTTCCTATTGACAAATAGTTTGCTTTATGTGGATTGCAGAAGGAAGAAAACCTAAGTCATGAATTGCAAATGGTCCTCCACTTGAAAAGTACATTAATAGATGTTAAGATTGTCAGCCATTTCCCACGGATTACAATGTTTACAGTGTGTGAACTAAAGATTACATGGAACACACACACACACACACACACAAAGTTGACAGGATAAGGACACCAAGCAGTGCTTTTGTTTTCAGTTTATTTTGGATATTTGTTTAGCTCTTTTCCTCTGATGAACACTGATTTCTCACCTAAGAATTGTGTTGACAAGTCATAAACTCCATATCTTTCAAAGCGCGCATGATTGACAGCTCTCAGGTGTCATGATGCAACTGCCAAGGTTCCTTATGCTTACCAGGCTGGGAAAGCAGTGGGACACATCACAAAAGGTCATTTCCCCTTCCACAGGGAGGCATGTTACTTGTTACCGCTTTTTCTCTGCAAATAATTCCTAAGACATCGTACTTCTCCCTTTTCACTTTACTCCTTATATAGTTCTAGAAAAGGAGCCAAAAAGAAGTAATACATCACAAGATGTAGTCCTTGTAACTCAGAAGTATCTGCTGTAAAAACAAGAAAACATATGTATAGAAAATATGAGTAGATAGTTATCACTGGACACGAATTGCAGAGTAAGCAGTCCTACATTAGAAAGGCATATGGCTATTGCTTAGATGATGTTCTTTGGTGGTGTTTTTTGGTGCCATGCCAGGATGACTATTTCTGATAGTTAGATTACCTTCAAACAGCTTTCACTAATTTATCTTATATTTTTATATTTGATTTCTTCTAAAAAATATTGTGAACAATAAATTTCTAAAATACTCTCCTGGCCATTCTACACATTGATATCAATTTCTTACTTAGCTCCTCCTCCACTAGGTTTTGTGGCTAATTTCACTTTAAAGTTTTAACATCCTGTGTGGGAGGATTGATGTTAGCTTGGCAGGAAGTAAGGTTAGAACTTGAGTATGATTTATAGCTGAAGCAAGACATACCACATGCTAAGTATAAATGGTGTCTCCTCCCGCCTCCCTCCCTTCCTTCTTTACTAAGACTGCACAACTGAGCATCTGTAGTCTCCTGTGCGTCTAACATACAATACCATTGAAATACACATCACCTTAAATTAGAGAGAATCTGGTGATGGTGATCCCAGAAACTGTATACAAATTAGAACCCATTAATCATACATTTGAAAAATGCACGGATTCAATGAGTAAGGATTCTACCAAGAGGCATAATGGCATTTCATTGACATTTGTACTTGAAATCAATCACTGTAGATCCATTGTCATGCTCACATTATAAAGCTGGTAGACTTCCCAGATCTAATTGTGAGAGAAGAGGTAAGACTAGAGAAAAAGTAGAGCATACTACTGATTGGCCGAAGAAAGACCTAGAAAAAAGCTCTTGAGAAAGCCATCGTACTCACTGGAGGGAGATTAGACTTTGAAGAAGCCACAAACTGTAGTGTTCTATTTATGCGACTTTCTGGACACTGCAGAAGCACACATCAAAAGCAGCTCAGTGGCTCCCAAGGCTTGGAAGTACTGGGTGAAGGCAGCCAGAAAAGAACAGCAGGGAACTGTTGGGTGGAGAAGATGTTCTAAATTTTTATTTCGTTGCTTGTCACAATCTTGGCATTTACCAACACCCACCAAACTTTAGTTAGATGAATCTCAAAGTATTCGCATTAACCAAGAGTTATTAAACTACTTAAATCCTTTGGGGATCGAATGGCCCTGCCATAGGGGTGTGTATCAGATATCCTCGATCTCAGATACTTACATTACAATTCATAACAGTAGCAAAATTGTTACAAAGTAGGAATGAAAATAATTTTATGTTGGGGTCACCACAACATGAGAAACTGTATTCAAGAGCTGTAGCATCAAGAAGGTTGAGAATCACTGATGTAGATGGATCCAAACATATTTTCAAACCCATTAAGTTGTGAATGGCGCATTTATAATGAATTTGACCCCTCTCTCTCTCTCTCTCTCTCTCTCTCTCTCTCTCTCTCTCTCTCTCTCTGTGTGTGTGTGTGTGTGTGTGTGTGTGTGTGTGTGTGTGTGTGCGCTTTCTTAGATTTTGATACAGGTACAAATGGGCACCAGAGGTCAACGTCTGTTGTTTCTCAAAAATGAGCATCTTATTTTTTGTACTTAGTCTCCTACTGGAACCTGGATCTTGCTAATTAGGCCAAGTTGGGTGATCAGGAAGCCTCAGAGATTCTCTTCCTCTAAAGCAAGTGGGCAGTATCATGCTTGCTTTTCTTCTTCTTCTTCTTCTTCTTCTTCTTCTTCTTCTTCTTCTTCTTCTTCTTCTTCTTCCTCCTCCTCCTCCTCCTCCTCCTCCTCCTCTTCCTCCACCTCCTCCTTCTCCTTCTCTTCTTTCTCCTTTTCCTGGTTGTCTTCTTAACATAGGTGCTGGGGGCTGAAATCATATCCTTATGCTTACATGGCAAACACTTTCCTGATTAAGTTAGCTCCACCCCCTCATAAAAACCCATTTGTACATCAGTTATACTTCAATAAACTATTTTTTAACAGACTTACTGCTTATTTAAGTACCCACATTTTAAACATCATTTCAAAATAATTAACAGTCATAATTTGAGATCTCATTCAGTTTGCTGATTACGTGACTGGTCCTCTTAGATGCAACCTCAGAATCCAGCTTATGAATGAATTCATTCTCTTCCTTTCGGTATTACAGGTCAATGAACTACTAAGCCATTTAGTAAGCATATAGTTTTCATCTCTTGCCATCATGGGCATAATAGGAAAATTAAGATACAGTAACTGATTTTTGGGAGCTGACAGTCTAGCAGGAAAGATGTCACAAGTTAGATGCAAAGACAGAGACAGATACCAGCAGCATTCAGGGGCAGGCAGAAATAATTGACAGATTCCCAAAGCTGGAAATCCTCTCAAATGAAAGAATACAACCAAGAGTATTAGGACTGGGGTGCAAAAAGCCCCTTTGCCACCACTGTAGTGCAAGCCTGCCATGCCACTGTACCAGGGATTGGAAAGTAGAAGTGTGAGGACGAGGAGGTGCAATACAAGCCCCTTCACACATTCTTTGTTCAGTAATTACCCACATCTGGGTCTTCTTCCATGGGCCTGCAGCTGGGGTGTGTTTTCACAAGTTTTTCTCATAGGTAATGTTGGGAAAACTCTGAGCCCGTGGAATAGGGCAGAAGTATTGTGCATTGTTAGGTTTTGTTGTAAAACCTCCGTGCACAGTCATAAAAAAGTCATAAAAGGCCAAAGTAAAAGGAGCCTCCATCCTGGATCTTCTGCCAGTAGAGGAGAAGTTCTCCCCCTCCCCCTCCCCCTCCCCCTCCCTCTCCCCCTCCCCCTGCGCCTTCTTCACCCCCAGCCAGCCCCAGCTCCTGCCCCTCCATTCTCTGTGGAACTGACTTTAAAGTTGCAAAAGCCTATTTCACACTGGAATTTACCAAGTGCCAAGCTAAGGGAGTGAGGCTGATGGAAACTTTTCAGTGCAGGAGTGGTGTGAGCAAAACCAGATACCCTAGGAAAGCTGGACTGAATCCATGTTTTCATGAGGAGGCTGAGAAGAAGGAATGAGAGAGGGCTCCTAAGTTATAAGGATTGCACAATTAAATGTCTGTCTCCGGGTTTCAGGTGGGGACGGGGAGCCAGTAAAGACAGAAGAAAATATCTGTAAAGACAAACCTTCCAACCTTCATTGAGCCCCCTCCACAGGTACCTACTCCCCCAAAACCAGTGTTGTGACCACACTCAGTACCAATGGCTGTTCTCAGGGATCTAAGCATACCTCTGGAACCCACCTGTTCTGCTAACATTTTTGAGACACTCCTGATTTCTATATTTTTTTTTTACTCATGTTTACTTGTTTGCTTCTCTGTATGATCTTGCCCTACACTGACTTCTCAAGTTTATGCATGCAACTGGTGTCCCTCAACGCTGTGCTCTGAGGCCAAGTCTAAATACCCTTTCCAAGAGCCCAGAATCCACTGGGAATATAGTAGGGAAGACAGAGAGTGGCTTCAGGAACTGGGCATGTGGCTAAGTGGGAGTGTTCATCTAGGATGCACGGAGCTCTCAGTTCACTCCCTAGCACTACTGCATACACTGGGAAGGGTTACACGCACCTGTCATCCTACAATTCTAAACTGGGATGATTGGCAAGAGTTTGGAGCCAGCCTGAGCTATATAATGAGTCTCCCCTCTCTCTCTCTCTCTCTCTCTCTCTCTCTCTCTCTCTCTCTCTCTCTCTCTCTCTCTCTCTCTGTGTGTGTGTGTGTGTGTGTGTTACACACACACACACACACACACTCATTAACACAGCCAATGTTAAGCAGAACATTTCCAAACTCAGTTATTTGAAGCTTATCTTCAGCCTTGAAGGCATTCTTAAGCTATAGTAAGTTTAAGGGTGATACATCAAATGATTGTTGCTCTAATAAAGAAGGGGAACACAGCCGTGTTTAGGGATGACCTGTCTTCATGGCTATAATTTCGAGCTGCATTAAAAGATAACAGATTGAGGGGTCAGGGGGATTTAGGAAAACATTATGGGTTATAGAATTTAGTCTGTGGGCACATGTTCCTTGTGGAAGTATTTCATGCCTTCTGTATTGAGCATTGTTTGGGGGAGAAAATGATCAACTGTGTACCTTCAATTACTTCACCAATTGTTGTTTGCGTAATTTGGTGCATATGTGTGTGTCTTTAGAGTGTGTATCTATTGGCTTTGTGTAGTTTTTCTGAAGCACGGGAGCTAAGTGGTATGTGTGCAATGACATTCTAGGCTCCTGAATATTTCATGACTCTCAATATCACTGTGGCACCAAAGAAGATGAAAAGGAGCTCCACGGTGTCATTTAACAGCCAGTGTTCAAATTGTCCCGACTGCTCACAAAATGATTTCTTAGCTGCTTAATTCCTATCCCAGAATCTGATCACCACTTGCTACAAGTGTTGCATTTTTCTTTAGTCTTAAAACATAACAGTCACATTCCTTTTTGTTTCTTTCTAAAATCTACTTTAAAATTATTTTGTGTATGTGAAATTGCCCTGTGTGTATTTTTGTGCATCACTTGTGTACAGTCCCCAGTGGAGGCCAGAAGGGGCCATGAGATTGCCTGGAACTAGAAAGAGATGGTTGTGAACACTCAGTCGTGTGGGTGCTAGGAATCAAAGCCAGATCTTTATCTTCACAACTGGATTCTAGGCTGGTTTTGTTGCTGTTTGGGAGGGAGTTGATTTTTTATTAATTAATTAGTGTATTCACTTTGTATCATGGTTGTAGCCCCCATCCCTCTTCTCCTCACAGTCCCACCCTCACTCCATCTCCACCTATCCCCCTCTCCTATTCCTCAGATAGGCTGAGCCCCCTTCCCACCCACCCCAGCTCATCAAATCACATTAGGACTGAGTATGTCCTCTACCCCTGTGGCCTGGCAAGGCAGTCCCACCAGGGGAAAGTGACCAAAAAGCTGACAACAGAGTCTATGTCAGCGGCGGCCCCATCTCCTCTTACTAGAGGACCCACATGAAGCCTGAGTTGCCCATTGGTACATCTGTGTTTACTTTATTTTCACTGGATTTTGGGCTGTTGGATGAGGCAATTGGATTGGTTTGGGACAGTTTTATTATGTAGCTCGGGCTGGCTTCAAACTCATGGACATCATCCCACTTTAGTCTCTAGAACACTAGAATAGCGAACAGCAGGTGTGTATAACCCTTCCCAGTGTATGCAGTGTTGGGGATTAAACCCAGGGCTGCATTCGCGCTGGGCAAGCAGCAAGTACTCCTAACCACCAAGCTACAGCTACAGAACTTTGAAAAATAACTAAATATTTTTTAGTATTTGTCTGTGTGTATGTGTGTGTATATGTAAATAGGAATAAGTCGTCCCTTGCCTGACGCTTAGACTCACAGCCAAACATTGGGCTATGTGTAGGGAGTCTTTTGGAAAAGTGAGGGGATGGATAAAAGGACCTGGAGGTCACTGGGGTGTCACAAGAAGACAAAAAGAGCCTATTAATCAGGGCGCAGAGGGGATTTCTGAGACTGAAGCACCAAACAAGGACCATTCTTGGACCTAGGCCCCATACAGATGTACCAATGGGTAGCTCAGGCTTCGTGTGGGTCCTCTAGTAAAAGATAGGGCTGCTGCTGATATAGACTCTGTTGCCCAATTTTTTGATCACTTTCCCCTGGTGGGACTGCCTTGCCAGGCCACAGGGGTAGAGGACATACTCAGTCCTAATGTGATTTGATAAGCTGAGGTGAGTGGGAAGGGGGCTCCCCTTATCTGAGGAATACGAGGGAGATTGGTGGAGATGGAGTGAGGGTGGGACTGTGAGGAGAAGAGGCATGGGGGCTACAACCATGATATAAAGTGAATACATTAATTAATTAATAAAAAATCAACTCCCTCCCAAACAGCAACAAAAACATGTGTCCTAGATTGACAGATTAAAAATAGCTAGAAACAAACAATTCAGATAAGATAGATAGTTAGATGGTCTTCAAACACTTCAGAGATCTACAAAATGTGGCATTTAAATGTTTTATTAGCTCAAGGCTTTTTTTTTTTTTTTTTTTACAAAGATATAGATTTGCTCCTGGCAGCATGCCCACTCCACTTCAAAGAGCATCAAAGGCTTCATATGTGACAAGAGAGTCACTGGTGAAGAAAATGTCTTTATGTCAATTACAGACAGAACACTGTCCAACACTGGATGAACTGGGTGCTGGAAAGTCAATTGCCAAGCGTTGCAAGGACAAGGTAGGCAAGTCATTTATAATTCCTGCTTCACAGAAAGCCTGTTAAATATTCTGAGCCAGAAGGCTGATGATAGTGCTTCAATGTTATAAAGAAATGTTGGGGTACTATCCAGTCAGCCAAATATCTGTCATTTTTATACTTATGGAAGCTGCTTGCCTGTACTTCATACATATTAAGTCTCTGATGGGGTTGAAGACTGGATAGTTATAGCCTCACTGTTAAACTCTTTAGGATTATAGAAATCACTAGATAGTAGAATATTTTATCTACGGATGCCAAATATAGAAATGTAAATCTTGCCTAATGATTTTCATGGTTTTTATTATTACATGTAGTTAGTTTGCTATTGTAAGAGAAAAAGCATTTTATCAGACTAAAGGGGGGAGATGTAGGCATAAAGTTATTGTGTGATTCAAATGCTGATTTCTGTGCCCCCATATCTGGTTGCAATCCTTGTTCTGATAATCTTCTATCTCAGTGTTGTGTAAACATTGATCCCCAATTGTCCCCTAATATGCCAACAAAGCAGCACACAGCCAGTCACTGAGCAAGGGAGAGAATAGGGCTGGACTTCCTGATACCCAGGGGAGGAATTGGAGGTAGAAGCAAGGGATTTAACCATAGGAGAGGTCCAAGAGACACCAGGAGAGAGGAACTGGAACAGGGCAAACTACAAAGTGCAAGTATCTCTGGGATATGAGCTGGGGGGGGGGGGGGAATCCATTAGCTTAGAGGATTAAGAATAGAGCAATAACTGCTCAGATCATGTGCTGTGAAACTTGTTAAAATAATATAATAGCCTCAATTATTTGTGAGATAGCCCAGTTAAGAGAGAAACTAAGAGAAACAAACACAATTTTATAAAATTAACTTTAACAGTAGCCCGTGGCTTTTCTAGCCATGGACTTTGTCCATGTATACAATACCAGGCATGAACCAATGGATCTGGCTTCAAATACAATCAAGAGAGTGGTTGGCTACCCCCATGAACAGAATGGTCTTGCTATTATTGTGCCAGTGGGGACATATTGACTGTTAGACAGGTAAGACTGCTGGTGTCTTTTCTTCTCCAGAGGCCAGGATAGCACTTTCTATCTCCATTAAAGCTTGCCAGAAGGGAGAATTTTCTTCTTCATTCAAGACAGATTTCTCTATGTTCTACAACCAAAGCAAGTGGTGTCTTCAGTGCTAGAGTCTTACCACACAATTGTGATGGACAACTAAACCCAATGGCAATACACTGAGACTGTAAGAGCCAGGGGACAGAGAGAAGTGCTGTAGTGTGTCCATACAATACAATAGAATAATATCCAGTGATTTTAAAGTTATTTACTAATACAGAGAGAGAGAGAGAGAGAGAGAGAGAGAGAGAGAGAGAGAGAGAGAGAGAGAGAGAGAGAGAGAGAGAGAGAGAGAGAGAGACAGAGAGAGACAGAGAGACAGAGAGAGACAGAGAGAGAGACAGAGAGACAGACAGAGAGACAGACACAGAGACAGAGAAACAGGAAATGCTAAGTGGAACCAGTTAGTATGAGATGAGAGAGAAATACTTTCTGATTCATACATTACACACTGGGAAAACAGAACTATAGAGAGTTAAAAGGTCAGTGGCTAACAGGTTTCAGATGAGTTTGGGAGTGAGCACAAGGGAATTTTAGGGCAGTGAAACACTAGACATTCTGCGAGGATTGTTCTAGAAAGGGCTTTCTTCCACTAGAAAAAAAAAGCATCATCTTGACTTCAGGCTCCCTTTCCGAGGCCCCCCACCATTGCTGCAGTCAGAATATGACAGTCTAGCAATTCACGCAGCAGCATTTCTCAACCGGGGAACAAAAAGACCGAGGATCCAAAGCCACCATGCTGAGACTGGGGACAGCAAGGCCTCCTTGTGATGATCAGCCTGGAAAATGTTCATTTACAGATGAAATTGATAGCAACTGCTGGGAGCTCTACACGCTTTTCAACCAATGTTAGAAATGGAGAAACTAAAAGATAGAAAGAGGCGAAGAAAAACCTTCTTTAGAAAGAGTTCTAGCTAATATGAGGTGTGTGTGTGTGTAGGGGGTTTTTCAGATATTTTGAAACTTTAATTCATGTCTACAATGCATGTTGAAGTTTGTGAGCAACTACCAAAAGGTCTTACAAGGTGGCCAGAGCATTGCCACTCCTATCAGCAATAGCTGGGGGTACCTGCTGTGCCAGATCCTTTGTGGCCCTGTAGTCTAAAGTATCCAGGCCATTCTAATGGGTAAAGAATAAGTGGTGTCATTTTGATTGTCATTTCTTTCATGATATATGATTACGCATCCTTTAATATGTGTATTTGACCTGTCAGCTTTTTCTTTTTTTATTTACCCGTTCAGATCTCTGCCCACCCCACCCCCGATTTTTAAATTAAGTTATTGGCTTTCATAGTGTCATGTTTTAAAATTTTTTTTGTGTATTTTGGAAGCAAGTTTTTAATAAGATAGATGTTATATAATTACTCTCTCTCTCAGTCTTTGGTTCATCACTTCACCCTTTCAACAGTGTATTTCACAGAGAAAACGTTTCTAATTTTAGTGAGATCCAACTCACCAGATTTTTTGCTTTCATGGATTAAGCTTTGGGTGTTTTGTCTAAAAATTCACCACACACACACACACACACACACACACACACACACACTTACACTCACACACACACTTACCACATACACATACATACACATACATACACACACATACGTACACACACTCACACACACATAGACACCCACATGCACATGCGCACACACACACACTTACACACTTACACACACTCACCACATACACATACATACACATACATTCTCACACATACATACACACACTCACACACACCCACATGTGTACACACACACACACACACACACACACACACACCTCTCTTAGATGATTTTCATCCAATATTTTATTATGTATTATTCTTTGGGATGTCCTATCCGTTGCAGCTTAGATCATATTGCTCCTTTAACCTAGGGTCTAGATCATGTCAGCATTTGTCATTGATCATTGAGTATCACCTCAGCTTCTGGTCTAAACGAGCAATGTAGAAATCTATTCTTGCAACAAGATGAATTGAGTTAGGCGATGTTTCTAAACTATTTATGTGACAAGCACTGTGCTCTTGCTATGTCCCATTTGTGTCCAGTCCTGAGAGTACAGAAGCTATGTATGCAGAAAGATCCAACCCAGAAACGCCTTCAAGCAATCTGTACCTGATGTGCATGGACAGCCAGGAGGCAAGGGTGCTTCTAAAGCAGTGGTTCTCAACCTTCCTAATGCTGTTCTTCTTCTTGTGGTGACCCCAATTTCATTGCTGCTTCATAACTGTAATGTTGCTACTGCTATGGATTGTAACATCAATATTTTTGGAGATAGAAGTTTGACAAAGGGGTTGTGCTGCACAGTTTGAAAACTCCTGTTCTTATGGATGGTTCAGAAGGAACATTGGTAGGGGAAAGCTGGGTAGGACACCGAACATGATGTGAGGATGTTGGGTTCTAATCTGAGAAGCCATAAATGAGTCAAGGTGTGTGAACAGAACAATTGTGCTAAATGGGATGCTCACTTGGCTTTCTGTGGGAAACATGCTTTTGGAAGAGCAAGTTTAGGAAAACCAGCTAAGGTGCTAGAGAGCTGGTTCAGCAGTTAAGAGCACTAGCTGGAGAGGATCCAAGATGGCGGCGAGCAGTGTGGACCGCGTTTGGAGGCTCCAGTGAACAATTCAGGGAATTGCACAGATTTCTGAGCCAGGAACACCGAGGTCCGAACATCACGACAGCGGGAGTGCTCCACGGTTCGGAGGGACCAGGGTGCGGAGGACCTGCGTGCCCCTGCACACGGGAGGAGCGTGGTTTTTCTCTGATCGGAGCGGCAGCGGCAGAGGCGGCAGCACCAGCGGCACCAGCAGCGGCGGCTGAGGTTTGCAGCTCATAGCCTTCCGGTGGAGGCGATTGGTGTGGTGGCTGGTGGGAATTGCTGCGGGAGAGGGGACTCGGGGCAGGATTTGGGTCGCGTGGAGCCTTTGGACCCAGATTGGACTCGGCGGACAGTTCGGCCCCAGAGTCCCGGGTATTGGCCCGGCCCAGCAAACAATTCTGCCTGAGGCACTAACTCAGCGTGGCCATAGCTCCCCTGCTGTGGCGCAGGCGTAGTTGAGCACGCTGCTCCACACTAGGCACTACCTCAGCTCAGCGGCAGCTCCCCTGCGGTGACACAGTCTGGGCGGAGCACTTGGTTTCACCACAGGCGCTAACTCAGAGCAGCCGCAGTTCTCCTGCTGTGGCGCAGGCTTGGTGACGTGCTCGGTTCCATCCTAGGCACCACCTCAGCTCAGCGGCAGCTCCCCTGCGGGGACACAGTCTGGGCGGAGCACTTGTCCCACCACTGGCGCTAACTCAGAGCAGCCGCAGTTCTCCTGCTGTGGCGCAGGCTTGGTGACGTGCTCGGTTCCATCCTAGGCACCACCTCAGCTCAGCGGCAGCTCCCCTGCGGGGACACAGTCCGGGCGGAGCACTTGTTCCACCACTGGCGCTAACTCAGAGCAGCCGCAGTTCTCCTGCTGTGGCGCAGGCTTGGTGACGTGCTCGGTTCCATCCTAGGCACCACCTCAGCTCAGCGGCAGCTCCCCTGCGGGGACACAGTCTGGGCGGAGCACTTGTTCCAACACTGGCGCTAACTCAGAGCAGCCGCAGTTCTCCTGCTGTGGCGCAGGCTTGGTGACGTGCTCGGTTCCATCCTAGGCACCACCTCAGCTCAGCGGCAGCTCCCCTGCGGGGACACAGTCTGGGCGGAGCACTTGTCCCACCACTGGCGCTAACTCAGAGCAGCCGCAGTTCTCCTGCTGTGGCGCAGGCTTGGTGACGTGCGCGGTTCCATCCTAGGCACCACCTCAGCTCAGCGGCAGCTCCCCTGCGGTGACACAGTCCGGGTGGAGCACTTGTTCCACTACTGGCGCTAACTCAGAGCAGCCGCAGTTCTCCTGCTGTGGCACAGGCTGGACAGAGCTCTCGGTTCCACCAGCTCTAAGACTCTGGTTGGACACAGTGTACAGTTTGAATCCAGAATTCCTGGCTGAGATTGGTGGTCAGTTCGGGCCCTGAGTCAATAACTGACCACAGCACGCACTTTGGGCCAAAAGGCCCTAGTGGAGCTTGGTGCGTAGTCCCAGCCCAAAAATTCTGGCTGGGCCCTGTGTGCATTTTGGGCCCAAAATCCCTAGCTGAGCTTGGCAGACGGTTCTGGCCCTGAGAATCTAGCTGAGTTCTGCCCGTGGTTCGGTCCCAGTGCTCCTGGCTGGACTTGGCAGGGAACACAGAAGGCTGTGGATACCTTGGCCTGACCCAACGCTCATTCAGAGACCCAGAACAATTGCAGGATCCACAGCAGAGAGGGACTGAGGATCACTGGCTGTGAGAAACCAGAACAACAGGGCTAACCTCCTAACATCCACACCAGTGAAGCTTTGAGCTCGCAGCCTAGGGAAATCGTAAGAAAACAAGTGAATCTATCATCAGACACCCTCCATTCAACTCTGGAAGCTACCCAACAAAAACAAAGACGGCAAGATGTCTAAAGGACAACGAAAAAGCATACGCAAAAAACCCCAAACAACATGGCGTCTCCAGTTTCCAGCTATCCCAAAGAAAACCACCCAGAGAACTCAAATACAACGGAAATACAAGAAAATGACCTCAAATCCTTAGTAATGAGGATGATAATGGAGGAAACAAATAAAATTCGTAATCAAATGCAGGAAGACGCAGACAAACAGGTGAGAGACATAAAAGAAGCACATAGAGTGGAACTGGAAAAATTGCAGGAAAATGCAAACAACCAGATGAAAGAAATAGCTAAAACGGTTCAAGCTCTGAAGACCTATAAAGAGGCAATGGAAGAAACTCAGGAATATACAAAAAATCAGATGAAAGAAATCAAAAAATCAGTTCAAGATCTGAAAATGAAAATGGATTCAATGATAAACACACAGACAGAAGAAAAACGAGAACGTGAGACCTCAGAGAAGAAGGCGAGCAACACAGAGGTGAGCTTTTCTAACAGAATCCAAGAGATGGAAGAACGAATCTCAGGGCTAGAAGATACAATCACAGATATTGAATCAACCATTAAAGAAAATGCCAAATCTGGAAAACTCCTGACACAAAACATCCAAGAAATTAAGGACACCATGAAAAGAAGAAATTTGCGGATAATAGGCATTGAAGAAAGAGAAGACATCAGGCTCCAGGGCCCAGAAACTATTCTCAACAAAATCATAGAAGAAAATTTCCCAATCTAAAGAAAGAGATGCCTATAAACATACAAGAGGCCTACAGAACACCAATAGAATTGACCAGAAAAGAAAAACTGCCCGCCACATAATAATCAAAACACAAAACATGCAGAACAAAGAAAAAATATTAAAAGCTGCAAGGGAAAAGGGCCAAATAACATTTAATGGTAAACCTATCAGAATTACACCTGACTTCTCAGCAGAGACCATAAAAGCCAGAAGGTCCTGGACAGAGATCCTGCAAACCCTAAGAGAACACAGATGCCAGGCCAGACTACTTTACCCAGCAAAATTATCAATAACCATTGATGGAGAAAACAAAATATTCCATGACAAAAACAAATTCAAACAGTACCTATCCACAAACCCAGCTTTACAGAAGGTACTAGAAGGAAAACTCCATCCCAAAGGGTCAAGCTACAACCAAAACTACCCAGGAAATAGATAACTATCCCATGGCAAAAACACAACTACACAAACGCTCGACTGGAAACAACATCAAAATTAAGACTCTTAACAGTCACTGGTCATTAATATCTCTTAACATCAATGGCCTCAATTCTCCAATAAAAAGACACAGACTAACCGAATGGGTACATAAACAAGACCCCAACATTCTTCTGCATCCAAGAAACACATCTCACCCATAATGAAAGGCATTACCTCAGGGTAAAAGGTTGGAAAAAAATATTCCAAGCAAATGGTCACAAGAAGCAAGCAGGTGTAGCCATTTAGTATCGAACAAAATAGACTTTCATCAACCAAAATTAATCAAAAGGGATGAGGAAGGACACTTCATACTTATCAAAGGTAAAGTCAACCAAGATGACATCACAATTCTGAACATCTATGCTCCCAATACAAGGGCCACCCACATATGTAAAAGATCTCCTAAAAAAGCTCAAACCACACATCGATCCCCACACAATAATAGTGGGAGACTTCAACACCCCACTCTCACTGAAGGATAAGTCATTGAAACAGAAACTAAGCCGAGAAATAACATCATTAACCAATGCCATGGGTCAAATGGATCTAACAGATATCTATAGAACCTTTCACCAAACAGAAAGAATACACCTTCTTCTCTGCACCCCATGGAACCTTCTCCAAAATTGATCACATCGTAGGTCACAAAGCAAGCCTCAACAGATACAAGAGGATTGAAATAATACCTTGTATCCTATCAGATCACCATGCTCTTAGGCTGCAATTCAACAACAACAGAAATAACAAAAAGCCTACACGTTTGTGGAAACTAAACAACTCTCTGCTAAATGACACCTGGGTCAGGGAAGAAATAAAGAAAGAAATCAAGGAGTTTCTGAAATTCAATGAAAATGAAGAAACAAACATACCCAAATTTGTGGGATACATTGAAAGCAGTGCTAAGAGGAAAATTCATAGCAACTAAGTGCCTTTAAAAAGAAATTGGAAACATCGCACATAAGCATCTTAACAACACAACTGAAGCCCTAGAAAAAAAAGAAGCAGAAACACCCAAGAGGAGTAGACGCCTGGAAATTATCAAACTCAGGGCTGAAATTAACAAATTAGAAACTAAGAAAACAGTCCAAAGAATCAACAAAACCAAAAGCTGGTTCTTTGAGAAAATCAACAAGATAGACAGACCATTAGCCAAACTAACTAAAAGGCAGAGAGACAGTATTGAAATCAACAAAATCAGAAATGAAAAGGGAGACATAACAACAGACACTGAAGAAATTCAAAGAATCATAAGATCCTACTTTGAAGGCATATACGCCACAAAATTGGAAAATCTAAGGAAATGGACGATTTTCTTGATCAAGTTCACTTGCCAAAGTTGAGTGAAGAACAGATAAACAAGTTAAATAGTCCCATTTCCCCGACAGAAATAGAAGCAATCATCGATGGTCTCCCAACCAAAAAAAGCCCAGGGCCAGATGGTTTCAGTGCAGAATTCTACCAGACCTTTAAGGGCGAGCTAATACCGATACTCTTCAAGCTACTCCAAAGATAGAAATGGATGGAAAATTACCAAATTCATTCTATGAGGCCATAGTCTCATTGATACCTAAACCTCACAAAGACTCAACAAAGAAAGAGAATTTCAGACCAATTTCTCTTATGAACATAGATGCAAAAATACTAAATAAAATACTTGCAAAACGAATACAGGAGCACATCAAAGATATCATTCATCATGACCAAGTAGGCTTCATTCCAGGCATGCAGGGATGGTTTAATATACGGAAATCCATCAATGTAATCCATCATATAAACAAACTGAAAATAAAAAACCACATGATTATCTCCTTGGATGCAGAGAAAGCATTTGATAAAATTCAACACCCATTCATGTTTAAAGTTTTAGAGAGATCGGGGATACAAGGCACTTTCCTCAACATAATAAAGGCTATATACAGCAAGCCAATAGCCAAAATCAAAGTAAATGGTGAGATACTCAAGGAAATTCCTCTCAAATCGGGAACAAGGCAAGGCTGCCCACTCTCTCCATATCTCTTCAATATAGTACTCGAAGTTCTAGCCAGAGCAATAAGACAACAAAAGGAGATCAAGGGGATCCAAATGGGAAAGGAGGAAGTCAAATTATCCCTCTTTGCAGATGATATGATAGTGTACATAAGTGACCCTCAAAACTCCACCAGAGAACTCCTAAAGCTGATAAACACCTTCAGCAAATTGGCTGGATACAAAATTAACTCAAAAAAGTCTGTAGCCTTCCTATACACAAATGACAAGCTTGCAGAGGAAGAAATTAGGAAAACCACACCCTTCACATTAGCCACAAGCAATATAAAATATCTAGGAGTTACCCTAACTAAGCAAGTGAAGGACTTGTATGAAAAAAATTTCAAAACTCTGAAGAAAGAGATTGAAGATGACCTGAGAAGATGGCGTGATCTTCCTTGCTCATGGATCGGGAGAATTAACATAGTAAAAATGGCCATCCTACCAAAAGCAATCTATAGATTCAATGCAATCCCTATCAAATAACTACACAATTTTTTAAAGACATTGAAAGTTCAATTCTGAACTTCATATGGAAAAAACAAAAAACCCAGAATAGCTAAAGCAATCTTGTACAATAAAAGATGCTCCGGAGGAATCTCCATACCTGATCTCAAACTGTACTATAAAGCAATAGTACTTAAACACGCATGGTACTGGCACAGCAACAGGCTGGTTGATCAGTGGAATCGAATCGAAGACCCAGATATGAATCCACACACATATGGTCACTTGATTTTTGACAAAGAAGCCAAATCCATTCAATGGAAAAAGGATAGCATCTTCAACAAATGGTGCTGGTCTAACTGGAGGTCTATGTGTAAAAAAAATGAAACTGGACCTATATTTGTCACCTTGCACAAAACTCAAATCCAAGTGGATTAAAGACCTCAACATAAAACCAGAGACACTAACTCACTTAGAAGAAAAAGTGGGAAAGAGCCTGGAACATATTGGCACAGGAGACAACTTCCTGAACAGAACACCAACGGCCCAGGCCTTAATGTCAACCATTAATAAATGGGACCTCATGAGGCTGAGAGCTTCTGTAAGGCAGGAGACACTGTCAAGAGAACAAAGCGACAGCCTACAGACTGGGAAAAAATCTTCACCAACCCGACATCTGACAAAGGTCTAATATCCAAAATATATAAAGAACTCAAGAAATTAAACACCACCAAACCGAATAACCCAATTGAGAAATGGGGCTTGGAACTAAACAGAGAATTCTCAACAGAGGAGTATCAAATGGCTGAGAAACACTTAAAGAAATGCTCAACCTCCTTAGTCATCAGGGAAATGCAAATCAAAACAACTCTGAGATTCCATCTTACACCCATCAGAATGGCTAAGATCAAAAATTCAAGCGACACCACATGCTGGCGAGGATGTGGGGAGAGAGGAACACTCCTTCATTGCTGGTGGGAATGCAAACTAGTAACAGCCACTTTGGAAATCTATCTGGTGCTATCTCAGAAAAATGGGAATAGGGCTTCCTCAAGACCCAGCTATTCCACTCCTTGGAATATACCCAGAAGATGCTCCAGCACACAACAAGAAAATTTGCTCAACCATGTTCATAGCAGCCTTATTCATAATAGCCAGAACATGGAAACAGCCTAAGTGTCCCTCAGTAGAAGAGTGGATAAAGAAACTGTGGTACATATACACTATGGAATACTACTCAGCTATTAAAAACAAGGAATTCCCGAAATTTGTGGATAAATGGATTGAACTAGAAATGATCATAATGAGTGAGTTAACCCAGAAGCAGAAAGAATCAAATGGTATATACTCACTTATATCTGCATACTAGCCCAAGGGGCATGTCCCACGAAAGCCTTCACTTACCAGGAAACTGGGACAGAGGGGAAGGCATCCTATTGGGACTCTAAATGAGAGACGCATGGGAGAACAGCAAAATAAAAGGATCCAGAGGGTCCTAGAAATCTACAAGTAGAACAATATGATAGGCAGATTTGGGCCCAGGGGTCCCGCTCAAACTAAGACACCAGCCAAGGACAATACAGGAGGTAAACTTTAAACCCCTTCCCAGATCTAGCCAATGGTCAGAATATTCTCCACAGTTGAGTGGAGAGTGTGATACGACTTTCTCACATACTCTGGTGCCTCACATTTGACCATGTCCCCTGGAGGGGGAGAACCTGGTGGCACTCAGAGGAAGGACAGCAAGTAGCCAAGAAGAGACTT
The DNA here is from genome assembly GCF_903995435.1 of Acomys russatus. Taxonomy (NCBI): domain Eukaryota; kingdom Metazoa; phylum Chordata; class Mammalia; order Rodentia; family Muridae; genus Acomys; species Acomys russatus. The sequence continues at coordinate 59,861,959 of NC_067149.1, read as the reverse complement.
GATACCTATGAGAATATATAGGGGGACGTAATCCCCCTCAGGAACAGTCATAGGGGAGGGGAATAATGGGAAAATGGGGGGGGGGGAGGAATGGGAGGATACAAGGGATGGGATAAACATTGAGATGTAACAAGAATAATTAATAAAAAAAAAAAAAAAAAAAAAAAAAAAAAAAAAAAAAAAAAAAAAAAAAAAAAAAAAAAAAGAGCACTAGCTGCTCTAACTGAGGACACTGGTCCCTCAAATCCATCTGTAACTCAAATTTCAGGGCATCTGTTGCCCTCTTCTAGCCTCCATAGGCACTGCACAGATGTGGTACAGATGCATACATACATAAAACACACTCATACAAATAAAAATAAAGATAAAAATATTTAAAGGACAAGAATAACACACAAGCAGATCTATAAGTAAAATCATAGACGTGACATGGAAAAAAAACTCCAAAGACTGATAATTGGTTCGTTTTCTGGCTTATTTTGCAGCAATAGGCTCTTTAGAAACAGGCAGAGTGGGTCTAGAGAGATGACTTGGCAATTAAGAGGAATGCTGCTCTAGCAGAGGACCAGAGTTCAGTTTGCAGCATACATGTCAGACAGTTCACAACTGCCTATAATATAGCCCCAGAAGATCGAATGCTCTCTCCTTGTATCCACAGACAGTGCAGTCATGTGTATAGACCCCACACACAGAAAGAAAGAAAGAAAGAAAGAAAGAAAGAAAGAAAGAAAGAAAGAAAAAAAAAAGAAAGAACGAACACTGGAGGGGGAGGGAGAGCGAAAGGGAGGTATATAAACACACACACACACACACACACACACACACTTTATAAATTAAAAAGAGAAAGAGACAGATGGAAGGAAAAGTCCTCCTTCCTCCTTCCTCCCTCCTCCTTCCTCCCTCCTCCCTCCTCCTTCCTCCTTCCTCCTTCCTCCTTCCTCCTTCCTCCTTCCTCCTTCCTCCTTCCAATGGGATGAAGACTCATTGTTCACCTGTATGTGAGTCTGTGGCGGGCGTGTCTAAATATCATAATCCAATTTAAGAGGCCAAATGAATGTATAAGTAGAAGTAAAATCCAAAGTGCAAGTTTCCACATTAGGTAAATGAACCATTACAAATTTTGTCAGTGCTGTTTAAATTTTATCTTAGTGTTTCTTTTACCATTGCCTAATCCTTAGGCAAAAAAAAGATCTCTCGTACTAGGCAATTATTTTATGCATTAGGTATTTGAGTATTTAATGTGTCGACTATTCTGTATTATGTCCTCTGGCTTTAGTATTTGCTGATTTTAAAAATTATTTTTCTAATTCTTGTTATTTGAAAAGTAAACTCCTTTGGATTTGTTTTAGTGGAAATCATGCACAAATATTTTTGTCTTTAGAATTGAAATGAGCTATGCAAAAATCAAATATGCATACTTCCTCTGTTTTAAACTTCAGTATAATGTCAGCAGGATTTCGTGTTTAGAAAGTTTATAACAACAGTGATCTCTAAGAACACCTCACTTCTAGGGATTCCAAGGATTCTTAAAGCAAAAGCTCATGAAGCCTTGGAGCTTAGCGCTCCTTCACAGTGACCTCGGATCTTGAAGGCTGCTCTGGTAATCACGCCGCCTGACTGTGAGGTGGTGAACCTCGTAGGTCTCTCTGATCCATATCCACAACTGCTGGGCTTTTCACGTGGAGCTGAATACACTAACCTGCCCTTGACAGCAAGAACTCCGGTGGCTTTCATTTGCCTTGAACATTACAGTTGCTTCCAGGTGAGAACAGCAGGGGGAAGGCACACAGTATGTTTTAAGGCAGAATATTCATTTCTAGAGTCCGTGATTCCACAGCACACCATGTCCCTTGTGGGATGTGTGTGTGTGTGTGTGTGTGTGTGTGTGTGTGTGTGTGTGTGTGTGTAATGGCTCATTTTCATAATAACAAACAGCACTTCTTTCTTTTCTTTTAACTATTTATTGATTCTTTGTGAGTGTTGAATCATGCACCCAAGTCCCACTCATCTCCCTGTCCCCTCTTATCTGCCCTCTAACCTTGCAACCTCTCCCCTCGGAAAAATTCACAAACAAAAGATAAACAAAACATAGAAAACATCTTGTTGCGGAAGCTGTAGTGTGTCACAGTATGTCCCACACTCACCTGTGTCCTCCTATCTGTCCTGTCTTATGTTCATTGCAATGAGTCATTGGTCTAGATTGCGGTCTCTGGCTTCTGTAACATGGATCATCATCAAGGTTTCTCCTGGTTCCTGTTGTTTCCCTGTGTCATGGAAAGCCTGCAGTTTTGGATCAGCAGGACCAGCCCTTTTATGTGCTTTGACAATTCACAGATGGTATAGATTATGGGGTAAGCCAACTCAAAGCCCCGGATCTGGGCCTGGGTGGTAGCGGAGCTGGTCATCCTACCAGATCTCCTACATCCACACTACAGGGGAGAGCTCTTCAGCACAGCGCTGGCTAGACCACCCAATGCCAACCATTGGCAGCAGGCTGGGCTAGCTCTCCCATCTCACACCCTTGGGGCTGGCTTATCTGTGCCTTGGCCATCAGGGCCAGCTCTACTGTGTTGCCCCACGGAGGTGCAGTGTGGGACAGGGATAGCTTTCCTGCTCTTGTGACCTTAGGGCAGCTTTTCTAACTCCTCAGATGACAAGGATCAAGGTAGGGGAGAGGGCATTACACACACACACACACACACACACACACACACCGGGTCTACTTCACCTCTCAGCAGATGAGTGGCAGGGCCAGCTCTCCGGTGCTCACCAGGGCACCAGGTGAAGTGCAGGACCTGCTCTTCTGAGTGCTGCAGCCAGTGAGGGGCAGGGCCAGATCACTCACTCTTATGACCCGAGGTCAGCTCTCCCGACTGCCTCAGATAGCAAGGGTGGAGGGAGGGGCTGACAATCATCACTTCTTAGTCTTGTAACCTTTGGACTTTAAATGGTAGAGAAATTAAGTTGAATTTGAATTATCATGTTCTATAATCAGAAAAGGTTACAGCCTAGCCATCTGCATTTCTGTTTCTTAGAAACAAATACTTTGGCTTGGTGGTTAAGAATAAGTACTGCTCTTCCAGAGGACCCAAGTTCATTTCCAAGCCCCATATCAGGTGGCTCACAACTGTCTGTAACTCCGGCTTTAGTGGACTCAGAATCCTCTGACCCTCTCAAGCACTGTACTCAGTGCACAAACCCACACTCAGACACATAAGCATACATATAACTACAAATTAAAACACTAAAGTACTTATAGCAATTTTAAAGTTACCCATGAACTATGAAACTACATCCTGTTACTGAGTAAGGAAAGAGAAGGAAGTCGAATGAAAGATCTGTACTAATATAAAGGGGAGCACTGGCTACATACAGATACACAGAACAGAGATTCCTGCTGAGAAAGTGCGGCCTGATGCTTATATAGGCAGTAACAGCAAAAGACTAATACAGGAAGTTTCTGCTACATAGAATGCAAGGCAACGCCAATCTTAAAACCTTTCAACATCATTGCTTGAGATCAATAAGGAAGACATACTTAGGAATGTTAAGAGATCAGTGGCCAAAGGTCAAGCATTCCATTAACTGTTAAATTTTCAAAGACTCACTGAACTATGAGAAATGGCCCCATAGTTCAGTGATGGCAACTTCTGTGTTTTACAGAGATAGAAAGCAAAGAATTAACTATGTGCAACTTTAAACGTTCACATGTAAATAAAGGCCCCCCCCCCAAAAAAGGTCAAAAGAAGAAAATAACACTACTGTGATAAAACAAACTCAAGCTGAGTTTTTGAAAGGGTGTTTTTCAAAAATAAAATTTTGTAATATGCTTGAGAAAATTCACAAAGACCAGAACACTAAAAAGAAAAAAAAACAATACATGGTTCTTGTTATCTGTTGTTTTTAATGTATAAAATGAAAACTAGAAAGAACTAACATTTTTGTAAACAGATTCGACATTTACTTTTCTGCCTTTTAGTTTTTCAGCATAACTGCCTATATTGTAAGTCTTCTTCTAATTTAGATGTATCTAACAAATTGTGAAATTGTCATTAAGTTCAAATCATACCTAATTTTCATGAAGACTTTCAGACTTGCCTATAATTTTTCTAAATTTATTTGTAATTGAAATGTAATGGATTTATAGTATTAAAGAGGATAACTAAATAGAGTTAGAGAGCATAAGTACTCCCCACAACACACAGCATTTATTTATTTATTTATTTGTGTTTGGTTGTTTGCTTGGGTGTGGTGGTTTGAATAGGTTTGGCCCCATTAGATTCATCTGTGTGAATGCTTGGTTCATAGGGAGAGGCACTGTTAGGAGGTGTGGCTTTGTTGGAATAGGTGTTGACTTATTAGAGGAAGTATGTCACTGTGGAGGCAGGACTTTGAGGTCTTAAATGCTCAATATCTTCCAAGTATAGGACAGAGTCTCCTTCTTGCTGCATTTGGATCAAGATGTAGGATTCTTGGCTCCTCCAGCACCATGTCTGCCTGCATGCTGCATGCTTTCCCCCATGATGATAATGGACTAAAGCTATGAAACTGTAATTCAGCTCCAATTAAATATCTTCCTTTATAAGCCTTGCCTTGGCCATGGTGTCTCTTCACAGCAATAAAATCATAACTAAGACAGAACAGGACTCAGATATTTCTGGGATAGGCCTGACCATGCATTTGTTTGGAGGAACATGGATTTTGGGACTATATGTTAAGAAAACAGAAGAATTTTTAAAGTAATGCTTAATAGTAGTAGAACCATGGAAGACAGTGGTACTGAGGGTGACTTGAACTGTGTGGGCCTGGGTCAAGTGGTCTCAGAGGAGGAAAATTTTAGTATGTTGCCTAGAGATCATTCCTGCAATATATTGGTGAAGAATGTGGCTGCTTTTTGCACTTGTCTGAAGAGTCTGCCTGAAGCTAAGATAAAGACATTTAGATTAATTGCTTTGTAAAAAGAAATCTCAAAACAGCGTAGTATAGACACTGTTCTATGGTTCACTCTTATGAAAAACATTTTGATTAAATGTAGCAAGGTTAGAAAGGAAAAATATAAAATGTATGTTTCAAGAATTGAAGGGGCACTCAGAAGTGGAATAGAACTAAATTCTATGTCCAAGGAGATAACCAGATTAAAGATATTGATGAAATTAAAAGAGTTGTGATCTTAGGTCAAGATCCTATCCAGTTAAACTTCCATCCTGTGAAAATTAATTAAAGAAAGCTTGGGTCCAGGCTTGGTGGTACGTGCCTTTAATCCCAGCACACAGGATACAGAGGCAAAAAGATCTCTAAGTTCAAGGTTCAGGTAAAAAAAAAAAAAAAAAAGCTAAGGCCTAGGCGAGATGGTATTTTCCTTTAATCCCAGCACTCAGGAGACTAGTAAGTGCAGATCTCTGAGATCAAGGTCAATCTACAGAGCAAGTTCCAGGACAGCCAAACTTAAGCAGTGAAGGTAGCCATCAAAAAACAGAAAGCTGGTAAAGACATAATGAAACAACGGGACCATGTTCTAGCCAGCAACAGCAAGCTGCAGAACTTGGCAGCTTTGGCCACATGGCTCTGCCTTTGGAGTGAAGAACAGAAGGGGTTATGGAATCTCCCACCATAACTAAGGAAAGCCACTGAGGCCAGATGTGTGGCAGGGGTGTCCCTGAATGGAGGCCTAAACAGGCCAGTGCATGAACCTGTGAGGTTGAAGTTGCCTTGGAGATCTCAAGATCTTAGAGATGCCAGAGCCATGGGATATCTGCCAAGGAGAGCTGCTGACAGGGAGTGGAACCAGCCCAAGAGAGAGAAGTGTGTTTCAGGCAACAAAGCTGAAAGGAGCTGGAGATCTGAAGAGCGCTTTGACATCAGACACGGAGATGCAGAGCTTGGAGTTTGCCCAGCTGGCGTTAGGTCTTGCATTGGTCCAGGATTTCCTCACTGTGCTCCCTTCCCCACGTTTCAGAATGGTAATGTATATCCTGTGCCATGAAACATTGCTTAGACTGTGATAGAGTATGGGGACTTCTGAAGTTGGCCTACATGTGTTTTGCATTACGTTATAGAGCTACAAGCCTATGGTGGCCAGACAGTGGGATGTGGTGGTTTGAATAGGTTTCGCCCCACAGACTCATGGGGCGAATGCTTAGCTCACAGGATGAGGCATGGTTAGGAGGTGTGGCCTTGGTAGAGACAGTACATCACTGTGAAGGAAGGGATTTGAGGTGTAAAATGCCCAAGCTCCCCTCAGTATGGGGTAGAGTGTCCCTGCTGCCTTTGGATCAAGACGTAGGACTCTTGGCTCCTTCAGTACTGTGTCTGTCTGCATGCTGCCATGCTTCCTGCCATGATGATAATGGACATAAACTCTGAAAACTATAAGCCAGCCATCTTTAAATGTTTTCCTTTATAAGAGTTGCCTTGGTCATGGTGTCTTTTTACAGAAAAAAAAGAAAAAGACCTGAGACATTGGGTTATTGTTGGACTTGTGTGTTTGTGTGTGTGTGTGTGTGTGTGTGTGTGTGTGTGTGTGTGTGTGTGTGTGTGTATTAAAGCAGACAGCTAAATATAATTTAAGAACATGCATACTCCCCGCCCCCACGCATACCCATGTATTTATTTGTGTAGTGAGGTGTGTGTGTCCAGGCCAGAAGTTGATGCTAGACAGTTTCCTCAATCACTCTCCTCCTAAAAACAGGAAATCACAAGCTGGGTGTGGTGGTGAACGCCTGTAATCCCAGCACTCGGGAGGCAGAGGCAGGCGGATCTCTGTGAGTTCGAGGCCAGCCTGGTCTACAAAATGAGTCCAGGACAGCCAAGGCTACAGAGAAACCCCATCTCGCGGGGGCGGGGGGGACACCAGGAAATCATGTGTATGTATGTGAGGGGTGTCTGTGGAGGCAAGGAGCTGAAGTTATAGAAACTACATTCAGATCTTCAAAAGCAGTGAGTGCCCTTAACCACTGAGCAATCTCTCTAGTCTCTCCACCCCATGTTTTGAGACAGTGTCTCTCTCTCTGAACTTGGAGTTTACTTATCCGGACAAGTTGGCTTGTTGGGGTCTTGTCCTCTGATACCTGCCTCCTATATTTGGGTTGTATACACCACCATCATGCCAGGTTGTATGTGGTGCTGAAGATCAGAGTTGGGTCCTCCTGTTTGAGGCATCTCCTCAGTTCCATGTTTAACACTGTTTCATTTGTTTCTTTCTTTGTTTGTTTGGGTGGTGGAAACCTTAAAGTTGAGTCTTTTAAAACCATCTAACATACGGTTAGTAACTATGGTCACAGTGTTGCACCATAGACCTTCTGAAGGTATTCCCCCTGCCTACTTGAAGCTTTGTATCCCTAAACCAAAATATCCCCAGTCCCATCCGAACCCTTATCCACAGCATCTGGTAACTGACATTCTGCTCTGCTTATATGAAGTCAGTATTTCAGACTTCACACATAAGAGAGAATATGTGGTATTGGCCTTTCTATGCTTGCCTCTGTATGCTTGTCCTGTGTCTTCCACGTTTAGTCACAATGCTGCAGATGACAAGATCTCAACCATTTTTATTGTTAGCTGGAATGTCATGGTGTGTGTGTGTGTGTGTGTGTGTGATTTGCATATCCCATCTGTTCACTGATGGATACTAATGTTCGCTCATATTTCTATGACTGTGGCTATTGCTGTGGAGACACGGGGAGTCCTGATACCACCTTGGCATAGTGATTTCGTTTCCTTTGGGTGTGTGTCCAGTAGTGAGTTTGCTCTGTCACATGTCAGCTTCTTTTATATTTTTTTCAGGACCCTCCATACTGTTTCCCATGGTTGCTCTACTAACTTGCTTTCTCATCAATATTCAAGGTCTATCTCTGCTCTGCATCCTCTCAATATTACTATCTTTCTTTGTTTTGATAATAACAAGGAGGATTGTATAATATATAAACAGCTAATTAATGTTTTAATTGATTCTTCTGATGGTTAGCTCCTTTGAACATTTTTAAAATATTTGCTGATCAATTTTTAGAGGCGTCTCTGTTTGGGCCCTTTGCCCATTTTTAATTAGGTTTTTTTCTTCCTCTCAAGTTGTTTGAGTCCTTTATCTATTTTCAATATGAACTCATTGACAGACACATAGTTGGCAAATATTTTTTCTATCTATAGATTATCTCCTTACTATATGGCTTGCCTGTCTAATTTCACTTTTGTTGCTAGTGGTCTGTGTCCCATATGCAAAAAGCACTTTTGTTTGGACTACACCACAGAACTTCTCTGTGCAGTGACTCTTCTCATGATAACTTGCTGGAAAATGCAGGGAAATTCCTGGGCTCTATATTCTCTTTTCACTGGCCTGTGTGGCTATGTTTTTTTTTTTAAATGACAGTACCATACTGTTTTGGATACAATAACTTCAATATATTTTTTAACTCTATCTTTTCTCTTTATCAAAACTCCTTTGTCTTCCTGGAGTCCGCCACTCATTCTTTTGCAGGAAACACTTCCTGTCAATACCTACCATCTTACCTGTGTACTTCTGCAGGAAACACTTCCTGCCAATAGCTACCCTCTTACCTGTGTACTTCTGCAGGAAACACTTCCTGTCAGTACCTACCATCTTACCTGTGTACTTCTGCAGGAAACACTTCCTGTCAGTACCTACCATCTTACCTGTGTACTTCTGCAGGAAACACTTCCTGTCAGTACCTACCCTCTTACCTGTGTACTTCTGCAGGAAACACTTCCTGTCAGTACCTACCCTCTTACCTGTGTACTTCTGCAGGAAACACTTCCTGTCAGTACCTACCCTCTTACCTGTGTACTTCTGCAGGAAACACTTCCTGTCAGTACCTACCCTCTTACCTGTGTACTTCTGCAGGAAACACTTCCTGTCAGTACCTACCATCTTACCTGTGTACTTCTGCAGGAAACACTTCCTGTCAGTACCTACCATCTTACCTGTGTACTTCTGCAGGAAACACTTCCTGTCAGTACCTACCCTCTTACCTGTGTACTTCTGCAGGAAACACTTCCTGTCAGTACCTACCATCTTACCTGTGTACTTCAGTAAGCTCATTCATTCTGCTGTGGAGTTTTGTATTATTTTTGAGAAATGGCTATTGATGAATATTGAATATTCCTGTAGAGTCTTTCTGTAAATGTTATATATTACTTTTCTTAGACCATCTTTGCACTTCTCCTGTTATTGCTATTCTTTTTGTTATGTAACTCAAAACTTTAGTTTTTAATTTTCTGTCTAACTGTATAACTGAGAAGAGTCAAAGTACTCAGGGACAAGAGAAAAGGAGAGGGATGAAAATGGGGACGACAAACGAAAATAGAGTAAAAGAGAAAACAGAAGAAAATGAGATGGAAATTTTTCTTACTAGATATTTATAAATATTAAAAGTTAAGGAAGTATAACTTGGAACTTAATGTGATCACAAATCTAAAATCCCAGCATACAGAGAAAGGTTGAAAGAGGAGGACTGAGAGTTTGAGGCCAGCCTTGCTACACTCTGTTAAATACTCATAATGTATACTAATACGGTGATAGATAAATACATTGACCATGGTGGAGACATATCAATCAGACTGCCACAGAAGTGGACACTGAGAGGCAAAAGTCACCAGTGTGGTCAGCAAAACACCAACCAGTAAACAGTTTCAGATTTTCACAAGCATTAAAAATATAACAAAACCTGGTAGGTGGGGGTGGAGACAGGTCTGAGAAAATTTGGGGGAAGATGGGTGAGTGTGATCACAATATATACAAAACTCTCAAAGAAATAATAAAAGTGTAAATATATTATTATGAAGCAGGGAAATAATAGAAAAAACTTTGAAGTTCTATCACTGAAGGAAATAGTAGAAGTGTGCAACTTGTGGGAGAGAATTCAATAGCTAAAAGTTTTCTTCTGAGATTAGTGATGGAATTTTTAAATGTTGATTTTATTTACTATTCTATTAAGGTATGCTTAATTTATGGAAGAACCAGGTGACTCAGGGAACCATTATGCTCTGAGTGACCAGGGAATGATACAGCAAAGCCCCATGTGTTTCAAAACCTGACAAAAATGTAAGACTGAACAATGTATTTTAATGAAAACTTGAAAGCATGAAATATATTTATACAGTGTCAGGTTCTGTATTGCACTTAGCCACATGTGCAGATACGTGTGCAAGTAAACGTACCTATTTGTGCACAAGTGTGCATGGATGGCTGACATCAGGAATCATCCTCAATTGCTTTTCTACATTATTTATTGAGGCAGGCTCTCTCAGTCAAACCAGGAGCTCTGGATTTGGCTAATTTCCCTCATCTAAACCTTCTGAGACTATAGAGTTGCAGGCAGGCTGGCACAGCCACCAGCATTTATGTGGCTGCTGATTCTCACGAGCCACCTCCCCAGCCTGCAGATTACCTTTTTAAAACCTTATATGGTCAGGATTTTGTATGATATAAAATGACCTGACACCCAAAAGTATGACAATCACTTTGTAAGGAGAAAAACAAAAAGCTTGAACATAAATATCATTAGGTATGTTAAAAATGTTTACTAAAACCCTATTGGTAAGAGCTAAAACCTGGTATTGGACCAGTTACATATTGATGTATAATTACATAGCTCAATAGATTGCAGTATAATTATGTCCTTTTTTTGTCCTAAATTAATTGCAATATTGTAGCAAGAACGAGTCAATAATAGCAACTTTGCTGAATCTAAGCAACAAAATATTGAAGTAAAAAAACTGCTTGTTCCGGATAAGTACACCAATTTACCTCATATACATTTAAAGATAAATAAAGCAAAACAAAAGACAAAACAGGAATGCATTTGTCAAAACCATCGCCACATCACGGAACCAATAAACATGGATCAGAAAGTGTGTCCCTACAAACAGGACAGTGATTGCATCTAGGGAAGGGGTTGTGCGCAGAGGCCTTTGAAGATACTAATGCTACTCTCTCTAAGACTGAGTGTCTAGGATTGTAGGGGTGTTGTTGCTACGCATCTTTCAACCATACTAAAAAGTAGTATATGAGATTATTCAATGGCAAATTGCAGCCTGAAAGGGTACATATGCAATTCATAGAGCAAAAAAAATTCAGTTATAAGACTATATGAAGCTCCTAAAATCAAGTAAGAGAACAGGCAGTCAGATAGGAAAAAAATATAGTAAAGATAAACAGGAAATTCACAAAGGAGAATTAAAAATAAGATGTTAAACCTCTTCGGTAAGCATAAAAATAATACCGTGTGTGTACTGTGCACAGGTGATGGCTCATGGATTTTAAAAGTTTCCTGTGTTTCAAAAGCTGTAGCAGATTCTTGTGAATTAAAAATGTTGAATAGCATGTCCTTGTTCAGAAAGTGACACTCACAGAGACTTATGTCCACTATAAATATACATGTATTTGCAACATACAAATTGCCTTTCTGTCTTTATTGTACATTTTTCTGCACTTCCAAATAAATGAAGAGTTTTTATTTTAAAACTTTGTTATCGATCATTAAATGTAAATTTAGATGTTCAGATGTAATTAATAAAATTATAAAGTAGCTACACAATTATTTCCAGCTCATTTACATCTATGATCTCACCCGCACACATCCCATACATGTCTATAAGATACACTGGAGTTCTGGGATGTTCTAATTAGTGCTGCTCAGAACAGTAGATTGCAGAACGCAACCTAAGGTTCACCGAGGGGAAATTACTACATCCCACACAACAGACCACGGTGTGATGCCTAAAAAGGCGCTCTTAGGTGTACTGAAATGCAAAGATGCCCAACGTGTTATTTAAGAAATCTTTTGTAGAAGATTATATCTGGTGAGGTGTTGCTAACCCCCCAAAAGCTTGTCTGTGTCTGAGTGAATGAACTGCATTGCTCGGTGTCATTTTTTTCTGAGGAGAGCCGTAAAAGCCACACAACAAGAGGCTTAGGGTGAAGTGATGCAGCTTAGCCTGAACTCCTGTGCTTGAGCTCCTAAGCTCATGTAGTAGAAAGGGAACTGGTTCTAGAAAGTTCTTTGACCTCCACACATGTGCCCACAAACAACACATTATAATCAAAGTCCAAAGGAGAGGGGAATGGGGGTTGGAGAGAAGGCTCTGCTGTTAAGATCACTGGCTGCTCTTGCAGACAACTCCAGTCCCCACGCCAGGCACAGCCATCTGTAACTCCATTTTAGAAGTTGATTAACCCTTTTCTGGCCTCCACAGGCACTGCACATGTGTATTACACAGTCATACATGGAGGTAGACTATTTGTATACATAAAAGAAAAATTAAGTCAGTCAGTTAAAAATGGCTTTTACGTGATGTGTCATGCAGTTTTGCCACAAACATATGCTTTTCTCTTTCCTCTTCTCTTATTTTCATAGTATTAGACGTGGAACCCTGGTCTTATGCATTCTCGGTAAACCTCTACCACTATTGTGCAATATCCCCAGCCACCCTTTTACTTTTTATTTTGAGACAAGATCTCACTAAATGGCCCCAGATACCTATGAACTTACTTTGTAGCTCAAACAGAGAGATCCCCCTGCAGCAGCTGTGACTGGAGAGGCCTGCCTTCCCAGGCCTGGATGAGCCCATTCGCTTTGGTGCATACTAAGGATTTATAGCAAACAGAACAAATATTTGGAATATAGATTAACTTTAAAAAGAATGAACAAAATGGTTATTGTGGAAATATTGCCGGTATAATTGGGAACTTGCTATTTGAGACAGAATATCAGGATAGACCTATCAGAATAAACATATCTCTTTAGTAAGAACAACAGCAGTCTTCATCTTAACATTCCCTTGGCAGCTATGCATGGACAAATACAGCTGTAAGGGTAACTGTGAATTTTCAAGGCTCTTTCTAGTCTGCCCCTCTCCCTCCAATCACTGTGACTATGGCACACTCCATTGGTGACAGGTGAGAAATGGTATTCAGTGTAAATCCTAGTGCACTGAAATACTTGCTAGACCTTTGACATAATTTTTTTCATGAAATCTTATTAATTATGTCAGTATTGGACTTTTTTTTTTTTTTGTTACTTAGTATTCTGCAGTGAGCGGGGAAAATTCTTCCATGAGTGAAACTTTCCCTCAGGATTGTGAATTTCATTAGAAACTAACACCAATTATAATATGTCTGCGAGAAGTTAGTGACATTTATATTGGAACAATGAAGCAGGCAGATGTCTCCATTGGCTTAACATGATTAAACAGAGACTAAGGAAGAAAGAAAAACAAGGCATGTATTTTGGTCTTTTTGCATATGCACACCTAAATCTACATGTGAGTTAATCCTGTGACATATAGAAATAAAATATATTTTGTATCTGACCCAAACAACTGCACATATTTACTCTAGGGTACTTTTTGTCACTAGATTTTTCTGAGAATATGATAATTTATTCACTTCGAGGAGAAAGACTTGTTAATTTACATTTATTTATTTTCATAGAATATCAAAGATCATTTAAAATACATTGGCACCTGCATGTTTTATGTGAAATGGTTCTAAACCCTTAAAAGAGTTCCAAAGAACTGATGGTTAAACCGAAATCACGTTGCATTAAGTACTTTCCCTGTCACTGTGATAAAATGTCATGGTCAAACCAGCCTAGAGAAGAAAGAGAGTATTTTGGCTTACAGTTCCAGAGGGGTGGGTGTGCCTCATGGTGAGGGAGGCATGGTGGCATGCAGCAGGTATGGAGACAGGAGAAGGAAGCCGAGGTACTTCAGTGGGAAACACAAAGCTGAGAGAATGAACCAGAAGTGAGGAAGAGTCTATAAACTTTCAAATCTCACTCCTAGCCATGTGCCTCTAGCAAGGATGCTCCACCTCCCCCAACTCCACCTCCAGCCGTGGACCAAGTGTTCAAGCCTGTGGGGGACATTTCTTACTTAAACCCTCACACAGATATAATTTTTTGAAATAATTAAAATGGGCACAAGTGCCATTTTAAGCATAGACGAGTAGATCGAACAACCTCGTAAACAATTTCTACAGCGTTCTAGATAGGATATCAAATTGGATTTAGCTGCATGTGTTGATAATACACCATAACTCCCTTGGATGTACTTATGTTGATAAAATGGCATGTGTTTTTTGATCTCACTGACAAGCTGGCTCAGAAAATAGCATTTCTACTTTAGACTGAAGCATGTTCATGTCAAACCTCCCCCCAAATGCCCTGTCTGGTGTCAGCCTGGCCCCATGGGGCCATGGGGAGAGGGGAAAACAGTAAGCAGTGGAGGATACTGAAGAAAATGTGCCCTTGAGAACAGCTGGAAAGTAAACTCTTTGCAGCAGACACTGCTGCTGCTTATCCTGTGATACAGTAACTATGCCCTCAGTGTGACAGAGACGCCTGCAGCTCCACCTCAGCGAGAACAGAGGACCTTCTGCCAAGGGCCCTGACTGGGAACTCCAGCTCACTGCCCTTTCCCGATGAATGTCTGCAAATGCCTGATTTGATAAGGTTCCCTTTCTGTGGGTTAATTTTTCTTTTATCTGGATGCTTCAAACAGGGGACACCCTGCTCTCTGCTTACTCTCCCTAGGGAACCCCATTTGACTGCCTCAGTGGGTCTCCTGGGTGTTTGTAAGCGTGTGGATTTGATGGTGTTACCTTGTATTTTCTCTCAATTGGGCTACATTTGTTGCCTTTGTTGAGTGTTTTTGGTTTGGTTTGGTTGTTTGGTTTGGCTTGGTTTAGTTTTGTTTCCTGAGGCAGGCAATGTACTTGGAGCTGCTGTCCTTATTGGTCATAGTCTGCTAATCTTTCTGGTTCCAGGTAGGTCTGCAGTCTCACTGGGACAGCTGTGTGATGGATTTGGCTAATATTCCCATCTATTTCATTTGATCTTGTCCATCATGAAGCCTCACTCTGACAAACACATGTGCCATTATGAATCTCCAATGAGCAGCATCCATTGAGAGTTAGTGTCTAGTAATTCATGCAAGGCATGGACATTTCCCCCTAGTTAATGGCCACAGGTCACTTAAGGGACTCTTGGGATGTAATTAATGGAATACACATATGGATTTCATTGTAGCATGTTTTCTTACAAAGTTTCATCTCTGCTTCAATAAAATGCTTACGCTTTGGGTTATCTGAAAAGCCAGAAACCTGGTGAGAATCTATGAATTCATATTAGGTCTCTGTCTGCAGCTCTAGAAATGTTTTCCTCCTACTTTTTGTAGCCTAAGCTTCCACTGAGTTTCTTGGGAATCAGTGGTGAATTAGCTACTGTTATAACTTGCTCAGTGTCAAAATCTTCTGCTTACCCCTGGTCCCTGCAGGTTTTCAGGGTAATTGCATTCACTCTGAACGGCAATGTTCATCTATTTCTACATCTCCAAGATCCCACATTTTTTTTCACTGAAATAATAGAACTTGTTTCTCTGGCTATAGCATGCCTAAACCCATTGAAACCTCTGGCTCCTCTGCAGACTCCTTCTGCAGTACTCATTGAAAAAGCTGAGGCTGCTGCATCAATGAGTGTGTGGAGGAAGGGTCCCTGTTCACTGGAGGCTCCTGGCATCCATGTCACCATGCCATCTACTTTCTTCCTGTCCCTTACAGCATTACATTAGTTTATGTTGGATTTCTTTTTATCACGAAGTAGCAGGAAATTCTGGCACTTTTGACTTCATTAAATATGACCCATCAACCAATGTATGCATTAATTAGGTAACCAAGCAAAATATTAGTATCATTTCCTGACAGCCACCAATCACAAGTGCTGGGGGAGTGACCCCCTTCTCAGTGAGTCGGCTTCAGCAGGGACTAGTTTTCATCCAGTTTCTCGTCTGGAGATCCCACTCTGGTAGATTCTCACTGAAACGTGTTCTGATTGTACTTTTCACTTTTTTTTCTGTGCATAAGCTATGCTGTGTTTCAGCCTTTCTATTTGCATGTGGATGTGTGTTTGAGCTCATGTGTGTGCAAGTGTGTGGGTGTGCAGGTGTATGATTAGGTCTGTGTGTGGAAGCGGGAGTTCAGGCTCCCATGTTGTCTCTCAAGGTGTCCTTCCCTTTGTATTTTTTTTGTTTTGTCTTTTTTTTTTTTTTTTTTTTTTTTTAAAGACAGGTTCTTTCACTGGCCTGGAACTGGTCAAGTAGGCTAAGCTGGCTTGCCAGTGAGCTCTTTCTGCCTCTGCTTCCTCAGTGCTGCCACCATAAATATGCACCACCATACCCTCCTTTTTTACATGAGTTCTGGGAATTAAAGTTGGGTCCTCATCTTGCACAGCAGGTATTTTATTGACTTGGCTATCTCCCAAGCCCAGTATGTCCCTTTGAACTCTCTATAGGGACTGGATGCTATGGGAAGTGAAAGGAAAATGCTAAGGACATCTCATCAACGTGTGAAATATCTGTACCGTCTTCCCATCAGGAGACCTCCACTCGAGGGGTGGCTTACACGACACAGGGTAGACATGTGCCTCCACGGGCAAGCTAAGGGAACAGTGTGCACTCCAGCATTCTCAGCCTCACCTACATGCAGGACCAAATGCTTGGAGCCCAAATCACTTTATACTATATTTGAACAGACTAACAAAAAACTAACTAGCACAGATTTTCTTCAGAGTAGACTCTGTATGAACATTAGGTCTGCCTTCAGCCGCCTTTGAGTCTCTGGGATGAAAACGATTCCTTCATGGCCTCCTGTTTCTTTTTATGCTCTGTTATGTAAATTAATAATTGTTCTTCTCTTTCCAAGGTTCCCCAGTGGCAGAAGCCTAGGTGTGCTGGCTATGTCACTTAGCCTCTTGAGCAGGATGAACTAGGACATACCTAGCTGAAACTGAGCTTTATTAGGAGGAAGCAAACAGATACATTTTTTACATAGATATCTGGGTAAAGAGGGAACTGAGGAGATGGCCCCTGAGGCAGAGGATAAAAGACCTGGTATGTAAGTGTGAGGGCTTAGGTTTGAATCTTCAGACCTCACATAGAAGTGGCCACAGTAGGACATATCTGTCATCTCAGTGAGATGGCAGGCCAAGACAGCAGAATCCTTGCAGCACCACTGGTCATCTAGCTTATCATATATACCTGGGAACAATCAAGAGACCCTGTCTCAAGCAGGGTAAGAGGTCAGGATCAATGACGGAAGTCTCTGACCCCTGCATCAGTCCCCTGCCCTACACGCACTTACCCTACGTTCACAAGTGCGGCTGCCTGTCATCATTCATGAAAGACAGAGAAAAGTCATAAAGGAAGACGGAATAGGGAAACATGTGTCTGAACATGAAAAAGATAGATGCCAGTGCGAATAAACAAATTTCCAGGGCGCCTTTTGATGAATACTGTGAAAATATGAGCCTTTGGTAAGGCCCAATGGGGAGTGTCTGCAGCAGACATCATGTGATGTATTCTGTCTATGGTGCACACGATCACATGCAAACTAATTCCTAGAAGCTGTTCTTTGAGCTCCACAAGCATGCCATAGTGCATTCACACCACCCACACACCCCGCACACACTAAATTTAATTACAACTTTAAATTATATGTGCTTGTGAGGTACAATATAATGTTTTGATTTACTTGTACATTAAGTATCAATCCAATCAGGATACATAGTATATGATTTTAAGCAAATGAATTCAATTTTTTTTTCTTCCAGCTAATTTGAGGTAAACTATGTTTTATTGTTAAGAACGGCATAAGACACTCAAACGTCTTCGTTCTGTCTAACTCTGCTATTGTCCCCGTTGACCAGCCTCTCTGCATCCCCTTCCTCACCCTCCCCAGCCTGTGTGGACTACCATGCTGTAAGGTCTATTTGTATGATATCACTTAAGAGCGAGATTTCACAGTGCTTGTCTTTTTGTGTTCTATTTGTTCAATTAATTCTCCTTATGTCCTCCCATGTTGTGACAAATGATGGAATGTCACACTCTTATGATTGCATAATAGTTCATACAGGTGTACACCTCCAAACATGAACTCACATTTACAAAAAAAAAAACAACAAACGCTATTCATCTATTTAAGTCAATTCTACCCCCATCTCTTGTCAATAAACACTGAAAAGAATAAGGAAGAAAGTGCTGGTGAGAATAAGCACAAGACACTGTTCTGAGGATGAAAATAGTGAAGCCATCTGGAAAACTGTATGAACTTTCTTTTAAAGATCTAAAAGTGGAGCTGGCTTTCTGAATAAAGATATTAATGACTTCATTAATGGATGATTCTGCCACAAGAGCTTGTCACTCAATACGGTATGCACAGATGGATAAATACATCAGGAATTACAAGTTAAAAATGCAAGTTTTAATTCGGGAATCAACGTTGAGACTTGACTGTGGCTTCTGTGCCAAGGCTGCATTCCATTCCCTGACACACAGGTGCTATTTTTTTTTTTTTCTGAATCTCTAATTTTAAACTTATCCCATGCGTTTTACAGTGTATCCAGGCATCTTTCCACAGGTAAAAAAGTGACTTTTTCAGACATGTTTGTCCTCAGACTTCTATCTTCCCCAATGGTAGATTATTCCAGAAAGAATTTAGCATGAGAGAATAAGTCAGGAAAACCATTCTTCTAGAGATAAGATGCAAAAACTCGGCAGTAAATAGTTTACTGATTGTTACCGCCTTCCATACTGAAACAACATGAAATCCACAGGTCAAGGTAGCACCCATTGGATGAGCTGAAGACCGCACACTAGCTCAGCCCCTGAGTTTTGGTTTTTCTTTGCTTCAGAACTGTACCAAAGTGACCCAAACTAAGAGACTTTCTTTCAAGGCTTTTCCCCCCTTAACACAGTGTCTGTTGTAGTCTAGGTTGACCTCAAACTCTATGTCACCAAGGAAGGCCTTAACCTCTTGATCCTCCAGTTTCTACTTGCCGTAATCTGGGTTTTCAGCCATGCACTGCTGACCACGCCAAGTGTATGTGCTGCTGCGGCTCTAACCCAGGGCACCATGAGCTCTAGACTATCTCTCTACTAGCAGTCTACGTCCCCAGTCTGTAAAGGTTGTGCTGCTGACATGCGCCTGGGTCTGTGCGGAACTTCACCCACTGTATGCATTCTGATGCCATTGCTAGGTCTTAGGGAAGAGAGCTCACAATGTCCAGAGCCACCGTTCTGGCTAAGGGCCTCCACAGATGACAGGGAGTCCCACCCTTCTCTGAGGAGAGCATCTGAGCTTCATCACCTCAGAGTCATCCTAGCAGGGAGACATTAAGTTTCTAGAAGCTTTACCTTCCTGCTGCAGACAGGTTGAAAACATGAAACACTGAAGACAATGCACACACCAAGGTAATCTTTGATAATTTATATTTCAAAGAGTCAAAGAGTAATCCCACTCCCTCTTTCTCCTTTTTACTTTTCATCACAAGCATTTCCTTCATGCTAAAGCAAAATCTGGAGCTAAAAGAAAATGTAATACTGATGACTTTGAAACAACCAACCAGAACTGATTTGGCACCAACACGAGTATGGCTGTCCAAATGGAGTGCTAAGGCAGTAAACATAGGTCTTGGAAACCATACTTTTTATGATACAATATTTTGAAAGATATAGTCCATGTGTACATGATAGAGTATGGTCAGTGGAATGATTTTAAGTCACACATAGATGAATGTACACACACACACACACACACACAAAATAGAATTATTTTATCGTGGTTTAAAATGCTGAGTTAATCCATCAAACTCATAATCTCAGAACACTTGAAGGACAACAATAGGTTGTCTTCTGCATTTACTTGTTCACTGGGTGGGTGCCACTGTGTACCCGAAGACATCAGAGAACAACTTGCTGCAGTCTGTTCTCATCTTCCACCATGTGGATCCTGCAACTTAACTCAGGTGGTCAGTCATAGATCGAGTGCCTTTTCCAGGGCCATCTTACCATCCCATAATTATTCCTGTTATTGCTGTTTGCATTTTTTCCAAAGACGTGTCTTTTGCAAGCTATATCAAAGCAGTCAGTGGGCGTAATTCTGTAAGCTAGGCACAAATGTAGAAAGATAATGTGGTCAGCAGGTTAGTGGCAGAACCCTGAGAAACACCCCGTTGTGTTTTGTGAAGACTTTGCATGCTGTTAGGCCCAATTCCAAGGAAGTTGAGTCTGAGCCAAGAACTTCTGTTCAGGTGATTTATTGACTTTTTGGTTGTGAGCCGAGCCTTTAATAGCTGAGCTATCTCCCCAGCCCCCAGGTGATTTATTGAATAAAGTACCTGCAAGGAAAACCTTGAGAGGAAGAAGGAAAGTGGGGGAAAGGCAAGAGCAGAGATTAGACAAGTCATTATTTTAGAAAAAAATTTAGCTTTGTTTTTTATATGTGTATGGTCTGTTCACGAAAATGTTTGCATTCCTGAGTTCATATATGTGCCTGTATATACAGAGCCTAAAGTTGTCTTTGGGTGTTTCCTTGATCATTCTCCATCTTATTTACTGAGGCAAGGTCTTTCAGGTGAACCCAGAGCTCATTGATTTTGCTAGGATAACTAGCCACTCCAGGAATGCCCTGTCTCACACTCACCTGCACTGGTATTACAAGCAAGCCACAATACCTATCCCATATTAACTTGAGTTCTGCAATTTAGACTCTGGCCCTGGGGGCAAGACTTTTAGCTGGTGACCCATCTCTCTAGCTCCTGAGAATTTTAGCTTTAAGGGAAGGGGTTTTTTTTTTTTCAATAATTTTCCCAACAGAGAGCATTTTGTTCAATAGATGTATCAAGGAAGTAAAGAAGTTGCCCTGGCAGGAAGCAGAAAGACTGACTCACTGTATTTCCAAGTCAACCTGTTGTCAGTCACAAGAATAGCATCATTTTCCCAGAGGCAGAGAGCCACAGCCACAGTAGGTCAGAGTAGAAGCATTGGCTTACTCAACGGAATTAGATGGGGCACTAAGAACACCTGCCACAGAAGCTTAGAAGATGACACTGAAAACAATGTCAGTGGTAAACACACATCGAGGTGGTTATCTGTGGTCCAGGAAGGTTTTAAAGCCAACTGGTAGCCACAATCCTTCATTCATGGCAGTCCTCAGAAAGGAAGCACATCAGCACTCAAGGTCACCTTGACCCACTTTATCCCAGCGTCACATTGCCTGTGGCTGCCCTCTTGATGTATCAGATGACAAGAGCAATAGAGTAACACTGGACAAAGGGCTCTATCTTACCTAATGGACATCTGCCTTGAGTATCCTAGGATGGAATCCTACTAGACTTGCACTCTCAATTTCCATTTAGTCATCTCAAGGGGGGAAAAAGTCTTTTCTTCATTGGAAGGGAGTGTGCTTCACAGCCATACAATATAGAAATGTTCAAAGGAGAGAAACAGTAGATCCCAGTTTGCAAGATATGGGGCTTCCTGGCAATGACTGACCCACATTAGGACATGCCAATTCATTGTAGTCGACCACATTTCTCAGCCTAATATTGTGTGAATACAAACCGGATGCATCTGATTAAGTGCTCCCAGGCCTGGCTATAATAATTGACTCACTGGCAGCCTGCCTACTTCTAGCTATTCTGGGATCTGGGCTTGGAGCATTTGGAGTTTGGCATGATCACCACAGAGGCTCTCTCCCCCAGGGCCAAATTCCAGGCAGCCATCCTATTCACTGTTCCATTCTCCCTTTCCTTACTTCTTCTTCTTCTTCATGATTTACCATAAGCTATGCCTTGTTCCTTGGATCTTGCTTTGTGCTTGCCTTTGTTTGCCTAGATGTTTCTGCTAAGCCAGGCTGACTGAATTAGAGCTGGACAGAGGGCTACGTGCCAGAATCAGATGGAGTTTGCCTTACCAAGGATGTTTGTTAAATTTGGTTAGCGACAGCCAGTTTGGGTCCCTGGCAACCAAACAGGTATAAACTCTTTCCCATTGGAGGTGATGCTATGTGGCTGAGTGATTAGTGCCACAGTGTCCAGAGCCAGGCACATTCCGTTTTTTGTAATATCCCTTATTGGCTGAGTTACTTTGAGTGACTGACTCCGTTTCTTGTGCTTCTGAGTTATCATCTGCAAAATGGAAATAATTGAAGGACCTACTTTGTAGGGTTTGAGAGGACTGAGTGAACTCATTCATATAAATTAGTATACAAATTTTCTTCCCCTTGAAAAAATGTCAGTGGGTCCATGAGATGGCTCACCAGGTAAAGGGGATTGCCGCCAAGCCTAATGGTCTGAGTTAAATCTCTGGATACCCACTTGATAGAGAAAGACAACTGTCCTCTGGCCTCCTTCATGCACCTCCATGCACACAGCACACATAAAGATAAATAATATACCATTCAAAGAAGGATGCTAATGAGGTATCAGGGAATTTCCTTGGCAATATTTGTATAGATAATGATTATTATTTACCTAGCACTCTGGTGCTAAGCAACTGAAAGGCTCCAGTATTTTAGCTGATAAATTCTTATCATAACCCTGAATTATGCTCTGTCTTGCAATAATAAAATTACAGAGCAAAAGACTGTACCTTGTCTGATATTAAAGTATTAATTGAATATAGCAATTAAAAGAGTGAGCTTGATTTATTTCTAATGTCTTGGAAAGATAAACAAGATGTATTATTGAGAAGCAACTGGAAATCATAGAGACAAAATTAAAAAGTAACTAGAAGACCCAAGGACACAATATGAATGTAGGACCACATTTTATGCTTAAATTTTTATGTGTATAGTCATGCCCTCATGCATTTAGCAGCTGTATGCATAAGACATTACAATTTGAAGAAAAGAATTCATTCCTATCATAGCTGGCATTGTTGTGGAAAAGAGCCATCTTTATTGAAAAGACAGTTGTGTATGAGGAAAATGTATCTCCTTGACTGTCAAGGTCGTAGGTGAAGAAACAAGCTCATCATGAAAAAGGAGGGAGTGGGCAAGGCCAGGGCAGGCATGGTGGTAGGGAGGGTCAATGAATAGTGAGTGAACTCAGTTCTCACCAGTGGTGCAGGGACACCTGGGAAATACTTAGCATGTGAAAACCCTTCAGTCACTTCTGTGATGGTTGATTTGATTGTCAACTTGACAGGACTAGAGACAAACCCATGAGGATTTCAACATGAGGTTGACTGAGGTGGGAAGGCCTACCTCAATGTGGGCAGCACACTGCTGTGGTTTAGCCAACAGACTAAATAAAATGAAGAGTGAAACTTCTGTGCTAGCCTTCGTCTCTCAGCTTCTGACTGAATATATGCCCCAAGTTCCATCTCCATGACTTTTCCACTGGAAGGGTGTATGCCCCATGCTGTGAGCTAAAATACACTCTTCCTCCCTTTGGTTGCCTTTGTCTGGTGTTTTGACACATCAGTGAGAAGTGTAGCTAAAACAACCTAATACCCTGCAGAGTGGGTCCTCTTGTGTGAACTATAGAACAGGCTCTGATCAACTTCCAGACTAGAAAGAGAAAGAAATGAGATCTTCATCTGGAGAGACATCCAGGGATGTGTATGGTGTGTGTGTGGGGGGGTAAGACAACCATGCTTGCACACTCATACATTTAAGTGTGTACATACCTGACAAAAAGCTGAAAGAACCCATATCATGCTGCTGTGTGAGTACCAATGAAAAGACATGTGTGATTATGCTTGTCAGTTTCCATCACTGTGACAAGGTACCTGACACAAACAATTTAAAAGGGGGAAAATTATATTTGGCTCACAGTTTCAGAGATTCCAGTCCATTGCTTTGTCATTTCTTTTCCATCCTTGGCAAAGAAAATCATCAGGGTAGAGGAAACAACCCACTTCATGGAAGATAGGAAGCAAAGGCAGAGAAAAGCCAGAGTTATAAATCCTCTTCTTTTTCTCCTTTCTTTCCTTTTTTCTTCTTTCTTTCTTTCTTTTTCTCTTTTGAGACAGGCTTTCTCTGTGTAGCATTTTCTGTCCTGGAACTCATTCTGTAGACCAGGCTGGCCTTGATTCAGAGATCTGCCTGCCTCTGCCTCCCTGAGTGCTGGGATAAAAGGCATGTGCCACCACTGCCTGGCTTACATATCCTCTTTAAGGACACACCAACCATAGCCTAAGTCCTTGCCTCCTGAAGTTCCATTTCTAATAAGATCATATACCAGTGGCTAACCCTTTAGCATATGGGCTTTTGGGGGAACATTGCCAATTCAAACCATAAATATAAAGACAGTTTACAGTCACAGCTCTGACTCTTCCCATGCATTCACTTAGGTGTCATTGGGAATTTATAGTCATATTTCTATAAGAAAATCAAGCATCCTACATCCATGCTTCCTTGGGGGAAATGGTATATGGAACCTATGTCTATCTATCTCAGCATTTCTGGGCCAGGGATCACCATTGCCCATCCTGAAGCCACATGTCTGGAGGAGAATTTGAAAGGAGAGTTCATGTAGTTAGAGGCTCAACAGCAAAATGTCCTTCTATCCTTATATTTTCTGTTGTAAAATGCATGAGAGATAAAGGAAACAAATGGTATGTGTAACAATCAGGACCTGTACTGTGCTTGCATTCTTACTTTTGACTTAATTTCAGGATGTTCTCCACAGACCAAGATGTGTTGGTTAAGGAGTGCAAGGATCCCCTAGTTCCATAACCTTCTATCTACAAGAGGCCTGCAGGATCATCCAAGTCTGTGGGTCCCCAGGAAAAGCCAGGTTAGAGCCTGTCCAGCCTTTCTCTTGCCTTCCAGGGGACACAATCAGCAGAGGTGAGCTGCACCCTGCCCACCCCCAACTCTATAACTTTCCCTCTAGAGGAGGTCTGCTAGGATGCAGGCCTGTGGGTCCCCAGGAACATCCAGGTTAGATCCTGCCAAGCCTTTCTCCTGCCTCCCAGGGACACAGCCAGCAGAGTTCCCAGGAACACCCAGCCAGCAGGAGTGAGCAACCTGCTATGCTCTGAGCTCCTCACCAGGCCCAAGGCTCTGCCTCCCTACTCGTTGAGTCCTGTCAGCATCAGAACCATCCAATCAACACCACGGACAACCAGATGACTAAAAGCCAGTGCAAGAATATAATTAACAAGATCCAGGCCAATATGGGATCACCAGAATCCAGGTGTTCTACTACAACAAGCCCTGGGCACTCTGACACATCTGAATCAAAAGATGACCTGAAGCCCAACCTTATAAAGATGATAGAGGCATTAAAATAGGATAGGAATAAATCTCTTAATGATATATAAGGGAATTCAATCAACCAGGTGAAAGAAATGAATAAATCCCTTAATGAAATAAAGGAAAAAACAATTAAACAAGTGAAGGAAATGAATAAAGCTGTCCAAGATGTGAAAATGGAAATAGAAGCAATAAAGAAAACATAAACTGAGGCAATCTTGGACATGGAAAGCCTAGGGAAAGGAACAGGAACTATGGGCATAAACACCACCAACAGAGTACAAGAGATGGAAGAATGAATCTCAGGTGCAGACCATACAGTTGAAGAAATCAATACATTAGTGAGAGAAAATGTTAAATATAAAAGTGCCTGACGTAAAACATTCATGAAAACTGGAACATTATAAAAAGACTAAGCATAATAATAATAGGAATAGAAGAATAAGACTCTAAGATCCAAGGCCCAAAGAATGTGTTCAACAAAATCATAGAAGAAAACTTCTCTGACCCAAAGAAATATATGCCTATAAACGTACAAGAAGCTTACAGAACACCAAATAAATCAGACCAAAAAAAAAAAAAAAAAGAGAGAGAGAATCCTTTGGCTACATAATAATCAAAACACTAAATGTACAGAACAAAGAAAAATTATTAAAAGTGGAAAGAGGAAAAGGGCAAATTGCACATAAAGGCAAACCTATCAAAATTATACGTGGCTTCTCAGCAATGACTAAAAGCCAAAGGGCCTGGGTAGATGTCTTACTGACACTAAGAGACCACAGATGCCATCTTCAACTACTATACCCTGAAAACCTTTTAATAATCATAGATGGAGAAATCAAGATACTCCATGAAAAAAATGTAAACAATATTTATCTATAAATCCAACCCTATAAGAGATACTAGATACTGTATATAAGAGATACTAGATACTCCAATCCAAGGAAGCTAACTACACCCATGAAAACACAGGAAATAAATAACCCCACATCAGCAAAACCAAAATAAAGGAAACACAACCCCCCCACATGCACACACATACACACACACACATTACACATACACCACACACACATACACTCTACTACTACCAGCATCAAAATAATAGGAATTAACAACCATCTGTCATTAAAACTCTCAACATGAGTGGACTCAATTCTCCAGTAAAATGAGACATGATGCAGAACAGATGCAAAAACAGGATCGATCATTCTGCTCATACAAGAAACACACCTCAGCAACAAAGATAGACATCATCTTAGAGTGAAGGCCTGGGAAAGGGTTTTCAAAGTAAATGGACCCAAGAACCAAGTTGGAGTAGCCATTCTAGTATCTAATAAAATAGACTTTCAACCAAAATTAATCCGAAGTGATAGGGAAGGGCACTTCATAGTCATCAAAGGAAAAATCCACCGACATGATGTCTCAGTTTGGAAGATCTATCCCCCAAAAGCAAGTGCACCCATATTCATAAGAGCTTAATAAAGTTTAAATTATACACTGAACCCCACACAATAGTAGTGGGAGACTTGAATACCCAACTCTCACCAATGGGCAGATCACTGAGACAGAAATTAAATAGATAAATAATGAAAGTAAGAAACATGATGAATCAAATGGACCTAACATATATCTATAGAACATTTCACCCAAACCCAAAAGAACATACATTCTTCTCAGCACCCTATGAAATTGTCTCCAAAACTGACCATAATCTCTGTCACAAAGCAAGGCTTAATGAATACAAGAAAATTGAAATAACCCCTTGTGTCTTATCAGACCACTATGGATTAAAGCTAGATATCAACAACAGAAACAAGATAGAACCTACAAATTCATGGAAATTGAACAAATCTCTACTCAGTGACCACTGGTTCAGGGAGGAAATAAAGAAAAAAACTGAGACTTTCTAGAATTCAATGAAAATGAAGACACAGCTGCCCAAACTTATGAAAGCAATGCTAAGGGGAAAGTTCATATCACTAAGCGCTTCAGAAAGAAATTGCAGAGTTCTCATACTAGCAGTTTAGAAACATACCTAAAAGCTCTAGAACAAAAAATGACAAACATGCCCAAGAGAAGTAGACAGCAGGAAAGAATAAAATTTAGGATTGAAATCAATAACAGAAACAAAGAGAACAATACAAACAATCAATGAAACCAAGTGCTGGTTCTTTGAGAAAATCAACAAGATAGACCAACTCTTAGCCAAACTAACTAAAAGCCAGAGAGAAAGTACCCAAATGAACAAAATCAGAAATGAAAAGAGAGACATATCACAGAAATAATAACTGATGGAATCCAAAAAATCATTAGGTCTTACTTCAAAAGCCTATATTCCACAAAATTAAAATATCTAAAGGAAATGGATGATTTTCGTGATAGTTTTTACTTACCAAAGTTAAAGCAAGATCAGGTAAACAATTTAAATAGTCCTATAATCCCTACAAAAATAGAAGTAGTCATCAAACATCTCCCAAACAAAAATAAAAACAAAATGAAAACAAAATAAACAACAACAACAAAAACCCAACCAACCAAACAACTAAACCTCAAGGCCAGATGGTTTTAGCACAGAATTCTACCAGACTTTCAAGGAAGAGCTAATACCACAATCACCCTAATGCCTATACCACACAAAGACTCAACAAGGAAAGAAAATTTAAAACCAATTTTCCATATGAACATCGATGCAAAAATACTCAATAAAATACTTGCCAAATGAATCCAAGAACACATCAAATACATCATCCACCATGATCAAGTAGGATTCATCCTAGGGATACAGGGGTGGTTCAACATATGAAATTTCACCAATATAATCCACCATATAAACAAACAGAAAGAAAAAACAACCACATGATCATCTCATTTGATGCATAAAAAGCCTCTGACACAGTCAAACACCCCTTCATGATAATAGTCTTGGAGAGATCAGGGATACAAGTCCTATACATAAACATAACAAAGGCAATATTACAGCAAGCCAGTAGACATCATCAAATTAAACGAAGAGAAACTCAAAGCAATTACACTAAAATCAGGGACAAGACAAAGTTGCCCATTCTCTCCATAGTTAATCATTATAATACACGAAGTTCTATTTAGAGCAATAAGAAAACTAAAGGAGACCAAGGGGATTCAAATTGGAAAGGAAGAAATCAAAGTATTCCTATTTACAGATGATATGATAGTACGCATAAGTAATCCCCAAAATTCTACCAGGGAGTTCCTACAGGTGATAAACATCTCCAAGAAAGTGGCTGGGTACAAAATTAACTCAAAAAATCAGTAGTGCTCCTGTATACAAACAACAAATGGGCTGAGAAAGAAATGAGGAAACAACAGCCTTCACAATAAGCACAAATAATATAAAGTATCTTAGTGTAAGTCTAATCAAATCAAGCAAGTTAAAGAACTGTATGACAAGAACTTAAATCACTGAAGAAAGAAATTGAAGAAAATATCAGAAGGTGGAAAGATCCTCCATGCTCATGGATCAGTAGAACTAACATTAAAAATGGCTATATCAGCAAAATCAATCTATAGATTTAATGCAATTTCCAACAAAATACTAACACAATCCTTTACAGAGCTTGAAAGAACTATTCTTAGTTTCATATGAAAAAACAAACAAAACAAAATTTTAAAAAACAATAACAACAAAGCAGGATAGCTAAAACCATCCTATTCGGTAAAAGAACTTCTGGAGGTGTATCTATCCCTTATTTCAAGGTGTACTACAGAAGAATAGTAATAAAAACGTCATGGGATTGGCATAGAAATAGACTGATTGATCAATGGAATTGAATCAAAGACAGAAATAAACCCATATACTTATGGACACTTAGTTTTAACAAAGAAGCCCAAACCATAAAATGAGGGAAAAAACATTTTCAACAAATGGTGCTGGTCTAACTGGTTGTATACTTGTAGAAAATATAAATAGATCCATATTTATCACCCTGCATAAAACTCAAGTCCAAATGGATAAAAGACCTCAGCATAAAACCAGAAGCACTAAATCTATTAGAAGAGACCATGGGAACCATCCTTGAATTCATTGACACAGGAGACAACTTCCTGAACAGAACACCAACAGCTCAGGCTCTAAGATTAACAATTAATAAATGAGACTTCATGAAACTGAAAAGCTTTTGTAAGGCAAAGGACACTGTCAACAGAACAAAATGGCAGCCTACAGATTGGGAAAAGATCTTCTCCAACTCTACATCTGGCAAACAGCTAATATCCAATCTATATATAAAGAACTCAAGAAATTAAACACCAACAAACAACATAATCCAATTGAAAAGGGGGGTACAGGGCTAAATCTAGTCTTCTTGAAAGAGAAATCTCAAATGGCTGAGAAACACTTAGAGAAATGCAAATGAAAATGACTCTGAGTTTCCATCTTATACCTATCAAAATGGATAAGACCAAAAACTCAAGTGACAGCACGTATTGGAGAGGATGTGGAGAAAAGGGAATACTCCTCCATTGTTGGTGGGAGTGCAAACTTGTACAACCACTTTGGAATCAATCTGGTGCTTTCTTAGAAAATTGGGAATAGCTCCACCTCAAGACCCAGCTATACCACTTCTGGGCATATACCCAAGAGATGATCCACCATTCAACAAGGACACTTGCTCAACTATATTCATAGCGTCCCTATTCACAATAACCAGAATCTGGAAACAACCCAAATACCCCTCAATGGAAGAATGGCTGATGAAACTGTGGTACATTTACATAATGGAATACTACTCAGCTATTAAAAGCAAGGAAATTATGAAATTTGCAGGCAAATAGATGGAACTAGAAAAGATCATCCTAGTGAGGTAACCCAGACTCAAACACACATGGTATGTACTCACTCATAAGCGTATATTAGAAATACAGTACAGGATAATCAAACTACAATTCACAGACTCAAAGAAGCTAAGTAACAAGGAAAGCCCAAGGGAGCCTGCTTGAATCTCACTCAGAGGGGAAGTAGAACAGATAGCAGAGGTGATTGAAGAGAGGGAATAGGCTAGGTAGCAGTCAGATGTGGAGAGCAGGGGCAGGAGGACAGAGGGCTTGCAGAGAAAAGAGAAGCTAAGCTGGAGACCTGTGACAGGATAGGCTCCTGGGAGAATATGGGGTGACTCTAGCTGAGACTCCTAGTAGCAGGGTCATAGAGACTGAAGAGGTGACATTCTAACCAGACAGGACTCCTGGTGGAGGGAGGGGTACACCAAACCACCCACTAAAACTTCCACCCACAATTTTCCCTGCCTACAAGATGTGCAGTGATAAAGATAGACTAGAGATTAAGGGAATGTCCAACCAATGCCTGGCCCAACCTGAGATCCACACCAAGGTAAAGAGCCAACCACTGACACTGTTAACGACACTCTGCTATGCTTGCAGAGCCTAGTATAGCTGTCCTCTAAGAGGCTCCACCCAGAAGCTGATTGAAACAGATGCTGAAACCCACAGGCAAACATTGGGCTTTGTGCAGGTAGCCTGTGAAAGAGTCGGGGGAAAGATAAAAGGACCTAGATGGGACAGGAGCTCTACAAGAAGACCAGGACAGCCTATTAACCTGGGCCAAGCAGGCTTTCAGAGACTGAATTACCAACCGAGGACCATGAATGGGCTGGACCTAGGTCCTCTACACAGATGAACATGATTGGCAGCTTGGTCTTCATGTGGGTCCCCTAGGCAGGGGAGCAGAGGCTTTCTCTGACATGGACTTTGTTACCTGCTTTTTGATTACTTCCGCCTGGTGGAGCTGCCTTACCAGGCCACCAAGAAAGAGGATGTGCTCAGTCCTGATGGGAGTTGATGTTATGGGGTGGGTTGGTGGGGTTTTTCTGGAGGATAGGGGATGAGAAAGTGGGGGAAGACGGAAGGAGGTGGGACTGGAAGAAGAAGAGGGAGGGACTACGATTGGGATGTAAAGTGAATGAATGAATTAATGAATGAATGAATAAAGAAAGAAAGAAAGAAAGAAAGAAAGAAAGAAAGAAAGAAAGAAAGAAGAAGAAGCTCAAGGAGTAGGCTGGCCAATCCTGGTACGGACATTGAAACTTAATTTCCTGTTTTATCTCAAATTCTTCCTTGGCACTGAGTCCTAACCCACTGAGCAGCACCAGATCCCTAACTTCTTATGATGACAAAATTCTCTAATCCTCCATCTCATTACTATTTTTTTCTCCCTTCATTCTGCCTCATTTTTTTTTTCTCTCCTATGCCTTATAATTTGGTCATTTGCCACAGTTTTTGTGTGGTTTCATTTTGTTTTGTCATTCTTAGCAAATAGAGACTCTTTCCTCAGCTCTCTCTAGATGTAGTCTAACAGCCAGTCTTTTGATGGATGTTCTGTTCATTGTCCCCTTTCCAGGGTCAACCACACTGCGTAACGAATCACAAGCGTTCAGTCAAGTTTGAATGGGAAAGAATGAATGAACTGAAAAGCTGGATTGCTGTGCGTATGGGGTTTTATTGTTTGTTTGTTTTTGTTTTTGGGGGTTTTTTGTTTGTTTTGGTGTTTTCTTTCTTTCTTTTTTTTTCTTTTTTCTTTTTGCTTTTGCTTTGGCAAACTGTTTTCTCCTGGAAATACCTACGTCCATCTTGTTCTCCTCCATGAAAAAGAAAAATTCTCCTCTCCTATAATCATGTTCTGTGTTTATACTGTCCTGTTTCCCTTGCTTTCTCCCCATGAACACCTGTGAAGTCCAGAAAGTTTTGTGTTCATAACAGTAGCACCTTTGTTGCTTCGGAGAAGACTTACTGGCTGGGTCCTCATTCAGCATCCAGTGAGACTTAGGTGAAAGGAGAGCTTGCCCATAGCTTTGCACTAGTGAACGCCAGCTACACTGTGCGAATGGCTGACCCTTGATATTTTAAAACATAAGACTCAAGTCGTTAAAGTATATTTGTATTTTATTCACAAGAGCATGCCATCTCTTGAGAGAGAAAACAAGCTTACATCACTACCAACCATTATCCTCACCTGAAAAGGGAAGCTGTGTAGCAATCTAAAGGAAGATGTTAAAATTTTGCCATCTAGTGGCTTACTGAGACACTACACATGTTAATTTTCTGAATTCTAATTTTTTTTTTTTTTTTTTTTTTAAAGAATCACTCTACCACACTGGGGTTAAAGTGACCACTTCTCTCCGTCTCCTCTTTCTATTGCACAGAATCTCCTATTATATTTTGGCTTATTTTTTTAAAAATTCTTTTCCCATGGTAGGCTAAGTTCATAATCCATATACCTGAATAATGGCTGTCAGAAAATTTAGTGCAGATTATCCTTAGAAAGAAGTGTACACATGTGTTCCTCTGAATGTTAGAAAACAAACACATAAAGTTGATAGCCCATATGTTTCCCTTATCTTTCACCCATGATCTGACAGAACTCTTGTGTGACATAACTACCTGAGGCTCAGGGAGGAGGTTCATTTGGCAAAGTGCTTGCTATGCAAGCATGAAGACTTGAGTTCAGATCCCAGGATCCACATAAAAAAGTGGAGCACAGTAGCATGTGTTTGTAATCTCAGCACCGGGGAAGCAGACGGAGTTGGACTCCTGGAGTTGACTGACCAGCTAGTCTAGTGGAAATGATGAACTCTGGGTTTAGTAAGAGAGTCTGTCTAGAAAAAAAAAATAAGGCGAAGAGCAATAGAGGAAGATGCCTGTGGTGGTTTGAATAGGTTAAGACCCCATAGACGCATGTGTTTGAATGCTTGGCCATATAGAATGGCACTATTAGGTGTTGTTAGAGTCCCTGTGCGCTTGTTGGAGGAAGCGTGTCACGGTGGAGGCTGGCTTTGAGGTTATATATGCTCAAGCTACATGCAGTCACACAGTCTTCTTCTGCTGCCTGCTGATCAAGATGTAGAGCTCTCAGCTCCAGATCCATCACCATCTCTGCCTGGATGCTGCCATGCTTCCTACCATGATGACAATGGACCAAACCTATGAAATTATAAGCCAGCTCCAATGAAATGTTTTCCTTTATAAGAGTTGTTTTTGTCTTGATGTCTCTTCACAGCAATTAAACCCTAACTAAGACAGCACTCAGTACTGATCTCTAGCTTCCACATATATGCACACACATGTGTCCAAGCACCTACACACACAAATGTGTATATGCAACACACACACATGCACACATACACACACACACACACACACACACACCCTTTAAAAGACCTATAAAAATTACAGTCTTGGGGCTCAGTAGATGTGAAAGCAAGAATTAATAACACCCTTATCTATTGTTTTAATTTCATTTATTCTAGTAATATTCAAAGAACACAGAGGGCTCATTCACTGAAAGCAATGCTCACACAGGCTCTGCAAATGGAAGAAGTGAAGTGATTATGGGAGCTATTAATTTGAGGTTCCCTGTAAAATAATATGTTTTTTCTATTATCCATCTTAGCTCTCAAATAATTGACACAGAGACCTGTTAGATTTATTCAACAAGCCTTAAGCACTATAATTGGACAGATATACATCTATGCTAATCAAATTATGCTAGTCTGGCTACTTCATAGCCATGTGCCCTTTGTTATTTGCCATCCCAGCCTTACCTTGGCCTTCTCCTGTATTACTTTGTCCTCCTGGAGAACTCCTCATTGTAACGACCTCTTCCTCCTAATCTTTCTCCTTTCCTCTTCTTCCTCTTCTTCACCTTCTCTTCCTTCTCCTCCTCCTTCTCTTCTTTTCTCCTCTCTTGTTCTTGACTGGGTTAGGGTTAGGGTAGACCCCTTGACTGGGAATGGAAGTCCCACCTCCTGTTCTCTCTGCCCAGCTATTGGATAATCAGCTTATTTATTAACCAATCAGAGGTAGTTGGGCAGCATCCTTTACACAACACTGATATAGGAGAGTCTTCATGGAAATGACAATGCCCACTTCTGGACTACAACCAGATTTCAGGCTACAGAAATCAGCATTGGCATACACAGTGCACAAGACCATCTCCCAACAGTTCTCTATGGTGGGCAGATAGCAGAATGGCAAATTCCCCTATAAAAAACAGAGTGTTCAGTACATGTTACCATAAGCTGGTCTGAAATCTTGTGCCCTTATGCTGATGCCCCAGAAATCAGATTATTATTAATTTTTACTATTGCAATTAGATGAAAATGAGCCTTGTAGCCCGCCGATTGTTCCAAAAATCTGAAGTGCAGAGAACCTGAAATCCTTGCAAGCAGTTCAAATTACCAAGTACAGCAGCTACACATGCCTCCCTTTCGCCTTCATCAAAGCCACCTTTAAGCACAATCACAGAGACTCTGAATGGCTCTGGGGAAGCTTGCGGATCTTTCTATAATTTATGATCAGAACGACACTCTGACAGGAGGAGAAGACAGGACGTGAGCCAAACATTTTCTAAGTGCAGTAACAGCCTTACTGATAAGGATGCTGCTGGCTGCACTGTACAATTGCACGGTTCTTTCTTGGGGATCCAGGCTGTAAGCACCTGAGTTGATGCAGAATGTTCTGGAAGTTTCTGTGAAGTTAGAACAAGTATGCTTTGTTACTACTGAAATAAGAACATGGGGTTTTTAGTATCAGGAGACTGGGGGGATAGACAGAGATCCCTCGAGTCTATACCAGGCATGCACAACCGCACTGGAAATGCAGCCCTGAACTCTAGGTTGTGTTAGGTGGCTCTAGTACCAGTCCATCTGAGGAGCCAGAAACGCAGAATGATGATTCTCTGTCATCCTGCACAGTTTTAGTTTTGTGTCACATGACCTAGAGTCAAGAGAGGTCCTCAGTCGACTGTGGGCACTCAAGAGTGGTGAGGTTGAGGCCAGCTTGCACCACAAATCATTAATCTGTGTGAAACTCAGAGTGAAAACAAGTAAACATCAACAAAGTGACCTAGGGGACAAATGATAGAGGAGACACAGATGATGACATGTTGACCTCTCCGTGTTGTGATGGAACTAGATCTACCTTGTTCCAAAATGGGACAGAAGCCTCTAGAAATGCTCTCAGCAAAATGTTTGTTCCACTGCCTGCCCATCTGACCTCTAAGGCAGAGCAAATATGTGCACGGAAGGCCTATGAAAGAATTCAACCATCTGTGTTGAATGATTATTTATTAATATTGATTTATAATTTGAGCATAATCAGCAGTTAGCTAGCTATATACTCAAATAACCACACAGAGAGGCTAGGATATATTTAATTAGCCTAGATCATAATACTGAGCAATAATTACTCCTAAACCTCCAAGCTAGTATAGCTTCGTCCCACTCAGATTTCCTATATTATACTTGCTTTTTACTCATCTCCTAGGACTGGTTCATTTTTCCGGGTGTTTCCCTGTCCTCTGCATGTGTATCCCTCCTGTATTTCCTCTTCCTTCTCCTCCCCTTATTGGACCAGGATGTCTCACCCTATTCTCGTTTATTGATCAGCACTGACTAGTTGGTTTTTATTGGCAATACAAAGAACAAATGGTGATATGTCTACACAAACTTGAGACAGGAGATACTTAGAATAAACATCACAATGCAATGTCTGGATTGAAACCAGATAGTGAGGTAAAGAAATCACATTTGAATGAACAAGGGTTAGCTACACAGTCCATAAGAGCATTATGCCAACACACCCTTAACTATCAGTAATTGTTCACTCCAGTTGCTGATGGTGACAGAGCACATTCCAGTAGCTCTAGGGCATGGGGACAAAGCTAAAAAAGATACCGTATGTCAATATTGCTTGGTTCTCTATGGTCTGCCATGGCAGTTAGCTGGGTAATCACCTGTCTTAGTTTCAGTAGGAAAATAATTCATTCAGAGTATATGTGACACTTTTACAAGACTTGCTATGCTTTTACTTTAGTTTCGATTGTTTATAAAATCCAGGAGGGTGTTTGTAATAAACTGTTTTATGCAAAAAATATGTTCTAGAGAAGATACATTTCTATAAAAATATTAGTTATAGTTATGAAACACTGGATTAAAACTCAATGTGTGTTATTTTTGCCTTCTACAAGGTAAAGATGGAAAGTAATGTTTAATCAATTTTAATTGGAGCTACCCAATCTGAAACTTGTTTCATTTCTCTTCCTTTCTGCTCTCTTATTTTATTTCATATACCTAAAAACTAAAAATGCTTAAAAACTAACATATTGAATGTCCTCTATTCCAATAGGCAGTTTATTCAAAATTGAAAAGAAGATAAATAGCAAATAAGTGACGTAGAAGGACTGGGAAGTTCATGTGATCAGGGTGAATAATGTGAAATTCCAAAGAAATCAATAAAATATTATATTGAAAAAATTGCCCGATTTCAAGTTGGGACAAAACACTGTAATTTTTGAAGGTAGACTGATGGAGATGAAAGTGAGATACAGGCTTCTGGTGAAGCATCTCTCTGGTCTCTCACATTCTTGATTGACAACAATGCCTTCTGACACTGAAAGCTCCTAAAGCAAGAGCCAAGACTCTAGAAAGATGGCTCAGCAGTTAACAGAACATGTTGCACGTACAGAGGATTAGGGATTGACTCCCAGCATTCACATAGGGCAGCTCACAACCACCTTCAAACTCTAGCTCCTGGAGATCCTGCGCCCTCTTCTGGCCTTTGCGGGTACCTGTTCACATGTGGTATATACACACAGAGACATACACATAAATGAACAATAAAAACTAGGACACAAGTAGATTTAGGCAATGGTGCATCAGGCATGGTGGCAGAAGAGGCAATAGCCATACTGAGAAAGAGGTTGTTGGTAACATGAGGCTGTGCTGCTGAGCAGAAAGCGTGGCTACAGTCCTCTGGGACCACAAGCACACCCCTGCTCTATCCCAGCCTTTGCCTCTGAAATGTGATTCTGAAGAAAAACATACCTACAGAGCAGCCGCTTGGCATGACCACCTCACCAGCTGATAGCAAGGAGATAATCAAGAACGTGATGCAGAACTCAAAGACCAGGGGCTAGTGAGTACTTGGCATAATATCAAAAGATTCACAGGTCATATGTGCCCATTTCCATTTTGTAAAATAATAGAATCCCAGAGAATTATAATTTTTTGTAACTGGCCCTATATCCCCCAAAGTAGTTGCTGTCTGAGCTGGGGTTAAGTTCTTGGTTTCTGAATTAATTCTTTATTAGTATTTGCTAAGCAGACAGTGAGAAACTTTCCAAAAATAAAAGCAATTGTAATTCAGCTACCCAGCCCTTTACAGCAAAAATTTAAAACTCCCTACAAGAATGTATTTTATATAAAAAGGAGAAACAGCTGTAGTCATTCAATTTTTAACTCCCTGCTAATATTCCTTCCTCTGGTAAGGTGCAAGCAACCATAATAATCACAAATAATTTTTAAAATTTTGCTCCCTAATAATGGTTAACAAATTTGCAAATTATCTAGGAAAAGGAACAAATGTGTCCTGGGGACTTGGGAGTGGTTTCTATGATTTCGGAGAAGAATCACTTCTCCGACTGGCTGAACTGAATATATCTTGCCAATCTTCCATGTTCCTGGCTTATCTCTTTCTATTTTAGTTGCCTGGGAGGTCTCTAGGAATGACTGATGACAGATATGCAATATAAGCTCTTCATAGATGACGTGGAAGTGTATTTACATGTACACCTTGAGCTTATCATAGCAAAATCATAATATCATAGCTGGATGGATAATTCCCCATCACCTGTGTTATCAGAAGGGTTCCAGATGAGGTCAGGCATACTGCAAGCAAGTAGACGGCTATGTGAATTAGGGTACTCAGTGGTATCATTACCACCAGGACCTTGATCTGGTTTCCTCTCTCCTCCCTGGGTTTGGGATGTCCATCAAAAGAACCCAGATGAGTCACATGGTGTGTTGCAGGAGATAGATAAAGTTTAACACAACAGCATAAAGCAATCTCACAAGTGAGAGTGGATACAGGCCAAGAGAATCATTGCAAAGAAAAAGCTCCTTGACAGGACAAATGCCTACAGAAGCCACTGTATCTGTGTACATTTTTAAGATAGATTTAGACTGGTAGTTTCTCTGGGAGACATTTTTCTTGTCCAGGAGATCACCAAGTCCAACTAGTCAATGCTTAAGGGATGGAAACAAAGGTATGTCTTCATGGTTTATCAGAAAAATTCCAGCTAGGTAATAATCTTTTGGGCATGACTCACAGCCCACTCTTCTGTTCAGATTCCCACAGTTTTTTTTTATGTTAGTATATTTTTTATTATTAATTTATTCTTGTTACATCTCAATATTTATCCCATCCCTTGTATCCTCCCATTCCCCCCCCCATTTTCCCATTATTCCCCTCCCCTATGACTGTTCCTGAGGGGGATTACCTCCCCCTATATATTCTCATAGGGTATCAAGTCTCTTCTTGGCTACCTGCTGTCCTTCCTCTGAGTGCCACCAGGTCTCCCCCTCCAGGGGACATGGTCAAATGTGAGGCACCATAGTACGTGAGAAAGTCATATCACACTCTCCACTCAACTGTGGAGAATATTCTGACCATTGGCTAGATCTGGGAAGGGGTTTAAAGTTTACCTCCTGTATTGTCCTTGGCTGGTGCCTTAGTTTGAGTGGGACCCCTGGGCCCAAATCTGCCTATCATATTGTTCTACTTGTAGATTTCTAGGACCCTCTGTATCCTTTTATTTTGCTATTCTCCCATGCGTCTCTCATTTAGAGTCCCAATAGGATGCCTTCCCCTCTGTCCCAGTTTCCTGGTATGTGAAGGCTTTCGTGGGGCATGCCCCTTGGGCTAGTATGCAGATATAAGTGAGTATATGCCATTTGATTCTTTCTGCTTCTGGGTTAATTCACTCATTATGATCATTTCTAGATCAATCCATTTATCCACAAATTTCGGGAATTCCTTGTTTTTGATAGCTGAGTAGTATTCCATAGTGTATATGTACCACAGTTTCCTTATCCACTCTTCTATTGAGGGACACTTAGGCTGTTTCCATGTTCTGGCTATTATGAATAAGGCTGCTATGAACATGGTTGAGCAAAGTTTCTTGTGTGCTGGAGCATCTTCTGGGTATATTCCAAGGAGTGGAATAGCTGGGTCTTGAGGAAGCCATATTCCCATTTTTCTGAGATAGCACCAGATAGATTTCCAAAGTGTCTGTACTAGTTTGCATTCCCACCAGCAATGAAGGAGTGTTCCTCTCTCCCCATATCCTCGCCAGCATGTGCTGTCGCTTGAGTTTTTGATCTTAGTCATTCTGATGGGTGTAAGATGGAATCTCAGAGTTGTTTTGATTTGCATTTCCCTGATGACTAAGAAGGTTGAGCATTTCTTTAAGTGTTTCTCAGCCATTTGATATTCCTCTGTTGAGAATTCTCTGTTTAGTTCCAAGCCCCATTTCTCAATTGGGTTATTCGGTTTGGTGGTGTTTAATTTCTTGAGTTCTTTATATATTTTGGATAGTAGACCTTTGTCAGATGTAGGGTTGGTGAAGATTTTTTCCCAGTCTGTAGGCTGTCGCTTTGTTCTCTTGACAGTGTCTCCTGCCTTACAGAAGCTTCTCAGCCTCATGAGGTCCCATTTATTAATGGTTAACATTAAGGCCTGGGCCGTTGGTATTCTGTTCAGGAAGTTGTCTCCTGTGCCAATATGTTCCAGGCTCTTTCCCACTTTTTCCTCTAAGTGGCTTAGTGTCTCTGGTTTTATGTTGAAGTCTTTAATCCACTTGGATTTGAGTTTTGTGCAAGATGACAAATATGGGTCCAGTTTCATTTTTTTACACATAGACCTCCAGTTAGACCAGCACCATTTGTTGAAGATGCTATCCTTTTTCCATTGAATGGATTTGGCTTCTTTGTCAAAAATCAAGTGACCATATGTGTGTGGATTCATATCTGGGTCTTCGATTCGATTCCACTGATCAACCAGCCTGTTGCTGTGCCAGTACCATGCTGTTTTAATTACTATTGCTTTATAGTACAGTTTGAGATCAGGTATGGAGATTCCTCCGGAGCACCTTTTATTGTACTAGATTGTTTTAGCTATTCTGGGTTTTTTGTTTTTCCATATCAAGTTCAGAATTGAACTTTCAATGTCTTTTAAAAATTGTGTAGGTATTTTGATAGGGATTGCATTGAATCTGTAGATTGCTTTTGGTAGGATGGCCATTTTTACTATGTTAATTCTCCCGATCCATGAGCAAGGAAGATCATGCCATCTTCTCAGGTCATCTTCAATCTCTTTCTTCAGAGTTTTGAAATTTTTTCATACAAGTCCTTCACTTGCTTAGTTAGGGTAACTCCTAGATATTTTATATTGCTTGTGGCTAATGTGAAGGGTGTGGTTTTCCTAATTTCTTCCTCTGCAAGCTTGTCATTTGTGTATAGGAAGGCTACAGACTTTTTTGAGTTAATTTTGTATCCAGCCAATTTGCTGAAGGTGTTTATCAGCTTTAGGAGTTCTCTGCTGGAATTTTGAGGGTCACTTATGTACACTATCATATCATCTGCAAATAGGGATAATTTGACTTCCTCCTTTCCCATTTGGATACCCTTGATCTCCTTTTGTTGTCTTATTGCTCTGGCTAGAACTTCGAGTACTATATTGAAGAGATATGGAGAGAGTGGGCAGCCTTGCCTTGTTCCCGATTTTAGAGGAATTTCCTTGAGTATCTCACCATTTACTTTGATTTTGGCTATTGGGCTTGCTGTATATAGCCTTTATTATGTGAGGAAAGTGCCTTGTATCCCCGATCTCTCTAAAACTTTAAACATGAATGGGTGTTGAATTTTATCAAATGCTTTCTCTGCATCCAAGGAGATGATCATGTGGTTTTTTATTTTCAGTTTGTTTATAAGGTGGATTACATTGATGGATTTCTGTATATTAAACCATCCCTGCATGCCTGGAATGAAGCCTACTTGGTCATGATGAATGATATCTTTGATGTGTTCCTGTATTCATTTTGCAAGTATTTA
Source organism: Acomys russatus (assembly GCF_903995435.1). Taxonomy (NCBI): domain Eukaryota; kingdom Metazoa; phylum Chordata; class Mammalia; order Rodentia; family Muridae; genus Acomys; species Acomys russatus. The sequence goes on along the minus strand of NC_067149.1, from coordinate 59,820,970 downwards.
TTAGTATTTTTGCATCTATGTTCATAAGAGAAATTGGTCTGAAATTCTCTTTCTTTGTTGAATCTTTGTGAGGTTTAGGTATCAATGAGACTATGGCCTCATAGAATGAATTTGGTAATTTTCCATCCATTTCTATCTTTTCGAGTAGCTTGAAGAGTATCGGTATTAGCTCGCCCTTGAAGGTCTGGTACAATTCTGCACTGAAACCATCTGGCCCTGGGCTTTTTTTTGGTTGGGAGACCATCGATGATTGCTTCTATTTCTGTAGGGGAAATGGGACTATTTAGCTTGTTTATCTGTTCTTCATTCAACTTTGGCAAGTGAAATTGATCAAGAAAATCGTCCATTTCCCTTAGATTTCAAATTTTGTGGCATATATGCCTTCAAAGTAGGATCTTATGATTCTTTGAATTTCTTCAGTGTCTGTTGTTATGTCTCCCTTTTCATTTCTGATTTTGTTGATTTCAATACTGTCTCTCTGCCTTTTAGTTAGTTTGGCTAACGGTCTGTCTATCTTGTTGATTTTCTCAAAGAACCAGCTTTTGGTTTTGTTGATTCTTTGGACTGTTTTCTTAGTTTCTAATTTGTTAATTTCAGCCCTGAGTTTGATTATTTCCAGGCGTCTACTCTCTTGGGTGTTTCTGCTTCTTTTTTTTTTCTAGGGCTTCCAGTTGTGTTGTTAAGATGCTTATGTGCGATGTTTCCAATTTCTTTTTAAAGGCACTTAGTGCTATGAATTTTCCTCTTAGCACTGCTTTCAATGTATCCCACAAAATTGGGATAGTTATCTATTTCCTGGGTAGTTTTGATTGTAGCTTGACCCTTTGGGATGGAGTTTTCCTTCTAGTACCTTCTGTAAAGCTGGATTTGTGGATAGGTACTGTTTGAATTTGGTTTTGTCATGGAATATTTTGTTTTCTCCATCAATGGTTATTGATAATTTTGCTGGGTAAAGTAGTCTGGCCTGGCGTCTGTGGTCTCTTAGGGTTTGCAGGATCTCTGTCCAGGCCCTTCTGGCTTTTATGGTCTCTGCTGAGAAGTCGGGTGTAATTCTGATAGGTTTACCATTAAATGTTATTTGGCCCTTTTCCCTTGCAGCTTTTAATATTTTTTCTTTGTTCTGCATGTTTTGTATTTTGATTATTATGTGGCGGGCAGTTTTTCTTTTCTGGTCAATTCTATTTGGTGTTCTGTAGGCCTCTTGTATGTTTATAGGCATTTCTTTCTTTAGATTGGGGAAATTTTCTTCTATGATTTTGTTGAGAATAGTTTCTGGGCCCTGGAGTCTGATGTCTTCTCTTTCTTCAATGCCTATTATCCTCAGATTTCTTCTTTTCATGGTGTCCTTAATTTCTTGGATGTTTTGTGTCAGGAGTTTTCCAGATTTGGCATTTTCTTTAATGGTTGCTTCAAGATCTGTGATTGTATCTTCTAGCCCTGAGATTCGTTCTTCCATCTCTTGGATTCTGTTAGAAAAAGCCTCACCTCTGTGTTGCTCGCCTTCTCTCTGAGGTCTCACGTTTTTGTTTTTCTTCTGTCTGTGTGTTTATCATTGAATCCATTTTCAGTTTCAGATCTTGAACTGATTTTTTGATTTCTTTCATCTGATTTTTTTGTATATTCCTGAGTTTCTTCCATTGCCTCTTTATAGGTCTTCAGAGCTTGAACCGTTTTATTTATTTCTTTCATCTGGTTGTTTGCATTTTCCTGCAATTTTTCCAGTTCCACTCTATGTGCTTCTTTTATGTCTCTCACCTGTTTGTCTGCGTCTTCCTGCATTTGATTATGAATTTTATTTGTTTCCTCCATTATCATCCTCATTACTAAGGATTTGAGGTCATTTTCTTGTATTTCCGTTGTATTTGAGTTCTCTGGGTTGTTTTCTTTGGGATAGCTGGAAACTGGAGACGCCATGCTGTTTTGGGGTTTTTTGCGTATGCTTTTTCGTTGTCCTTTAGACATCTTGCCATCTTTGTTTTTATTGGGTAGCTTCCAGAGTTGGATGGAGGGTGTCTGACGATAGATTCACTTGTTTTCTCACGATTTCCCTAGGCTGGGGGCTCAAAGCTTCACTGGTGTGGATGTTAGGAGGTTAGCCCTGTTGTTCTGGTCTCTCACAGCTAGTGATCTTCAGCCTCCCTGTGCTGTGGATCCTGTAATTGTTCTGGGTCTCTGAATGAGTGTTGGGTCAGGCCAAGGTATCCACAGCCTTCTGTGTTCCCTGCCAAGTCCAGCCAGGAACACTGGGCCCGAACCACGGGCTGAACTCAGCTAGATTCTCAGGGCCTGAACCATCTGCCAAGCTCAGTTAGGGATTCTGGGTCCAAAATGCACACAGGGTCCAGCCAGAATTTTTGGGGTGGAACTACGCACCAAGCTTCGCTAGGGCCTTTTGGCCCAAAGTGCAGGCTGTGGTCAGTTATTGACTCAGGGTCCGAACTTACCACCAATCTCAGCCAGGAATTCTGGATTCAAACTGCACACTGTGTCCAACCAGAGTCTTAGAGCTGGTGGAACCGAGCTCTCTGTCCAGCCTGCGCCACAGCAGGAGAGCTGCGGCTGCTCTGAGTTAGCACCAGTGTTGGAACCAAGTGCTCCGCCCAGACTGTGTCACCGCAGGGGAGCTGCCGCTGAGCTGAGGTGGTGTCTAGGATGGAACTGAGCACGCCACCAAGCCTGTGCCACAGCAGGAGAACTGCAGCTGCTCTGAGTTAGCACCAATGGTGGAACCAAGTGCTCCACCCAGACTGTGTCACTGCAGGGGAGCTGCCGCTGAGCTGAGGTGGCGCCTAGGGTGGAACTGAGTGCTCAGCCAAGCCTGCGCCACAGCAGGAGAACTGCGGCTGCTCTGAGTTAGCGCCTGTGTTGGAACCAAGTGCTCCGCTCAGACTGTGTCACCGCAGGGGAGCTGCCGCTGAGCTGAGGTGCTGCCTAGTGTGGAGCTGTGTGCTCAACTAAGCCTGCACCACAGCAGGGGAGCTGTGGCCACGCTGAGTTAGTGCCTCGGGCAGAATTGCTTGCAGGGCTGGGCCAGTACCCGGGACTCTGGGGCCGAACTGTCCGCCGAGTCTAGTCTGGGTCCGAAGGCTCCAGGCGACCCAAATCCTGCCCTGAGTCCCCTCTCCCGCAGCAACTCCCACCAGCCACCACACCAACCGCCTCCACCGGAAGGCTATGAGCTGCAAACCTCAGCCGCCGCTGCTGGTGCCGCTGGTGCTGCTGCCTCTGCCGCTGCCTCTCCGATCAGAGAAAATCCATGCTCCTCCCGTGTGCAGGGGCATGCAGGTCCTCCGCACCCTGGTCCCTCCGAACCGTGGAGCACTCCCGCTGCCGTGATGTTCGGCCCTCGGTGTTCCTGGCTCAGAAATCTGTGCAAATCCCTGAATTGTTCACTGGAGCCTCCAAACACGGTCCACACTGCTTGCCGCCATCTTGGATCCTCGATTCCCACAGTTTTGCCTCCTATTTTACAGATGCTGATTGTGATGGAGGTGGACATCCCTAAGGGCATTCAAAAGCTGTCCATCAATATGACCAAAAGGAAAGCCTGTTTCACCTTTGTCACTTAGTGATATATACCTAAGCACAGGGTCCTCATAGCATTTACCCTGTAGTACTTTTAACATCTAATGGAACAACAGAAAGTCAGCTACTGTGACTCAGAACCATTTCAAAGACATTTATCAGACCTCTTTTCAGGTGGTTGGGGCACTGGCATGTGGGAGGCTATTTCAACAGTAGTGAAAGGGGAAGTGAGTATTTATTAAACACTGCATCCTTTTCATCAAGCCAAGTGTATCATTTCAACTGATTTGCCACAGAAAGAAGGAGTTTTTATTATCTGTTTTAAAGTGGTAGATATGGATTTCTAGTATAGGTTTACTTGATTGCATGTCCCATGGATCACTGACCTAAATCCCACCTGACTGTCACTCTATCATGGTGTTATCAATTTGTATTTTCTATCTTTTTCTGTAACCTCAATATAAGCTCTCATGATCAGTCTTGTGGAAGACTTAGAGTCATCTCATAACCACCTCCACCCCCTCCATAAAATGCTTAGGGTGGTAGGGAAGGAAGCCTGATTGATGAAAAGGCAGCATAAACTTGGGGGACCTCATAAACACACAGGCATTCTCATTTCATTCGGCATCTCTGTTTAGGTGTGCATTCATTACACAAATAATTGTGTGAATGAGGTGGTTAGGTGTGGATATGAGTTGAATATCCTTTACCCGAAATGATTGGGACCAGATCAGTGTGTCTCAGATTTGAATCGCCCCCCCCCCCCATATTTAGGAATATTTTCTTACATACAATGAGATATCTTAGGGAGGTATGATGGCTATTCTTGGTTTCCTAATTGACACTCCACGAAAAAGGAAACCTAAATTGAGGGATTGACCCCATCATGTTGTCCCCTAAAATTGTCTGTAAGGCATTTGCTTGATTGCTGGTTGATGCAAAAGTCCCCAGTATAGTGAGTTGTTTTGTTGTTGTTGTTTTCTTTCTTTCTTTCTTTCTTTCTTTCTTTCTTTCTTTCTTTCTTTCTTTCTTTCCTTGGTTTCGGTTTCTTTAAAAACCCAAAAATGTTATGGGAATAGGTTTTTGTTTTAATCCCAAGTATGGGTTACAGAGTTCCTTCACATTGTTCACAGCAGATGACTATGATTTGATTCATACTTTAGCAGGGGTGTGATTTTTCCAGCTAAATATAGTTTACATTTGGAATTATGGGAACTCTTGAGAGGGTATAAATGCAAGAGTCCCAAAAGGACCTAACGTGGCTGCTGCTCTCCCTGTTTCCACCCCTGCTGTTCCCATTGCTGATTGCTGTTTGCTCCTGTTGCTGTTTGCTGTTTGTCCCTCCTGCAGCTATTGCTGGTTGCTGTTTATTGCTATTTGCTGGATTACTGGTTGCTGGTTGGAGATATGCCACAACAAAGATCAAACTCATCCTAAGGAACTCGATGGCCCTGATCAGCAGGAAGTGGTCTAATAATATTGATACCCCCTTTTCCTCTAACCTTCTTTCTCTCCTACCTAATGTTGGGAGTTGGAAGGAATACGGGTGGTGTGAGGAAGTAGAAAAAAGAACCCAATAAAGTAGCCAAAAGTCAGGCTACAGCCCAGCCCACTGTGGTGACATAACCCCTGGGCTGTATAAGGTAGCTAAATGTGAGCCTTGGAGCTAGCTCATTAGCAATGTTCCTCCATGGTTTCTGTTTCTAGCTCCTGGGTTTGGTTCCAGCCTTGGCTTCCACAGAGGAAGGACTGTAACCCTCTCTTGTCCAAGTTGCTTTTGATCATGGCATTTATCACAGCAACAGAAAAGCAAAGTAGGGCAGGAAGATTTCTGTTTAAACATATACTTATTAGCATTTCATATGTATACCATGCAGGCTGCCTTGAGGCCATCTTATGCAATATTTTTAAACACATGTGTTTTGAGGAAGATTTGGCAGATGAAGGATGGTACAGGATGGTTATCAGACCCTGTTACTCTTACTGCTTGCTCTTCTACAAAGATCCAGGAGACAGAAGTTGCTAGAAAAATAGATATTCATTCAAAGACTGCCCTGAAGAAGACAGAACAGACTCTCCATCTCAGATACATAGGTGGCAGAAGGGCCAGGATGTTGGTGGGGAAGATTCTTGGCACAAATAACATTTGTGAGAGATGAAAGAGGGGTACTACAAGGTGTGTTGGGCAGGAATTCCCTGCATGGGAGAGTGGTCTTTATCTTCCTGAGGTCTGTCTTCCTCTTCACTACTGGGAACTTCACAGTGGACTTTGCTGTCCTGCAACTGATTAAGTAGAACCTATGGAAGGGATTGAATTCAGTAAAAAATATATGAGTGGTGCAGAAGGAAGGAAGCCAGGGACTGCCAACAATGCATGTCTTCTAACAGTGATTTGTCCAGGCTTAAGCTGTTTTCCACGTAGGTCATAGAGGTAGTCTGGAGTCTGAAACTATGCTTCAGAACTGATGGTCCACTACACCTGTCAACTTGTTTGTCCCAGTGATGCTCAGAGCACACTAGAATATAAGAAGCAAGTGATATAGACAGAACTCAATGCAGACCTGCATCATCCAGAGCTGAGGAGGCAAGCCATGCTGGAAGAGCATTGGAAATGGCAGCGGCGTATTCCAGAATGTGTTAGAGACAACCAACTTACTGAAAGTACTGATAACAAAACTGAAATTAGGTGAAGTTATACAAACTGAAGTGCTTTTACAAACTGTGATAGGTTCCTGGAAGAAGAAATGTGAGAACAGCAAAGAAAACCCAGGGACAATTCAGAAGCACTCATAAGCAAGTACATATGACACACAAGGAACTAGCCAGTAACTGAATGTATTTTTTCTGTTACATTTTTACTTATTTATGATATATACATATATATGTATATGTATTAGAGCTTACTGCTCTTGAAGATATATATAGAGACACACATATATGTGTATGTATATACTCATACACAGCATATATGAGAATGAGAATATGATACAATAGAATATATTAGCTAACAAATTACTATTTTTAATCAATATCAAAGATATGTTGGAGAGGAACCAAGAACAGCTAAAACAATCCTGTACAATGAAAGATCTTCTGGAGGAATCTCCATCCCTGACCTCAAGCTGTGCTATAGGGCAGCAATAATAACAACAGTGTGGCACTGGCATAGAAATAGGCTGATTGATAAATGGAACTGAGTAAAAGACCAAGAAATAAGCCCACACACCTATGGACACTTGATTTTTGATAAAGAAGCTAAAACCATACAATGGAAAAAAGAAAGCATCTTCAACAGATGGTGCTGGTCTAACTGGATGGCTACATGTAGAAAAACGCAAATAGATCCATATTTATCACCCTGTATCAAACTAAAATCCAAGTGGATTAAAAACCTCAACATAAAACTAGACACACTAAATCTGTTAGAAGGAAAAGTGGAGAAGAACTTTGAATTCATTGGCACAGGAGACAACTTCCTGAACAGAACATCAATAGCTCAGGTTCTATGATCAACAATTAATAAATGGGACCTCATGAAAATGAAAAACTTCTACAAAGCAAAGGACACTGTCAACAGAACAAAATGACAGACTGGCAAAAGATTATCATCAACCCTACATCTGACAAAGGGCTAATATCCAAAATATATAAAGAACTCAAGAAATTAAATACCACCAAACTAAATAATTAAGTTAAAAATGGAGTACAGAGTTAAACAGAGAATTCTTAACAGAGGAAATCAGAGGGCAGAGAAACACTTAAAGAAATGCTCAACATCCTTAGTCATCAGGGAAATTCAAATCAAAACAACTCTGAAATTCCATCTTATACCTATCATGGCTAAGATCAAAAACTCAAGTGACAGCACATGCTGCTGAGGATGTGGAGGAAGGGGACCACTCCTCTATTGCTGGTAGGAGTGCAAACTTGTACAACCACTTTGGAAATCAATCTGGAGCTTGCATTCTCTGAAAATGGGAATAGCTCTACCTCAAGACCAAGCTATACCACTCTTATGGGCGTATACCCAAAAGATGCTCCACCATACAACAAGGACATTTGCTCAATTGTGTTCATAGCAGCTTTATTCATAGTAGCCAGAATCTGGAAACAGCCTAGATGTCCCTCAACTGAAGAATGGATAAAGAAACTGTGGTACATTTACACAATGGAATACTACTCAGCTATTAAAAACAAGGAAATCTTGAAGTTTGCAAGCAAATGGATGGAACTAGAAATGATCATCCCGAGTGAGGTAATCTGACCCAGATAGACAGACATGGCATATACTCACTTATAAGTGGATATGAGCTCAACAGATGTCCTCTGAGAGACTCCACCCAGCAGGGGATAGGGATAGATGCTGGGACTTGCAGCTGGATGGAGCACTGAGAATTGTATGGAAGAATGAGGGTGAAGTTAGGGGGTGGAAGGACCCAGAGGAGTCAGGAGCACCACACGGAGACCATCAAAACCAGAGTATCTGGACCCGGGGTCAGGGGGGTGGGGAGGGAGGGGCAGCAAGGGCTGAACATACTGATGCACCAACCAAGGACAATGCAGAGAACCTAGACCCCCTGTTCACTTGTAGCCAATGGACAGCTCATTCTCCATGGTTGTGGGTGGAGCGGGGAATGCCTCTGACATGAACTCTGGTGGCCTTGACTTGATCACTCCCCCTTGGTGGGGCTGCCTTGCAGGCACAGAGAGGAAAAGGAAGCAGGGTACCCTGATGAGACCTGATAGGCTGTGGTCAGATGGTGGAGGAGGAGTACACCCTGTCAGAGGTCTAGAGGAAGGGAATAGGGCAGAAGAGGGAGGGAGATACAAGCAAGGGAATAATAATTGGGGTGTAATGTGAATAAATTATAATAAATAAAAAATTTTAAATAAAGAAAAAAATTTAAAGGTATTAAAACTTTTTAAAAAAGATATGTTGAGGGTATAAATATATATGTATACACACAAAGAGAAAGACAGAGAGAGAATGATGATATGTGATAGATAGATGATGGATAGATAGATACTGACATTTTAAAAAATATATATATATATATATAGTGTGTATGAATAATTTCTGCATTTAATCACCTGTGCGTCCATGGTAGAAGTTAAAAATGAGGAAACTAAGATTCCTACACAGCATGCATGACAATGCTGAGCACAGTGCTCGAATGTTCTGTTTTACATGTCCATAGCACTTGATACATTAAAGAATAGAATACAGTAGAACATATGACTCCATAAATTATTGTTTTTTTAATCAGCACCAAAAGATCTGTTGAGGGGTGCAAAATGTCTCAGCGGTTAAGAAAGGTCACTGCTCTTGAACAGGACCCAAGTTAAGCTCCTAGCACCCACATCAGGTTGCTCACAACCTTTAATCTTTAATCTCAACCATTCATTCATCATTCATCCATTCATTCATTCATTCATTCATCCATTCATTCATCCATTCATTCATTCTTCACTTTACATGCTGATCGTCGCCCCCTCCATCTTCTCCTCCTGGCCCCACCCTCACTCCCTCTTCTGGCCAGACAGCCCTGCCAAGGGGAAGTGATCAAAAACCAGGGAACAGAGTTCACGCCAGAGACAACCCCCGCTTCCTTTACTAGGGAACCCACATGAAACCTGAGCTACTTTTGTGTAGGGGCCTACCTTAATCTCAATTTTAAATAAAGCCACTAAAACCGGTTTCCCAAGCAAACCAGGACTCAACTTCTGAAAACGTTTTTACCTCTGCCTACCACTAGATGGCACCACAATGTAGCGCCCTAGCCATAAACTTTTATTTGAGGAGTCTTTTAGCTTCCTGTACTCTCCTTGGGCAAGAGAGAGCTAAGCGATGCAGGCAGAGGGGACACAGGCATGGGTTTTGTGTAGTATCCAGAATTTTATCTAATACTTCAGTTACAATAAAAATATTATAAAGAAAGTCAGAATTTTAAAATTCGGACAATTCATCTTTGAGCCTCCTCTCTGCAACTACACGGAGCTGTTTCTTCAAGAGTTTAAGTTTTACTTCCTGTTCTTTCCACATAATAATTTCAAGAAGTGTTTAGATTTGCTATTTCAGGCCAAATTCTTTTGAATATTAAGTTGCAATGACAATTTAAAAACATCTGTCTAATATGGGATGTTCACACGCCCTAAAACAAAGACTTTACTTTCAACACTCAAATTCAGCACTGTTTCCAAAACCTTCTTCTTGGCTGCAGCAGCCACGGACTTTTAAAAACTCAGTCTCTCCCTCTGAAATGAAGTCTATGGGCTTTTACCTCAGGTATCCAGTTCCTTACGTTCAAAAAGGCTTTTTAAATATTCATTCATTCATTAATCTGTTTTTCTTGAGATTGGAGCTAGTGTATTCCAGGCTACACCTAGCTGCAAACTCCTCACATAACTGAGGATGTAGTTGAGAAAAACTAATTATCTCAAAGCCAGGAAGTGAAAAAGAAGAAGGCATAACCCTGTTACCCCTTCAAAGAGGACATGACATCATCACATAGGGCTCCACCCCTCCCCAGCATCCACCACCTGCAGACCATCCCACACTGGGGGCCATGACTCACACATGGACATTCAGGTGGCCGTGTCACTTAATATCATCAAGTTGATGACCACGTTAATTAGGGTGGGAGGGACCACCCAAACGCAGTGGCACCATCCCATGGGGTGGGCTCCAGGACTCAACAAAAAGGAGAACGAGAGCTGCCACACCAGTGTTCATCTCTCTCTGCCTCCTGACTGCAATGCAACACGAACACCTGCCTCAAGCTCCAGCGACCATGCTTTCACTCACGATAGACCCTAAGCTTGAACTGGTGGCCCAGGAAGGTGAAATATGCTGGATACGATTATGCGAGTCACAGAAGGCAGAGCTGAAAAGCTCCCAGAGCCATCTGGTCCAAACCACTCATTCTACAGAGCAACATGTGCACTGGGGATGCTCCACTGTCCAAACAAGTCCTGCCCACTGATGGTTGGTGGTCATTGCTCGCCCACGTCTTCTAATTGATGTTTCTCAGGATGATGAAGTCATTTGTTTGTTCAACTCCAGGAAGCCTGTGGGTGTTTGATATGTGTTAATTTATTGACTGACGCTGTGAGGAAAGTTTCAAAGCCAGATTGTACTAGCAGAGAGCTACGGCCCATCACCAGTGTTATGTTTTGTAAATATTTGTTCCTTCCTCACCTGCGATCTAGCATTGTATCTGATTGGCTTTAATAATGATCTGATGGCCAATAGTTGGGCAGGGAGGGGAAGGTGGACTTTCTGGGAGAGAAAGGGACTCTGGGCAGAAGAGGCAGACACAGGATGTTAACCAGTGGGGCATGGAGGTGGACAGATATAACCAGGAGCAGAGAGGTAAATAACTCATGATCTACACATACCCACTATAATCACATATCAACTTCTCAAAGTAAAATCCTTCTAATGTTCTTAGTGACAACTGGGGGCTTCAATTCAATTGATGCGTAAAGTGCCACATTATCATCACTCATTATTAGCATATGAACTCAATGCATGATGGTTTTACTCAGTTCCCTGCAATTTACTTATTTATCTATTTATTTATTTATTTATTCATTTATTTATATAAAACTAGTTAAAGCCCAAATTTACCGACATCACCTACAGAAGGATCTTCTGGCAGAACTACATGCATTCACATTCTTAAGGTTGTAGCCTGTTCTGTTATCTGAATGAAGCTTTGGATAAAGGAGTCATATGTGCTTCGAATGTAAGCCTTGTATTTACCTGTTTGTTTTTGTTAATGAAAGACATGGTGGGAAGTAGAAGGGAAGGGTTGCAGGAAGACCACAGGGAACATGGGAGAGGCAAGGGGAAGGCTCATGAGTCTGTGTGTCCAGTTACCGGCTACCATATACAAGTTGTGAGACTGTAAAGCTTACCCCCACTTCTTCAGCAAGGACTTTTCCAAAGGACTTGAGGAAACACAATGAGAGATGTTTTAACCCCATAAATGCTGTAAAACAAACCGGAGGGGCACCTCTCTCAGAACTCCCCACTTCACGTCCAGCCCCTAGTTCACCTCCCTCTCCTCTTGTTTTCTTTCACCTTGTTCCTCTCTATCTAAAGTATTATATCTGAATAGACAAACATTGCTTGTAACTAAATTGCATTTTAATTATTCTAAGCAGTTTACAATAGTAGCTTTTACACAACTAGGACTTTACAGAACATTTAAAAATAAGTTGGATATTTACAATACCTTAAACAAGAGTTGAAACACACAAACAGTAGAAAAAAATCCGTACCAATGTAAAATATTGGAGACTTGTTGATTTCCAGTCTAAAAAGAAATATAATAATCTAGCCTTCTTTTCCCATCAAGGAGATACAGTGATCCACTTCTCTTTGCCCTTACATCCCTATAGCCTCCTTTTTGTCTTTTCAGCCCCACTAACAACAGATAGGAGAGAAAGAAGTGGGGGGGGGGGGTAGAGAGAGAAAGAGATCTATGAATCTAACCTGTTATTTTGTTTCCTCCCTGAGGATGGAAATTTGTAATCAACTGACTAAATGGCAACAGACATCCATATCCCATCAAGTGACCAAAAACCACACACACACACACACACCGCCCCGGCACCTCGGGAATGAGGATGTCATGTTCTTTAAATTATTTTCTGCTGTCTGGGGGCAACAGCATCTTTTGGGGAGCCTAAGAAAATTGGGATATTGGTCAAATCCTGAGAGAGTTGGCTGATTCCCTCGCTATCCAGGCTCTGTGGGATAGGAAAGTGTAGTGCTTACTTGAAGTCCTGACTGAAATAGTCTGTGAGGCTGAGAGCCAATTTGGCTACTTGCTTTGTCTTCATTTGTGTTAGGTCACTTTGCTCCGAGAACGTGAAACTTTTAAAGGTCACATCCATTTTTGCATTTACACATGTAGGGAATATGCAGTGAGCACAAATTGGTTAATGATGGTTCTTGGCTCTATACTTGAGCAGGTGAAAGGCAGCTGTCAATCTTTATAAGTCTGTTTGGACTCTATGGCCAAACTGTAATATAAATCTCCATCCATGTGACATGAAAGTATGGCATGTAACAATGAGCCAAGAGACTCATTGGCTACACAGAGACATGCATGTCTCAGCCAGTCTCTTGAGCTGTTCTCACATAACATCATCAGCAATCACATCATCTGTTTTGTTGTTCTGAGTCTTTTCCTTCATGTAGCCAAGATCTTACCAAGTCAAATCTAATCTTTATTAAAGTTGAATGACTCCATAGCTTTATATTTTCCACTGAAACAAGAGAATATCCTATTCCACAATATATTTTCTGATTTCTATTCTGAGGTTAACACATAATCTATCCCCCTTCTGTTCTATGGGCATATCCTTTATTTCTGTATTGATAGTTTTAAAATCCAAAGTCTCAGCTAACCCTTGTTTAGGTTTTTATCAGCAAAAGCATTATTTGAGTTATCTCCTTAGCAGCCATATCATTTAATAAGCTAATAACTATTCTGTCATCAGTGATCCTCCCTATAAATTTTTAGGGCCAACTTCTGCTGTGTCCTGCTTATGGACAGCTTGGACAGTCTGTAACTGTCTTCAATCGCATTTTCAATGCCTTTGTCGGGAACACCTATTTTATGGCTAATCTCTGAGTTGGAGGAATGCTTGTCTGTGCTTCCCATTGTTGTAATACATCTCTTCCCCCACAGACTCATTGCTAGAGCTGCCACATATGGCCTTGACTTTCCTATCTGACATTCTAGGCCTGAACATTTAGTATATTTTAGACTTTGTTTTACCTGAGACAATGTCCTAAACCCTAGGAGCTATATAGATACCTTTTGAAGTGGCAAAGCTAGATTCCAGGAATATTCTGAAATTATTGTTACATCTGCTTCTGTATCTACTAAGCATTCAATCTCAATTTCATCTTTGAGCTTTCAGCTTTGATCTCTTATTGTTTATAGCAGTTTGCCAAAATATCTGGTTTTGGGTATTTTTAGAATCTCTTGTTCTATCCATTGGAGCTGCTCTACTTCTGTTAAATGGTTTACTTAAGTTTGAGCAGCACTGTTTGTCCTATCAGGCTTTAATTTATTTTTATTTATTTATTTATTTGTTTGTTTGTTTGTTTATTTCTTTTTACTCACTCTGTAGAACAGTTTCTCCTTGACTGATAGGAAACAACAAATGGTTCATGTTGTTTTTGTCAGGGCCCTAGCAAAGCCCCTTAGATAGTTTTCAGACAGAAAAGAATTGTCTTGAATACATCTGGATGATCTACATTCATAAGCCCTGTGTCTTATGTCCTTCTATATATTTTGCATTTCCCAGGAAACTTCCTCTCTGGATTATAATTACAGAAAAATTTATTCCTAGGAACAGCTTGTCTACAGTCCTTTAGGCAATGATCTGACCTTACACAGTCAAAGCATCCGACATTCTGAGCTTTCAGACCTTTTGTAATGTTTGTCCAATCACAACTGAATTGTAAGCAGTAGATCCAAGATCCACAGTAGTTTTAATCATTCTCAAACAGGTATGGATCTGGCCTTTAAAGGTCTAATGGCCTTTTGAATTCAGCATTAAAATTCACAAAAGCTAAAGAGTCAGTTAACATTTCTCTAGCATCTGGATCTGACACTGCTCTACGAATTGAAGTTAATCTTTGTACAAAGTCAGTGAGAGATTCATCTGAACCCTGAGTTATCTTTGTAAATGATTCAAATTGTTTTTGCAGTTGTTCAGCCTTGTACCAAGCATTTAAAGCTACTACACAACATTGTTATAAGGTGGCATCATTAAACATAATCTGTATTCTTAATTCATAATATTGACCTTCACCTTGCAACTAACCTTTGACAATATCAATGGCTTTAGTCCTATTACATCACTCCATAGCTGAAGTTGCATCTTTCTACTGTGTTAGCCATTGTAGTTGAGGACCAAGCTCAAAGATGGTTGACATAAAAACTCTTCAATCTATTGGAATTATACAATTTTGTGTGGCCCAGTTATTATGTATCTGTTCTACATAAGTTGAATGTATGCCATAAAACAGTTTTGCTTCTTTAAATCTCTTAAAATCTAGCATTTGTATGGGCTGGCACCCAGATTCTTCAAGCCCTTGTAGATTTCTATCATCTGGAGATACTTCTTTTACTGTAACTGGGGAAATTGTGGACTTTCTAATGGGCCTGGACTGCCATGCTGCAATCTTGTCATAAGGTGGTGCTATAGGCTTTAGATTGGATTTTTCTGACCTTGCCTGAGAAAACTATTCTGATTTATAAGACCTTCTAATTTTTGTTCTATCACTTGTAACTTAGAATTCCATCTCTCAATCCTCTCCTTATTCAAGTCTGTTTTAGTCTATCTTTCTTATAGAGGACATAAAAAACTGCAATCATTATCAAATGTATTACAATTAAATTCATGTTGATAGTTAAAAACAAAACTATATTTGGTCCAAATGTCCTCTGTTATATGGTTTTTTGTATTTTAACACAGAAAATATATTTTTAAATCTCTCTCTCTCTCTCTCTCTCTCTCTCTCTCTCTCTCTCTCTCTCTCGTATTTGGTGGTTTCATTTTATTGTTTTTGAACTTAATATTTCTTTCTGTTTGCATTCAGTTTATTTCCTTCAGCATCTAAGCACACTTTAAATTTTTTTATTTTATTTGCTGATTTCAAAATTAATATTGATCTCTGTATCTAAGTTTATCAAATATTTACAAAACATGAAGCAAGTGATGGGCCAAAGCTTTCTTCTGGTACAGAATTAACAATTGTACAGAAACACACCTTTATGCAATGTACCTCAACAGGGACAAAATCAAATGAAGGTTGTCAAATGGCATTTTCTATTTGCTTCTTTTTATGGAGGTGGGCTTGCTTGTCAACTGCACATGTGGAGGTCAGGGGACAATATTAACTGGACAGTCCTCTCTCTCTACCATGTAGATCCTGGAACTCAAAGCTTTAGGCATAGTGGTACGTACATTTGCCCACTGAGCCATCTTAATGATCCCCCTACAACTGATTTTAATTAATCTATTCTAAGCACGACAGTTTCCAAAATATTACACTCAGGAAAAGGTGTATCACACCATCATTACAAAGTCATTTTTCTGTTCCCCTTAGTAATTATTTTACCAATGCCATCCTATGTATTCATTTTCATGACCATTTTTTTCTGAAACAAGATTTCTCATATAAGCTGGTAAATGCAGGAATAAAAGTATGGTCATACAATTTCATTATGCTGTAAAGAAAACTAGAAATAAATCAATAGAACACAAATAGTTTGTTGAGACTGGTGAGCCATCAGGAGCACAAGAGCTGAAGGAGAGATAAACCTGTTTTTTAGGATTCCAAGTGTGGGATCGGAACGGTCTCATGAGAGAAAAGGTGAGGTTAATTCACTAGAAGACCAACCACCTCATGCAGGAGCTTAATTGTTGCCAGCTGAAAAGATGCTGTGAATAGACTCTGGGAGGAGATATATAAATGAGCTGAAAACTAGAGGGGGGGCCTTTGGAGACTTTGGATAGTTTTGGCTGTTCATCGCTGCACTTTGAGATGCTCCTAGAGAGAACTGCTCGAGGGAAGGCTTCGGGGCTCCGGCTCCTGCTGAGGTTCTGGATTCTGGTTACTCCAGGTTCCAGCAGAAGAAATCCTGCAGATTGTGCCAGGAGAATTGTTCCTCAGAACTGATATCTTTATGGTTTTGTTATTGTGTCCATTAATCCTCATTTCCTGTTGTTTTGGTTAGTCGGATTATAAGTGACGTATGCTTGGCCACTAGGTTGTTAATAAAATATATTGGTTAAGAAAATTGAGCATACATAGTGCTATCGCAATAGGCATTTATTTTAATTCAAAGAGCCTTTCCAGTAACATCATAGATGACAGGTATGGTGGCTGACAGTGTGGTGATGAAGAGGTTGGCCTAGGTGGGTTGGGAAAAGGAGTGGGTGTGCACTTGGGTAGGGTGGAAAGAACATCAGTAGGAGGGATGGTAAATTATCTTTAAGAGAATTACAATGTGAAGTTAAGTCTTCGTGTGCTATTTTATCCATCATCTTATACAAGTACTTTCAGGCAGCTGATATGACAGATGCTATGTCACTTATTCGTGTCAGTTTGTGGTAAGGGCTGGCTACTCCTTCTCTTCCCTTCCACCTTCCATCCTTATTCTTTCTTTACCTCTTCTCTCACTTGCTCATTCTTTTCTTACCTCCTTACTCTGTCACAGGCTGCTAATTGGCTATTTTATTAGTTTATCATTTATTTATGTGTATGTGTGAGTCTCTTTCTCTCTCATTGTGTGTGTGTGTGTATTATGTGTATGCTGTATATGTAAGAAAGAGGGAGTACCCATGGAAGCCAGAAGAGGCCTCTAGATCCCCAGAAGTGGGAGTTACAGGCAGTTGGGGATATAGAGAAATGCATGTTGAAGCATCTGTTGCTACTCCACTCCTGTTCCTGAACATGAAAACCTGTATCAGGCTTCAGTTGCAAAAGTGGCAGAAAATTTGGAGGATGATGCATAAACCTGTTATGGTTGTGATTATGGAAGAAGTGTTGCTTGTGCCAAAAAAACAGAGGGGCAGCTTCAGTGGGGACGCATCTTGAAGATGTAGATGAATGCTACAAGAACTGGTGAATGTTCGTTCAGGAGGGCAGTACTACCACATGTCCACTAAAGGTCCTGTGTGGTAACCCAGGAAACAGTTACCAAGCAAATGGGAAGATGTCTGCATCCTTGCAAAGAGGTAACAAATGATGTCACTTGCTGTATTAAACTCATTTTAGCCAAGGGAGGTGATAGCCAAGGGCAGTGAGGTCCCAACACTCTAGCCCAGTGATCCCGAACTTTCCTAATGCTGGGACGCTTTAACACAGTTCCTTGTGTTGGAGTGATCCCCCAACCATAATATTACTTCATTGCTATTTCATAATTCTAATTTCACTACTGTTATGACCATAATGTAAATATTTGTGTTTTCCAATGGTCTTAGGTGACCCCTGTGAAGGGGACATTGGATCCTCCCAAAAGGGTCTGCTCTAGCCTCCTCTCCTTATCCTACCAGAAAGGTGAGAGCCAAAGACAGCAAGGTCCCAATACTTGGAGCTTTAGGAACTGCAAGTGTCCTGGGCTGGAGGAATAGGGGAAGGAACCGAACTGCATGAGGAGGTAAACTGATAAGTTGGACTGAATCTAAGCTAAAAGAACTCCCTGAGAAGAAATGAGAGATACCTTGGGAATAAGGCTGGAATATTGCTCAAAGAGTAGTCAGCTAGAAACTGGGAAACAGGGAAACAGGTCTGTGCTTGTACCATGTGAGTTGGAGTGCCTTAATAAAATAGCTATGGAGTCAGGACCATAGCCAATATGCTGAATACTCAGAGGAGGGCAACTAGAGATGGCACACACAAGGGCTGCATGCGAAGTTGGAGACGCCCACAAAACCACAAAATGTAGCTGCTAAGTGTCAATCACTTAACTCATTTTGGAGCTCAGAAATGAACCTCAAGCTTAACATCAATTACAGCCGTGTGTCAAAGACCTGAATTTAGTAGGCTGCAAGCACAGGGCAGTTTGGTACCTTCTCCTTTCTGCTTTGATGTCTTCCCCTTACTCTCAAATAGGGAAACCCTGTGGTTTTTCAGATCAGTATCAGGCAAATAGAATACCTTCTAGCTTTCAGATGATAAAAAGAGTATGTACTCATCTTGTCTGAAGCCCCTTCTCTCACACTTTCATGTCCTCCTCATTTTCTGTCATTGTTAATAATCTCATATGTGCATGGGTGTGGGGCCATCCACTAGGTTGTGCGCAGTCTACCAGAGGCCAATGTTCCCCAAAGAAGATGTTCTTCCTTCCTCAGCATCCTTCAGATGAGTCTAGAGCAGATGAAACATACACCCCTATAATCATTAGCATCATCCAGGATTCCAAGGGATTCAAGTAACATAAGGAAAGAATACAATTGAAACGTGGGGTTGGTGCCCTTTGGCTGGCACAGAAGTGAGCAGATGATAAGCACCTCATAGTTTCAGCAAAGGTCATCTCAGCCCTGGCTGGACAGCTTCAGGAGAAGGCTTGTTTTCAAGGCAGCTCCTGAGGGGCTGAGCATCCAGAGTGGCTGGGAGGAAGCAGCATGAGGGCCTGGGTAGTTAGTTCTGGGTCTGGTGTCACATGCCAGCAATCCCAGCAACAGGAGAAAGTAAGAGGAAGGAGTTCAAAGTCACCCTTGGCTACAGGGGGAGTTTTGAAGCTAGCCTGGGGTACATGCCATAAATAGGTGGGGCATTTATTCAGATCTATATTAGAACCTGAAAAATGTGTATCCATCACTCTCGGTGTCTGAACTTGCAACTTACCTCAACACAGTCTCCTTTGCTCTGTCCCCAGTGCTCTGGTGATCTCATTCTTAAGTGGCTGCAGAGACAGTTGGGTTTTAGATCTAACTTCCTGCCACCAACTATCACCTTCTAAAGGCCCCACCAGCATCCAGAAGTGTGCTGAAGTGGCAGTGAAGGCTTTGGCACATGTGTCTTGAGCGTACACTTAAGATTGGCACGATGCTGTGTTCTCAGCCTGTGGCATCTACCCAAGTCAAAGGCGTGCTCAGAGGTATTGCGGTGTTATATGAATGCAGAAGGAGCTTGCACAGAGATAGCATGGGCAAGGAGCTAAAGAAAGAAGTGTCCATTGAAGAGGTCCCGAGAGTGCCACTTAACTGTAGATAAAGCACTAAGGAGCATTTTTAGAGTTTAGAATGACAATCACAGACACAAGCCAAAATAGATCAGTGTGACAACATTTGGAAGAGTGAAGATGCAAAGCAGGGGCTGCAGAGATGGCTCTGTCGTTCAGAGCACTGGCTTTTCCTGCAGAGGACCCAGGTTCGACTCACAGCACCCACATGATGGCTCCCAACTGTCTGTAACTCCAGTTCCAGAGGATCCCCTGGTACTACACACACGTGGTGCGCAGAAATACATGGGACCAAAAAACCCCACACACATAAAATAATAAAGAAAATAGTCTTATAACAATAAGTTCAAAGCACCACCGTCATAAAATTTTTCCTGCCAGAAAGAAAATCTGTTTTTGTTGCCGTCACTACCATCCAGAGCAAAATCCATTAGCTTGTGTTGAAATGTGACAGCATTTTATGATGAGCTTGAAAGCACTGGCCTACCAAAACACCAACTGACTTTTTACCTACAAGTAACCTAAAACAAAATGTAAAGATCATCAAAGTGTTACAAAGGGAGAGGACCACGTTCCAGTGTTTTAATTTTCCAGGGCAAAGAGGAACACCGAGATGAAAAGATGAAAATGAAACAAACAAAACAAACCAAGAAAAGCATCAGGAGGCCAGCCTGAACTCATCTTCTCTGTCCTCCTTAAACGATGGACCACGATGCCATTTGTTCTAAAAGTCCAAATGGAGCTAAATCCTCTGTGTCTAGGAAGAAGGGAAGCAAGCGTGTCAGAGCCCGGCACTCTCACTGGACAAATACATTTAAGATGAATAGTCTTACGTTGTTTTGCCATCAGTGAGTATATACATGAGCTAAGGAATGCACTCGATATGCCCATATTCAAGAATCATGAAAAATGAATAAATAAATAAAAGCCGAGGCTGGTGAGATGGCTCAGCAGGTAAAGGTGCTGGTTAGCAAGACAGTGGAAGGAGGAGATGGATCCTCCATGGTATGTGCACACATACACACAGAAACTAAATAAGTAAATAAATGTAAACATTTTTTTCAATTAAAAATATATACAAAGTCAAATTTTTATTTTTCAAGTAGGGCCTCATATTCTAGGTATAGGTGTGATCTGACTTAGTTTAATATATTTTACATTCTAAAAACATGTTCTAAAGCATATTCATTTTTGTGTGTATACATATGCATGAGTGTGTGTCATGTGCTCACAGGTGACCAGAGAGGCCAGACAGGGCATCAGATCCCCTGCAACCTGAGTTACCAGCAGCTGCGAGTCGCCTGAGGTGGGTGCTGGACAGCGAACTCAGGCCCTCTGCAAGGAAAACATGCCTACTTAACCACTGGGCCATCCCTCCAGCCCCTAAAATTATGTTTTTGACTCTAAATTCTGTAGCTCTTCAGATTATTTTTTACTTTAGTGGTTATAACTATTGCATACACATTTTTAAAAGGAGGAGTAGGCTGTTAGAATTAAGGATTAATTTCTCTAATGTTTAGTTCCACTTTGTCCCTTAAAGGCTCAAGAGCAAGACAAAAATTCTTAAACAAACTTCTATGCACCACTGGGACAACCACTCATTAATATCTGTGAGGCCACTTTAGACTTCTTAACTGTAGGAAACAAGTTTAAACGTTGTCATATGGAAATTTCAGCTAATACATCAGCTGGGTATTTGAGAGTGGTGGTAAGTTAAGACTTTGCCAACAGAGAGGGGTCTTGCTGGCACAAAGATACATTTTGTTGACCAGATGAGGTGGTAATTATTTCTACTCAAGGCTATTTTTAAGTTGTTTGTGTCTGCGGCGCCAGTCCTGGCTGTGGTATAGCTTGACCTTACCAGATACCTGATATGAAAATTACTGATGATTTGCTTAAATAAATAAACATGAGCATGCAAATCATTATCCTTGTTTCCTTTTACTCCCTTAATCATAGAGACTCACGTCCAGCCACATATTGGCCAGATATATACATCGGGTGGCATTTGCAGATAGTCTCCATTGTGCCGCTTTGGACCAGTCACTCCAAAAACCTGGCTGGCATGACAGTCTTGGGACTAAGACCCAGCACAAGTGGTAAGTCCACAGGGGGTTGTTCACCATGTAGTCAATCAGAGAGATGAAACTGGGGGACAGCGGCAGGTTGATTGGTTGTGTATTGACAATGGCACCAGGGTCAAGATCCCCTGAACGGTCCAGGAGTCAATACAGTTCCAAGCCAAGGGAGTGAGAATCGGGATCCTTGCTCGCAGGGTCCACATCAGGAAGAAAACCATGGAAAGAAAAAGGAGCCATGAAGGGCAATCCCCAGCCTGGAGAAAAAGGGCAGTTTTTAATGGGCTATGACACCTTCCAATCCCTTCTCTGGTAAGCAAGCTGGCTGTGAGCCAGACCCTCAAGCCTCCAGGCTGCTTTCTCTGATGAGCCCCAGGCCAGAGCTAAGAGCTAGGGAGCAAGCTTCTGGACTCTTCCTTCAGTGGTGTTAAATGTGTTCTGCCTTTCTAAACCCCAGGGTATTCAGAGCTATAGTGTCAGCTAGGTCCTGATTGGCTCTAGGCATACAAATAATGTTAGAAACTGAGACCAATCAGAGCTGCCACAGCTGGTTGGCACACATGGAGACAGGGCATCCATGAGCGGGTCACCCAGAGCCTGCAAACAAAGGCTCACAGCCCCATCTGCAAGTATTTGGCATCTGTCTCTGAGGTGGTAAACAAACAAATTCTTGTTACCTATGGTCTCTTTAGGCTGTTTCCCCCCTTTGTTTCTTTTGTTCTTGGTGCACTGACAGCTATCAGCAGCCATGGTTTTTCAGGTTGACCTCACAGCCCAAGCCTACCTGCTGTCAGAAATTTCTAAGTGGGCACCTCTAGCTATTAACGAAACACATAGTAGTCACCAATTTTTGTCAATTAAGGCAAGAAACTATTTGAGGCGTAATATTTTTTTCTCTGAGAAGATTGAAACAGTAGAGATTAAGAAATCACAGAAGCCCTATCACCATGTTGGAGATTGGCTTTTATTTATGTTGCTGGTGGGAGGTTGATAGTCTAATTGGGGTACTCTGCGGCCATCAGTCACCTGCCGTAGTAGCTTCTGCATTACACATCCAGGGGACAACTTTGTCCGAGTTCATTCCCTCATTTGTGGACCCTGAATTGCTGAGCATGGAAGAAAATCCCACATTCCCAGTCTCCGCCTTCAGGATGAGAGTCATGTAGATCTGCTCGTGAGACTGTGTGGCTCAGTGCAAGTCCTTTCCACAACTGTGTATCACACCGTCCTTCTACGGTAAGAGTCTCCTAGCCCACGCACCATGAGACTCTCAACGAAACTGCCAGTAATTTAAACATAATTTTTATCTCTGCTTCAGATTCGAAAGCCATTGTTCTATACCAAAATGTAGACATAACTATGGCACTTATCTAATGGCAGAGATAATGACTCAAAATCGAGGAATCCTGTGTTTTGTCTTTACTTAATGCTCTAAAGAAAGTATTCTCTGCACTGAAGTATGTTGTCGCAAAGCTTTAAAAAAAAAAAAAAGTAACCTCCTTAAAGCAGTGGGTCTCAACCTGTGGGTCATGACCTCTTTGGGGGTTGAATGACCTTTTCCCAGCAGTCACCTAAGACTGTCAGAAAACACAGATATTTACGTTGCGACTCATAACAGTAGCAAAAATCACACCTATGAAGTAGCAACAAAAGTAATTCTCTGGTGGGGGGTGCGGGGTCACCACAACATGTGAGGAACTGTATTACAGGGCCACAGCATTGGGCAGGTTGAGAGTCACTGCCTTATAGCAACCTGAAGTGCCTGTTGCTCATGTCGGGAAGACCTGAGAGTGCAGTGAGAGCCAGATAAATAGCAATAAATGGAAGGTCCCATCACTATAACATGGACTTTTTTTTTTGTTGTTTTGTTTTAATCAGTAATAGACACTGTATTCCAGGGAGCATCTCAGACTCCTTTCAAGGACCTCAAGTGAGGTCGCTAGAGGGTTTTACAGCAGGCAGGGACCTCCTGACTCTGACAACAGAAAACAAGGGAAAACTTAAGTCACATAAGAGAAGGACGAGGAATATGCTGGCCACCAAAGGATACGATCTGTTCCTTGTGGCATGCAGAAAACCCAACTCTCAAGTGTGGTACTTGATAGTTGGTGATCCAGAGACACACATATGGGACAACCGGAAGCCGCAACCTGTACCAGACACTGGCTACGGATGCTCAGAGCCTATATAGCTTCCCTGCTGGCTCCAGGCTTCCTGTTTGGTAGCCTTTCCTAAAGGAACCCAGTTTGGGAAAATTCCTTAAGGTCCATAAAAATCTAGAGGACAAAATAACGGAGTTTAGTTTGAAGTTAAAATCTTCCCAGGGAATCCAAGATATTGCAATGGCAGCCATAACCATCTGTTGTATGCCTTTTTCTGGGAAGGCAGGAACATTGATTCACTCCAGATGGGCACCAGAGCTGTAGCAGGGAAGAGTTCTGCCCTAGGCTAGCTCATTGGGCTAATGAGCCCATTGCAGTTACTTACTGGAACACCACCACAGCTTCACCAGCTTGGATTGACTCAGGAGAGCGACATCCCTGCAGCTCCCTGCACAACTTGTGAACGCTTTTCCCTGAAGAAAGCCTCCTCACCCAGCAACTGTTCACTCCTTACATAACCACCAGGAAAGGGCCTATTGAATCTCTGAGCTTAGTGGAAAGTCTTAGAAGCTCTCTCCTCCCTTCAGGGGCAGCGGATGTTTCAACGAGGACTAGGACGGGTAGCTGCACACTGCCATCCCTACTTTCCCTCTCCCTCCCCCTCCCCCAACCCCGCCCACACCTGCCTCCTTCCACCAGGAACCCTGGCCTCAGCTTTTTCAGGTTTTAGCTCTCCCAGAATTTCTACTATCAGGGTCCTGGGAGCCATGGCCTGAAACAGCTTTCCCATCTCATAAACAGGGCATTGGTTTTGCATTCAGAAAATTAGGCTCAGTTTTCCCAAAGCTTATGGTTTCTTATTTTCCTTCTCTCGTTGGCTTGGCGATTTCCACTTCCCTTTGCATCTGGGAGTCTCCCTAAGGTCACCTCAATCCATCGGTTAGACCCCCATAATGTTGAAATTCTAAAGTACCAAGGCTACCTCGTAAGACCTCTCCCCCTAATCTCACACACTGTCATTTCATACACAGAGCCACAGATCCATAGATTCCTACGGTAGAGAAATGTCAGCCTCTTACATAGTTGGAAGAGTGGCTGGATAGAGCCTCAGTCTGTTGCCCTGGCTGGCTTCTAACTTATGATTGCCCGGTCTCTGTTTTTCAAATGCTAAGATTATAGATGTGTGCAGGACCCCTACCAACCTTCAGGCCTTTGACGAGGGAAACCAAACAAAAATATATCCAAGAAGCAAGCAAGCTCTTCTCAGTATGGTAGCCTTTCCTTGAAGTGGTCAGCACTGGTTTTGATCTCTAACTAGAAAAGCCTCTGAAAATCATCTTCCCTAGGACAAAAACGATCTGGCCATTGAAGTGATTAGCATCTTCAGACTTTACCTCCAACCTCTCTGCCTTGTAGCTGAATGGTACAATTCTGATCACCGTTTGGAACCCCATTTAAAACTTAAGTAATTTCATCCTGACACACTCTTACAACACTTCTGAAGCAGAAATCCTGCTCCTCTGGCTCCTCCAATCTTTTCTCCCTTCTTCCTAGATCTTCCCTGAGCCTTAGGGGTAAGGTTCTGTTGTGGACGTCTCAAGACTCCGTCAGTGTTATTCTTATGTTTTAGGTATATGTGCCACAGCCAGAGATACTGGGCTAGTTAAGAGGCAAAGCCTGGGTCCCAACATGGGCTGCTTCTGACCTTACCGATGACTCTGTCATCCTAATTGAATCCAGGCAGGAATTAGCCTCTAATTACCTCTGTCACTCACTCGGGCTCCAAGAGAAAGAGACATGTGAAGGATGTATGAAGGTGGGGGAGCAGGAACTGTGCAGACCTGTGGCTCAGAGAGGGACCCAGAGGATGCAGACTCCAGATGTTTCAGCTGAGAGCATCTGGATTTGGGAATCTGAAGAGAAGTGGAAAAGATGGTGGAAATTCTGCATTGAATAATTTTTGGAGTTAACTGACTATTTAGCTTTAGTTTCTTGGTTCTGTATTCTGGCTTTGATCAGACTCGCTACTCTGCCTTCCTACTATTTGACAGTCCTCTAGAATTTAATGTTTGCGTGTTTTCAGTGTGACTTCTCCTGTTTTTCCCAATGTTCTCTGGTTGGGATGCAAAGTTTCTTAATATTTGATAAACACTTCTCTTTTCTACGAGCCAGCATCGGCCAGAATGCCTCAAATGTGCCCTGTTTTGCTGTGCATGCATCAGATTATTTGAATGACATGTCTGTAACTGATACTTTTAAAACATAAGGTGTTTGGTTAAGCTGTCCACTTGCTCCATTTGCAAAGCTTTTCATGTAATGTTCGCCTGGGCTTTACCTCGGCTGCATCTTTAGAGGAAGCTCTTTAAGCTTGGTGCTTTGTGATGGCATTAATATAGTCTGGGAAGCACTGCACTCTGTGGTGGACTCGGGAGTAACTGCATGCATCTGTTTATTCTGCACAGCAGACTTCTCACTTTGCTGACAATTCAGTTTTGTTACAGAACCTGTCGGAGGCTGGGTGGCAGCTTGGCACGCAGGGAGCACTCTCCCTCGTTCATTGCAGATTTCTTTGCTCACATAGTCCACAGTCCGTGGATGCTCTGCTGCTCTAAAGCTGCTCTTGTTTCCTTCTGTGTATTAGAATGGACGAGTTTTCAGATGTTTTTAGTTATGGCAATATTTAAAAACTCGACCTTAATAGCTCTGTAAGCTATTAAATACAGGGGAAAGTTGGCTACTTTTAGCATTTTTGGGAGAGAAAAAAAAAAAACAGAACCCAAGAAAATGACTTTCTATACTGTTTTATTATGCTCATGCTTAGATTTACAATAATAATAATAGTAATAATAATAATAATAATAATAACTATTTTTGTTTGTTTTAAAATAATCCCTATCGATATTGTCCCTTGATGTTATCCTTTAGATCAAGGGAAATGGAAAAATAGAGATCAGCCATCCCCAAATGTAGAAAAGACACTGACAGCCAGACACCCAGTGATGGCTGGTAGAGAATCGGGCTTGTATGAAACGAGTCCCTGGTGCCTCCAGCACTGCCATCCCATAAATAATCCACAGAACTGCATGATTGACAGCAGCATGCCTGCCACTCTCACTTGCAGAGTGAGACAGGAATGACAGCATCTTTTAATTTACTTTCGTGCCTGCCCATCATCACCCTTCAAGAGCAAGCTGTTAACACACATGCACGCATGCACACACACACACACATACACATCAGAGAGTAGATGAGACCTCTTGGCAGTGATTATGCAAGACATATAATTGCAGAATGCAGCTATTTTCCATTTTTATCCTGAGAAATTTTGCTACAGTAGACCAATTTTCCTTGATACGCTTTCCCAACTATCTCCAATATACATATATTCACTTTATTGCTTGTTTTTAAAGGATAATATAATTTTTTAAAATTTCCAACTAATACATATACCCTTGTCACAAGACAGAAGAACAGAAACAGATGAAAGCACTCCAGGTGAGCCTGACTCCTGTGTATCTACCAACACCATCCCCAGGCATCTCCCCAGAGGGATCACCATCTGTTTGTTTTCTAATTTCATATGTCTTGTACAACAGTGCATACTTGCACATAGCAATGGCATGCATTATTTTAAGATAGAGTGCATATATTTTTAAATATTGTACCCAGTTATGTTGTGTGGATATGTTTTTGTTTTAATTCGGGTGTTCGAAATGAGGCTGCTTTAGTTTGTCCATAGCTACTAATTATGACTGTCTCGTGCTCGATGAGTGATATGAGTTTTTTGCCAGCTGCAGATAGTTTAATTCTGGAGACTCTGGAGAGGGTATGAATTGGAGAGCCCTGAGAGCCTGGGGTGGCTATTTCCTCTGCTGCTGCCCCTGCTGCTTGTGGCTCATCCTGCTGTGGTGTTTGCTGCTGTGTTTGCTATTGCTGGTTTGCTGGAGATACTCTGATCACAAAGATTGGAATCACCTCAAGGAACTCAATGACCCTAATCAGCAGGAAGTAGTCTAAAGAGCCCTATACTGCCTTTCCTGTCTAATCTTTTTTTCTTTCCTACCTAGTGTTGGGAGGGGGGGTGGGCAGAGAGGATGGAAGGGATTGAAGTGGAATAGGGGTTGGAAAGGTGATAGATATAAGAATCCAATAAAGTAGACCAAAAAAGTATGCCTACATTGTACCTTGGTTTTGTTTTGGAGATACTTTTCTGACAGCATGCTTGCATTTATTTTATATATTTTTAAATGTGAAAGCTTACATTGATCTTCTGGTAGGTTGAATTTTTTAAAATCATAGTAATACAACATTTTCTTAATTCCTTGAGAATCCCAATGTACTTTGATCATAATCACTCCCCTACTCCTCTCCTCAATTCTTCCCAGAGCCAACTCCTGCCTCCCTCCTCACTCCCAACTTCATACCTACTTTTGTTTTTTTGTTTCGTTTCGTTTCTTAAATGAGATGTGGGCCCACTGGAGTGTGGTCAACCTACGAAAGACCACACTTGTAAAGAAAACTGACGCTCCTATCAACCGTCCAAGACTTCTTAGTCAAGAGTGAGGATTCATGAGCCCTGCTGACTTCATGCTAGAGTGCCGAGCGGCTTAATCTTATTCAGGCAACTAGAGATGCCTCAAACTCCTGAATGCTGTGGTCCCCTCATGACTGAAAGATGCTATTTCCCCAACATCTGGCTCTTCCAACCTTTCTGCCTCTTCTTACAAGATGATCTCTGAGTCCTAGATTTGTGGCTGAACACTCTGTTCATTGCACTTTGACCAATGGTGAGTTTCTTCAGCCACTACACAAATAAATGTCTCTGGGTGATGTGTGGGGAGCTGGGTATAAAGATATGAGTTTGTGTGTGACCCGTAATGGCCCAGAGTTACAGAGGAAAGGCTGAGGGAACTTCAACCCGATACCTCAAAACATGAAGACAGCCGGAGTTGGCTACCTTCCTTTTCCCAATCTGGCACCACAAACCTGGCCCTCCAACCCTCAGCCCTTAGTAACAACTTATCATCCTGACAGTTACCAGGCTTCACTCACTGTTTGACCTTATGAGGCTTTTCCCCCTGGACCCTAGAGCCCTGACTATGCAGATGAAGTATCTTCAAATACCCCCGCTCTGGGTAATGGTACATGATCACACAAACCTTACCCCAGAGACCCTGGCCACCTCCCCAGGGGCATTAACAGTCCCTTCTCCATGCATTCAATAAATTGAACTAGTCCTCCAAAGCTGTTCTCAGGTGTGTTCTTTACACACACACACACACACACACACACACACACACACACACTTACCACCTACTGAAACCCTGCCCGGCTAAGATTTACTCCCTCTGTCTCAGTCCAGTGAGCAATGGGCCTGTACCCCAGGGAGAGGTGGACACAGGGCAATTTGATGCCATGCCCATTTACCAAGACAGTAGTAGTATGTTACCTCTTAGCCTTGCATGCTTCCCCAACTGTAGATTCTTGGCTTCGATTTATTTCTAATATGTTATTTTTGGTCCTACAAATTGTCAAAATACTGAGGCTAGATTTCAGATTTTCTGCCAGTTTATCATACAAAGATCACTAATGTCATCTAAGCATATTAACCGCCAATCAAAGCTCCATTTGAGTTGATTTCCTCAAAATTCGAGATAACATGGCTAAACTGTTTTTGTAAATACAGTGGTTACTAAATTAAATCTGGTTGTTTGTTTCTCTTTTCCTAGCTTTCTTACAAACACACATACACACACATACACACAAACACACAATCTTACAACTGTTCTATTGCCCAATTAAAAGTCAATACAACCCATAACAATAAGAGCTAAGTGAGAAATCTGATTCTGTCAGGAAAATCTAATCTCTGCTGGTCTGGAGAAATGAGATAGAATCTTAAGTACTACACCTGATTCATAGGTTACGGCTGAAAGGTTTTCTCATCAGCAACTTGCTTGTGTGGCCACATACAGCATTAGCTGTCTGCTCCTTTTTATGTTTTAACTTTAAAGTTTTATTTATTATTAGAGAAAGAGAGAAAACGCCATTTTAGATAGTCTGTTCTCTCATTCTACTATGGGACTATAATAATGATCACTAAGCTTATGACAATCCTGCCTACCATATGGGTAGGGCAGGGAAGGCTTTAGAATGAGATTCTGTGGCAGAGAGGCACAGAGTATTGGCCACAGGTTGTGTTCCTCTAAACATGTTTATTCCTGTATTCTTGTGCTCTGAACAGAGGAAGACGAGGAAGATAATTCACCTTGGTGAAGGTGAAAACACTCCTAAAGGTGAGGAGCTCATCTAAAATATGAAAAAATAAAACATGTCTATAAAGATCATGAGAGCGAGAGGTTGTGTATCCAGCCACAGATGAGACATATATACCCCCTTCCTGCCAAGGCTCAAGGGCCATCTTGGAAGAGAGTTGATACTGTAACAGTCTCATCTGGACAGCACATTCATAAACTCAGGGCAGCTGCAGTTGCCTGCAGAAGACCCCCACACAAGACCAAGCCAGTCAATACTCTAGTGAGGTGGGGGTAGGAGTGGCTGCTCCTGAAGCCCCACCACTACCTGATGAGCCATTGACAGTTGATGGACTTTTTTGTTGTTTCTTGTGGTTTGGTTTAGTTTTTTAAGGGCGTGGCAGCTGGAAGTTCAACCATGTTGATAGACCCACACATAGAAGTGTTTGATCAACAAAGTTTGGATTCAGTGGGCTTTTTGAAAATAGAAGAGAATATGAAATAGAGAGAGACATGAAATAGAGAGAGACGGGGGAGCTTGGGCTAGATCTAGGAGGAGTTGGGGGAGGAGTGGGCATGACTATAGTCAAAATACATTGTGTGAAATTCTTAAATAACTCATAAAATATTATGTCTTAAAAAGAACACAAGTTTGGGGAAGTAACATATGCAATAGCATAAAAGAAATTGCTCCCATGTGAACATGGTCAAAGAATTGCTTCTTCTATGTGCTTAGTTTTTGGTGTGGCACAGCCTTTTATATTCTACCTTCAGTTTGCTACATCTTTATATTTGAAGTGTTTCTTGTAGAAAGCATATGGTTATATTATTTTAACCTAATCTAAAAAGTGTGATTTGTTAACTAGAGTTTTGGCACATTTACATTTAATATAATTATTGAGATAATTGCTGTTTTTGTCAAGTTGCTCTCATTGTTTCCTCACTCCCCCTTTCTTTCATTTGTTTAGTTTTTATGCTTTACCTGCATTTAAATCTATGTACCACATTTGTGCCTGTTTCCTACAGAGGCCAGAAGAGGATATTGGATCCCCTAGAAGAAGAGTTATAGACTCTGTGAACTGTCATATGGGTGCTAAGAATGAGTGCTCTTAACCTCTGAGACATCTTTTCAACCCCATTCCTTACTCCTTCTTTTTTGCTTTGCATCCTATCAGTGAAACGTGTCATTTTATCTGCCTCATTTCCTTTCATGTTTAAGGGCTGGGGACTGAACCACATCTCTAGCATGTAAGTTAGAGTCTGGGCAAGTGCTCTAACATTGAGTTACACCCCCAGCCTACTGTTTCTATTTTATGTTTGGATTTTCTAGAAATAATTAAAAAATATATTCTTAAATTATTTATTATATATTAATAATCTTTCCACATCTCAGAAACTTATATCAGTATTATTTTGTGTAGCTTATGCAACCTGATGTCATAGTTTTTTGCTTATAGGTGTTATTTTTATACCCATAAGACATTTTAATGCTATGACTTTACTTGGTTAATCGTCACTTATTTTGACCTACGGATTGGCATTGACTGAACTTGTTGGTTACTATTTATTTATTTTTCTTCCATCGAGAATCATGAATGTAAAGAAAAAATGTTCTCCGGTGAATTCTCCCAAATGGTTTTTGAGTGAATGACTTATTTCAGTCAATGTACAATTTTGGTATGGAACTTTAATTATGTCACTCTGTCCTTTTTCATCTTCCATACATTATGTTGAGAGATCATCATTCATTCTGATTACCTGATTGTTTGTTTATTTGTTTGTTTTTGTATTTCAAGACAGGGTCTCTCTGTGTAGCGTTGGCTGTCCTGGACTTGCTCTGTAGACCAAGCTGGCCTCGAACTCACAGCGATCTGCCTGCCTCTTCCTCCGGAGTGCTAGAATTAAAGGCGTGCTCTACCATGCCTGGCTTTCATTCTGATTAGTTTTAAGATGATATTTCCATGGTTACTTTGAGTACTTTTTCTCTATATCTTGATTTCTGCACGTTGGTCGGCCTGTGTGTAGTAAAATTCTTCTGGTATTTGTCTTGTTGAGTGTTCATGGAGCTTCTTGTACAGGAGCATTTCCAGTTCTCACATTTGCAAAACATTTGCAAAAATCTTTTTCAACCATTATTTCCTGAGTCCACTCTTTCTCGCTTCTTCTCTGAGTGGGACTACGGTTGTGTTAGGCTGTAGCATCATGGTCCACCTTTCTCATGATGGTCAAGTTTTTCTTTTTGTCACTTGCCTTTGTTGTTTCTTCCAGATATTTTCTAATATCACATCTTTGAATTTACTGATTTATCTTCTTTTTAAATTTTAACTTTTTTGTTCTTTTATATGAGTACTGAATTTATTTCATTTCACTAATTATTTCTTTTAATCTTGTGTTCCACAGTTAAACTCATCAGATGTGCTCTTAATTTAAGGTATTATATTTAAATTCATATTATTTATATTTATATGATTTTCACACAGCCATTTATTTGCTTCCATTCTGTGTCAGTTACTTTCCTATTGCTGTGATAAAACACCATGGCTGAGACAACTTACAGAAGGCCTATCTATCCCCAGTGACACATGAAGCCCGCCCCCACGTGTCATACTAAGCCTGCCCTAGTGACCTACTTTCTACAATTAGGCCTTCCTGCAACTAAAGCCTCCCTAAGCAGCACCACCAGCTAGCAATCAAGTATGCAAATTCTTGAGACTGTGGGGCAGGGGAAAGGGGGTAAGGAGGTGAGGGGGTGGATCTCATCCAAGCCACCACTGTCTGTTCAGACAGCCACACACATGAAAGCAGTACTTCATGGTTTCACCAGTTTCTGCCTACTGTTTCTCCCATTGTCTTTAGCCTACCTACTCAGCACCAGCACCCCTGAAGCTGCCCTCACGCTGCAGCTCTAGATCTCCTGGCAACCTGCTTCTCTCAGTGCCAGCTTCTCGTTACTGCTGTTTTGTCTTTCGTGCTTCACTGCTGCTTAGTAAGTTTTACTGCGTGTGTCATGAATGAATGTCTGTGTGCCCACAAACATACAGCGACACCATCATTCCCAATGTGAGTATATTTGGAGAAGACAAACACTCTCCCAAATGAGCTACATTCCCAGGGTCAGTATGATTCCTGATAAAAAGAATAAGCCATGTAATAAATATGAAATATATTGTTGTGTTTGTCAGGGTTCTTTATAGCAAAAAAAATATGTATGTACGTGTGTATGTATGTATGTATGTATGTATGTATGTATGTATGTATATGTGTGTGTATGTGCATACAAAACTTTAGAATGGCTTACAGGCTGTGGTCCAGCTAGTACAACAATGGCTGCCTATCAATGGGAGATCCAAGAATCTAGTAGCTGTTCAGTCCACAAGGCTGGATTTCTCAGCATACACCAGAATCCCAAAGAAGTAGGCTCTAGTGACCATGAAGGGATCGACTAGCCAGTAAGAGCAAACAGGGAAGGAGGACAAGCTCTTTTCTTCCATGGCCTTCGTGTAGGCCTCCAGCAGACTGTGTGGGCCAAAGTAAAAGATCTTCCCACCTCATAAGATCAGGATTAAAAGTGGG
Organism: Acomys russatus; assembly: GCF_903995435.1. Classification (NCBI taxonomy): domain Eukaryota; kingdom Metazoa; phylum Chordata; class Mammalia; order Rodentia; family Muridae; genus Acomys; species Acomys russatus. The sequence goes on along the minus strand of NC_067149.1, from coordinate 59,787,716 downwards.
TCTTCCTACTTCAAATGATTTAATTTAGGGGGGAAAAATCCCTCACAGGTGCACCCAACCACTCGTCGCTTAGCTAATCCCAGGTGTAGTCAAGTTGACAACCAAGGTTAGGCATCACAAATGTACAAGAAACGATGGTCGTGAGATGAACGTAAGCAAAAATAAGCTAATAAAATATGGACGAAAAGAGATATACAGAGGGTAGCTGCAGGGCCTTCTGGGAAACACTATTTTATGAGTTATAGCAAAGAGCCAGTAATAGAAAAACCATGATTATAGAATTACTAAACTAATTTCTTCCACTAACACATTTAAATGAGAACTGTAAGTGAAATGCAAACGATACACACCTTGACAATGAGCCAGTGACACCCCAGCAAAAACAGAGAGGAAGCTGCAAGCAGAGAAGGCATGTAAAAGAGCTGGTTGCCTCCCCTTTTAATGGCAGCGAGAAGCCCTCTGAGAGAGCAGGAAGCAGACACTGGCGCAGATATCAGGAAGTCAGATCCACGGTATGTAATAATGCTGACTTTGGGGGAACTGTTAAGGATGGAGAAGCCTGTGCCACAAAGACATCTAACGGCCAGTTCTCCACATTCCCTCTGATCTAGTTACCATCTGCCTAGCTGTGTGTTTCTTAAATGGGAGATGGCGTTTCAAAAAGACGGTGCCCCTGGCCCCATGGTGAGCATCACTATTGTTCCTTGTGGTAACAGTGGCCATCTGTGGACACTGTGAGCTTCAGGGGTGAGTTTCTACTTCTTTGTAATTTCCCACATGCTTTGATCATTTAGGATGAATATATTTAGCAGCTTTACACACAACTTCGACTTTGCAGTTTCACTGTCTCTTCATCTATTAACACCGAGTTAGAAGTTTAAGTCTGAAAGCCAGGGAGTGTGACAAAGCCTGTCCCCAGCAGAGTGAATGCCCAGCTGGCAGCCAAGCCTCACGGAACCCTCTCTGCTCCTGTGACTGATCTGTGATGCAGGCGGCATAAGGGAAGAGAGTGGGCATTTGGGGGGCTTTTGGTAAAGGATTCGTTCCGTAGAGCAGAGGTCCTTGGACTAATATGGTCTACTGTACAGCAGAGTAGACGAGAGGCTCCAGCAAAGTGCTGTGTGTGCAGAACGGCAGGCATGACATTTATACATCTATGTCTGGTGGGGAGCACAGAGGTCCTTGTGCTCACACAGAAGTGTTAAGTAGAAACAGGACTTTTGAATGGGGGCGGGGGGCAGCGGATAAAATACCTGTTTTCCTTCCCAGAAGGCTGAGGGTGGATTTTGTTAACAGTCTGGTGACGTTCTTGCTATCTGTGGTGACAGACACCACCCACTTTTTGCTACAGAGGCAGACCTCACCCGAATTTCCCAGACCGGTTATCCCAGACACTTCCCTCCCTAGACCATGACTCATCCTTAGGGGAGATGTCACTTGTCCTCTATGGCCTGCTGTCCTCTATGCTATTGGTCAGAGACCACACTAGATTCTAGGCCTCTTAGCTATAGAACGCACCCTCATGGTCACATGGACTGCGTGAAAGGGTCTCTGTGTAGTCACAGCGTAAGCTTTATTGTGCACCTGGGATTGGACTGATGATTGGTGCCCTGTGTCCTTTTCCCAAATTGTTCTGTGCTTTAAATATGCCGACAATGAACCTTCTGGCATTAGACTCCCTGATGTCTGATGCAGGCTGCACTGGGTTTTCGCTGTTCTCCTCATGAGGTTTGCTTCCTAGTATGACACCTGCAGGGACTCCTCACATGTGCACTGATGTCCTAGCCACAGTGACAAGGACGACATAGAGCCAGCCTGCATGCCCATTAACAGAGGAATGAATCTCAAAAATGTGCATGCACACACTATGGGATTTTAGTCATCTGTCAAGGAAAAACAAAAAACAAAAAACCTGAAACTATGAAACATGCAGGAAAGTGAGTGGAGCGGCAAAGGATTCTGTTGATGCAGCTGACCCAGCCTCAGCAAGTTGAAAAGTCACATGTTGTCTCTCATACGTGGGTCCTGACTCCTAACATTCATACAAGTGTAAACAAGGGGTTGAGAGAAGAGATATAGACCGTGGAACTAGAAAGGAGACTCTGAAAAGGGGGCACAGAGGTGTTTGTGGCACCAAAGGTCACATGTGACATGAAAGTGGAAAGAGGTTGGAGGGCACCTGAGAGGGAAGGTGGGGGTGGGGGGTATGGGGGTCTGGGGATGGAGGCAGGGGGATGAGAAACAACAAGAGTTTTGTTTGAAAAAAAAAATGCCACAGTGAAAAACCTAATTCTTTGTAGGGTAATACAAAGTTTAAAAGAAGTTGCAGGCGTGCACACTAAAGCCTCCCTTACTGAGTGAGGGGATCTGGGTTATAAGGGGCATACAAAAGAAGAGAGAAACAGCCTCTGGGACAAGATGATAAAGGTTTGTTCACATGTGACCTGGCTTGTGTCCTCTTCAGTAGTATCTATGATATAGGAGAAGTCTAATGGAAACTCCACATTAAGTCATTGTAAAAAAAAAAAAAAATATATATATATATATATATACACACATATACATATATAAATTCTAATTTTGTTTTACATATAAAATATATATTTGTAGATACTGTAAATATGCATCAGACATTCATAGACATTGTTATCAAGTACTGCCTACAAAACATGATGGGGAAAGAGGGTAGATGGAAACTTGACAGCATTAATGCTACAAAAATTCCACAAAATTTAAATTATATAGAATTCTGTATCACCTTCATGAGTCTTATTACTGTAGGCTTTGAGATACTTTGTAATCTGAGATGCTGAAATCTCTGTTTCTCAAATATGGAACCTTTTTCTTCAAGTCCACACTGGATAGCTCTTTCCAGATCAGTGTATAAACAATTTATATAACTCTTATCTCAAATTGTCTTCTTGTTGTAATCATTCCGTCATAGTGCTGTGTGGTAGGCCTGCAACAAAGGAAGACCGTACACAACACGCGCACACACACAATACTCCTCAATTTTCCAGCTTCTGCGACTTCAAGGTTTAGCAGAAGCCTGAGAAACCAGAGTGACTGCAAAGCAAACACGGTCCTGGCAGGGTGATGTGAGGTGTGAGAGGGAGTGTTGGGGGGGGGGGAGGTTGAGGTGATCGGGGAAATTCATGGTGGACCAGGTGCGTTAAATTTTCTCAGTTATCGGGACACATCCCCTAGCTGTCACAGGCCCAACCACTTCCTGGCAAATCCTGCCTGCACGGTAACCTTTCTTCCACCAGGGTTGGCCCACTGATTGTTTGCATCGTCCTGGCACCCCCACCTCCACCACCCTCCACCCCCTCCCACCCCACCCCACCCCCACGCCCGTCTCCTCTAGTTGTCTTGCTTTCAGTAAGTCACCAGATACCCTGGTAAGAAAGCCCAGACAGGGAATTAAAAAGGAGAAAGGCATAGACCTGCTTTGTTCAAGCACACCATTGGCTTTAGGAATCCTTTAACCTCTCTGAAGCTCCCCTTCCCCACGGAAAGAACAGCAATTACAATAGGCCGCTTACCTCAAGGGAGGTGAATATCAAAGGAGGTTTAGGATGTAAGCGGGCCTTGCATAGCTTACCATAGCATGCATGTTAATTATCTTTGTTAGGGTTTGAGCACGGTGGGGTTTGACGCCGAGGCAAATCTTATAAATGCCGGTCTTGCCGAGGGAACAGAGCACTCTGGGGACTTTCTCATACACACAACCATGAATTGCCGTTGAATTTTGTGTTTACATCTATTTGTTTCCGATCCGGTCTGGAATTCCTCCGAACTATTTACTAGCCTTGAACCGTTTTTCCTCCTCTCTTTTCTTTAAAATCCCCTGCTTCCTCTTGAATATCATGAGAATAACTGAACACATTCTCAAGGCGCATTGGCTAGATCCTTTGAAACGAGGCGAAGAGAACACTGCGTAAGTGATGCTTTTTAATCAAGAAAGGACTTTGCTAGAGCCTGCAGGCCTGGCGCTGAGCGAGGCTGGGGTGTGAGGCGCTCGGCTCGCAGGCTTGGTCCGGCAGGGGGCGCCCGAGCGCCTCACTGCAGCATCCCGGCAGCGGACGGAGCTCGCGTCCTGCCGCAGTCTCTTCGGCTGCTAGTCAGGGCGAGCGCGAGGGAGGAGACCCCCGCCCGGGCACCGCACTTGCAGCCGGGGAGACTCCCACCCGCGATCGCGGCCCCCTGACTCTCCAACGCCTCCTGCAGTCTGCGTGGGACAGCGCGGGAAGGCTCCCGGGGCTCCGAGGCCGGATTGCGAACTTGGAGAGGATCGCGGTTCTCTCCCCGGCCTGGAGAGCGAACAGGTGAGTGACACACACGTGTCCAGGTGGCTCCCCGAGGACAGTGTGCGAGTCCCTGAGAGCTCAGCCTCTGGGTACGCCGTCCAGGTCCCGAGGTCCCTCGCCAAGGGCGACTTTGGGGTTCTCCGGGAAGGATTGTGAACGCCCGCACCAGGCTTGACAGCGCGTCCTAAGCTGAGGGCGTCCTTCTGATACCAGGGACATCTGCTCTCCGTGTGGAGCCTGCGGTCTGCAGGACCTTGCAATCTACCGTGGGATTGCTCCTGGTTTCAGACCTGTTGATTTCAGGGTAGCGAGATAACCCGGGGGCTTGCACGGTTAACAACCTCTTTGCCGAGCGTATTGCGTTGTGATAAGACGAAGGAAAATTCCTAGCAGAGTAACTGAGAAATCTTGATTTCAGGAGAAGTCTGGCCCAGAACCATCAGACTGGATTCATTGCTGTCCTGGACAGCTAGCTGTACTTGTTCTTTTTTTTTTTTTTTTTTTTTTTTTTTTTTTTTGGTTTGGTTTGGTTTTTTTGGAAGCCATAAAAAACATAAAAATGTAATTATGAAGATGCCCCTTCCCACCCCACCCCCCAGAGGAAGTGGAAAACACTGATCTTGATAAGCCCTGTCTGGGAAATGATTTAATAGGAGCAAAACCTTTTGATAAGTAAATAAACGTGTGAGTGAGGCTTTAGAAACACAAATGTCATAGATCTAAAGGAGTCCCCACAGGTAGGCGCTTTGGTTTGTACGAACATTTTTCTCTTTAGTTTACTCAAATATGACTTCATGTGTACTAAACAAAACAAAAACAAAATAACCAAAGCCACTTCCTTTCATCTCCTAACGTGAAAGTTGGCTGTTTGTGTGCCCCCCAGCAAAGCGCTCTGCTTCCAAGAGTGAACTTCCTGCCCAAAGAAGGCATAATTCCGTGTGTTAGAACCAATGAGTTCTCTCAGATGTGAGGCTAGGTCTCCAGTTAATTCCACAGAAACTTGCCTGTGGGTTACTATGACAACAATTGACACGTTGATGGCTTCTGTCAAATTTTCATGTGGAAATAAAATGTGAAGGCATCTTTAGGGGTCAGCTTTGCGTCTTCCCTTTGATTTTTCTAAAAATATCATGAGTCTGACAGTAACCAGCTGGACCTTTATTACGTTACAGATGGGGGAAACTTAACTCACGTAATTTCTCTCTCATCTGTGAAACCCATGAGATTCAGAGGCCAATGAGAGTTGCTGAACTATTTGACTTGGCTTTAAAAAAAAATACATTTGATAGTTACTTTCATGAAGCATTTATCAATATAAGCAGAGTTTAGATACATAGGAATGACACTTTTGTATGAAATAGCATATTATTATTTATGAGTGCTCCTGACACACGCATGCTCTGTGTTTCCAAACAATGCAAGCCAGCAGCTACGTATACGTTGAAATATAGTTAACAAATTTAATATGCAAATCTTCAAGGTAAGGCCTTTTCTTAGTGGATGTGTATTGAATGACAAATAAGGAATTTGGTTTAGGTTTGGCACACTGTCTGAGGTGGCCTGGAATAGTCAGCCTCCCACGCGCTGGCCTTACAGACCAACCCCTGAGGAAATACTTCCTCTACAGCCAAAGGATGGGCTTGGATATTTCAGATCTTAGCCCAAGAATCACTAGGAAGTTGGCATTGCTTCCTGTTTGGAGGTGGAAGAAAAGGCCGCGTTAAGCAACTGCCTGTGCTTTCCTTAGAAGCACCCACACTTAGAAACCTGCACATCAAAATGGGTTTGGTGCACGTTAATGCCTTAAATACCTGATAAGAGACTACATAGGAACCAACTCCTCTTGTGGGCTGTATATTCAGAGGGAGTTCGGTTTTCTCTTTCCCTTTCTTGGCCTGTATTTAAAAGTTGTCTATCCAAATAAGTAGCCCAGACAGGATCGGTTAACTGTGCTTCAAAACCCACCCCACCTCACCCCCTTTTTGGATTTTAAAGAAAGGTTCTCTAGCCCAGGCTGGCCTCAAGTGGGCTATACAGCTGCGAGTGGCCTGGAACTTCTGCACCTCTTCCTAAATTCTGGGGTTATAGGTGTGTGACACACCGTGCCTGGCACAAATATAACTTCACAAACTCCAACTGTGAATGAATTCTGAACGCGGGGGCCACTGAGTTAACATATATAAAAGGGAGGCTTGAGTTTAGATCGGGCACTGAAGGAGTTCAGGCAGTGAGAGGTCCTTAGCCCGTGGGAGAGATGAGAGGCTTCCGGTGATTGGCTGTGCTGGGGGCAACAGGAGAGAACAGATCCAGAACTCTGTTGTGACAGGCTGTCAGGTTATGTGTCAGGTTGTGAAGAAGGGAACTTCATGTTTTTAGAGTCATTAAAACAGCGAGTGCCTGGGGACAACTGTGCATATGGCAAGAGTGGGACGGGAAAGCCAAGAACTTAAGCAAGAGTTTAATTGCTGTGTGTCCCCTGAAGTGTGGACCAACAGCTGGCCTTTGCTTTCCTCGAAAGTTGAAGCCTGGGATGGGATAGCGTCCTTGGTTAGCCAGATATGAGTGAAAGAAACGACTTGTTTTTAAGAAAAGGATCAGGACATCCCAGGCACAAGTGACAGACTTGTCATAGCCTAACATAATCAATAAGTAAGAGAGTTTTCCTCTCTTAGAAATTAGAAAAGGCTGCCTACAAATGATACCAATTACAAAGAACATAAACTTATCTCGAATACCTGGAAGCAGCCAATCAGACAGACTTGCCTGAGATCATCTTTAAAACGGAACGTGGAACACACTACATGCCTTTTGGGTACGAGGGTATCATACCCAGCAAAACCCAGTAGAAGTTTGATTGGCTATTATGTATTTATTGGCTTTGCAAGATCCATCTGTGTATTTGTTACATGGTTTATCCTGTGACCTAGAATGAACAGAGATGAAATTTAGCCTTGAAATAGAAAATTAAACTGTGTGGCAGTGGAGTCGACTTTTATGAATCCATATTGTTTAATAAGGAACGCCTCTCCCCACCGTGCGTATTTATATGTTGAGTGTTTTCAAGCAGGTGGTAGATGTATTTATTCACATAGAACGTATTATCAATGATGCCAAGAAGCAACCTAGTCATAAAAACGTAAAGTACTTTAAGAGATGATACTACGTGCACACATTTTAAAACCAAACAGTGCTAAATTCTTTTTTTAAGATTTACTTTATTTTTAATTATGCACGTGTGTGCTTGGAGATGTGTGCACATGATTGTAGTGCCCACGGAGACGAACAGAGGACTTTTGATTCCCTGTCGTGAGCCACTTAATGTGGGTGCACGGAACCGAACTCAGGTCTCCCGGAAGAGCAATATTTACTCTTCAGCACTGACCCATCCCTCCCGCCTCCAGATCCACCTTACTGGTTAGTGGTTTGCAATGTGTTTCTACCAAGGCCCTCTCACTGGGCAGTGGTGAAAATCAAATTAGAAGATGCACAACTTGGGCAGTGTGATTGTCAGTGGTAGCTGTCAACTTGACAGAGTTCTGGAAATCTTCTGGGAGATGGACTCTTGACCCTGCCTGTGGGAGATTACCTTGATGGCAGATGGGGAGCCCCGCCCACTGTGAGGTGGGCAGCAGCTCATGTACGTAGGTTAATCCCTAAGCGCTTTATGGTTGTAGGTGTGAGGTGACCACCTGCTTCCAGCTCCTACTGTCTTGACTTCCTGTCTGCCATGGTAGACTATATCTTGGACTGTGGGCAACAATAAATTCCTTCCCCCTTGTTGCTGTCGCCACAATATTGTACCACAATGACAGGAAAAGAGACGAAGACAAAGGGTGACCGGTGTGCACCCGATGCTTCATGGGTACGGATTCATTTCTCATCGCTCAGAATTCCAACTCTCTGTTCTCTTAAGGATTGTGAACCCTTCCATGATTGACAATGACGCAGTGGAGCTAAAGGCCGCCACCCAAACTGTCTGCTCACATCCGGAGTCTAAACAGTAAGGCCGATCACCAGCAACCATGGCTAAGAGCGCAGAGGTCAAACTGGCCATATTTGGGAGAGCAGGCGTGGGCAAGTCAGGTAAGGTCCTTTTTGTGACATTTGTAGGGCCTATGAGTTGGTCACAGCTTTGGGGATGTGGCAGATGAGCGGTCAGCGTTTGCGGCAGTCCATCTGCTGTCCTTTCTCCATATCTGGCTTGGTTTTTTACAACCAACTCATGAATTCTTCTGCTTATTTATGACAAACTAAATTTGCTGATAATATAGCAGGGAACTGTGTGCATCATAAACAACCTCCGAAGAAATCAAACTGTGGAAATTTCATAAAATATCTTTTTTTTCCCCTATGTTCTTTCTTTTACGGTGGAAGATCTCAAGGGGTCCGTTTTATGTCTCATTTGTTTGGATATTCTCAGCAAAAAGCTCCAAGCTCAAGCAGATGTTGGGGTCCTAGTAAGTTCTTATTGGATGAATCTGTCTTTGGCAGTGACAGAATTATTTCTTGCTGAAAGCTTCTATAGCAGGAGAAGGGCACTTGAAAAGTAGGAATGCAAACTTCCAAGCAAGGTTGCCAGGCCTGCGAAATGGTTTTAAATCAGCAAGTCTGAGCAACATCAATGACCTAGAACCCTCCTTTTCTTTAGCAGTGCTCTGGAGGTGGAAGCCTGCACCTTATACGTGCTAGTGCTAGGCCATCACTCTGTCCCCAAGCAACAGCCCCAGCCCTAGGTTCTTGAGACAGAGTCTCACAACAGAGCGCAAACTCATCTCTTACTCCCTATACTTAAAATTAAGTGCATGCTAAAGGAGATGTCACCCAAATGCTACTGCCACATGACTTCCAGTGATGAGGGCCTGGTGTCTCGTAGGAAGGACCCAAAACCATGCAGAACTTTTGGCTGTCAGTAAAGGACACAAACACCTCTGGTCGGGGCGCGTGGGTAGACAGAAAGCAAACCAGCTAATTCCCACAGAGATGATCTATATGCTCTTAAAGAAACGTACATGCGCGCGCGTGCACGCACACACACACACACACACACACACACATGTACATACACTTACATACACATGTACATGCATGCCCACGCATGCACACATTCCTTCTACTTCTGTGCCCATCCTCCCTTCTACTGGTCCTCCTGGCTTGAGTCTCTGCAGTGCTCTGCCATGCTGTAAGTCTTAGTCTCCGTTTGGATTTTCTCGGCTTTTTCTGTCACTTGCTTCTCCTCTGCAGTTCTTGCCTCTGCAAGAATCCAAGCAAGGTGACTGCACGTATTGTCCTTGGTTGGTGCCTTAGATCGAGCAGAACACCTGGGCCCAGATCCACTCATCATAGTGTTCTTCTTATAGGTTTCTAGGACCCTCTGGATCCATCTATTTCCCTATCTCCTATATTTTTCTCACCTAAAGTCCCAATAGGATGTCCTCACCTCTATCCCACTTTCCTGGTAAGTGAAGACTTTCATGAGACCTGCCCCTTAGGCTAGTGTCGAGTTATAAGTGAGTATATACCATTTGAGTCTCTCTGCTTCTGGGTTAGCTCATTCATTATGATCATTTCTAGTTCAATCCATTTGTCCACAGATTTTGGACAGATGTAGCCAAGGGACAGAACATTCTCCACAGTTAAGTGGAGACTGGGGACTGGCTTTCACACGAACTCTGGTGCCCCATATCTGGCCATGTCCCCTTGATGGGGAGGCCCGAAGGCACTCGGAGGAAGGATAGCAGACTACCAAGAAGAGACTTGATACCCTAGCATCATATTCAGGGGGAGGAGGTCCCCCTCAGTCACAGTCACAGGGAAGGGGAATAGGGTGAAAGCGGGAGGGAGGGAGGAGTGGAAGGATGCATGGGATGGGATAGCAAATGAGATGTATTATGAATTATTTTATTTTTCAATTAAAAAAAAAAAAAAGAATCCAAGCAAGGGAAAGAGCAGGCCTGGACTTAAGATGCTCAAGCTCCTCCCCTTTAATCTCCTGTGGTGTTTCCCAATGGCGTGAGAACCTCTGCCTGTAGCTGGCAGAAGGATGTGGAGAATGAGGAAACTGCCCCAGGGAGTGTCTCTGGTGGAGGGAATAGACTAGTGGGATGGAGAGACGGGTGTGAGGGGAGTGGAGGGAGGGCTGGTGGCAAGTCTGTGTTGCTAACACTGGCTTGATTTATGTGACTGAGGAGTTTGGCCCGCCATCCATCTTTCTTTCTTTCTTTCTTTCTTTCTTTCTTTCTTTCTTTCTTCCTTCCTTCCTCTTCCCACATCTATTCCACAGGTGGAATATGAGGATGAGCTCTTCCAAGCTTTTGTGTATGGTTTAGAAAGCTGGACACAGGGCCCGGGAAGATGACTGGGAGGTAGGAGAGCTTGCTGCTCAAACGCAGGCTACCTGAGCAGAAGCCCAGGCACTGCTGTAAAAGTCTGGGCATAACTAGCTCTCAACCCCAGCCTGAGCTGTGGCTGATGGAGTAGGATTGCTGGGGCCTTGCTGACAGGCAGCCTAGCTCCAGACCCCGTGAGCCTTTCTCAAGGTAATTATATATAGAAAACCCAGGACCCTTAGTACCCTGCTGGAGCCTATACACAAGCTGCACACGCCACACAGAGTGTACACACACATCTCCCCTAAATGATAAACACTTGAATTAAAAAAAATAAAAATAATATAGACATAAAGACGAAGCCCCTGGGAAGAAGTACTCAGGTCTGTGAGGACCCATCTGTGTTCTGTTTTCACCACATCAGAGGGTACTGGATCCTCCTCTATCCCGAGCTGCGCCCTCACGTTCCTTTGAGGACTTTCAAAGTAGTTTCCTTTACTGTCGTACCTGTCCCCATCACTTCCCCACTGACTGGTTTTCCCCAAGCCACCACCTATGTCCATATCACCATCTTTGTCTTTTCATGGGTCTAACGAACGTGGACGCTGTGTTTCCTGACTTAGCCTTTCCACTCGTTCATTGTATAAGCACATTGGCCCGCCACTGCGGCCATTCCACAGAAAGTCACTACCTGGGAATAAAAGTCAGTCCCTGACAAAGGGAGTCAACCATCCCCCATGATGTGCCCTCTTGGGCTTCCTTGTACCACTTCACATGACCAGCCCGTGTCTCCCACGTTGCCTAGCACCTGCCCTCCAGGCTTTCTGGGTTCTTCTGTTGTCTTCTGCCTGCCTCTGTCCTTGAGTCTCCTGTGGGGGGAGGTGGTCTGTGTGATAACTAGACCCCCCCCAGACTCTTTCCATTTCCTGTGGGAGATTCTTCACATGCAGAGGAAAATTGGCACCCACCCTAGAGGAATAACATCAGCTGAGCTAGCAGAAATTGAAACTGCCTATGATGGTTCTTACCGACTCTAAACCTTGATTGTTAAAAAGTAAGTCTTTCTTTTTCAATCTATTTCTCTAGCCTCCCTGCAGATGTTTCTCCGGTGTTCAAACATAATAGTGTGTGTGTGTGTGTGTGTGTGTGTGTGTGTGTGAGAGAGAGAGAGAGAGAGAGAGAGAGGAGAAAGGGAGAAAGAAAGCATTTATGGAAGGCAAGGAACTACTTGTGGGACACAGTTTTCTCCTTCCACTATGTAGGTCTTGAAGGAGAGGGCAGGATGAGGGAGTTGAACTCAAGGAGTCAAGCTTGGTGGCAAGTGCGTCTACCTATTGAGCCATCCTCCTGTGCCAGGCTCTTCCCCTTTTATTTCTTCTCACTGGGGTGGAAATGAAAATGACGGTCAACTTGTCACTATTGTAACTTGCTGTGCGTTCTTTATAGGCAGACTCTGTTTCCCTATTTCAACATCTCGTTTCTCTCCTGAGACCTGAGCCACACCCCTCACTAAGAAGATGGCACAGTCTAGACTTAGGCCTGGGAAGACTATTCTGAACTTTTCCACAGCTCAGTGGAAACCACCACAGACTGATCTATCAGCTTTGAAAACACACCGTAGCGATAATGAGCTCAGGTTTACTCTAGGGTCTTAAACTGTCCCTACCTTGTTTCTGCTTGGTCAGGATACCACACAGCCACCCTCCAGCCTTAAAGACTTAAAAGTTACCTTTGCTTGATTCCTCGCCACACACCCCCCCGTGTGTGTGTGTGTGTGTGTGTGTGTGTGTGTGTGTGTGCGCGCGCGCCCAAGCACACTCATGCATATATGTGTACAGATGTAAGCCAGAGGCCAGCCTCTGACATCTTCAACTGGTAGAAACCTGGTTTCTTGAGTTTCTCCAGTTGGCCTGGAGTTTGCCCCTTTGGCTTGGCTGGTTGGCCATTGGACCCCAGGTATCTGCCTATTTCCACCTTCCCAGTGCTGAGATTGCCAAGGCACCACCAGGAAAGGCTTTCCCTCCACAGGTTCTGAGTATCAAATTAAGGCTTTGCATACAAACAGTTAATCAGCTGAGCCACTTACTTCCTCGGGCCAACTTTTTCTTCACATCTGTAGGAAATCGCAAATACTAGGATGAATGGCAGTTCATGACTTACTCAGCTGCCTTTAGAGCCTAGCCATGGGTCTCCCTTGGGCCCGCAGTCTAATCTTTCTCCAGCCACTGGAATACCTCACAGGGAGTGGAGCTGTGTGAGGTTTGGGACTGTAGAGCCTGAGCAGCTCTGAGTTGACGTGGTCTGAATGTTCCGGGGTTCAATCTTACAACACCACTCTGCTTTCTCACCCACTCACTGATGCACTGGTGTCGGGGTATGTAGGCCACATTGCCTGTGTACTATTCCGAGTCTTGAGCTCTGGGCATGTGCTGTGATGTCTGATTCCCAAGCCCCACCCCTACCCCCATATCTGCTCTGTGCATTTGGCAATGTGAGGCAAGTCCCCTCTCAGTTCTTTAAGTATGGGAAGTGCAGAGTAGTGCCCATCTCGGTTATCAACACTGAGTTATTATTACATGCAAGTCTTTTAGTGAGATCATGGCATGTAGCAGGTGTGCATGTTAGCTCATGTTATTAGGATGTTTCAAGTATGCTTTTGATTTTTAAGTTCCCCAGTGAATAAATTAAATCAAAAGTAAATACATATTCTACTGAATAATTTGTTTTTCATTGAAAGTAAAAAAAAACCCTATATATACACAACACACACACACACACACACACTCATACACATGCACACATACATACATACATATATACACACATGCAAACATACACAAATCAAATACATATATACATGCACATACATACACACAGCCATACATACATACACACATACATACATACTTATACATACACACACACACACAGGTGAGGAAGGAGCAGACAGACATAGACTGAGAATGAGAGAGACAGAGAGGGAGGGAGACAATGAGACGGAGCTTTCATAAGTCCAAAGGTCTGGTTCCTGTCAACTACAGCTTGTCTGCTGGTGGTTATAATGAGACATAATGACTTTATATTAAATCTTGGGACAGTAACCAGAAATGCATTAGTGTCATCAATACATTGGCACTCTTCCATTTGAAAGTGCTGCTGGTGTGTAGCAGAGGACTTTCCGACCCCAAGTGACAGAAGGACCTTCGGGGTTTAAGGAAGAATTGAACAGAACTTTCCAGTTGACAGGATGACCATGGAAGCATCAGCAAAGAGACAACTTAAGAATGTGCTAATTACTAGAGCGGACCAATAACATATGTGAGGAGTGTGTATGACACGTATGTGACAGCATGCATGTGGCCTGCTAGGGCACAGACTCTTCTTCCAGACTCATTTCACCTGGCAGGCCTGTCTGGAGTGATGGCATGCTGAGCACAGTGCTGGTGAGATAAAGTGTGGGCTATGGTTTTTCAGCCTTTCCAGTCTTCTGCCCCAGTAGGGTAATCATTTTTCTTCATCAGCCAATGAATAACGTGGTACCCACACTCCCCTCCTGAATGCCTCAGTCTATATTTTGACAGGCTCCAAGTAAGTAAAGCAAAAAAAAAAACCAAACAAACAAACAAAAAAAAAAAAAAACTAAAAAAAAAAACAAAAAACAAAAACAAAACCTGCCATAGCTCAGACAACACCAGACACACATTTTATTAAATGCTTCCTAGATTCACATTATTCATATTGTAGCAAGTGTGGGAAGGGTTGATAGGAAAACAACTGAAAATTTAAATTTGGTCGCACAGTTGACACCCTGATTTCAGAACTGAAATACTCTGCGCCATCACAACATGTATTTTTTGAAAGGGCTAGTCTAGTTGATTGAGTAATGCTATCCTCTAATTCAAAAACCATCTGATGCACTCAAGCATGCAGGCTTAAATTCATACACTCAGATTTCTGGACTATAAACTGGCTGCCAAATGAAAACAAAGCTTCTGATATTTTTATCCCTTGGCACAAAGTTATTTTTCTTCCTTGTATGCTTGTCTGCCACTTTTTACTCTAATGAAAGAGCAGCATTTTTATTTTATTTTATTTTGTTTTGTTTTATTTTATTTTTGGATATAGGGTCTCATACAGCCCAGGCTGGCTTCAACTTGATTGTATAGCTGAGGATGACCTTGAACTCCTCATCCTCCTGCCTTTACCTCTCAAGTGCTGGAATGGAAGGTGTGTTATACCAAGCCCAGAGTTTTGTACAGTGCTAGGAATGAAAGCCAGGATTGACATGTGCGAGGTGCAGATTCTACCAATGAGTCATAGCCCCGGTTCAATGATTCTGATTTTAGGAGTGATTTTTTTGGTATGCACACAAAACTACTTTAAAATATAGGTGTACATTATGACAAGAATTTACTTGTGAGTCCCGTGTGCAATCAGGTCAGTCTCCTTAGGCTTAGAGAAGGGTTTGCGTGTGTAAGTGGCTATGCCATACCAATTCTTTGTCTTTCAGACTTCGTGGTGTAGCATGGCTCTTGGACACTGTTGTCTAAGTAATTATGACAAGAAAAGAGAAAGATGTAGGGGAATGGGGGTTTGTTAGCCTGTCATAATCTTTTAATTCTTTTGTGTATTTCATTATATAAAATGCATGCAGAATAATATTAATATATGTTTTTACCTATGTTTGTAGCTGTACAGGAAATTTTGACAAGTTGATTTTTGGCTCCCGTAATACCACAGAGGCCAGAAGAGGGCATTGGATCTCCTAGACCTAGAATTGCGAGCTGCCTGATGTGGGTGCTGGGAACTGAACTTAGATCCTTTGCGAGCACAGTGTGTTGTCCGAATCACTGAGCTGAGCCCTCAGCCTCCTCCTTAGTTTTTGAGACAGGGTTTCTTACTGAATTTGGAGCTCAGGAACTGGTTAGGAGCCTTATGTCTCTGCCCTTGGCCCCCAGGCAGGGATTACAGGTGCTCGCCACCACACTTGAGTTTTCAATATGAATGGTAGGTATTCTCCCCTGGTCTTCATGGTCTTCTTGCTTTCAGAGCAAGCACTGGACCCAGAGAGCCATGTCCTGAGCCCTGATCTCCTCAGATAGTTGTCATTCCTTTGTGGTGAGAACAGGCACCATTGAGTTATACATAATTAACTTATTAATAAGTTAGGAATAAAGTGTTAAAGTCACCGTGGTGGGCAATACGCCACCAGAAGTTGTGTCTCCTAAAGAGTCCAAACTTTGTACCTTCGGATCAGCATCTAATCTTTCCCAAACATGCGCACCCCCACCCCCCACAAGCTCTGGTAAATGCCACTCTGTTGTCTGCTCCTGAGTATGAATTTGGCTTTTTAATGTTTTCCGTGAAGATTAGATAGTGTGGCCTTTTCCCTCCTGTGCCTAGCAGTTCTTCCTCAGCGTCTGAAGTCCTCTGGAAGACAGGATTCCCTGATGCTAGCATTCTGTTATGTAAACAAATGATCTGTTCTTTAACTGCCTATTGGTGGTTAGCTAGTTTGGTGGCTTAATATCCGGATAATTGTGAATAATACTGTAATGAATGTGGGAGCACAGGTATAGATTATATAATATAGTGATGCCTTTCTAAAAATATTAGTTAGGATAAAAAAGGATAGACTATGTTAACTTTTTCCTATGTAAAAACTTGCAAGGTGTGTGTGTGTGTGTGTGTGTGTGTGTGTGTACCCCTCCCTCCTCATTTTTTAAGACAAGATCACTCATCATAGCAATGAGTGCCGTGGAACTTACTATGTAGACCAGACTGGCCTTGAACTCACAGAGGTCCTCCTGCCTCTGCCTCAGGAGTGCTGAGGTTAAAAGTGTGTGCCACGGTGCCTAACTTTCCTTCAATTGTTACAGGAAATGAGGTCCATTGAAGACTCCTGTAGTTAATGGTTAGAAGAAGAGTTTAAAGGATTGGGCCAAAGGTGAGGGTAGGGTGAGTGTGGGTGGGGAGAAGTTGTCTGCGGACATCTGAGTGAGGCTAGAAAAAAACTAAGTCCTGCAATGTTAGAGAAACATGTGTCTTCTTACATCTACACTGACCAAAAAAAAAAAAAAAAAAAAGCAAGAGAATGAAAATGAGTTTTTGTTCCATCCATCTCAAGGGTGCCCAAAGGATACTTTTAAGTTGTAAGATTCTGTTTGTGAGTATATGTAAAGCCACTGTTCTGTATAAGTCTAAGCCGTGCATGGCCACTCTTGCATGCACAAGCAAAGAAAGTGTATTATTTCTTCTCTCTTTGCTGTGACTAAAAACTTGACCAGAAGCAGCATAAGGGGTGAGGGGGGAAGGGCTTATTTTGCCGTAGAGGTTGAGGAGCTTCAGCTGATTCTGGCAGGGAAGGCATGGCCTCGGGGAGTGAGTTAGCAGGTCTTTGAATCTGTAGAGCTCCAACAGGAAGTAGGGCTGGACTATAAGACCTCAGGGCATGTTCCCACTGACCTCACACTTCCTCCATCCTTCAGTGAGTCCCTACCGCAGGCTGATGATCAAGTGTTCAAACACATGACCTATGGGAGCAACAGAAAGATATGTAAACTGCAACAGGAAGAGGAGGAACTGTGCCTTCTCCGGAGTCCCAGGGAAAGACACGCAACACAGATGTTAACTGACTCTTAGGAGGCAGCTAAAAGCTTTGTCAGCATCAGTGATCAATTTCTAGTTAAAACTTTCCACTTAAGAAGACTTGTTGCAGTATCACATGAAAATAGCTCTCGTTCTTTTTTTATTTTTATTTTTATTTTCGTTCATTTTGTAATGGAGGCAGCGAGACAAGAACGTGAAGGAGGCAGAAAGATGCGTTTATGGGGGAAATAGTGCTGGGAAACAAAACGGTTAAATAATGAACTCTTTTTAAAAGCCAGCAGGACTCTTCTCTGCCCCTGTTTATTCCATTGTAATATATTATTAAATTCAATCATACTTTATTTTTAGTTGCTGGCTACTTAATTCACTGAAGCACCGTCTCGGTACTTAAGGATCAGGCATTTGCTACTTCCAATCAAACTTGACATTTTTTTTTCTCTGTAGCTGATGAGGACTAACTTTAAGATGAGTGAAGAATATTTTGAATCATCCCTTTTATTCCTTTGTTATCCTTGGTACCTCTCCAACTTAAGGGTTTGGGGAAATAAGCCAACTTTTCAAGGTGGTACTGGCCTTGGAGCCAAAATTCCAGTGCAAACGCATCTCTGTAGCTTCAGCTGCCTTTGAAAATTGATGTGGTTTCTGGGGGGTTGCGGGGGGGGGGAGACCCATAATTTCTTCCATCTCATTAAAAATAGGAGTGCAGTATTGCAAAAGCAAGGCAATCTGAAGTCGGTAATTGCAACATAAGCATACAAATATGCAAAACTGATATACATATGCATGAGATGCAAATGAAGAACCTGGTGGTCACACTGCTCTATGGTGTGAGAACTGAGACTAGAGCCCCAGTTTCGGACTTCGCAGACTTTTTCTTATGACTATGCTCATTTTGCGTCATCCAGGTCTTCTCCGTGTCTTCTCAAACAATTTCTCTTACGAAATGAGATGATCATCAGAGTTTCATAATACGACCCTTGTAAAAGCCAGCACTTCGTTTTACAGGAAACTTCCAGTGAATAACCAGTGTGTGGCAACAATTCCTGGGAATGCCAGGTGTGTTGTCAATCATGACTTGTTGGCGTGCAGGCCTTCCGATGGTTGGAGGAAGACCACCCACACTCTCAAGGTCATCTGCTATAACGTCAAGTCTATTAATGGAGAACGGTAGCGCCTGAATTAGTATTGATTGCATGTAGGGCCCCTGTGCAGCACATCTGCATCAGCATAAAGCTTGCGCAGCACTCATGATGCTCGCTGCTTTGCCTCTTTGCAATCAGGGATGTTTTTAGCGCCTGCTCATGACACCACCCAGAACCATCTTCCTTTTGACAGCCCGTCACATAGTTAAAGGAAACTAGCAAACTTCACTCAGCCCTTCCTCGCCTAGTCTAGTGACAGTCACTTCGTTCACTCCCCAGAGGGCACAGCTTTGGGTCGCAGCCTTGTCTTCGCTGACCTGCTCAACCTGGTTACCCTAAAGCACATGGCTGAGGATGGATTGCAGCCCTTGCTGAAGTGATTGGAACAAAACAAACCAGTGCAAGACAAATTTTCTTCTACATGCTCATGCTGCTAAGACGTCCAGAGGTCACCGCTGCTCTCGGGGTTTGGGGTGGCAGGAGACATGAAGGTGGCTCGCTCGTGGGGACTTCGTTGCAAATGAAGGCTTTGGGTTTGCTGTGTGTGGTTTGGGTTTTTTAAATGTATACTCTTGCTGAGCTAAGTATTCCCTAACAGGGTGTGTGCGTTCTACCCTGGTGAAGGAGTTTATTTTCACCCTCCTAAGTATTGTTTTGTTAGATTTAATCGGGTCTTCTGTCTGTCAGGGCCTTTTGGATCTAAATATGTGTCACTCCTCCCAGTTTTCCATCATCAGGATGTATATTTGTATATTTATTTGGGAATATTTCAGGCCTCTCCCTCTCTACCCTCTCTCTCTCTCTCTCTCTCTCTCTCTCTCTCTCTCTCTCTCTCTCTCTCTGTGTGTGTGTGTGTGTGTGTGTATATGTGTGTCTGTGTGTTTGCTGGTGTGCATGAATGTATATATGTATGTATATGCGTGCACATGTATGTGTTTGTAAAAGCCAGAGGACAACTTCAGATATCATCCCTCAGGTACCACCTACCTTTCTTTTTAAAACAGGACCTCTTGCTGGTCTGGAACTTGCCAAGTAAGGTTTGTGAACTGGCCAGCCCCAGAGATCTGCCTGTCTCCACGGTAACCTCAGCAGGGAGGTTATAATCTCACACCACTGTGCCTGGCTTTTTAGACTATGGATTCTAGGTACTGACACCAGAACTTTTGATTGACTGAACTATCTCCCCAACAGTCAAAGAATTTTCTACCTTGATATTGCTTGACTTAGTGAAATTGTGAGAATGACTAGCATCTTTAGACCATTGTTAGGATAATGTATTATTGCGTGAGAAGAAATTATGGGTCTTGAGCTGGCAAAGTAGGTGGCTTAGCAGGTAAAGGAGCTTGCCACCAAGTCTGAGGACCTGAGTTTTATTCCTGGAACTCACATGGTGGAAGGAGAGAACAGACTTCCACAAGTTGCCCTTTGACCTACATGTGCGCTCGTGCACACACACACACACACACACACACACACACACACACACACACACAATTTATTTATTTATGTCTCATTTCTATATCTATCAAATAACTTCTGCTTGGGAGTTATTGCCCTAAAAAGTGAGCTGTGTGGGGCCTTACATTGCTAAGTTCTCACTTATTATTGTCCTCAATCTCTCTTGTTTCTGCAGCACATGCTCCTTTTAAGACTCATGGTCTACTACTATATAAAGTGCATACATGATCCAATGTGGTTAGTCCCAATAGGTCTTCTAGTTAAAAAGCCATTTTCTGGAAGCCATTCCAACATATGTCTGTATAAAACTAACCTAACTTGTGTGATTTGAAGTTGATGCTACCAACTAGAGCTGAATATGGGCTAGAATGTTCTTTTCTAGTTTACGATAATCGCTAGGAAATCTAACCACATCTCAGAATCACCTAGAGGGGTTAGGACGGTTATGTTTCCAGCCACCTGTGCCAGGGCCTTGATTTACTCAGTGCGTGGTAGGTTCAGAGAATTTGAATTTCCAGCAGGTTTCCATTGAGGCAAATTTTCTAGCCTCACTTTGTGAATCATTGTGCTGCTTGCTCGGTGTTTAATTTCCATTTAGAGAACAAAAAATTCAACTTCAAAACAAACAAACAGGCACAGATGCATTAGCCAGCTGTGTGCTCTGTGTGTCCAGCACTGCTGAGGGCACGGGTGACTCAACATGAAGTAGCAGACAGAAGGCATGACAGAATCGTAGTGGGGGCAGTCCAAGTGAGCCAAAAAGAGCCCTGTGCAACAAGGCACATGCAACACTTTTCTGTGGTTCTTTGGTTAAAAGTGGGACTTTCCCTCACATCATACTAGGGCAAGGATGGTTTTCTAAGAAGTGCACACCTAAGTAATTCTCATATGAGGAATTTTGGTTTTGAGATGGTGACTTATGTGGTGGTAGTGGGGACAGGTGGAGCTACCCTGTAGCATGTCAGAAGTTAATCCCATAAGCCAACTATGACCCAAGCTAAACACTCCTAATCGAAAACTCCAGAGTTGGAAATGCTCTGAAATTTGATGTTTTCTAAGTGCGGACATGGGGCTTAAAAAGTTTCAGGCATGAAGATACAAGATTCTCATCTGATAATCAATGAAAATATTTCAATATCAAAAAAAAAAAAAACTGCAACAACAAAAAAAATTGAAACGCTTCTTGTAGAACAGGGATGGTCAGCTTGCCCCAAAGTTTTTACAAAGAAGACCACACAGGAATCGAACCCAGAAACTGAATCTCCTTAACACCATGCTGCACAGTCAAGTCTCAGACAGAGACAGACTGAGGCACGATAGCCAGATACTTATTACAAAAGGATTTTCGTTGCTCCTTGGTAAATGGTGTTTATAAGATTTATTGAAGGTGGTGTCAAAAGACCTGCCAGGTGGAGAAAAGCTTATGCATCTCTACATTTTCAGGAGCATGAGTAACACATTTTCTTCAGTGATACATTTCCTGTCTCCTTAAAAGATATATTTAAATGTTTTCCTCTATTTTCTGCCATTGGGCAGTAATTTAAGAGGGAAAGGCAAAAATAAAATAAAAATAGAAAGGTAAGATTTTTTTTAAAAAGTATGAATATTTTCCTGAAAAGTAATTCATTTCCTTTTGCATCAAGAACTCCATAAATTATAAGAGAACCAAACAGCTGGGCCAGCTTCTTGCTCACGTGACCTCAGATAGTGAGATGCTTTCAAGGGTGACTCAACTACAGGTGCTAAGAGGAGACAGACGACTATCCTCTACTGTGCCTAGGAGTCTTCCCATTAATGTATGTTTATTGTGTCTTTTTAACTCTTTTTTTTTTTTTTCTTTTTCTTTTTGAGACACTACATAGACCTGGCTGGCCTGGAACTTGCCATACAGACTAAATGTATGTACATCAATCCTCCTGCCTTTGCCACCTGGATGCTGAGATTACAGGTTAAGATGTTTTGTATCTTGACCATAGGTATTTAAGACGGGGTCTCATTTAGTTCAGGATGCCTTTGAACTATCTATTCAGTTTAGGGTGGCCTTGAACTCTTGATGCTCTTGTATCCATCTTCAGAATTCCTGAGTTGCTCCCACAGGTGTCACTGGCTCACTTGTTTGCAGTGCTGGCGTTTGAACCCATATCTTTCAGCATGCACTCTACCTCCTGAGCTACATCTTCAGCCCAATGATAACTCTGTTTCTTTCTTTCTTTCTTTCTTTCTTTTTCCACTAACCACAACACATTATCATGGGACTGACACGGGCCCGGCATTGACTGTATGACACGAATATAACAAAGCTAATCTTAAAATGATTTTTTTTTCTTAATTCAGTTCATTCTCAGGTCCTGTTTGAAGAGAGAATTGGGAAGGAATAGATAATAGCTTGAAGGAGGGATAGAGCTTGTGAGTTCTTCCAGCAGGAACTCCCACAGGCAGGCTGCGAACTGAAATGCTGTGTTAGGCCAACAGGCTAGCTCAGCGGTAAGGGCGGTTGCTGCGTAGCCTGATAATCTAAGTTCTATCCTCAGAACTTGTGTGGCAGAAGGAGAGAACGGGCTACTGCTAACTGTCCTCAGACCTTCCCACTTTCACTTCACTGTCTCACACACACACACACACACACACACACACACACACACACACACACACACACACCAAATAAATAAGAAAATGTTTCTTTAGGGAAATCTCATCTTGCGGTATGTGTACAGTCACTGTTTAGATCACAAAGAGACAGAATGTTGGCCGCTGCCTTCAGGTCATGAGTGCTAAGGATGGATTTGAAGAAGAGAGCACTGCCTACAGATGAACCAAGCGGGGTGCAGATGAGCGAGTAAGAAGATGTCCCCGTCGTAAGTCAGCCATGGGATTCTGATGACACTCAGGCACCAAGGGCCTCTGGTTCCCTAGCATTCCAAAGTGTTCCAGCGTCATCCCAAGTGCAACTGTAGGTGCTCAGCAAGTGTGCCTTTCCCTTCTCCTTGCCTGGCCTTTTTCCTTGTAACCCAACGAATGCATCGCCTTTCTCATAGCTATGACAAAACATGACAGAGCAACTGAGAGAGAAGAGGATTTGTTTCACCTCACGGTTTGAGAGGGCTGTGCATGGCGCACTTCATGGCGGTCCGGACATGTGGCTGGGATCCCCTCACATCTCCATAGTTCAGGAAACAGGTGCAGAGAGGGAGTAAGACAGCAAGCCTCACACCCGACTCCCACCAGTGATCCACGGTTGCAAGGATCTTCTTATAAAAGGTCCAGGAGCCCCACCAGCTAAGAGCATGTGCTAAAACACTTGAGCCTATGAGGCTATTTCACCTTCAAACACAACCCCCCACCCCCTACCCTCCCCCCACCCTCCCACACCCTCCCACCCCGTCCCCCCACCCCCTCCACCCCCGCGGAAGGCTGATTCAGGCTAAAACAGTGTCTGTCTATGAAAATGTGTTTTTACTTTGTTTGAAAATTGCTAGAGGAATAGGGACCCAGAACAAAGGAAGCTGCAATTACACTAAGAGATCCGGGAGCCTTATTTTTCAACGTTCAGCTCTGTTTTAAAAATAATTTTTCTTTTTCAAATCCCACCTATGATTTCATAGTAAAACCTCTTATTTGGCTTTGGAAGCTGAACAGTAAGGGAGTGGTTGCAGAGGGAAGATGGGATTTATGAAAAAAGATGGAAAAGCAAAATTTTTAGTCTGCAAAGAACTTGCTAAATGTCTTCACTAGGGGGAAAAAAAAGAAGGGATATGCGAAAACTTGACTCTAAAGAGCCCAATGAACAAAAATGAAAGGTTTTTCTAAAACATGAGAGTCTATCTTTTCAATATTAAGGAAAATATGCAGTCAAGTCAAAGAGTTTAAAATAGCCGTTCAATACAGTGGAAAGGACTCTGGTCCTTCACCAAGGAACAGGATGGCCTTGTGAAGCGAGGAGCAGGAAGCACCTGGGCTGATGCTCACCAACTGGTTAGGCTGGAATCCCATCAGATAAATGGAGATCTTTAACTAGCCATGAATAATTCATGATTAATTATTGCTGGAGCCTTCTAGGTCATCATAGTTTTAAGAACTATGATGCTTCTTATAACTGCCAAGGATCACTGTTTTTATTGTTATTAATATTTTGATTCTATAACTGAATGTTCAACATTATAATGTGTGGACATTTAATAAAAATTTGACATGCAGATCATTGATGGCAAAGTAGAACTTTACTACGTGCTTCTTTAGGGACCCTTTCTCCCCCGCCCCCAAGTAAAGTAGTAAAGAAATTTTCTTTAGTGCAAATTAAATTCTTCAAACCAATCATCACTGAGACCATATAAGCAATTATAAATGGATTTTTTTTTTAAATTTCAAGTCTCATGAAGAAAGATTTTTTAAAAGCATAACTTTGAGAATATTTGCTTTGTTTTTATTTGTGTGTCTATGTGTATGCCATGCGTGCTTGGGTCGGGGGGGGGGGGTGCCCTTGGAAGGCAGAAGAGGCCTTCAGTTTCCCAGGAGCTAGAGTTGGTATAATTCTCTAGTATTGCCATTGTTTTTAGTATATAAGTAAACAGTTTCTGTCTTAATTGATCATCTGTAAGATACCCATTATACCAAATGCCAGTCCAGTTTGTTGGCCAACCTGGGAACCTTGTTTGAAGTTAAAATATTATTCCTACTATCATCACATTTTATTTGTAACAAGTAGTAATTTGAAAGGTGCTAACTTCTCTTTAACTTTTATTATGGCGGTGAGATTTTCCATTTTACTGAAGGAATGGAATTGTTAAGAAATGGCGAGTTTGTTTGCGCCCCAGAATGCTTTTGCTATGAAGGTGCCCTGATGCAGGCAGGCAGAAAGCAAGTCAAAGCCCACAAGTGCCAGTTCAGTAGGCTGGCTCCTGAGCTGAATTCACTGTGTGCTTTTCAACACTCCACTGGGGGGCGGGGGGGCCCAGTGAGATGCAGATGGCCCAACACTTGATTGACAAGCTGAATCCAATCCTCAGGACTTACATGGTAAGAGGAGATAACCAACCCCTGCAAGTTGTCCTCCGACCTACACACACACACACACACACACACACACACACGCGCGCGCGCGCGCGCGCGCACGCACAAAGAACTTTAAATTCCCACTGTTCGTGATTAATCGGTATGTACCATCTTGTGTCTGTGTGATGGTTAAAGCTAAAACTCCAGGCACTCGGAAGCCAAGTGATCTGTGAATGATCATGCTTGTTAGCTTGTCAATGAATAGAAGATTTGGGGGATATAAAGAAAGTCAGTATTTAGCTTCACATTTAGGTTTGTTCCTCCACGCAGGGCAAATCCTCATCTAATATGGGAATATAAGAAAAACATGAAACTGCCTCTATCCTCCATGCTGGGATCTGTACTAGGCCTTCAGTAGCCTGATCCAAACCAAACCAAACCAAAAACACTTATAAAAATGCCTGGGATGCAGCATAGAAGTCACAGTAACTCAGTCACCTTTAAACTGCTACATTGGGGAATAATAGAAGATGCCGCCAGCCAGGGCCTCACTTGTGTCTGATCTCCGTGAAGTAGATGAGGTGATTCTGGACATTTGAGCTAGTGACATTTTGGCCTGAGACTACAATGGGCTGAGAATATTTAAGGAGTTTGGATGAAGTGAATTATGCTGCAAACAGATATGTCTGTAGCTGGGTCACAGAGAGAATTGTGGTGAGTGGAATCGTGGTCTCCAAACATGTCAAGTGGCTAGCTTTTGAAACTTGTGATTATGTTCCCTTACACGGAAAAGGGGACTTTGCAGCGAGACTAAGATAATGAATGCAGAGATGAGGGAGTTTTCCTAGATGTGTCCAGCGGAGCCGAACCTAAAAGGTGAAAAGTGAGGGCTCTCTCCAGGCTCAGGTGAGAGCCTGAGGGCAGGGGAAGATGGATCTAAGAAGTACAGACATGAGACATAACGGTTCCAAGACTTTTTTGAACCCTGAAGGGGCCTGTGATGGTGAGAGGTTTTTAACAAGTCCCCAGTGCATGGATCTAGGAAATGACCAAGTAGGAACCGGAACTAGGTAAGCAGCCCACGGGGCAGATCTTTGTTATTTTAGGTCAGTCTCCCACTACCAGATGGAGACAAGCTCATCTGAACTCACCACTTCAAATCGCAGAACACAAATGTCTCCCAGTTGTCTCCCCTGAATCTGCTTATTATTTATGAGGTTCTCATTGGATTCCAAAAGAGCCGTCAGTGCAGTAAGTCTATAGCCCTGTAGATTCCAAACCATGGAATGCGAGTCACAGAAGGTGGGCATTTGTACATGAGCTGACCTCATCACTCATTGGAATAGCTGGAGAAGAAAAGACTTCCTCAGACTGGCATTGTAAGTGCTGCAGAGAATAGCCTGGGAGATACTTTAGAAGAAGGCAGCACGAGCTGGTCTCAGCCATGAGAATGGGACCTGTGCATCCGTGCTTGGCTGGGTCTGTGGCCTTGGAACACTCATCATCGGGAACTATGGTTATTTTATGACTGCAGCCTTCTTCTCTTGTTTCTGGACTTTCTCGCCTTTCATTCCCACTGGGACCGTTTTGTTTCAGTGGCAACACTTAAGTAGGATTATACAGTGTTTATCGAATACAAGGTCACCTACAAATGCTTAAGAATAGCCTCCCTTCTCCAGTACAATTTTGCATAAAATACCCAGCACTCAGTGAATCACCAGCAATCGCTTAGGTTGGAGTCCTCCCTTTAAAGGTCTTTCAGAACGAATTTTCTGCCCAGAGAGGTGAAGTGGGTCTCTCTCTCTCTCTCTCTCTCTCCCTCTCTTTTTTATTAACTTAGTGTTTTCTGTGATTATTCTTTGTTGTCAACTTGGGGGGATGTAGAGTCAAGATGGAAAGAAAAGGCTGAGTTTGGTGAGGGTTTCCCAGCATGCTTTGATGGAGGAGGTGAGAGCCACCCTAATATGGCTGGCACCATGCCGTGGGCTGGGGTCCCTGGAAAAACAGAAGTAAGCTGAGTACCAGCATCCACTTCTGTGTGCGCCCTGTCTGTACACACAGTATGACCAGGCGCCTCCCGCTTCTGCTGCCATGTCTTTTCCGTGATGGGCTGTACCCTCGAGCCACATGAGCCAACATAAACCTTCCCTGCCTTATGGTGCTATTGTGAAGTATTTTACCACAACAGTGAGGAAAAGGCGACCAAAGGCCCACAGAGTAGCAATTGCTTTCCCCTGCTCTAGTATTTGAGGTGACCATTAGCATATTTTTGCCCTCACACATTAGGCCCTTCAGCTTAAGCTTAGTTGATGATACAGAGCCCAAGCTTGAGGCTGCAGGTATCTGAGAAATACCTTCCCCAGGGACAAAGTATGATTTTTTTTTTTTAGCATGTTTATGTCAGCTTTGTCATAAGCTGACCATGTTAATTATGTCTGTTCAGGAAGCTAGGGCCATCTCTTCAGTCTGCAAAGCTTTGCCTGAACAGGACACAGTGTTCCATCTTCGTGTTTTCATGAGTAAAAATGCCATGCCTATACTGTCTCACGTGACGGCACACTGTGTTCAGCCCCACATGCTTGTTACTGCTTCCTCTATGCACTGACGTCTTTGGATTCACGAATCAAATAAGAAATCGCTGCCCAGTGCTGGCTCTCTTGCACACAATGTTTGTGCAGCACCATAGTCTTGCTATCCTTTTCTAAATGCACAGGGGAGGAAGGTCATTTGGCCTACACTCTTCAAGCAGTCAAAGATCACACATTGGGCTCTGGAGCCCCTGTAGCAAGGGACACCCGTGGGTACTGTATTGGGTGTACTTAAAGCTTTGACAACTTCCCCCCTTTCACATCCTTCTCCATCCAAATT
The DNA here is from genome assembly GCF_903995435.1 of Acomys russatus. Taxonomy (NCBI): domain Eukaryota; kingdom Metazoa; phylum Chordata; class Mammalia; order Rodentia; family Muridae; genus Acomys; species Acomys russatus. The sequence goes on along the minus strand of NC_067149.1, from coordinate 59,760,014 downwards.
TTGTAGCACTGAGGTACACAAAACACAAGCCGTTGATTGAGTTACTGTTGGCTTTTAGTTCATGCGTCAGATCTGAGGCATGAACAGAGAGAACAGGCTGGATTCTGAAGCTGTAAACTCTCTGGGGAGAGGAATAACACATTCGCAATGTATTCACTGTAAGTGACATAACTCCTGTGTCTCTACCTACCTCCGTCTTGCACCATCCTGGTTTCCACCCACTTTCTCTGAAGTGATTTCATTTGACCTCTGTTCAATTCCAAACAAATAAACGCTAATGGGTTCGGGTAATTAATGAAACAGACAAGGAGAAACAAAACCAGTTGAGCTCGCTGTGCCTTAAGAAGACAAGTGGAAAATTTCCACAGGTACAGAAGCAGGCTATGCCATCATTCACAGAACTGGGTGAAGGCCACCTACTTAGCAGGAAGAAAAATGAGTGGGCAGGAAAGAAAGATTGGCAGCGACCTTCCTCTTTGCCCCCATACTGCTTCCTAAGCAAGCTGAGAAGTTGCCCTTGACGGGGAGTGGGGGCCCTAGTCTGTTCTAGCACTTTGGAGGTGTTGGACTTTCCCCCAAATCAACACTCCTGAAGGCTGCTGCCGAAATCTCAACACCCCCCTTACCCTATCTCCGCACAGCTAATTAGATTCTTCTCAAGTCAACAGCTATTTGGTCATTAGTCATGATCCGAGTGGTGCTCAGGAAGGCTCTTCTTCTCAAGACTTGGCGAACATTAACTTAACAAGCTCTTTGACTGTGGGGGTAGTGGGGTCAAAACATTTTTCAGGATTTATTTTGTTTTTCGTTATAAGTATACATAGGAGTTTGTGAACGTGAGTGCGGGTGCCTACGGGTGGTAGAGGAGAGTGGGAGGGCACCCTGAAGTTGGAGTTACAGATGGTTGCAAACAACCTAATGTGTGCTGGGGAGAGAACTAGGGTCCTCTGATAGAGCAGTTCTCTCCAGCCCTACAGGCTAAATACTTCTACAGATTATGTTCTGTGCTGGGAGGTATATTGGATGTAGGTTTTAGCAACACAGAATACTCCACTTCTCGGGAGTGGGTGAGTGCATCCTTAGAACGAGCTACTTTGTGATGTCAGGCCAGCTGGAAATTGGTTTTGCAGACACAGTGGCCATTGGGGTGGTTACACAAATGAAGCCTGGAAATCAGGTGGCAGAGGCCAGCCTGGTCTACACAGAGTTTCAGGCTGTCTTGGGAGAAGGGAAGAGTGGTGTTAATATGGGTCTGGAGAGATGGCTCAGTGATTCAAGTGCTCTGTCGGCTCTTCTAGAGGCTCTGAGTTCAATTCTCAGCATCCTCATGAGGCAGTTGTGAGCTGCCTCTAACTAACTCTGGAAGCTTCCAAGGGCACCTAAACTTATATAAGATAAAGGAAATCTGTTCTGAAAAAGCAATGCCCAGAGAATCTTACTCCCAGGTAAGGTGTTTTGTGTTTTATTTTTGGTTTATTTTTTTTATATACTTTATGTACGTGAGCAGTTTGTATGTATGTCTGCACATCAGAAAAGGGCATCAGATCCAACTACAGATGGCTGTGAGCCACCATGTGGTTGCTGGGAACTGAACTCAGGGCCTCTAGAAGATCAGAGCAGACAGTGCTCTTAACCACTGGGCCATCTTTCCAGTCCTTGGTAAGATTTTTGCCCTCAGAATTTTAGCACGTTCTCAGCAGTCAGACACAGTGAGCCCAAACTCAGCTAGCAAGGGGGAAACCAGGGTCCTGCTGCCTTCACCAGAACTGTTCTGAATCAGCAAAGCAGAGAGAGCCTGTCTCTTGGCGACTGGAGGCTATGTTGAGAATTCTTGGGAAAGATGGGCTCCGGACTTTTAAACAATGCCACGGCTGTATACACAGTATATGGATCTGAGATAAGGGTCTGCTAGCAAAATTCATAGCATTCCTTTGTGACAGAGACTCCACTGCGTTAGGGGAGCTGTGCTCCCCTTCATTTAGAATCATAAATGATTTTCAAAGGAAAGATATACCTATTTTTAATTGAAAATAGTGTTTTTCATAGTGTATATTCCGATTATGGCCCGTATCTTCCCTGTGCTCCTGACTCTGCAGCTCTTCTGACAGCCTCTCTAACTCCTTTGCCATCCAAAGTCACACCCTGCTTCTCTTTCACTAGCAAACAAACATCTGAGAAATAATAATAAAATAAAACACAAGCATATAGGCAAGAATAGGACAAAAGAAGCATAAAGTAGAAAAGAGGCAAAGAACGAGCTCAAGAAACACAATTAGTTGCAGACAGACAGACAGACAGACACACACACACACACACACACACACACAGGAATCTATTTTTTAAAACTAGGAAGCTGTAGGCAAAGTATGTGTGAGCAGGAAGAATGTTGTTCCAAAGAGGCCAGTGTTTGTGTGACTTCTGAATGAGTCTGTGCTGTCCAACTGAAGGGCTCTGCCGCCCCTCCCACCCTCCCCCCCCCCCCCCCCCCCTCCTCCACCCCAACCCCCACCCCTACCCCCTCCTAGCAAGGCCTGGAATGTGCTGCAGAAGGAAGTCTGTGTTTGTTAGTTAGACTTCAGCTGTGAAAGTGTGCCAGGCAAGCCTTGAAGTCCTCCAGAAGCCAGCTTTCCCAGCTCCACCCTGCTGCATGCAATTTACCCTAATCCCCTGCAGGTTCTCCACACTGGGAAATGATCTTAAACCCATAACTCACTGTTTTGGTTGTTCTAAAGGTACTCAATTTCTACTTCTCTTCCTCCTCTTGCTGCCAAGTCTGGGATTCAAACCCTTCTTGGGGGGAAGGGTGGGAAAACAGAGTCTGAGAAGAAGCACCCTACCCCCCATCCCCCCACCCCTGCTCTTGTGCTGGTGTGCTTTCCTCAAGGTGACAATAACCAGAAACATTTGCTAGCACCCAAATTTAGGGACAAGGAAGAGACAAAGAAACAGTAGCCAATGGGTTGAGAACCATTTACAATCATACTCACTTATTTGACACTTATTTTTTTCTCATTTGACAGAATCATTATTTTCATCCAAACCAGACAGGCGAAATGGCAGATGATCAGGGATGTCTCCTAGCCTTAGGTCAGCACACCCTTAGTTGTATGCTGTGAGACTGTTAATAGGTCATGTATGTCCATAGAACTCCTTTTCCTGGTTTGCTTTTCTTTGAGGGGAGCCTAGGAGGGAGGATAGAGTTTAAATTGTCACTGTCTTCAGAGACAGGTATACATTCTAGCCCTCCCCAGGAAGAGCACACCAATTGACTATCCCACCCCAGATGCTCAGCTCTGAAAACACATGTACAAGTAACATTTCACAGACGCAGCAGGCTCTATCTGGAAATATATGTACGTATATACACATCTGTGTAGCAATAATCAATAAAAAAAAAGAGTCCCTGGATTTGAAAGAGAGTAAACAGATGTACATGGGAGGGCTTGGAAGAAGGATAGGAAAGGGAGGAAATGAATTAATTATGCTATAATCTCAAAAAATAACAGAGAAACAGTGAAAGGAGCCAGGATTCCACAGAGAATTGGTTGCGTGTGGGCTTGCTACTTGGAGATGAAAGTTTATAGGGAGTATCTTGCGATGTCAAAAGGAAGTGTATGTGTGTCGGGCGGGGGGCATTACTATAAAAGAAATCTGTTATTTAGTTGATAGTATCCTACCATTGTTACTTTCTTAGGGTTCATGCAACTTGGTGGTTACATGCGACGTTGACATTCCCGAATCCTGGCAAAAGTAGGTGGGACTCTTCCACTGTTCTTACAGATCTTTTCTAGGTCCAACGTGGTCTCAAATGAGTTATGTAGGTTGATATTTTGTTATCTTTGTACACGTTTCAACACTAGGAAATAAGTGATTAGGCAATAACCAGGTCAGTGTCAAGATAGCTGCATCCAAAGAAACTTGGCGTCTGTTTGTTCATTCCACAGTCAATAGAGCAATTGCTCTGTCAATCTGGATTAAACAGCTCACAGTTAGGCAGATCCTGGTAAAGCTATTTGTACCAGGACTGGGGAGGTACTCAGGCCTGTGGGGAGACAAAGAAGAAGCTAACTTAGACTCAGAGGACCAGATACCATGCAGCTGCAAATGTGCACGGGTTAGCCAAGAGGGGACTGACTGAAGAAAGAGGAGAGGTGGGGTAAGACTGTCTGAGGCAAATGAAACAGCACAGCAGAGAGGAGAGACAGACGGATAAGGAGTCGGGGGAGAGTGAAGCGATAGTGTTTAGATTCTGGAGCTCAGTGAGGGACCGATGAAGCTGCAAAGATAACGGAGTCTAGTACAATAAGGCGTCAGTGGTCTAACTGAAATATGATGCTAATCTAATAAAGAGCTTGGACCAAGAGCCTCAGGAGATGGCTCTGTTGGAGAGTGCTTGCTTCACTAGGTGATCCCCAGAGCTCAGTCCACAGCGGAATGTGGCAGTGACCACTTACACTGTCGAGCAGCTGGACCCAGGACATTTCCACCTAGACAGCCCAGCAAATCACTGGGCTCTAGGTTCAGTGGGAGACCGTGTCTTAAAATAGTTAGTCAGAGACCCAATTGAGGATACACCTGATACTGACCTCTGACCTGCACAATTACACACATATACTCATGTGCACACATATGAACACAAGCAGGACTTGAATCAGGATGCTTAATTTAAAAATTCATATTTGCACCCAAACCAAAAATCTCTGGCTTCCTTAGGAGAGAAATAAATTGTGTTGGGGTGGAAGAAGAGGGGACTGATGAGAGAGCAATTGCCATAGTCTTAGTAAACAATGTCATAACCTTGGCATCCTGATAAGGATTTGGAACGAACAAGGACAGATTGGAGGAGCCTCTGGAAAACGGTCAACAGAGCCAATGTTTGATGTGCTAAGAGTGACAAGGAAGGGGGAGATTTGGTGTTTAGAACATTCCTCTCCACATCTAAACTTTGTAAGTCATTTAGGCCGCACATGCATTCGAGCTTGGCGGGCAGCAGTGGTCTGTGACTGGTATGGGGCTCTCAGGAGATCCATACAAGCATATGTGGGTGTGGCAGATATACTCCTCATCAGTCGTGTCCTCCATCTTTGAGTTCAAGCAGAATCTGTAATTTGCTTCTAACAGTAGAAAATGAGAAGGATGGTGAAATGGCACTTCTATAATTAAATTATGCTATATAAAACATTATCTCAGCTGATTGCATGGAAAGACCTTGCCTGCTCGCTTTGAAGTTTCTGCTGTATTTAAACGGAACTTCATGGCAAGGGTTTGTGGGTAAAGTCTTAGCTCTATAGTGGCCATGGGTGACTCTCACCATGAAACTTTAAACCTACAAAAAAGCAAATCACTTTGAGCCTTCGAGTTCTGCCAAGTATGGGAAGACATTTGGAAGCAAATCTTTCCCAAGCCAAGTCCCCAGCAAGGTGACACTTTCCAACAGATGCCTTCATTGCTTGGAGCCAAGGTCCCCTGACCTACAGAAACTGAGGTGCTGGGTCTGGTGATGTGGACCTGTAATCCCAGCACTTGGGAGGCAGAGGCAGGAGAATCAGGTTATGTTAATCCACTAGAAGACCAACCACCTCATGCGAGGGCTTGATGGTTGCCAGCTGAAAAGAACAGACCCTGGGAGGAGATATATAAATGAGCTCAGAACTGGAGGCGGGGCTTTTTGGAGACTTTAGATAGTTTTGGCGGATAGTTTTGGCTGTTCATCGCTGCACTTCAAGATGCTCCTAGAGAGAACCGCTTGAGGGAAGGCTTCGGGGCTCCAGCTGCTGCTGAGGTTCCGGGTTCTGGTTACTCCAAGTTGCAGCAGAAGAAATCCTGCTGATTATGCCAGGAGAATCGCTTCTCCAAACTGATATCCTTACGGTTTTGTTGTTGTGTTCCTTAATCCTCATTTCATATAGTTTTGGTTAGTTGGGTTATAAGTGGCATATGCTTGGTTAATAAGTTATAATAAAATATATTGGTTAAGAAAATTGAGCCTACAATCAGGAGTCATGGACAGCCTTGGCTACATAGTGTGTTTGAGATTAGCCCAGGCTACACATGAAAGAAACTCAGTAACCCTGAGGTAACAAAGTGTGCTTTTCTGAGCCACTGAGTTGGTGACAGTTTGTTCTGCAGCAATAGGAAGGGACATTCAGCATCTCTTTGTTCCTCCCTCTTCTGTGCTCCTTGTCCCTACCCATGTGATCCCTTAGAGGCTTAATCTGAAGGCTCTTCCTTTCGTCTTTCAGTTGACCTTTACGTTTCCAGTGACCTAGGCCGGATATTCCCAGTACAGAAATCTCTTATTGGCCCTGTTTGCAGAACTGGCTCACTTACAAATTAAGGCAGATCGTTGCCACCTTGGGGCAAACTTAGAATGATGGTGTGAAAACAGGACATTTGTTCCCAGGTGTTAGAACACCTCAGTGGTTTCCTGTTGCTTAAACCGGCAAGCCGATCAAGGACCCACAGCGGCCTCCCACTCTGTGGACCTATACTGCCTTAAGGCTTTACGGAAGCCACCGTCACCATCATCCCCTTAGTTTTGTGCTTTTTATTTTTCTTTTTTCTTTTCTTTTTTTGGTTTTTCGAGACAGGGTTTCTCTGTGTAGCCTTGGCTGTCCTAGACTCACTTTGTAGACCAGGCTGGCCTCGAACTCACAGCAATCTGCCTGCCTCTGCCTCCCGAGTGCTGGGATTAAAGTGCGCCATCACGCCTGGCAGTTTTGTGCTTCTTGAACTCCTCTTTAATCTCTAGCAAAACATTTGGTTCTCCCTTATTCCCATGCTACCGTGAAGAATGAGATGCCTTGAGTCAACACTAGTGAATGTATAGAAATCGTGCAAACAGCACGTTTGGGAATGTACAGAGTCTAAGAATTCATGCATGTGTCTATCTGTGGGTCCTCCTGAATCCAAGGTCAAGCTTTGGGCTGAGATTGGTGATAACCAGAGGCATTCAGCTGTAGATTTTTCCATGGATTAATGAGAATGGAGTTATCAAGAAATTCCTTTGGCCTTAAAAAAACAAAACAAAACAAAAAACCCAACAACAACAACAAACAAAGCAAAACCCAAACAAAACAAAACTATTTTTTTGGTCCTCACTTTTAGTGAGTTTATCTCCCAGAAGACCCCTTTCCTAATCCTCTGGTTATTGAATAGTTTATTCAGCTAATGCTTATTTGTCACTTGTTCTAAGCCTCTGCCTGGGGCTCTGGGGATACAGCAATGAGCAGGCTGGCTGAACTCAGTGGAATTTGTCTTGTAAAATAGAGATATATATCACAAGAAAGTTAATAGCTACAGCACATAGCGTTTCAGAAGTGATGTCTCCAGTAAGCAAAATAAAGAGATGGGACTAGAAATAGAGTGTGGAACTTTACAAGTTTGGACAGAGTGCGTCAGAAAATAATTCCCGGGGCAACAGTGCCCTTAATGAAATAGCTGAACGGAGTGAGGGAGTAGACGGTTAACAGCTCCCCCATGCAAAGAGAAACCCAGGTGTGGAGGTCTTGTGTTTGTGAAGGGGAAGGTCAGCTTTGGGGACCAGAGTGGAGAAGAGAAAATGGAAGAGTTCTGAGAGAATCTTTAGCGTATTTGAACCATGCAGATCTATGGACTGCAGTGCAACTCTTCCTAGAACAGGATGCAAGGCCCCTGGAATATTCTAAGAAGGAGAGTGATCAAAGACAAGACGAAAACAGACACCATCTCGGAGTGTGCTGCCACAGTGTGCAATAAACTCAGCATGTCTCCATCACCACAGAAGGTCCTGCTGGAATTCTGAGCAGGAAGGACCACATTTGTTCTTTTTGAGTGATAGTGTCTCTCTCCTCTCTCTGTGATGACATGACAGTCTGGAATATTCTCTTCACTGCTACCAATGAAGTAAAAAACAAAAAACAAACAAACAAAAACCTGTGGAAGTGATGGTAGGTTTCTCCTTTGTCTCAGGAAGGATGCCTATGTGCCCTCTAATTTTAGCTGGAAAAGCCTTTAAAGGAAGCAGAAATAAGCTGTTCGTTGCTCTGTGAAAATACAGCTTTCATATGCTTTTGGTATAAGCATGCAGTATGTCAACCCATTCAATGTCTACAGTGGTTTCACTTTTATATTCACACTAATCATGTAAACTGTATCTCCATCTGTAGGTAGAGCTGTTGCTCAAAGATGAAGGAGAAGCTCAGGGTAGGAGCCAGCGTTGAGTAGGGACCGAGTTCCCAAAGGTCACCCCTTTTCAGGGATGTACTTTACACTGCCTGTCTCTGGGGGATTTCTGCATTGCTAGCAGATTAAAGCAATGTCAAGACTAGAAAGCCTTCTGCTTTTGTGTAACTCTATGGAGATAGCTGTCTGTGACCATCTCTAAGTAACAGTGACTACCCAAGCTCAGACCTCTGCCCAGGTGAGCTTTCTCATTTCCCCTGAGCCTAGTCTAATACAGCACAGGCTATGGCTGTACCAGAAGACATAAAATAGTGGTGATGTGAACCCTGGATAGATAGGAGGTGGTAGTGGGGGTGGGGGGTGGGGGGGGGGGGGAGGGTGTTATATTCTGCATTTGGCCACTAGCTAAACTTGTGACCTTAGTGAAGGAAGTAACCTGGATATTTACTTCAAATACTTCCTGTTTTGGGGACTGAATCCAGTTCTGGTTCTGGGACTGGATAACCCAGCATGATGCTCTCCATCCTTATTCTCCATGCCCTCATTATTCTGCTATTTATGTATATTATGATGATGCAGAGATCAATGTGCCGCCTTATAACATTGTACTGAAGACTCACTTCCACGCCTTTCACTTCATACAGCTCAATAGAGAGCATTGGTGCCCTTAGTTTGTCTCTAGAAAATAGTCAGGTGGTAAAGAAAAAGCCTTGAGTATTCATTCGCTTCATTTGCATTTGTATCTGACTCAAGCTTTAGGGTTAACATGTTGTGGCTGGTCTCTGATGTGCAAGCAACTTAGCAATAGTGTTTGGACCTTGGACCCGGCAAACTTGCTGCTTTCCAGTGCAACCCCACTTGGTCCACATGGGTGTTGTCAGCACTGGATTGTGTTTGGGGCTACATTTACTCCGGGGCACACTGTAAGCTTTGCTCTCCCACTAGGACGGTGCCTTCTACTGACTGTTCATTGTTGGGCCTATTTGTTTTCTCAAGAACAGACTCCACTACCTCTGAAAGGTCAGTTGTTAACGCTCAATTTTTCCCCCTCCCCTCTTCAAAAAGTGATTTTGGTCCCAACTCCCAAGTTGGCCTCAAATAGTGGAAAAGTTCTCCAGGGTTGAGAATGGAATAGCGAGAGCTGACCCAGACAGTCTATCTCTGCAGGGATCTTAATTGGAACCAAACTCTTTCTCCATGTTAATGTTTTCTTAATAATAAGAAAAAAAAAAAAAAAAAGGAAGCCAGACCCAGTACCCAAACCTCCTTCCATTTTCTGCTCAGTGGTGAAGTTAACAAGGAGCCTTTCCTGGGTGTTATGCATTATCTGGGAATCGGTTGACTGTCCCCAGGGCCATGCACTGTCCCAGCTGTCTATTAATCTCTGGGAAATCCCCAGCGCTGCAACTGTCACTGTATAATTAAATGCTTTGCTATTCTCTGCGTGGCCCTGTACTTTGGCAGCATATTTTTTTATTAAGAGCAGGGCCTGTTGTTTGTCATTTGTTCCATATGGCTGTTGAGAAAGCAGCTTTGTGAAGTCTCCGCTGTGTTCATTGCTTCTTCTGAATTAAGCAGTATTCTTTTCTCTCCTTCCTTCTTTTCCTCCTCTTCTTCCTTCTATCCATATGGACACACACACACACACACACACACACACACACACACACACACACATGATTTTGCTTTTTTTTCTTTTTGAGATGGGGTGCCATTATATGTAGCCCTTACTGACCTGGGTCTCACTCTGTAGACCAGGCTGGCCTTGACCTCACAAGAGGCCCCTGTCTCCTTAGTGCTGGCTTCAAGGTGTGCACACACCTTTCCTGTACACAGTATTGGGTTTCAGTCATAAGGATATGTTAATACAGGCCTATGATGTACTTTGACCATGACTGCTGTCTTTGTATCTTTTCCCTCATTCTTTTTGCTCAAAGACAGATTCTCCAAAGCATTATGTCACCATCAGCTGTTTTTTCCCCTTAATCTGTCTGAAGAAAGAAATGAAAATTAAAGCATTAGTATTAAGTGTGTGGTCATGTTGCTGCCACCCGTAAGGTTAATCTTTAACTTGGGCACATGACCTCCTACTCTCCAGATGCTACAAATTGTAACAAAGCATTTAACTTCCTGATGCTGTCATTATGCTAGTGATTTCTTTTTCGTCATGACAAAGGCGTATCCTGATAGTATGGACAGGCTTAAAGTCATTATTTTGACCTGGAACAAAACTTTCTCTTGAGACCTCCAATTACTGCTCAAAGACAAGGCAGCTGCTTCCCCATCTGTGGAGAGATTTTTTTTGTCACAAAAAGGGTCTCTTAGTTCGGTGAGAGACGATGGGCTCTCTAGAAGCAAAAGGTCCTCTGCTCTGAATTAACAAGTTCCTCCCAAAGAACTGTCCCTCCCCCTTATATTAAAAACCTTCTTCCATTTGCTCTCAGCTTTGAGGGCACATTGCAATTAAGTTGGAACCACACCCAAGACTGACACATGGGGTGGGGATGGGGCTGGGGGTGGGACTGGGGGTGGGGATGGGGATGGGTGGGGGTGGGGATGGGGGTGCTATACTCAGGAGACAGTAACAACAAAGGAGGTATTCCTGATAAGAATGGCCTCACAGCTCCTGCCCCTATTACAAGCTGTTACACAGCCAGCAGCTGGGTTTGGTATCTGTAGAAATCTCAGTTTCTTAAAGGGAGGTGGCAGAGAGGAGCAGATATTCTTAGCATTCTGCTTCAGTCTGCCTACCTGTGATGTCACTGCTTACCTGCCATGGGGTGTGGCCCTGCCCAGGGCTATATAAAAGCACAGTTCTACCTCACCCCTCCCTCTTACTTTCCACTCTCTCTTCTTCTCACTCTTCCTTTTTCTATCTCTGTCTCTGTCTTTCTGTCTCTCTCTCTCTCTCTGGGATACCCCTTCTCCCCTATCCATCTCCCCCCATGCTCATTTAATAAACTCCTCTATAACATAATGTCTGGCATCTGGTACCTTATCTTATTATCTTACCGTCTATTTTTAAACATAAAAGATATGCTTGTTCTCTGGGGCCAGGTCTTAGCAAGACTTGAGCCCGCTGCCTCTTAGAGTCTCAGAGTTCTCATTTTAAACAATTGACACAGTGCTGCTCATTCCATATGTTCGCCATCACTTAAGAGCTCACCCATGAAGTGTGCAGGAAGAGTGAGGCGCGCTTTCTAATAACCTGACAAGTGGGAGTTACGGTTAAGGTGGGGTCTAGTAGGATAACAGTCCAAACCACGCCCTCTCTCTGCCCCACATCCCCTCTGTGCCCACACAGTTGCACCAGGTGGACCTCTGTTCATGTTTCCTCCCACAGTTTCCTCCACAGTTCTACATGTTTTCCCTTCTAATCATGAGCATCCCTTCCTTTGACAGATGGTAAAAGTGATATCTATCCGATGATTTTTGTCTTGCATTCTAGTACAATAAAAGCATAGTAAAGGGAACCAAGTAGATAACCAGGTATTCTTCTAGGAATTGACTAATGAGACTATCTTGCCCTGGTATACAGTGTATCTGTTTGAGAGACCAGCAATATGGGCAATATGGGAAAGCCAGTTCTGAAAAGGCCGAGATTGGGTTGTACTAAAGAAGGTGTGTTCTGAGGGCACAAAATTTAGTTTACAAAACTGAACTGAATTTCCATCTTCCCAAGGAGCTTCCCAACTCTGACTGCCCACTCATGAAGGAATTAACAGAGAGTTGAACCTGGCATCTTATATCATTCCCCTAGGTCCAGGTGTCAACATTTATTCATAGTCCCCTAATGACTTCAGCCACGAGCCAGGGTGGGGACCCGCTGCCTAGTATAGTGTCTGTCTGAGATTCTGGCCCACAGGAGTGAACCATCTGCTTCTAATTGTGTAACTGAACCTTTTACTCAACTCCCTCATCACTGCTGAGAAGCTGAGCAAATCACAGTTTCCCAAATACTGAATTAATCATTCCTATAAGTCTTCAAAACAGACAAGAGCAGCTAACTTGTAGCTTCAGGAAATGAGTGTCTTTGTCATCACTATTTTTGGTGTGAACCACTTTTCTCTGTCAAACTAATACATTCAGTCCTTACCGTTTTTAGAAAGGCCCAATACTATGGGGACAGAAAATGGTGCTGTATGGTGTGGAGAGTGACGAGCTGGCTGTTCCTGCCAAGTGACCATTGGAATGTCTTGTTACCCTGGCCAAAGAATAGAGATGGCCTATGACCCTCACAAGCAGAGAGTGGCTATTTGATATTCTCCAGACCAGTGTTCTAAGCTTAGCTTTTGGTCTCAGTGCAGAACTGTACAACGCTCACATGATGAAGAGAAGAAGAATCCGTGTGAATCACAAGGGCCTTCTCTCCTAGATACGAAGGTAGTCATGTTGTCCTGAGGATGGGGAGGTGAAGGAAGGGGGATACGGAGGCCATCTTTAGTTCCATCCCTCCTTCTTATCATGGGAGCGGCAGCATACTGATTGTACACTTTAGTGTTCTCATTGCTGTAGCAGACAATGAAAACTTATTGTCTTTTTTTAGACTCATGGGTTGGAGGAATATAGTCCATCACGTCAGAGAAGATACAGACATGAGTGGCTCAGTGGTGACAAAAGCACGTGGCTTCTATCTCAAAGGACCAGAAGGAACAATAAGGACAGGAAACAGAGCTAGGCTATACACCTGAAAGTCCTAAGTTACCCTCCCCCAAAACCCCAAGAGGATCACTTCCACCAGATTTGTTGCAACTCTCAAACACATATGGGGAGCGTTTTACACAAAAGCTACAATGCTGACGCTCCCCCAAACTTCAGAGCCTATGAATTCAGGTTGGGACAAGATCCGATACACTTGCTGATTGCTTATGGAACACTGGCACACCGTACAGGAAAGTTTCCAGAAGCGAATCTTTCAGCAGTGTTCCTAGTGGGTAAAAAGGGTGCTTCTTATAGATTGGCAGTGCTCACGGCTCAGGAGTGCCTTCCCTCAGGGGACCAGCTCACCTCCTCCCTCCAAGGATGTTTAAATTAAATTGGTGCCTTGAACTGTGTGCCTATGACCCATGAACTACAGAACAAGGCACTATTTATATTACATTTCATGAAAGCATAGGAAGTTATCCCAAATTTAGTGATGCATTTTCTCGAGTCTTTACAGGCCAGGAGTCTAAACTCAGCTTAGACACACTCCCTGCTAAGGGATTCATCAAGAATCAGCTGCTATTTGCTCTTCTTAAGAAACTTGAGTAAGGGAAAAAAAATCGTGAGCTCATTTTAGGTTTTAAAGATTTATTTTTTTATTTGTATGTGTGTGTGAGTGTACACAGACACCTTTAAGGAAGAAAAGCTACCAAGATTAAATCCTTCTTCTGGTAACTCAGTGTTTCAGTGTTTGAGTTATGGTTTATCTGGAAACAGCACGCTGTAGTTTGTTTTCTCTGGAGTGTGGACTCCTATAGGCAGGGTCAGCCTCCTGCTGAATCTTCCAGGGCTGGATTGTATAGATAGGAAAAGTAACCAAACAAATAGAGTTACCATAGTTACCATAAACCTTGCCTCTCCCTCTGAAAAAAAATGTGAAAGAGACATGCGTGTCAGTGTGAAGAGAAGATGAAGTCTTAGATGAAGCTAGTGTTAGACTAGCAGTGAGCAGGTCAGCACATCGCAGCCCACGCGGTCCTTCTCTGGGGACTCTGTCTGAGGCTGGGGTATTCACAAGCAGTGTTTCAGGAATGCCTCTCAGTTACTAAGAAACTGCATGGTCTGCACTCTGCATTCTAGTTGTTGAAACAGGAAGGAGATGGGGTCCGCTTTGCGTGTATTCTGAAAACAAGCGATTCTCTTCAGAGCTAAGTGTTTTGGAGTAATAGACATCAGGTATTGGGAGGAAAGAGGCTGAGGGCTCCTGTGGCTTTGATGTCAAGGAAGGGAATCAGAATGGGAAGAATGGGATGGAGGCAATTTACGCCATGGTTAGCCTGGGCTTGACACATTACTGGGGTGCTTTTCTGTTCATTTCCTTTGGAGTGCTATATTAGGTTAAGGAAAGATAGAGTTCCTATAGACGGAATATCCTCTGCTCTTCTCGTGCCCATTCTGAGCTGTGTTCCATTGTGGCATCTAAAGACCCCCCTAAGTACTTCAGATAGGTTCCGAAAGAGCTCCCAAGGGTCAAGTAAGAAGTACGAAGGAAATCACTTTGTCGCCCGCAAACAGGCTCTGCAGTGTTCATCTTTCATCATTCATCTGCTGTTGCCTGGAGAACACACCCTCTGTCCATATGACTGGGTGCCATTAAATTCATCATTTCAAATACACTGTGTTCCTAGGTTTATGGCTCATAATAACGATCAAGGGCTCTGCATTCTTGATAAGCGAGGCTCATCGCGATCATATAGCATGTATTGGGAAGGCTTACTGGGTTTAAAAAAAAAATCAAATATTCTGGCTCGAGGCATAATCTCTAATGTTTCCTCATTGGAAATAATCTCCTTTTCTCTCTTAAGCCAGCTAATGTAGAAGTGCAGCACCCACTGCAGGAGCATGACCGCCTTCCACACAATATTAGTGTCACACACAAAGGAACAGCTTTGCTTCTTGTCAGCACTGGGTGCACTCAGGGTTCCTCCCTGTCACTCGTGCACTAACAGTCTGCACGTTATAACAATATGAAGGACTCGAGATGTAGTTGCATTGGTAGAGGGCTTGCCTGGCATGCAAGAAGCCGTGAGTTCAATCCCCAGCACCGCACAAAGCCAAACGCAATGGCGCCCATCTGTACCCCCTCAGGACTCAGGAAGTAGAGGCTGGAGAATCAGAAGTTCAAGGCTATACTCAGCTAGATAGCAAGTTCAAGCTCAGTCACCTCGGGATACATGAGAGCCTGCCTCCACTTCCATCCTCCTTCCCCCCAGAATAGATAGATATTCAAATCTGAGCACTTCCTTCTTGTACCCGTATTCAGGCCTGTCATGGGGATGAGCAAACAGACGCAATGACACGAAGGGACTCATCTCTCCCTCGTCTCTAGCTGTGTTTCCTGTCCCCTTCTGAAGTGACCTGCATGTTGCTGGTTGCAGGAGGAGCTGGGCGGTTTTTCATGAAGTCACACCACACGTTTTACTTTTTGAGACCGTTACAGAAATATCAAGCGTTTGCTTACAGGTTCTTCCTCCTATTCAGCATGGACTGTGAAGAGATGCAAAGCTCTGATAAAGACAGACACTCATCCCAGCTCGGTTCATGGCAGGTTAAGTCCCAAACATAGGAGTCTAGGGTGAGTCAGACTGTCCCTCTGCTTTCAAGCACCTGGTGCCTTTTCTGATCTGAGAGAGACTAAAATTGTCTCTTCAGCATAACAGAAGACCTGTTTCTTAAAGAGGAGATAAAAATGCTAATAGATTCTGGTTTCCCGACATCTCAGAATAACAGACTGCAAGCATGCTGTACACATAGAACCAAGAAGTTTAGATTGAGTGCCATATTTCATGTCTCCATGGACTTTTCTTTTGATGAATATTTAGATAAATGTCTATATTTTTAGCTGCCAAGACAAAGACATTTTTTGTGTGTGTGTGTGTGTGCCTATATATGCATGAAATGATAAAAATAGTTTTAAAGTTACTTTGATTTCACATCTATAATTTTTAGAGTCCTGAACTAAGTTGAGAAGTCAAATTTGATGTTTTTTAATACTCTCTCTCGTACATGGTAGATCTTGGTTCACTTGAGTGCTCCTGCCTAAACAAGCTTGATTTGAGATTCCTGTGATGCTAGGCATCAGAAGGCATTCTCTGGACCATGAAAACTGATAAGATAATGGGTTATTTTTATGACATCCCAAAGATGTGTCACAGTGTGGGCCTTAAACTCTCCTTCTGTCCCATCTGACCTTTTTATAATGTTTGGGCC
Organism: Acomys russatus; assembly: GCF_903995435.1. NCBI lineage: Eukaryota > Metazoa > Chordata > Mammalia > Rodentia > Muridae > Acomys > Acomys russatus. The sequence continues at coordinate 59,743,937 of NC_067149.1, read as the reverse complement.
AGAATGTCTCACTAATGCTTCCTTAGTGTGATAAACGCAGGTTAGGTGTTTGGAGATCTTTGAGAGAGTCAGACGGGTTGTCATGGATACACAGCTGATGTGCTGTCATTCTGAAATCAACACAAATATGGAGAAGGCGTATGCTTAGCAATCTAGAACTTTACAGTGGAAATAGCAACTTCCTTCTCTTTCCTAGAACTCATGCTAACTTTGATGGCATTAAATGAAAAAACAAAACAAAAACAAAAAAGACATTTGCCTCATGACACTGTGCTATAGGCCAAACGCAGTGATTTGACTCTGAAATATTTGCCTGCTACTGTCCCCAGGTTCCCCTATGATTAAGGCTGAAGGAGAAGTGATTTGGTAAGGATAAAAAGTGAAGTTAGCAGAAACCCAAGACATCCAGAGATTTGCTTTACTTTAATTGTATGTATTTGCCTGTGTGTGCATAAGGGTGTGTGCCTGTGCCCATAGAGGCCAGAAGAGGATGTAAGAGCCCCTGGGGCTGAAGTTGTGGGTGGTTGGGAACTACGTGATGTAGGTGCTAGGAACCAAACTCCAATCCCCTGCAAGAGCAGCAAGTGCTTGTTACTGTTGATGCATCCCTGCAGCCCAGATGATCTTTTTCAAACACCACTCAGACTGTTTTCTGACTGGGAAAACTAGAAGTAAGATAGGTTGTTTGGCCGACGACTCTGGTTCTGAAAGGATGGTGCTGGCATCGAGCACCGACATTCTTGCTAGGTCATAGCCTGATCAAGTGAGTTGGAAAGAAACAGAGGGAAAAAAAAATATGTCTGAACTCTTGTGGTAACTAACTTACTCCCTGAATAACTGCATTACTCTCTCCATGCCAGGAAAGCCGCAGCATTCTGCCAAAGATCTCCCATCTTGATACCCTCATAACTGAATTAAATTTAAGCATGAATTTTAGAAGACCCATTCAAGCCATATCAGAATTTAATCTGTTGCAGTATTTTCCTCCTTTGAGAAAGAATTGTGTCACAAACTGTAATTTGCTTCTTCGAGGTACGAAAAACGAAAATTAATTTCCAGATGGCTCCTAATGGTCGTCATCGTGATATTTTCCAGTTTACTCTATAAATAGCAAAGCTTCGAGGTCATGTGTGACAGTGACCTCAGAGGACATTTCACCTGGCTGTAATGTGACTTCACATCTTGCGATTTTTCTCCTTGTTGTTGTCAACTTACACAGTATCCCAACTGTCCCGTTATTTCCTTTGATCCTACATGGCTAAAAATAAAACCTCACATTTATTGAATTCTTAGGATGCCCAAGTATGATTCTGATAAATTTATGTATATTCATCAGCAATCATAACAGCCCATGCAAGAGTAATATTTACACACACACACACATACACACACACCACCGCCACTGACAGGTGGAGAAACTGACGTGAGAGAGGTTGGGCATCGTATCCAAGGTTACACAACTAGCAAGCGACAGGCTAGGACCGTACAACAGCAGCAGTAACTGCCAGCACCATCCACTAACGTCTCAACAGCAACTCAATCTCCCTTAAGTCTGCAAAGCTCAGCCATCAGCAACCTTGATAGATGAGACATGTGTGACAAACAAGGGAATAAACCCAGCCTAGCTTTTCAATCAAATACAGAATTTCATAAAAAAAAATACTCTGCCCTTAGTATTTCATTTCTTGTTTGGATTATTAATATTTTCTTTATTTTTCTTCCTCTAGTATGGGGTGGGGGGGGGGAACCAACAAGCTTGCTGACTGTTGAGTTCTTGGATGAAATCCACATGACTTAGTCATAATCAGACTCCCTGGGGGGGGGCCCTCTACTGTCCTGGGTAGACTGAAGGCTTTCCATAGACCGCATGTTGTTTGCTAGCTCTAAATGAAACCAGCCTTAGCTGCAGAAGGTGAAGCAAAGGCATAGCCTTAAAGACTAGTTATGCCCCTGTTTGGTTCGTGATGGCTTAAGGAAATCTCAGGGCCAGGGGCAAGGGGGACTCGATCAGAAAACAATTGAGTATTTGTCTGCAGGAGACCCATGCCTATTAATCGTCTGTGTATGCTGCAGGAATTGAGACTGAGAGCATGTGCGGCATCTTAGCAACCTGGAGAGAAGCGACCTGGCTGTGTGGTCTTCCTCTAAACTGGAGAGAGAAAAGGCTGCTTTTTATTCATGGAGCTAGGAGCTCTGTATGCCCTGATAGATCAAAACCAGGAGAAACCAGAGGCCAAGGGAGCCAGGAGGGAGGCTAACAGATGAGCCCCAGGGTGGTGTTGTTGTCGGTGTTGTGGTCGTCGTCGTCGTCATCATCATCATCATCGTCTTGTTTTTAATCAGTAGGTCATGTAAGGGATAGATGATGGCCCTGCTGGTTCCTAGGAGAGAGGAGAGTTTCCCATATATCCTGTTGATTTCAGCCAGGGCAACTTCCGTCTCGGGCCATGGAATCCAGTCAGAGGGTCTTATGGATGATTTATCAGGCTTGTCTCATGAGTGTGGGTGTGGCACTTGAACGTTCTTGGCCATAGATCTCCGAGCTACTGCTTGAAAGGAAGCCGGGTTCTGGCTGTCCGTGAGAAGAAGCCCAGGCCTCCGCACGCCACAGCTATTGCCAGTTCCAAGCCTTCTGGACCGAGGGCTCCCTGTTGGCCTGCCCCGTACTCCAGGACAGAGGCTTTCTTGCTGGAAATAGGGTCTTTCCTTTTGACTTTATAACTGCAGCTTTTATTCATTTCACACATCAGCCTCTTATAGTAAAATCCCAAGGTTTCCGTCACTAGCACCGTCAAGTTGTGTGTTTGAGGGGCCTCTGCGGCATTGTATTCTGTGGCTTTTCCTGTTTAGAGAAGTTAGGGTTTTTAGGGACAGGACTTGTTTTCTTTCTTCTTCTATTGTTTTTCTATAGTAGATTCAGATGAGTGTATCTGTCTCAGCACCCTTGTTTTCAGACTTCTAACTTCAGTCCCCCTGCCTTTCAGTTGACCTTTGGCCGGATCACTAACCCTGTTGTCTAAGTCCAAGCAGGAGAAGCCTTGCTCTGTGTTCGTCATCAAAAGCTGGGCAGAGCTTTTGGAGCTCCTGGTGCATGGTGGGTAAGCAGTGATGCTGTTTGATTCCCAGTGAAGCAGCTCGCACTGTATCTTTGATGTCTCACTTTGCTTTCTCTGTTGACTGGTAACTTTGCCCATGACAAGCAGTGAATCATGCTGTTGTGACTTTCACGGGTGGCGACTGGAACGGCAACCCCCGCAGGCATTTTCACACATGTCTCCTAATGCCTTGGTATTTTGGGATGTTACATGGCAGCCAGCAAATGTTTCCTAACAAACTTTTTTGAGGGAAAAGAAATGCAGTCTACATATGGAAGATAGTGTATTCAAGAGAATAAGCCAGAAACTTTAAAAGGTTTTTGGTGTAAATTCAGAAAAATCTATGTTTTAGTTGGAGCAATTTGGGGTACAAGATTATGTTGGATCAGCTCCAGACCCCTCACCCTGTCAACAGTGACTGATGACAGAGCCATTAATGCGTTTCTATACCCCAGCTGGTCAAGTACAAGAGATTTGGACTGCATTGGCCTGTGACCTTTTGGTCTTCTGAACCACTTTTGAGACTTCAAAACATCATGGCTGATTACCTAAGAACCATCTTTAGAATGCATTGGATTAACTAGAGGCCAGTCATAGAGTTGAGCTTGGTCTTCAGATAGCTGGGAAGTAATTACTCTGACTGCCAATCCTGACACACCAGCACTCACATTTTACCCACGTGCCCTCCCCCCCCCCAACACACATCCTCTCTCCTTCTGCCCATTTTTCCCTTTTTCTCTCCTGCTAGTATCTCAATAGGACAAATCTAGTGACAGAGCTTTGTTTGACCTGGGCACAGGGAAGCAATGCCATGCTGGGCAACAGATGAAGCTGTAGTTTATAGCATCAACTCACTCTGCAAGAGAGAGGACCTGCAGTGTCTATGGAAGATTCTGCTATAAACATTTGGTCCTCAGCAAAGACCTTGCTGTGAAGAGGCAGAAACTCTAACATGGGGAAGGAGTTGGGATCATTGTTTCCAAGGGCGTTAGGAAGCATATTCTCTCCCTCTTTCTTTTCTTCACTACGTGGTGAGCCATTCTACCCTGCCACACTAAGCCCACCATTGCTGTGTGCCATCCCTACCTAAAAGCAATGGGTCTAACAGGTCATGGACTGAGACCGCTCACTCACTATGTAGCTGAAGATGACCCTGAACTCCTGATCTTTTGGCTCCCAACCCCAGAGTGCTGGATTACAAAATCACCATGTTTCCCTACACTGACCTGATTTCATTTTAAAGATTACTTAAAAAAAAAAAAAATTATGTGCCTGTGTGTAGCTGCATGGTTTTTTGTTTGTTTTTTGTTTTGGTCTGTGACCGCAGTGCCCATGGAAGCCAGCAGAGGGCATCACATCCCTTGGACCTGGAGTTACAGGCAGTCCTGAGCAGCCTGACATGGAAGCTGGGAATCAGACTCTGGTCCTCTGGAAGAGCAGTGAGAGCTGGTAACCTTTGAGCCTCCTCTCCAGCCCAGCCTGATTCTTTAAAGCACACTGTAACCCTAGACATGACAGTGACTGTATAGTGACTGAAAGACTCTTTTCAGATAAATACATCTTTCACAATCTCAGGGACCCCTTGCTTGAATCTGCACACAGGTTGAAGACCTTGGAGCATGTATCTGCTGTGTCTCCTGGGTGAAAGTCTTGGGGGCTTGCAGATGCTAAATTCTCCTTTTCATGCAGTAATTCAGTGTATCTCGTGAAATGTTTTTATTTTCTTCTACTTTTCAATGGAGGAAATTTAGGCTTAAATATAGTAAGTGATTTATATACAATTCAGTTAGTAAAGGATGAAACCAAAATTAAGAAATTACAACTATAAAATTAAGGGAAAAGGGGCGGGGGCTGTTGTCTTGGGTGTTTTCCTAGAATGTGCACCGATTATTTCTGATACTCTATTTTACACAGTGTAAGTTAATTCTACTCACCAGTGACATGGTTTTAGTGGTTACTTTTCTAGCAGTGAGGACTCAAATAAATAGAAAATAGCAAATATTGCAGGAAACCCCAGTGGTGCTGGCTTCAGGTGGCAGGTCTCAGTTAGGAGAATGGTTGCAATGAGAAAGAAGAATGTGGCCATCGTAAGGGAGGGCACATCACCTCTCAACGTTAATTTCATTGTGGACTTGATTTCTTCTCAATGCTTTAGTGACATAGTGACAGTGCTATGTGGGAGGAGTGCTTTTCCCTCTAGGGTCCGCGAGGCTGTGTCTGCCTTTTTCACAGCCACTGTGGTTGTGTCTGCTAGCTTTCCAAGCTACTGCAGAGCTGGGAGGTGTTTGAGAGCAGTAGAGCAGAGTGAAGCGCTGTAAACAGTCAGCAGTTTGTGTGTTTTATGGATACGTGCTTTTAAGATTGTTGCAGAACTTTAGTTGATTCTATATGCCGAAAACATCAATTTTGGCCATCCAGGGAACAACGCTTCTCCTGCACAGAACTGTCACTACAGCCTGTTTAGTAGTCTTGAGAAACACCATGGTTGTAGGATATGAGTCATAGACTCAGGAGATGCCCTATCTACAGGGTGCTCATCAGAAACAATCAATACTAATTGTTTAACATGTCAGACAAACAAGACGATGGCTAGACATGTGAAAGGTCAACAGAGATTTTTGGAAAGCTCTGATATATTCCTGGGCATGTAGTAGGGTGCACTCATGTTTGAGTGCATATACACAGAATACGTATACATATACAAAATACATATACATACACATGTACATAGTACATACATATACACACACATATATACAGAATGCATATACATACACAGAATACATACACACATGTACATAGAATACATATACACATATACATATACAGAAACCAAATACATACACATGTACACAGAATACATATACATACCCATCTACACATACATAAACATACATAGAGTACATACACATATACACAGAATACATATAAATACACATGTACATAGAAGCAGACAGCTGCCTGTCCTGGGTGTTGAGGGATGAACTTAGGTCCTATGCAAGAACAGCCTACACTTTTCACCGCTGAGCCATCTCTTCAACTCAGTCACCCAACATCCACAAGAGATTTCTAAAATTTCTTCAGAAACTTGGTGGTCACCGGGTATCCAAATGGTATTGAAAAGAAGAAAGAAAGCTGGAAACTCATACACTCTCATTCCTAAACTTTGTACAAAATCATAATGACCAAGATAATACAGTATTGGTGTGGAGACTGACATAGAACTCAATGGAACAGAATGGTCCAGAAACAACCATCGATGCTTTTTTTTTTTTTTTTTAATTATCTCTTGAGGTGTCTACAGAGAAAGCACACTCTCCAAGCAGCTCTATAACTGCTGACCGTTCACATGCAAATTAATGAAGTGGAAACTTTGTCTCACGTTGTGTACAATTTTTTACTCAAAGTAGCCCGTAGGCTTAAATAAAAACTCTTAACAAGAAAATCTAGGAGTTTGGACTTGAAAGTTTGACTTAATTGAGTTTCTTACATATGAAGTGAAGTACAAATAACAAAAGAAAAAGTTCATCTTGTCAAAATTAAGGCTTAATGCATCAAAGGATAGGTTTTTTTTTTTTTTTTTTTTTTTTTTTTAAAGAGCTGGGTGTACATGCTCCTCATCCCAACCCTTGAGGGCTGTGAGTAGGAGGGTTAAGAGGTGAAGGCCGTCCTTGGCTGTATATAAAATCTGAGGCTAGCCTGGGCTGTGGCTATGTGAGACCTTGTCTAAAGACAGAAAAAAGGAAGGGGAGAGGGTAGAAGAGAGAGGGAGGAAAGGAGGAAGAAGGGAAAGAAAGAAAATACAACTCACAGAATAGGGGAAAATACATTAGAATGAAATATTAATTAAAGATATATAGTCAGAATTTAAGAAAGGAATTTTATACTCAGTAATAAAAAGATGAACAACTCTGTTAAAATTGTACAACAAATTTAAATTGATTCTTTTTCATAGAAAGTACTCAAGAAACAGAAAACCACAAACATCATTAACCGTTGGGGACAAAAGCAAGTAAGAGCATTATGACACACATTCACTTAAAACTACAGTAACAGCTGGGCATGGTGGTGCATGCCTTTAATCCCAGCACTCGGGAGGCAGAGGCAGAGGCAGAGGCAGAGGCAGAGGCAGATGGACCACTGTGAGTTCGAGGCCAGCCTGGTATACAGAAGAAGTCCAGGTCAGCCAAGGATAGCACAGAGAAACCCTGTCTCAAAAAACAAAACAAAACAACAACAACAACAAAAAAGAAGCTTCATCATCCAAACAAGAAACTACAGTGACAGTATTCATACATAGCATACAAAGGTGTGGGGAAAAATTGCCTCTGGATATTGAGAGGAATGCCAAACAGTGAAGCTACGTTGGGGAACAATTTGACAGTCCATACAAAATGCTGCATGTGACCAAAGTGTTCTCATGTTCTCTCTCTCTCTCTCTCTCTCTCTCTCTCTCTCTCTCTCTCTCTCTCTCTCTCTCTCCCTCCATCCCTCCCTCCTCCCCTCCTTTTCCCTTTCTTTTTCTCTCTACACACAAAAACAGTATAAAGAAAAGCCATATCTGCACAGAGTTCTCTATACATGTGTTTATAGAATATTCACCATCATCTGAAAGTTGAAAATCACCAAAATGCCCATAAATATGTGGATAAACAGCATCACACACTTACAGAGTAGGCTGTTACTCAGCATGTAAATTAATAGCAATTGATGCACGGTATAACGGGAAAGACTCCTGAAAACACAATGCCGAGGGAAGCAAACCAGCCACAGAGGCTGCATGCTGGTGATAACACGGAAGGTGGGATGTTCAGAGAAGAGGCAGAAGGGTCAGCAGTTGCCTGGGGTGAAGGGGCGTGGGGGTGAGATGAGGACTGATGGATAACCGGTTGTGTTATAAGATTAGATTGTGTGGGTATGACACAACTGCCAATAAACTAAGAACATTGACTTGTACACTTAAATAGAAGAATTTTGTGTTGTGTTACTTAAGTCTATTTTATTTTATTTTTGAGACAGAGTCTCACTATGTAGCCCTAGCTGGCTTTGAATTTGTTTGTAAACCAGGCTGGCCTTGAACTCACAGGGATCCTTCTGGTTCTGCCTCAAAAGTGCTAGGACTAAAGGTGTCTTCTACCATGCTAGGATCACCATGTATACTTTACATTAGCTATTTGGGAAAACTATAAAAATAAGAAATATTGGTGGTTATGCTATAATTATTAAAGCATATTAATTGTGCATGCCAACATTAATTGCATATGTTAAAATACTAATTATACATATGTGGTGCCTGGCCACCATAGGCTCATAGGGAGTGGCCTTGTAGGAGAAAGTGTGTCACTGGGGGGATAGGCTTTGGGGGTTCAGAAACTCAGGCCAGGCCCAGTGTCATCCTCCTTTCCTACCAATTTTCTACCAATTGGGATGAGGACCTCTCAGCCACTCTCCAGCACCATGTCTGCCTGCACGCCACCGTGCTTCCTGCATGATGACAAGGGACTAAACCTCTGAACTGTAAGCCATCCCCAATGAAATGTTTTCCTTTATAAAAGTAACCACGACCGGGTGGTGGCGGCACACACCTTTAATCCCAGCACTCAGGAGGCAGAGGCAGGTTGATCTTTGTGAGTTCAAGGCCACCCTGGGCTACAAAGTGAGTCTAGGACAGCCAAAGCTCACACAGAGAAACCCTGTCTCGAAAAACAAGCAAACAAACAAAAAACCAGCCGTGGCCATAGTGTCTCTTCATAGCAATAAAATCCTAACCATGACAACATATAAGCTATCATTTCTGCATATTAGCTGTACATGTTAATAAATTAATTGCATACTGATGGCATCTCTGGGACAGTTTTATACATGAACATATCATACTGTTTTCTCAGCAGCTTTTTCCTACCCTGCGCTCCCTTCTGACATCGGCTCTTTTCTTAGTCTCCTGTGTGCACAAACACCCATGTCATGTGAAGGGCCTTCCCTTCTGTACCAAATGCTTTCTTTTTGCTGTGAAGCACTGTTGGCTCTTGTTGTGAAAAGCTCATTCTGTATCTACTGAGATGATTGCACGGTTTCCACCGTTCATTCGGTGCCTGAGCTGCATTATGTTCATTGGGCCCTGTGTGTCGTCCTAGCCTTCTATCCCCAGAGTGAAACAAACTTATTTGTCGTATATGATCCTTTTAATATGTTTTTTAGTTCAACTGGCAAGGACTTTAAATGTGATTTTTGTGTCTGTGATTATCGAGGACACTAGACTGTTGTTTTCTTTTTCTCTGTTTCTTTTTCTTACTGTTATGTCCTTACTGCTTTTGTTTTTTTAAATATATTTTATTAATTTATTCATATTACATCTCAATTGTTATCCCATCCCTTGTATCCTCCCATTCCTCCTTCCCTCCCATTTTTCTCTTACTTCCTTCCCCTATGACTGTGACTGAGGGGGACCTCCTCCCCCTGTATATGCTCATAGAGTATCAAGTCTCTTCTTGGTAGTCTGCTATCCTTCCTCTGAGTGCCACCAGGCCTCCCCATCCAGGGGACATGGTCAAATATGGGGCACCAGAGTTCGTGTGAAAGTCAGACCCCACTCTCCACTCAACCTTATTGCTTTTGGACATTAGGTAATGTGTGCTTTGTAGACTGAGTTCAGAAGCAACCATGCCCTTTCTACTTCATGGGATGCTTTGGGGGAAAATACTGTTAGTTCTTTAAAAGTCTAGAACAGTGCACTGTGAAATCACCCAGCCAGGGGATTTCCCTTGATGGAAGCTTTTTATTACAACTTTAATCTCATTATTACTATTACTTTTTTAGGTTCCATATATTGTCGGGTCAATGTTTGTGGATGATCTTGCTCTAGAAATTGCTTCATTCTTCCTGTTATTCTAATGTACTGGCATAACATTTTAAAAAATATTCGCTAATGATCATCTGAGTTTCAGTGGTGCTTCTAATTTTATTAATTTCTGTCTTCCCTCATTCTTTTAAGATTAGTTTGGTTAAAAGTTGGACACTTTTTACTATTTTCAGATCTAGTATTTGCTCAATTCTTTGAATCATTGAGCTTTGGCATTTTTCATTTATATTTTTTATTTATTTCTTCTCTAATGTTGTTTTCCTAACAATTTTGATTTTATTTGTTCTTATTTTTCTTGGGATGTCTCACCAAGTTATTTGAGCTATCTCTTTTAAATATAGGCATTATTACTATAAAATTTGTTCTTTCAACAACTTTTGTTTGTTTCAATTTTCATTTGATTTTAGTTAAGTTCTCAATTTCCCCATCAGTACATATTGATGTTTTGTTTTATAAAAACTATAATAAATATGATCTTTATTAATTATTGATATGTATTATTCTGATGAATTATACTTTGTGTGCCAGTATTCCTTTTCTGGGTAATATAACACTTACAAAATATTCTTGTGTGTGTTCAAGGAAACTGGAAAAAACTTATGAACACATGACTGCATGACTGGTTAAAGAAAATGTATACTCTGTGTGTTCGAGGCCAGCCTTCTCTACAAAGTGAGTCCAGGACAGCCAAGGCTACACAGAGCAACCCTATCTCGAAAAACCAGAGATGGGGGCATGGGGGGAGGAGGGGACCGGGGCAGGGAGAAAATGTACATAGAGCCAATGGAATTTGGCATTCTTAGGACAAGAGACGGATTAGAGATCAATATAGTAAGTGAAATAAGCCAGACTCAGAAAGACAAATCTCACACGTCCTCTCTTACGTCAAAATCTAGCTTTAAATGTACACATATAAGAGTTCACTGAGAGAGAAGAGGGGAGGGAAGTCTAAAGCGAGGGAGAGCGGAAGCCTGTGAGAAGGTGATGGAGGAGATGAGAGCCTGAAAAGGATGAAGGGGGTGAGCATCGGAGGCATGCAGGGGAGCAGGGGGGCAAAAGGGTAGGGGAGAGGGGAGAGGGAGGGTGCATACGAGCAGCAGATAAGAATGTGTGCACATAGGAAACGTCGTAATGAAATCTAGAACTTGCTCACTTATGTTTACTTGCCTGTGGAGAACATCAGCACAGTAAACACTGTAAGCATAAGTTAGCACCATGTGTGCTAACTTGGAGGACATTTTGGTCCACTCCCAGGAGTTGCACAGCTGGGTCATATGGTGGTTCTAAGTTTAGGGATTTTTGAGGACCTACATAGTAATTTATAAAGGGCTGCTTTAGTTTACATTGCTACCATAAATATATAAGGGTCCCCCCACCCCACATACTTGCCAGCATTTGTTGTTGTTTGTTTAAGGTATAGAATACTAGGCAGGGGAGATGGCTCAGTCTGTAAAGTGTTTGCCTTGCAAGTATGAGAACCTGGATTTGATCTCCAGAGCTATTAAATGCACACATGTGCGCGCATGCACACACACACACACACACACACACACACACACACACACACATTTACTCACACTGATTATTTCCTATAAGACGGAAAAAACAAACAAAACAAAACAAAAGACGGAAAAAACAGGCTTTGTGGAACTCACTTGTAATCTGCAAGCTGGGGTGATAGAGAGACAGACAGGTAGACTTCTGTGGCTTACTGGCCAGTCAGTCCAGCCTAACTGGCAAGGCAGTAACAGACCCTGTCTCAAAATAAAATAAAATAAAATAAACAGCGGTCTTGAGAAATAATATCCAAGGCATCCTTTGGCCTCCATGTGCAAACACACCCAGTGCATATACAGCCCCACACACATGCACCTACACATGCACACACACACACACACACACCTACACATGCACCACACGCACAACATATATATATAAAAAACACAAAACACTTTACCGTCCTGGTTTTCTGAGCTCTTGTGTTGCACAGCCCTGATTTTATACATACATGCATTCGCACAGAATCTTAAGTCAACAATGTGCACATTCCTCATGTGGGTGCATCTGTGTGTCTGGCTGGCTTCTTTTAGTATCCTTAACATGTGGTGTTTGTAAGGACTTGTACTTAAGCTTTTAGAAAGGAAGTCTGGTAATGCGCAGGGATTGGTGGTACATAACTGTCCAGCTAGGAGCTCATAAAAATAAAAATTCTGTACACATAGGGATTTGCTGTGTTAGCATTCTCTAGAAGAATAAAACCAATAAGATATACATGTTAAGTGAGATTAATTACAAGGAATGGCTTACATAATCAATTCCACGGTCAGCTATCTGCAGTTGGAGGCCCACCCGGGAGTCTCATGAGGTGGTTGATCCTCGTACAACTGTGCAGCCCGTGGACCAGAAGCACCAAAAACAGAAGTTCACTGTCAAGCTCAGGGACAGACAGAAGAGAAAATTCTCCTTGCCATTTTTTTTTTGTCCTAGTCAGAAGGAACAGATGATGCCCACCTAGATAGGTGAGGGTACACACTCGAGTGTGCAAATAAATGTGTGCGCAAGAATGAGTGCATGTTTGTGCGTATCCGCGTGTTTGTACCTGCATCCGGAGGCCAGCAGTCACGCTTTAGTGATGTTACTCCGAGTGCGCAATAGTGGCTCCCGCTTTCTTATGGGAGTTCCGGAGAGAGAGAGCTCAGATCCTTAGGCTTGCACAGCAAGCTGCTCACCAACCAAGCCATCTCTTAACTCAAACCTTGAGTCTTTCTGAAAACAGCTTCACATGCACACCTAAAAAAGGCAAGACCATAAGATACACTCCCTGACCCAAAAGTGGGGGTGGGGTGGGTGGAATTAGGATGTTCCTTATGATCCAATTGCTGATTTTTACTGTTTTTCTTGTTTTACTGCTTTAAAAACTGAGTGGGTCTTATGGCCAGGTGCGTCTTATAGTCCAAAAAAATATATATGTAGTAGTTAGCCAAATGTCTGGATACTTTTAACCATGTCAAGTTAATGAATGAAATTGCGTGCCACATCCTTGTCTAGCCAGAAGGAACACCACAGACCTTCCTTTCCCAGGTGGTTTCTCAGAGCGGTCAGGAGGTGAAAGCACTTAAGGACAGCACTCTCTTGTTTGAGTTTATTTTTCACCTTGGTATCTCCTTGATTTACAACGCTTCCTCAGAAGTCATTAAAATAACATCATTTTCAACACAGATCGGTTTGTGTATTAAAATAATACATGCTGGGGCTGAGGAGGAAAGACGGTTTGAGGAGTGCTTTGCCCAGCACACACAGCACTCTGGGTTCAGCCTGGAGTGTTGTGGTGAAAGGGACTATATACCCTTTAGTTAGGTTCTGTCTTAGTTACTTTCCTGTTGCTGTGGAAACACTACGACCAAGACAACGCATAAATGAAAGCATTTGATTGAGGGCTTGTTTACAATTTCGAAGGGTCAAACCATGACCACAAGGTGGGGAGCATGGCAGCAGATAGGCAGGCATGGACTTGGAGCAGTAGCTGAGGGCTCACATCTGATCCACAGGCAAGAGGCAGAGAGAGAATAGACTGGGCTTGGTAACAGCTTTTGAAAACTCAGCGTTCACTCCCAGTTACACTTCCTCCCAACAAGGTCACACCTCTTGATTCTCCCCCTACCCCTAGAATTTCCATCAACTAGAAACATCCAAATGTGATCCTATGGGAGCCAATCCCATTCAAACCACCACAGTTATCTGCCTTCCCCCCTAACCAATTGTTGATGTAAGTATGATTTCCCAACTGAGAATGGTAGGAACACATACCTACAGGTGTGTGTGCGTGCATATGTGTGTGAGTGTGTATTTCATATATATTTATGTTTCATATATACGTGTATATCCACAGCAGCATAAAAGGAATGAAGGCACTATAAATCTGCACCCATGTTTCTCCACCTGAAAATGAGGGGTGGGGGCGGAATGAACTGTATAGGGGGATCAGTTTACAGACATGCATCTGGAAAGGGCTTTGTAGAAGCAGGGTAGCATAAGCAATGTCATACTGATAAGTCAGTGCAGGGCTGTCATTGATCTCCATCAATCTCCAAGTCTGAACAGAAAGCCACATGCTTTAGAAAGTGCCTGAGAACAGCACAGCCTGTGTGCGCCAGGGCACACTAACCTTCCATCATAAGGAATGCACTGCACCCACAACCGGACAGCAAGAAGGCCTCCTTGGCTCTTGGAAAGATCAATAGTCTGAAGTGTACTTGCTCGTGTTATCTCATCTTGCTCTGATCAGTACAACAGCACCCAGAAGTAATCCACATACAATAAAAATACTCTGGGGAGTCAAGGTGCTCCCTCAAGGTTCTCAAACCAGAGCACATAGGAGCTGAGATGGAGGCTGAGTCAGCAGTCTTGGTCAGCACCACATCCTTGCTGTGTGTCACCCTGGGACTAAGATAGCCAACTGAGGTGTGCCAGAGGCTAAATGTGGCCGAAGCAGCAGGAACTGCATCCACGTCATGGCTGAAAAACCTGGGAACAGCACATGACTCTTGGGAAAGCAGATTTCTCCTAGGAATCTAGGTATTGGGTATTCTGCTTTTCTAGTGAAGACTTGAATAGTCAGACCTTAAAGACCTGCTAAGCCATAAGCTTGGAGGGCAGGGTTTGAGCCATCCAGGTGTCAGAGGTTCCCAGGAGATCAGGAAGAACACTGCTCCAGGAGAAGTAGGCCTACAGGTCCAGTTTGATTGAAAATTTCAGTTGGGTAAATCTCTGTCTCCTCCTCCTCTTCTCTGTAGAGCAAATAGGGGGACCAGTTTGGAGGTTGGATCCTTCCCAAAGAGACACACTCAACCGAAAGTGAGTTTAGTCTCTGGCCAGCTCTGGTTTGTCCAGTTGGACTTGCTTGGGAGTGGGAGAAAACCCCAGACATCTCTGTGTGTGTCCTGCACTTGGCAAGGAAAAACATCTATCTTTTGCACCAAGGCTTGCTTTGCACTGTCTCCTTATAAGCCGTTCCTTGTTTTCATGACATTATTTTGAAGTTAGGCGATGAAAGGCCTTGTGAGCACACAGCAGATGCTGGAAAGCCCTCCCAGCCCTTTGCCAGGAGTGCAGAAGAGTAATGGCAGTGATGACTACCCTCCTAACACTTCATCTTGTATAGTCTTTTGTGCGTGCTAACGTGACCTTCAAGTAGCATGCACATTAGAGGAAGTACAGGGCCAAGAGAGCACCATCATCCTTACTGTCACACAATCGTCACCACCAAGAGGCAGGTCTCTTTTGTCTCACACCTTCATGGTCTCATGGGATGAATCAGGCTGTGTGAAGTTAGTTCTATTTCTAAAACATCTCTGTGCAAGCCTGGAAGAGCGTTTATCACTTTTGCCGTCTTTCAAGCTGCCAGGAACTGTGGACTCGCTATTGATACTTTCTCTAAGCTCCGTCTTTCCCAGTCACCTTCCTGTTCTGCTTCACTGCCCAAGCATCCAGCAGGGCCACACGCAGTCCTGATAACAATACAAGTCCCTTGAAGAGTTTTTCGCAGATGAGAAGTTATTGTTTCCAGAGACTTAAGTCTTTCTTTGCTCTGTGACTAAAAAAGATAAAATAAAATAAAATAGTCTTTCAATTTAAAAAAATTATTTAGTGTACAAAATAATGAATTTCCTTATGACATTTTCATTCATATGTACCACTGTGCTTTACACATGACCATGCCCAACTATACCTTCCACTCGTCCCCTTTCTCCCCTTCATGGCCCCTCTTTTGCTTTCCTGTTAGACGTGTTTATATGGTTAAATCTAAACATGCTTATAAGAGAAAATGAGAACTTTTCTTGCCACCGCCCATTCTACCTGCCACCACCATTTTCATTCTCTCTCTCTCTCTCTCTCTCTCTCTCTCTCTCTCTCTCTCTCTCTCTCTCTCTCTCTCTCCCAACCTCCCTCTCTCCCTCCCTCTTTTCTAAAACAGATTCGAAGCCCATGCTTGCCTTCAACTTGCTTAGTAGCCAAGGGTGACATTCAACTTCTGATCTTTCTGTCCCCACCTCCCTGGTGCTGGGATTCATCCCAGCTTGGTTTTGTGCAGTGAAGAGGAGGTTGAACCCAGGGCATCAAGCGTGCTAAGCAAGCACTCTACCGACTCATCCTCTTTAAGTTCTTTTGTTGGGCATGTCACATGCGAGATCCAGTCCTGACAACCAGTCCCAGGGGCTACACTCCAGTCTCAGACAACCCCAGACTGCAGCGGCTGCAGGACACATTGGCTCCTCGCTGATGCGTCCTGTTCATGACATTATTACTCCCAGCCTAGTCAGCTTGGCCACCTCACCAGTCCCTGTGCCACAGGAAGAACAAGGTGCCCTGGAAAACCTAGCAGTAGTGAGACTCCATGCTTGACCTATGACACATCACTTCTGCTCCCATCTCACTGGTCTGGAAATGAGTGTCTTCTCTGTTTCCTGTAGTGATAAGAATAGCCCACACTTCTAGAGTGTCCTATAAGGAGTGACTTCCACCTACTGGGTAATTGTGGGGCTCCTGCCAGTCACAAGCCTACTGTGATCGAAGCACTCCCAAGCTCTGTCTGTCTCCATCTTCCACAATGTTGGCAGGCCCTGACACGGAAGATAAAGGCCAGGCTGACCTTTGATATTGGGTATTTGAAGGGGAGGACATCCCTAGAACTGCAGTTAAATTCCAAAGTCGGCGCTGCGCTGGGAATGCGACAGTCATTATTACTTTGCCAAGTCTTTGGATCTTGCTAGTACATCCTCCAGGGCACACTGACCCCAGTTTAGAATCCCTTCTGCCAGTGAAAGCTTGCCAGACACATCTGGGTAGGGCTGTTATTTAAAGCTACTTTAGTCTCCGCCTGCTGCAAATGAAAGTAACTTGTATGTGGCCTGTCTTACCAACTTGCATAGCAACTAAGTGATCTGCCCAAAGGCGGTTGGTCTACGAAATGAGAGAGCTGGAGATCACTCCTTACCCACTCCGTGAGTTCCCCAAGGGAAGTACAGAGTGTATATTTTCTGGAAGTCAAGTTTATTATGTTGTTTGAAAATGTTACTCTGAGCAACAGATGTTATTTTTGGAGTCTGTGCAACTTTATTTTAGAAAAAAAAAAAAAAAGAGTCTTGGCCCAAGTTAAAAGCTTTCTGGCTGTAAGGGATTGGTATACAGGCTTCCAGTCCGCTTTCTCTAGTTGTGCTGTGACCGCTTGAAGGCAGAGGCAACAAGTAGTCTACCAGTTTCCAGACTTGGAGTGGTCACCACCCTGCAGTGACTAATGCCCCCTGGCTCAGAGAAGCTCCTCTCCCTAACCTTCCCTTTGAAGAGCCAAGGGGAGAAAAGAAGGATGGCAAATCGGCGGCTCCTGTCCTCAGAATCCATTTGGATTCGGTACAGTTTGTTCCTCTTCGTTTGGCTGTGAAGAATACCAGTTTGGAGCCTCAGAGGGAGAGAGAGTGTGCAGTCATCGGTGCCAGGAGGATTATTCACAATTTCCTCTTATGTGAAAAGTCTCAGAGTGGCACTCTGGTTTAATGAAGCCAGCCAGCACTCTCCCGGAAAACTTCAATCAGACATCTCTGGATTGTCTCCAGAGGGCAAAGGTCAAGCTTCCAGTAGAAATCTGATTGGTTTTTTTGTTTTTTTGTGTTTTTCTTTATTCTTCTGTGCCTTTGACTCTCGTGCTAGCAGTGATCACTCTCCTGTGGGCGGCTCATTACTGTGTGAAGCAAAGAAAAGGAAACGCGAATAGTTCGAGATCAGGCGAGGTCCAAGCGCAGGGCGGTGATGACAGTGGGTCTTCTTGGCTAGGACTGGGTCTAGAGCACTGGGCAGGCTGATGCGGATGTCGTCTGCTGGTTCTCCCTCCTTCCCCATTCCTCAGCGGACCCTAATGGACCTATATCTCCAACCCAAATCTGGCTGGAGCAAGTGTCACACGAATGGCTCCAGTACTGTTCCTTGAGCCTAGATTTGTCCATGCTCCTCTCGCACTTCTGACAGGACGCTACGGCTCAAAATCTCAACCTAAATTGGAGTCTCCTCCACAGCTCATGTGTTCTGCTGTCTCTGGCACTCGCCACAGGGGCTCATGTGGAAGGCACTGCTTTTCAGAGCCCACGGCAGTCTATGAAGCTCACTGATTCTCTTTCCTAAGAGAAAAAGAAGCCAGAATGTGGTGGCACACGCCTTTAATCCCAGCACTCAGGTGGCAGAGGCAAGCGGATCGCTGTGAGTTCGAGGCCAGCCTGGTCTACAAAGCGAGTCCAGAACAGTCAAGGCTACACAGAGAAACCCTATCTTGAAAAAACAAACAAACAAACAAAAACCAACCAACCAAACAAACAAACAAACAAAAGCAAGAACCCAAACTTCTCCTTTGAGACAGGATAGGTACCCAGAGGCGTGGGGAGGAGGGAGAACCAATGTGCTTCCTTCTCATGATGCTTCTTCTGGTATTTATCTGAAGTGTCTGCAGCTTGGCTAATTACCTTAAAAAATAAAACTCCTCCCTCATCTGTGCCTTCCTCTGACTCCAGGTTCTTTGGGAAAGCTCCAAATGCTGTGCTCTGGTTACCTACCTCCTCGCACTTACTTCCCACTTAGGCATCAGTTCCGTTTTGCCGTGTCTTTCTGTGTTGTTTGATCACCACTGTCAACTTTATTGGGCTTAAAACCACCTGGGACATTACTATAGATGATTTTGTGTGAAGGCAGTTCCTCAGTTAACTGAGAGGAGAGTCCCGGGCTGAACATGCGCAGCACCATCCAATGGACTTGGGTCCAAACAGAACAAAAGGGGCAAAAGAAAAAGCCAGTCTGCTGAATCCCAGAATTCCCCCCAGCGCGGCTTCCTGTCACATGACATGAGCTGCCTTCTCTGCCTCTCTCTCTGTTCCACCCTGGTGCCCGGGACTGAATCATCATGGCTGGACCTGGGAAACCATGAGCCAAAACAATTTTTTTTTTCTTTAAGAATTTTCCCAACTAGTATTTTGTCACAGCATGAAGGAAAATGATTCGTCCCAGGTCTTGAGCTGGGCCGTCGGACCTTTCCTTACTTTAGGAAATAAGGTCCCTATTAAATGGCCTCTATTCAGAAAACCCAGAGCATTTCCTCTTTCCCTGGAAGATCTCAACCCTACAGGAGATGCCAACCACTAAATTACTTCCTTTCTTTTAACACACACGTGTGCCCTATCCCTTCCTCAAATTATTCTTCTTTTCCAACCCGTTTATTTTCTTCACATGCATGTTGAACTTTAGTTCTTTCAGGACATTCTGCCTTTCCACTCAAATCTGTATTTTCATCTGAAAATTAGCATAGGTACCATTTGTTGTATAGTCTAGGATGCATGGCTTGGAGCCACAGAATGAAATTAAAAGTCTTAATTGGCATTGTTTCCTCTTCCCCGCTGTCTCGGTCATCTATTTGTCTACTGTGGAGTTAGTTTCTTTCTTTCTTTCTTTCTTTCTTTCTTTCTTTCTTTCTTTCTTTCTTTTTTCTTTAAATATCAGGCCACCTGGCAGGCATGGCCAGCCTGCCTTTTATGAGCATCCTCTGATACTATTGGCCGGAAGCGCAGGAAAGTGCTTCCTGATCTCTGTCTCCATTCTGTGTTATTTCAACAAAAGGCAGAAATAGGGGTCCACATTAGCATCAATTCTTAGCACAACGATGGCTTACCAGGCTATAAAGATGTTATTAGCTGAGTAATTAAAACTGTTTGGGTAAGATTCCAATTCTGATGTAGTGTTGTCAAGAGGTCCAGGCTCAGCTCTTCACTGTGATGGTCACTAGTTGTGTGGTGACAAGTAGGGCTCCTTTCTGGGACCATTTCAAACTAAGAGTTGGGAACATAATGTCTAAGAGTCCATGCACAGAAAATTATAACTTTAAAGTAAATCTGGCCATGGCTTTTAAAAGCTATTTTGTGTGTGTGTGTGTGATTTATTTCCTATCCTTGAGATCAAAAGAGACTTTCACATGCATAGGGAGCTCTGTGCTCCCTTCCTCACCACAGTGTCTCACTAACCTTACACTTCCTGTTCTCAGCTGTGGTAGAGGTAAAGTGGGTACGGCCAGCTCTCTTGCAGTGGCAGTGAGCTTGAGGCTGAAGTGTTAGTGTAGCTAAGATCTCACACACCTTCTATTCCATTACTCCTTTTGGTTTCCATGGTGGACGGAGCCCCTACAAAGGTTCCCAAAGCATGGACATGAAGGATCCATGTTTCCTCGGCATTTTCACAGGCCTTACAACTGCTTCAAGCCCTGTGCACTTCGTTCCATGATGTCACCTGGCTTGGACTTAGGTTGCTACAGACAGTGAGCGAGCTTTGATCCCACCATAGTGAAGAACACAGTCTAATGCGACAGTGACAATGTTTAATACAGCATCAAGGAAAGATGTCAAAAAAATGAGCAAACTGATTTGGGAGAGAGAAAGAGAGAGGATTGCCCAGTTAAGCAAAACCATGCCACCACTATACTGAAATACATCTGCAGTTTTGCACAAAAAGAAATTTGCCATAGATGGTATGCAGTAGTGGTCTCCTTTTCCTCTTCTGTTTTCCAAAATATATGATGATCTCTGAGGTTCTCAGACCCACTCAATCACCATTTTCCCTGCTGTCAGGAAGAGAAGTTAGTTTGAAATTTGTATTTCTTTTTGTTTTCTTTTGTGTCTAGTAATCATAAGAAAGTATCCAAAATCAATAGCCAAATAAAGAACTAAAAATCTCAAAAAATAAATGCAAGTTTATATATATATATATATATATATATATATATATATATATATATATATATATATATCTCAACCAACTCAGCTTCCTATTAAATTAAAATCAATCCATATTTATGTAAAAAACTAAAGATTTGCCCCTATATTATCAATGCAGAAAATATGCAAAAACAACAAAATGCTGAGGGTCTGTACTAAACAAATGAAGACCTGCCAAAAGACTCAAGAGGTTTCTCCCTGGCCAGTCCCTACAACAAGTAAACAATGGTAGCAATGTCTCCCACCCACTGAATAAAATGAGAATTCAAGTGTATCTGTGGTTGTAATAGGTTTCAATGTACCAGCTCGCCCAAGAATGCTCGTGTCCCCACTGATACAAGGACTAAATGGACAAATAAGGCAGCGGAGAGAAGGGCAAGCTCTTGCTTGCACTAGGATGTCACCAACAGCTACAGTAGGAATGACAGAAGGCCGGCATTAGGGTGCCATCTGCTATGGGGGGGGGGCGATGATGAGGATCAGGAGGTTTTCCAAGCATCTGAATTCCCCACATATACACAGATTCCCTGTTACCCATAGGAAAGTTGTATGGTTAAGGGGTCATAAATTTCCAACATACCTTCAAATGGTACAGGAAAAAAAAGTACAAATAGCAAAGAAAAATTCATATGTGTGCAAATGCATCCTGTTCATATCATTTGTCTATATTTGGGCGTATGTGTAGATATCTGTGATCTGTATGCCCAATATACACCCATACAAATATATGGAGAAAGAGAGTAAATAGTTAAAAGGAAAAAGAATAGGACAAAATGTCAATATTCAGACAAACAGAATACGAGAAGCATTTGTTCTCTTCTCATAGCTTTGTTTGGAAAAGAGAGATTGAAAATCAAAATTCCCCCACAGCAGAGGTCATGGGGTCTATCTCAAGGCAAAGAGAAAGAAATGCTCAACTTCCTGGAGTGAGCAGCTGGACTTCCTGTTTTCTAGTCCTTAATTACCTTCATGCGTTTCTGGAACTAAAATTCTGTTTCGCTCTTTCTTTCTTTCTTTCTTTCTTTCTTTCTTTCTTTCTTTTCATGTTTAAGATGGAAACCAAAAAGGAAGTGTCAGCCCCACTCTCCCATCCCCCAGCAAGGTTAGTGTGGCTTCAGGGACAGGCAGACCTTCACACACGTTAGCAGCCCATCCTCAGGAGAGAGGGAGATGGTTGTTTCCAAAAATGGCCATAAATTTCACCCTACAAGTAAGTCTCACATAGTGGGAATCTGTCTGAAAAAAAAAAAAAAAAGACTCGTTTCTCAAGCTTCTTGCATGTCCCATGCGGCAGTTTGGCACAGAAACACTCAGAGTGGGTGAATTGTAAAATATTTCCCCAAATTATAAAATATTTGAAAGCTGACACCAGATTTCCACTCTTATCTGCTGACTGCTTTACGCTATCCTGTACATCTTCTGGTGTTGGTTTTCTCCTGCTTTCTTAAACAGGAGAGTTCTACTAGCCAATGGACAGGACAGTCTCCACAGTTGAGTGGAGAGTGGGGACTGACTTTCACAGGAACTCTGGTACCCGTATTTAACCATGTCCCCTGGATGGAGAGGCCTGGTGGCACTCAGAGGAAGGATAGCAGGCTACCAAGAAGAGACTTGATACCCTATGAGCATATACAGGGGGAGGAGGTCCCCCTCAGTCACAGTCATAGGGGAGGGGAGTAGGGGGAAAACGGGAGGGAGGGAGGAATGGAGGGGATACAGGGATGGGATAACAATTGAGATGTAATATGAATAAATTAATAAAATATATATATATATATAAAGATTAAAAAACAGAGGAATTCTAGAGTCCAGAGTGAGGGACATGGCCTATCCATGCAGATAGATAATTTAGAGGACTCCAAGAAAAGAAACTGAAAGAGAGGACAGGCCTGGAGAAGGTTGGCGGATATACTGTAATGGGCAGTAGGTGTTTTTCAACCCTTTGCAAAATCTAACACTTCATCAAGTGTTACCTCACTTAATCCCCTTAAAAGCTCCTGGAGATAAACACTGTTTTTATGCACATTTTGTGGCTCACATACCTAAGCGTGGAGAACCAGCTTGCCCCATGTGTGTGGTAGTTAGCAAGCTTGGACTACCCTTTACCTTACCAGTAGTTCATACCTTGGCTTCACTTTGTTCTCCTGGGGGCTCTCAAGGCAAGAATAGCAACACTCCTTGTATGCTCAAATTGTTGCATGCCCTCATTTAAAAACAACAGACTGCCGGGCAGTGGTGGTGCATGCCTTTAATCCCAGCACTCAGGAGGCAGAGGCAGGTGGATCGCTGTGAGTTCGAGGCCAGCCTGGTCTACAAAGTGAGTCCAGGACAGCCAAGGCAACACAGAGAAACCCGGTCTCAAAAAACCAAACCAAACCAAACCAAACCAAACAAAACAAAAAACAAACAAACAAACCAAAATAATAATAATAATAATAATAATAATAATAATAATAATAATAATAATAATAATAAATAAGTAAATAAAACAACAGACCAACAATGGCTCAGATTTTTCTGCACTCACTGATATTTGCCAGGCATGCAGGGCCACAATGTTTGCTGCTCGTGGTGTCACCTTTTCTGGAGCTAAGATGAGACATCCCATGAACACTGACTATAACGTTGGGTCCTCAGTGAGGCAAGAGCTGCTGAATGATCCGTGGGAAGCTGGAAAGGAAAGACAAGCCTCTTCGGTAGGAATCTGAGTCTGAAGTCCTGATCTCGTGAGGACCCCATGGACAGTCTCCACGGGGATGTGTTTTGTCTCTGCTAACTTTTTGTGACGTGTAGTGTTTATTCCTCACAATGAATGTTGAAAACATCCCAGTGTTGTTAGCAAACCTATGACTTTGTCACCAAGAAAAATCTGTTAATTTCAATCGTATCAATTGTTGCTATCTTAAAGTGTCACGTAAACTTCCCATGAAGGTATAATTATGGTAGCTATTAAACTCGAAACTAGTTCCTATTTAAGAAGCTAATAAAAACACAACTGCTATGTTACATTTTAAAATTATTTTCACCATTATGCTAGTGTTTTAAACAATGTAATAGTGATATTTCAACATAGCTAGTGTTATCTATAATTATATATAATATGTCCAGTAAAATAATATTATATTATAAAATATCATTATAAAACATGATGGCATTTCAACATAGTGGGTTTATTTGTAATTATGCATGTCATATATGTTATAAAATATTGCTGTGAGATATGAGTCACAGCCTCTGTAAAAACGAGCCACAGCACAAACGTGGCTAAGGACTCTACAGCAAAGGCCACATTAGCGTTTGGGGGGATGGATACTCTGGCTTAACACTTGCTGCCTCAAGAGCCCCCTGAGGGCACTACAGAACAAAACCCACTGAAGTCCTAGATGAAGGTGGTAGTTAGATATGACCAAGGCTCCAAGCACTTTACAGCCACAACAGGGAAGACACCATCACCACACCATCTCTTTCCTGCTGGCCCCCAAATGCCTCCTCTCCCTCCTACTCAGTTTGAATGAAGATAAAGCTCCTGGACCTCAGAGAGACCCAGTGCCCCGGAAGCTGGGCCTGTGTTAGCAGGCCCAAGGGGTGGATTGAAGCCAAGGCTTTGGTGACTCCCACACCCGTCTCGCTTTCCTGTGGAAACACAGCTCAGGAGGCCTATGCTGCAGGGTTGACCGACCAAGTTTATATAGCTTTACTGGAAACTCATGCTGTCCCTTTGTGTGACATTTTCTCTAGTTTCACTGGTTTTCAGCTTTTATTTTCCAGCAAGCAAAGTCTGGTCACATCTACACAGGTGGCCCCAGGTGTGCATATTTTTCTGATAGCTATAATGCATCATAAATACTTACTGGGAGCAGAAAGGCCAAAATGAACGGATGAAGTTTATAAACACAGCATCCCAGGATCGTTGGGGTAACTGCTAGCTGTGCTGTTTACACTGTCTGACAGGGGATGGATGAACTGCCCCATGTTCAAAGTAGGAGAAGCCTTTCTGTGCTCCGGAAACAGCAGCAGGTGACCGTGATGGCTGTTTGTAATTCTAGTGGGTTTTTTTTTTCTTCTCTTGACCGAATTATTAATCAGGCTACAGGGCTGTTTGCAAAGGACATAAGCAAACACTGAGCCTTTTCTGCTTATCGTGTTCCCTTCTTTCTTCTTTGAGTTAACAGATTTTCTTTCCTGGATGTTTGGGCCTGGCAAATTTTGAAAGGAGCTGGGCATCACATAAATGGCAGCGTGGAGAGGACCAGTTGGTCAGATCACATGGCAATCCGAGCAAAGCTTCTGTGCTCTGTAGATTGCCAAGGAGACTCGGTGGTTAAATTGCAACCTCAGAGACACATACCAAAAAGATCATCTGCACTCAGTCCCAGCATGTCCGTCACAAAGCACCATGAGCTAGAGAGCTCAAAATTCAGAAATGAATCCCCATGTAGTGCTGCAGGTGAGATGTCCAGAATTACACGCCACTCGTTTTCTCCTGAAGGCTAAAGGAGAGTCTGCTTCATCTTTCTGTGCTAGCTTCTGATAACCTTGAGTGCACTTTGGCTCTTCTTTCTATGTCTTATTTATTAGTTTTTTATTATTTTGTTTAATTTTTGCATGCGTGCACACAAGCGCATGTGCACATGCAGACATGTGTGTAAATCTGGAGGCTAGAAGATTTCAAAGCAACCTCATGCTTAGACATTTGAATGGCCTGGGTGTCTTTTCTATCGCCCTTCCTCTAGTCTTTGAACTTGGGATGCACATTTTTGCCTTTCCCAGCTAGGCTGGCAAGCAGCAAGCCCTAGCTATCTTGTCTCCATCTCTCTTGGAATTGGTGTTATAAACATGCACAAGGCACCCAGCTTGTGACACACCTGCTGTATCTGGACTCTGGCCCTCACAATTACATGGCAAGCGTCCTGAAGCCCCGACCCATCCCTCTAGCCCCCGTGTTTATGTCTTAACATCATCTTATTCTGTATGTATCTGCCTCTGTGACCAAATTCCCCCCTAGAAGAACACAGTTGTAATTGATAACAGCCCAGGAAGCCATCTTAAGTCCATGCAAGGACTCTCTTTCTAGATAAGGTTACATTCGTGGGGGTGAGGACTTTAGGATCATGGGGGAGGGCACCGTTCAACCTGTAACACTATCTATCTTGAAAACTTCCCAGAGAAGATAATCCATAGCTAGCTGCTAGTGGAGTGTGTAGACGCACATATTTTGCCTTTAGTGAATGTAGTTATTCTAGATTCCTTATCTAGGTGAGGAGATGCTAAAAATATCAATTTTTTTCTATAAATTATAAATATTCTTTAATTCCACATTTTCTGGGGACTGGTTCTCTTGCTAGTTCTTCCTAGAACTTGTGGGTATTTTTTTTTTTCTGAATGATTTTATTTCCCCTTCATTTGTATACTTTAGAGTTTCTTTTGCTCTTTAAATACATGTCTAAAGATAAGGATAAAGGGCTTCTCTTATGGACAAAGTATGTATCCGTGGCCCTGTTGTAAGGCACATTTAATGGAAGAACATTCATTTCAAAAAGCTCATACTCACGGTTCCTACTTCATCCTTTCCAAAGCAGACGCCATCACAGTGGTTAATCGTGTTGTCTAGAAACAGCAGATAATTTTACAATTCAATATAAATGCCTATCTGAGTGTCCTCCCCTGCTTCTTCAAGAAAAACCTAAGGAAACCCTTAGTGACCCTAAGACTGCAGAGTAGCTGGAAAAACACTGACCCAGAAAATAAATGTGGAACAAGTCAGATTTTCTCCATTACTGAAGGGAAACTGTGTTGTTAATTTTTATTCTTAATCTATCTGCTAAGTGTAAGTTCATGAGTCACTGAACTGCCTTACTCCTACACCATAAATATTAGGACCTACAAGGAAGTTGAGTCCACGTATGATGAGCAAATACTTTCCTATACTTACTCACAAAGGGGCAGCAGGAAGCATTTTTTTAAGCGGCAGCAGTAACTTTAATGTCATTAAAAAGCAATGTTATTTTCAAAGAAAAGTTATACTAATAAAAGAATCTTTTTTTAAAGATAATAATATAATTACATTAGGCTGTAATACCTAAAAGCATGCAAGCTAGATCTGGTTCTAATGAAAAACAGCTCTGTTAAACTTCAAATGAATACTATGTGAAATCAATTTAAAAAAAAAAAAAAGCTTGATTTTGGCAGATGTTTATTCCTAGGAACAGGGAAGCACAGGGCAGGAATTCCACCTGAGTCGGCTTCCCCGTTTCAAGTCATCGCACTACGTCTAAAGCACGCCAATATGGAAAAGTTGTGCACAGTGTCACAGAAGGGAAGGCACACATGTTCTCTGTCCTTCCAGCAGCCTCTCCTGCCTGACCTAGATCAAGGAGCATGAAAGAACAATCTGCCTTCTCCATAAGGTGCCTCTGCTGTCCAAAGCAAGGGCTTTCAGCTTCAACATTCCCTAGGCTTTGTGGCTGGAGGGGAAGGGGGCACTGTGCACAGTGACGTCAGAAGATAGCCCGTATGCCTTGGTAGATGAGGTAGAAATACCAGTCATCATCCGATGCAGGTGCACGGAGACATTTAGAAGCATGTGAGTCATCTTGGGACAGGCAGAGGTCCCAGAGGAAAGGCGTCTTTATGATACAGTTTCAACATCGTTGCACCTTTGCTAACAGTCTTCTGCTCTCTTCTCTGCCCCAGCAGCTGCCCAGCCTCTGTGCTTTCTGTGGGAGGCCTACCATCTTCTACTACTTCCTTGTAGAATTTGATGGGGGGTGTTTTGGAACCTCCCTGTTTCCTGTCCTTGATAAAGATTAGGTTGTCTCTCCTTCTTTCAACAAAAGCCTAAAAATGAGGCTAAAGGCTTTCTTTGTTAAACATTCTCAGAAGTGCTACTTAATAGCGCAAGACTAACCAGGCCTTGCCTTCTGTGTCTTATAATTCCAGAGTCATTGCATGTATTTTGTAATTATCTCAGAAGGCCTTTATTAATCTCTGGAGTGCAGACAAGGAGACGCTATTATAGTTCATTTAAACCATCACAGGACAAGTCAGAACTTTGTACAGAGAACACACTGGGCATTTATTGTCAAAGCACAGATTTTTATTATCAAATGATTTCAGCCATCGAAGAGGCCCCTAGCAAGAAGAGTGATACAGAGTTCATCATTCTCCTGTAAGGGAGGAAAAAAATCTTACCTGACTTTTACAACAAAGACAAGCATAACAAGGCGGGGGGTGGGGGGTGGGGGGTTCTGGTGGCACTTCACTGGCTTTCTTTGCTCAGAATGGAGGAAGGTGGGGAGGGCCATCAACACTTCTTCAGAAGGCTTTGTGCATTGTGGTGGTGCCCTCTGGTGGATGGATGGAAGGATCAGCTGACATCCCTCAGTTTGGGGGCGTTTATGTCATCTGTACATTTGGTGTCCTTTGCACTCATCCCTGCATCTCCTCCCCATCTCAGGAGGCTAGAACTTTCTGTGACAAGATGGCTCACAGAAAAGTGGTCTGCGAGGGGCATCAATGGTAAAGTCAACCAAAGTGGTGGCCTTAGAGTGGCCTCCTGGTCAGTGTGGGTGCAATTTAGCTGTTGCGTGCAAACACCAGCCTTCATTATGTTTTTGCAAATGGTTCAAAGCTGCAGCCCCGTGTCTCTGGCAAACTGCTTACGAGGAACAAAGGAGAAATGAGAATGTTTTTCATTTAAAAAGGCATGTGGTTCTTATTGCCTCCCTGAGATTAGGTTTTGTTTTCTCTTCATTTTATTCTTAAAGTTTATTTTCCACCGTGAGATGAAGTGATTTTCATAGTCAATGTTGATAATTTAGAGGGAGGGGGATCAACTATGGCCATACCAAAGCGAAGACTGATTTGGGATGTAGCCAATGGCTCAGACTCCTTCCTTGGCGAGTACCCTACAGAATTTAATGGGTTGGGCTAATTTACCTATCTGCACAGCTGCTTATCTGATTTAAGAATCCAATGATAACATTGCATTTATGTATTTCCTGTCTCAAATTAGGAATGGTACCCAACGGCATATTAACAATAGAAGCTACTTAGTCATGTTCAATCCTTACCTCAGCAAGGGCCCCTTATCTCCTGGGGAGAATAACTCCATCCTTGGTCAGTCTTTCCCCACAGTCCCTGCCTGAGCTCGGTCAACTTCCTTGGTTCTTATTCCACCAGGATTTGTTTGTGTGGCAGTAGTTAAGCATAGCTTATTAAATCCTTATCATGTAAAAATCACACGCAGCCTGATTGAGTTGTAAAGCTGGACTTCCCCACCTTGTACCTGTGACTTCTTGGATGAGCAGTTGACAGGGATTCAGATTCCTCCTTTTATGTCAAGAAGAGGTCCCGGGGCCATAGAAAAAGCATAGAGGCAATTATTCTATGATCGTCTAATAATGCCTGGTACAGACATCAAATGGGGATGGTGGAAGTCCACATGCTTCTGTAGGATGTCATTAATATACATTTGCATACATACTTTCTTTGAAGTATCTTATTTTCTAAATCCAGCCTTAGGGTGCTAGTCTATTGGAAGCAGAGGCAGGAGGATAGTGAGTTTGGGCCTAGGCTGGGCTACATAGCAAGACCCTGTCTAAAAATAAATAAGTAAATGAATAAACAAGAACACCCCTCTGCTATTAAAAGACTTTGAAAATGAACTGGGCTTGGAGCTCACGGGTAGCCATGACTGCTTAGCATGTAAAAAAAGACCTGAGTCAGCACTCAGGGTCAAAACACACAAACAAAGCAAAGCACCTAAAGCCAGATAAATGAAAGTTCTCACGGCTGTCAAGAAGCATCCAGGAGCCAGAGAGATTTATCAGCAGGCAAAGGGACGACCTGAGTCCCATCCCAAGGACCCCATAGAAAAAGAGAGCTGAACCAAGTCCAACAAGTTCTTCTTTAACTGTCACAGAAATGCTGTGGTACATGTATGCTCTACTCCACACACACACAAACACACAAACACATGCACAGTTATATGTGTGCACACACACATGCTAGAGGTAATAAGAAAATTTAAATACCTAATAAGCAAATAAACATTGCTCCTTTTCACAGTCATTATTACAGACTAACATTTCCAATTTAAAAAGTAGCTGTCTGTTAAAATGGGCGTTGTAGCACACATCATAATTCAAGCACTTGGAGACTAGAAACAAGAAGATCAGGACTTCAAGGCCAGCCTGGACTATATAGAAAGATAGTCTGAGTTTCAGAATGAGGCCCTATTTTATTAAAAAAAAATTATAGAGGAAGTAGAATGCTAATGAATGAGATAGAACTATTGTTCAAAGAATTGGGGTTCAAGATCTCTGCGCTCAATAGACATACTGACATAGGAGCCGTGGTGTATGGCTCACACAATAGACATACTAACATAGGAGCCGCGGTGTATGGCTCACACAATAGACATACTAACATAGGAGCCGCAGTGTATGGCTCACACAATAGACATACTAACATAGGAGCCGCAGTGTATGGCTCACACAGGTTGCTGCTGTCACCCGTCAGGTCTCACGGGTGCAATCTCCGAACCTCAGGCTTTTAACCTGACAGAAATGCTCAAAGCATTAGTTTCTGTTTAAAGTAGGCATCCATTTCTCCCAAGTAGAAAATAGTTCACTGGGCTATCTTTCTTGAGCAGCGTATTAGGACACGAATTCATGTTGTCAGCCTGTCAATCCATCCAGATCTCAGCTTTCATTCATCTGCCTGGAGTAATAATCCTGCTCAGTATAGAGTGCCACTGAACCACAGGTCCCTCCTGCTCTCTCTCTCTCTCTCTCTCTCTCTCTCTCTCTCTCTCTCTCTCTCTCTCTCTCTCTCTGCTCTTAGATACAGATGTGAGTCTAGAAAGCAGACACTGTAGTTTCCAAGTTCTAGTTCTTTTTTTACAACAAATTATACAGACATACCTGGACAGTCGCAGATTACTAAGCAGGAGCTACGAAGGGAGGGGCAATGGGCAAGGCTCCGCAGCTCTTCAGCTGTGGCCTGGCTCCAAGAGAGCAGGAAGGGCGAGAGAGGACAGAGTGGGGTCCCGGATGACACCTACTTATGCGCCCTTCACCTGATCCCCCCTCCCCTGCTCCTGTGATGAGGCTCTCCCAGGCAGTGCTCCCTTGGCTGAAAGCGGCTCAGGTAGACTTCTGGACTCACCCCTGCTGAAGCCTTTTGTATGTTGATCTCTGGAGTTTTGCTCTTCACTGATTCCCTGCCTCTTTCTGGACTGAGGAACACAATTGCACATCCATATATGTTGTACATGTGTCTGCGTGTTATTTTACTTCACACTTAGTTATGTTGTATGTGTGCGTGTGCACGGTCATGCCCGGGCATACATGAAGCCAGAGGTCCACCCGCAGTCATGCTTCATCATGCTATTTTCCATCCACCATGTGGAGCTTGTGAATAAGCTCAGGTCACTAGGGATGGCAGAAAGCTCTTTTACCCATGACCCGCTGCCATCCCCAGAACACGTGTATTAAACCAAAATTCCAGTTTTTCTTGCCATTTATTAGTGTAAGGGGGAATTAATTTGTGTCATCACTCTCCTTTAAAATAAACTTGCAGCATTACCGTGGTAAAAATAACCCCACTCTTCTTCTGCCTTTATTTAAATTGTTTCAGCCCAAATTGACTGAAGATTGTTCCCTCGTTTTCCGTCTCATTTGGCTCGCAAAGGCGCAGTCTTAGTGAGTGAACGTTATAAAATGCTTTCTTTTTTTTTTTTTCTTCCCCTTTTGTTTTTGCTGGAAGCAAGTTTTACAATAGGAATTACGCTCGCTATAGACCCAGATTGTAATCGCTTGGATTTATGATGCCAGAGCGTGGATCCCATAATTCTATGAACTGAAGCCAAGCAGCCAGGAAGGCCCTCTGGTCACCAGTATAAGTTTCATTCAAAGTTTACAGAGAGACAAAATGAAGTCTTTTTTTTTTTTTTTTC
Organism: Acomys russatus; assembly: GCF_903995435.1. Taxonomy (NCBI): domain Eukaryota; kingdom Metazoa; phylum Chordata; class Mammalia; order Rodentia; family Muridae; genus Acomys; species Acomys russatus. Next base: position 59,712,224 of record NC_067149.1, on the reverse strand, counting down.
CTAAATAAGTTCCAGCATTAAATGTCAGCTTAGCTGAAACAAATATAGCCTTAAAACAAAAGAAAAAAGCAAAGAAGGGGAGAAAGGGATAGGGGAGATAGGGGAGAAGGGACAAGAGAGATAGTGACAAAATGACAGGAAAGGGTAGGAGGAGGAGGGAGGGAGAGGAGGGGAGAAGAAGGAGCAATTTTAAGTTTCAATAACTTAGCCTTGGAAACTGAACACAGGGCCTTCAGAATGCTATGAAAAGGACAGATGTCAGCAAGATAACAGCTTTCCGATTTAAAATCATTTGAAGAAAACCCAAATAAAAATTAAGCCGAAGCAAATGGCCATGGGTCGTTCGTGTAATATTCCTAAGTTACCCACATCAACTTCATCGGCTTGTGTTTGGACTTCTTGCCAAAGCCTACCCGGATCCTTAAAGTAAACAGGACTGGGAGGCTGCCTGCCCAGGAGTTTAACACCCAGACCTCACCCTGCTCCCACCTTGTGAGGCCCAGGTAGAGGGGACCCTTGCTTTGCATCTCAGAGGAAGAGGTTCATTTCATACCATAAGGTTTTAATGCCACGGGAGGAGTCATATTGGACCTTCTACAATGGCTTCACAGTAGAGCAGCCTGAGCTCCCCCACAGTGGACCAGACTTGACTGTTCTTGAGGAAGTATGACTAGCTGTGGGCTAATTAGTCAGCCTGTGTGAGCATTAGTGACCTCACTTTTGAAAAGGGAAAATAAACACCGGTATTGCCGTTAAAGGCAATGGGCTGGAGAAAGAATATCATGAAACTTATTACCCCAACCAAAATGTCTACAAATAAAATGGGAAGTATTTAAGACCATTACAGACAAATATGAGTCAAATAGCTCCATCTCAGGAAATCCAAGACTCAGATAAAATGGTGTCATAATAGTACATAGGACTAGTATACCACAGCTCAGAGTACCTGCCATGGCCAAGGCCGATGAGCAGAGGCAGGAACTGAGGGGGTTTTGTTTGTTTGTTTTTTCTTTTCTTTCTTTCCTTTTTAAAATTAAATTAAATTAAATTTATTTTCAGACAGGGTTGTCTGCACTCACTTTGAAGACCAGGCTGGCCTCGAACTCACAGCGATTTGCTTGGCTTTGCCTCCCAAGTGCCGGGATTAGAGGCATGCACCGCTGGTCTCGAACTCACAGAGATCAGTTGCCTCTCCTCATCCCAAGTGCCAGGATTACAGACATGTGCCACTGCAGCCAGCTGGAACTGAATTTATTTATTTATTACATTTTGGTTTTTTTGATATAGAGTTTCTCTGTGTAACAGTGCTGGCTGTCCTAGACTCCTTTTATAGACCAGGCTGACTTTGAACTCACAGAGAACCACCTGCCTCTGCCTCCCGAGTGCTGGGATTAAAGGCATGCGCCATCACACCCAGCAGGAACTGAATTTTCCAAGTCATTCTTGTTTCAGAAGGCTGCATTCTGGGAGGACGGCAGATCAACATCCTTAAAAAGCCAACTCTCTGCCTTGCATCTTTCTTCCAGCCAGCGGAGCCTACAAAAGAGAAGGGATTTGGCAAGAGAAGGCGTCAGTCACTCCAGGGCTGCCTCACCCTGGTCAAGTGCCCGGTCGCATGCCTGAGATTCGTTGTGTGTCTGGGTCCCCTGTCACTCTTCACTCTTGCCTCGTCCTCCAGTGTCTGGAGGCAGGATCTTCTTGACACGTGGAGCAGAGGCTTCTTAGTATCTGCTACTGTCAGTCCTCTGCTCCTCCGGGGCCTCTGGCTGAGGGAGGGGCGGGATAATGCCAATCACACTGTCAGCACTGTAACATGCTAAGCAATCAGTAACACCTACCTGCAGGTTTCTTTCTACAGGATGGAGGACGTACACGTATTTCTTTATAACACAGAGTATGAAATTTCCCCTGTCATTTATGTCCCGTATCATATATGATACGTCTGTCTTACGTAAACTTTCTATTGCTGTGATAAAGCACCATGACCCAAAGCAACTCGGGAAGGAAAGCATTTATTTTGCTTACACTTCCACGTCACAGCCCAGGACAGGACAGGAACTCCAGCCAGGATATAAGAGACGCAGAGGCCCTTGTAGTCACAGACAGGCACTAGGGCAACCTAGAATGTTAACACACAGGGTTGGTTGTCCTTCAAGGGAAGGAATGCGTAACCTGTTCTCCTCCCAGAAGGCTGGGAGTAGGTGTGGCTAATAGCCTGGTGACCTTTACTTTATCTGTGTGGCTGAAGACCACACAAGACCCTCATCACAAGCTTGTTTTTCTCTGTTAATCTATAGAACCCATATTTATGGAAGGTGTCACATGTAGTCAGTCTATAGAACTCATCTTTTAAGAATTATTATTATTATTATTATTATTATTATTATTATTATTATTATTATTATTATTAATTCACATTATATCCCAGTCATAATCCCCTCACTCTTATCTCCCTGTTCCCACCCTTCCTCCCTTTTCCATTCTATTCCCCTCCCCTAGACATATGACAGGTGGGGTCCTCCTCTCCCACTGTCTGACCACAGCCTATCAGATCTCATCTGGATAGCCTGCATTCCCTTCCTCTGTGTTCCCACAGGGCCTCTCCGCCAAGGGGCAGTGATCAAATCGTGGGCCCCAGAGTTCTTGTCAGAGGCAGTCCCCGGATCTCCCCCACCCCCAGGTGTAGAATGAGCTGTCCATTGGTTATATCAGAACAGGAGATCTGAGTCCTCGGCTTGCATTGTCCTTGCTTGGTGCTTCAGTTTGTGTAGTCCCCCCCACCAGGTCCAGATCTGCCAGCCTTGATGGTCTCCTTGTGGGGCTCCTGACACCCCCTTTCCCATCTTTCCATCCTCCAGCTCTTCCATACAATTCGCAGCCCTTCACCCAGAGTCCGGCTTCTTGTCCCAGTATCTGTCCCAATTATGTTGGGTTAACATCCATTTATAAGTGAGTATATACCACGAATGCCTTTCTGGGTCTGGGTTACCTCACTCAGGATGATGTTTTCTGGTTTCATCCATTTGCCTGCAATTTTCAAGATTTACTTGTTTTTGATAGCTGAGTAGTATTCCATTGTGTACATGTACCAGAGTTTCTTTATCCATTCTTCGGTTGAGGGACATCTGGAAACAACCTAAATGCCCCTTAACCGAAGAATGAATAAAGAAATTCTGGTACAGAACTCATTTTTATGGAAGGTGTCGCATGTACTTTACAGAGTCTTGATGTAGTTACATCAAATCTTTATCCATCTTTGTTCCTCAAAGAGATTTATGTATGCTTTATTGTGCACACAATTGAATTAATTGTCCCCCCCCCCAAAAAAAATGGTTTTACCAAACTGGGCTGTGATTAAACGTTCCTGAAATAAATCACTTGGGGTCAGACTTCTGAAGTTTGAACCAATGCTATTAGTCACTTTGAACCGAACTGCTTTCTTGTCTTGTGTAGATTTGCCACTCTGCTGGCTGTGCAGGCCACAGAGACCACTATGCTTGCTTTCTTAGAGTACTGAGGACCACCATCTCTGGGGCAGCCCCACTCACAGCGGGCTGCTTATAGCAGCTCTACCCTTTCTTCTGTTTAGTGAGTTCTTATCCCAGATAGGCACATGGCTCATTTTATTACCTGTTTTCAGTCTTTATAAGATAACTTTGCATGGATTCCTTCCTCCTTTAGTTAGAAATTTTTTACGGTTGATAAAATGCCATTATGTGTATTGTGGCATTTAATAAAGACATAGTTATTTCAAAGTTTTCGCTTTGCATATCAGAATGCTAGGACTCAGCAAGTCTGCCTTGCTGGACAAACTGGAGAGAGTGAAAGTTGTGGGATTCCCTGCTTCATACTCCCCTAAGATGTGCAGAAGTGAGGGGTCCCATTAGCACAGTCCTGCCACCAATGATGCAGCTACTGCCATGCTTTCTCCTCCATAATGGACTGTATCCTCTTGACCTGTAAGCCAAAATAAACCCTTTCTTAAGTTGATTTTGTCACAAAAATGAGAAAAGTTACTAATAGGGCTCCAAAGACACGAGGGCTGACTCTTTATACATCTGGGGTTGCCTGTGCACTTTCAGCCATGATGCTGTTATTTGGGTCGCCTTGGCCATGTAGGGACTGTGACTCTGCCTCTGTTTAGGATCCAACTGCCATGAGCTGCCCCCACAGTTCCTCCCTACCCAGTGGCGTTTGCTAAGGGCTCTTAGGAACCAGACAATATGCGCATGAGAAATGTCTCCTTATGTGAAGCCACTAAAGCCAGTGGAAGTTTTTCCATGTGGCTCTTCGCCAACTCTACAAGCTGATTCAGCCTAAGGGAGAAACACAGGACACCATTACCATTTCTTTTAAAAAAAAATAATTTATTTAATTTTATTTTAGTGTGAGGGTATCAGAGCCATTGGAACTGGACTTACAGACAGTTGTGAGCTGCCCTGTGGGTTCTGGGAATTGAGCTCAGGACCTCTGGAAGAGCAGACAGTGTTCTTAACCACTGAGCCATCTCTCCAGCCCCCACCATTACCATTTCTACCTGGCTGTCCTCCCTTCCTTGTCTTGTGATTTTCCCCAGACTTCCAAGTAGGAAGTGTCCAGAGACCAGAGGACACAGAGATCTCACTACAATGTAGCTGTGAGTGCTGACAGCCAGGGCTATGTTTCAAGTCAGCAACTGATATTTTCTATCCCTTGCATATTTGAGCTCTGAGTATGGAAGTCAAGATGAAATATAAAGGAGGGAAGAGGGAAAAAATGGGGGGGGGGGCAGCTACAGAAACTTTCAGCTGAAAAGATCCCACCTCCATTTTGTAACCCTCACTTATTTTACTCTTGTCTTGTTTGCACAGCAGTGGGCACTTAGCCGGCATTTGGTACTGCCGAATAACAGCGAGAGCTGGCATTAGGTTTGTGGGAGTCACGGTTTTGTGGATCGGCAGAGTACCAACCAATGTACGTTTAAAATGAGCACATTAGAGAATCGACTGTGGCTGAGAACAATTTGATAACAGCTTGAGGCTGAGGTCCACGCACAGTTTCTCCTCCTTTACATTTTCCCGAGCTCACTCCAATTGAGGGGTTATCCGCACGAATCCATCGCCTGTGACCTCACACACGGAATTCAGTTCCGGCACTCATGTTATCTGTGGTGTGAGAAAAGGGCGACTGACGCCCTCTGTGTAGGTGCTGCTCATTGAACAGTATCCAGGGTCCTACCCCTAGCTTCCTTCTCCCTTCAGCTTCCCAGTCCCCTCCACTGGCTTTTCACCCATCAACTCGAGGGCTAAAACTGTGTACCCTTGACTCAGAGTCCAGGGCCCATCTGCGTCCAAACAGGGTCTTCTAGTGACCTCATCCAACCGCGAAGCTCCACATATCGTGATTAGACTAACAAATACCAAATGTGTCTATGTGTCTATAGCATGGGCATCTGCACTCGACTCCAAGCTCTTTTTTGTTTGTGTTTGTTTGTTTAATTTGTCATATTTTCCCTGTATATTATACTGAGCTCTGTGAGGACATGTTCATGCAAAAAATACAATGCACTATAATCCTTATAGTCCCACCTTTGCCATTTTCTCCTCTCTTCTCGCACTAGCCTCCTTTATCCTGCCTAGACAATTTTATTTCTACTTTCATGTCATATGTTCATGAGTTTATCTTTCTGTATGCAAACTAGAGTCTACAATAAAAGAAAACTTTGTGTTTTAGAGACTTGCATGATTTACTTAATGTGAAAATCTCCTCTTCCACCCTTTTCCGCAAAGATCACATCATTGGTTGTTGTGTTTTATTTCTCTCTCTCTCTCTCTCTCTCTCTCTCTCTCTCTCTCTCTCTCTCACCTCTCTTACCCCCTCACACCTCTCTCTCCCTCCCTTTCTCTCTCTTACTTCCCTTCTTCTCTCTTCCACTGTCTCTATCTCTTTCTTTCTTATTTTTTCTTTTCTTTTTAATTTTTTTTCAATTTATTTATTCAGATTACAACTCAATTGTTATCCCATCATGCCCCTCTCTGGATTACCCTCTCCCCTTTTCTTCTCTCCCCATGCTCATGTAATAAACCACTATATAATGTTTGTTGCCTGGCATTTTATTTTCTTATTTCTTATTATTTAAATCATTAAATTTGTGCCGATGCCAAGGTCGTGGGTTTGATCCCCATATGGCCCACCAATTTAATAATTAAAAATAAGGTGCCAGGTAACAGATATTAGATGGAGAAGTTTTATTGTATGAGTAAGGGGAGAGAAGGAAAGGTGGATGGTATGAGAGAGACAGACAGACAGACAGACAGACAGATGGAGGAAGAGTGGAAGAGAGAGGAGGAGGAAGAGAGGTGAAAGAGAGATGAGAGAGAAAGGAGGTAAGAGGAAGGGGTGAAGCAGGTCTGTCATTTTATATACTGGGCACAGCCATACCCCCAAGGCAGGTAGGCAGACTGAAGCAGAATCCTAACACCAATAGTTTGTTAAAATGGCTTTAAACTGCCTTTAACAATATAATGAGAGAGATTAATGTTACATATTTATTTTCCTTCTCAACCCTCCCTCATTTCTCTCTCCCTTGAGATCCCAAATAACCTCATTATCCAGAGAAGTGCTGGGAAAGCAGATGCAAAGTAACTCAAAGACTAGTTGACAAATCATCACCAAAGAATTAAATTCATGTTTACATCACAGCACATGAGTCCTATCAACAACATTTCTGTGTTAGGATCCTATAAATGAACCCAACAGTGGCTTGATTAATTTCAGAAGTCAGATATAGAGAAATAGAAGGGGGAAAATAGATGCAGCATACAGTGAAATCTTACAAAATACTCCAGGGAACCACATGGGAAACGTAGTGTTTGCTGACGGCATTCTAACTGCCCCCCATCCTAGCAACTAACATTGAATAAATCTGCTCTCTTGAGTTGCTAGAAAGAGCAGCCTTTGTGTCATTTGTGTTGAAAAGAAAATAAGATTAACAAAGTGATGCTGGAACTAAGTTTCCAGTGTGAACAAAGCAATAGTTCTGCTTGCAATGGCTAAAAGGCAGTGCACGGTTTATAAATTGTGAGATATAATACATGTTTATTATGGAGCAGAGTCTTTGGTTATATATATGTGTGTGTATGTATATATATGCATATATGTGTATTAATATATATACATATATATATATGTGTGTGTGTGTGTGTGTGTATATATATATATATATATATAACCAACTAGGTGTTTGAGCACAATCAGCAAGTTAAGATTAATGTATAAAGGTAGGAAGGAACCAAACAAAAATAATGGTTGTCCTATTGTCTCCTATATCTGTTACAAAATCATGATGAGAAGCAACTCGGGGAACAGAGGGTGTATGTTGTCTTATAGATTACAGTCCGTTAGTGAGGGAAGCCAGGACAAGTGCTCAGGGCAGAAACCTGGAGGCTGGAACTGAAGACAAGATCATGGAGAAATGTTGCTTATTCCCTTACTTTTACTGAGTCTGCTTTCCTATACAACCCAGGACCACCAGTCCAGCTGTGGCACCACCCGCAATGGGCAAGGCACTCCCACATCACTCATCAATTAAGACAATGCCCTATGGACTTTGGTTCCCACTGAGTCACAACCTCCTGTAACTCCAGCTTCTGGGGATCTGATAGCTTCTTCCAGTCTTTGTGGGTACCCATACACACAAAGCACATACACACTCACACACACTCATACACATACTCACACTCACACATACTCACTCATATACACATATTAATAAAATAAAATTTTAAAAGAGAAAATGTGTTTTAGGTTGAAATTTGGGAGCCAATGCAGAAATGATGAACTCTTTTGTGCTTTTCACTTGTTAAGTGATCTGATTGATAACGCTTGTTCAAACAGTGGTGGTGACAATGTGCATAATTAAAATGAGCAACAGTAATGACCCAGGGCAAGGACAGGTGACAGTCTACACCTGAGGAGGAGCTTGTTGGCCCGAGGCTGACCTAGGTGCACTGTAACTACATAATGCAAGTTCTGAGCAAAGCACTCCTGTTTTAAAGATATAACTGACATGTTAAGAGAAACTAAAATTAGAATGGTGCAGGCTGCTCACAACAAACGAGTCTAGGGAAAGAGGGAAGAAAGAATGCATAGACTATACGAGACCCTTCAGGCATGAAACAGGATGAGTTTGAATGAGACAAGGCATCGAGGGAGGTCCATCACTGGTAACAGAAGCTCTCCCTGGTGTGAGTTACAAATAACGTAGTGTGGGCTGGTTTTGAACTAGCAGCAATCCTCTTGCCTCAGATTCTCAAGTGCCAGAATTACCTGTTTTAGCCATCATGCTCCATTTAGACAATGTGATGTCTTTTTGCTGAAAAGGTTGCAGGCCCACAGGTGCTGTCACTCATGGGTATGGAAATGCAAAATGGTGCACACACATTGGATTACGCTGAGTACTTTCTTATCAGACTAAATATATAGTCTTATAGTAACCCAGCAATTATGATCTTGAATATTTACCCAAACATTCTGACGATGTCTGCCTACATAATGTTTTTATGTGAATTCCCATTACTGAACTATATCTGCTGCAAACTAGAATCAATTAAGACATTCCTCAAATAGTTGCTGGTTTAAAGTCATATATAGAGAGATATACATATAGACATATAGATATATATCCATATACTGGAATATTCAACAGTAGGAAGAAGTAAGCTATCGAGCCGCACAGTGACATGGGTGAACCCCAGTGCTGCTGCAGAGTGAAGGAGTTAGCCCAACAACGCCACACATGGGTATTTCTAAGCCGGATTCTGCACATTTGCTAATGGTGGTAGAAAGTGGGCCTCACTTGGTCTTGCTTTTCCTCTGGTAGTTTTCCTTACACAGTGCTGGGAGCATTTCAGTCTCACCTGTCCCTCCCTGTTCACCTTGGTAGTGAGACAGCAGCCACATGGATTAAATTAAAAAAAAAAAAAAAAGATAACTGTGTCCTCTCGCTGTTTGTGATGCTTTTGTTTACTTTAGAATTTTTAACTGGCGTGCGTTCAGTGTACACGGAGCAGAGACTTTCATAGCATCTTCATGCAAGCACACGATGCACTTTGAGCACCTCAGGGTTTGTCTTATAAGCTCCTCATGGGTGGATGGTTCTCTAGCCCAGCTGCCCACACTTTCTCTCATCTACACTCTTGGGTCTGCCAGCTGTAGCTCCCTGCACAATGGACCTTTGAGCCTCAGGAGTTGAGTTGAAACTCCAGGGGTACTCTCTGCCACCTATGGTTATATCTCCTTACTAGCCATGGCCGGTTAAAACCATTAGGTACCACACAGACAAGAAGAGAAACCAGAGTGGAACAAAGGACTCCTGTAGACAGAGCACTGTGAGGTTTGTGGGCCTCTCTGTCACTGGTGTCCCCATGAGCTGTGTGCCAGTCTTCTCAGCTTCCTTGGGACACTTTGTCATTCATAATCTCTTTTATATCCGTAGTAAAATATGAATATTTCCAGCTGTTAGTTTCTACTGTTATGTGGCTATAAATACAGGAGGGGGAAAAATAGACATTAATACCATACGCATTTCCTCTTCCAACAAAAAATAAGCATTAAAGACCCAGTTTTATATTCAACATTTTTTAAAAAATACTTAACTCCTTGCAGACAATCCTGGTGAACGCCTGTGCTTTGGAATGAAATATTGTTTTTAATAAATATACAACAAGCTAGAAATTTGTAATTACAAAACCCTGTATTGGAAAGTTGGCATTTATTTATTATCATTCTCATAATTAAAGCAAATAATAATTTTTGACTTATTTGAAGCTTGATGGACCAAGAATATATAAAATTTGATTGACATTTGATGTATTGACCTTTAGAGGTCCAAGGCAAAACCTAGTGACCTCATTACAACATTCGTGCTGGGCTCCTCTTGTTTGTTCTTTCAGTTTCAATTGAGCGATATTATATTGCCAGTCAATCATACATAATAATTTTGCTCTTGAAAATTTCATTGCTTTCATTTTATAATCTTCATAAGTATTTGCAAACTTCTTATCATATACGCTGGGAGTTTTCAGTCACGCTTCCACGTCTTTCCCACTCTTGTTTGTCCACCCTAAGACAAAGTTGCCATTACCCAATTAATCCTTACTTCGCTGCTTCCACGGCAATGTGAGTCAGTACCCGCAACTTGAATGTGCGGAAGTGAGACTCCACAGCTAGAGTTTCATAAACAACGTGTTTCGAACAGTTCTTGGAAACTGCATTAAGAAAAGCCTTTCGCAGAAAACGCATATTTCCCTTGGAACTGTTTTTCTTCAGGGTGATAAACTTCTCAGAAGGCAGGACAAACCCACATTTTCAGGCTTAAACAAACAGTCATTTCAAAGCTGTTCGTTGACCCCATCTGGATCTAATTTACCATGCGTTTTCACTCCTACCTTATTAAGCATGCGTCTTCATCCTGCATTCATTTTACACGTCCATTAAGTTGCTCCATTTCTATTTTTTTATGAGGCTTAAGAATTTTTGCATCAATTTGTTTTGACCATCACAGGAAAGACAGCTAGGGGCCAAAATTAGAAAGGGGGGGGGTGGGAAATGGAGGCACTTCAGAGAGTACAGCTATAGAAATGGGTTGTTAAAATACCTGCCTTGATCTGCATCCGTCCACTCTTTCAGTGCAGCTAGGAATTTGAGATTAGATAGAGAAGACAGGTAGCAAGAGAGGCTTCACGGCTACGAAAAGGCAGCACTCTCGACAGTCTTTAGTATCTTTGTGACAGCAACTGCATTTGCAACCCAGCAGAGTGGGGTGGTGACAAGGGTCGCTCCCTCCAGCAGCAGGGTCAGCTGCTATGGAACAGTATCTGGCAGTAACTATGATGGGAATACAGGTTGCCTATGTGACACATGGACGGATGAACGGAAGAATAAAAGGTGACGGATGAGTAAGCGTATGTGGAAGGATGGATAGATGGTGACTTTCTATTTCACGTTATTGTTAACATCACATGCGCATCAATTTTAAGTCTGATGTCGCTTTTAAAACGAATTGCATTGCGTATGAAACCCTTGTACTCATTACTCTTCCGTACTCTCAACTCCAAGTCAACGAACCTCTCTGGACCAGATCAAGGCCAGTCATCTCTGCGCCCAGGAACTTGTGTGTGTGTGCCCATGAACTTCAGAGTAAGCTCAAGGTGCTCGATATGACACATGGATTTCTTCATAGTCTAGGCTCAAAGAACTCCACAACCCACCGCCAACACACATGCATAGCTCCACCCACACATTACTCTACCCATCCCTCAACATGTGATTCCTGGATGAACTTGGCTCTTCTGCATCTACATCTGACAAGCGTCTATTTGACTCCCTCTCTAGAAATCAGCAACTTTCAACTCATCCAAGCCTTGGTTTACAATTTAACTCTAATATGAAGTCATCTTGACTGGAGAGTCATCTGTCTTGCTTTCTTTGGTATTTTGCATAATGTTCAATAAGTTTGTGTTGATTAAATGTAAAAATTGCGTATGGAACGAAGAAATATTTGCTAAAAGGCCCCCTCTTTTTCTCTCTCTGTGTGTATGTGTATTTGTACACACATACAGAGCATATAAGTATACATCTTAGTGCATACACATGTGTGTGGAGTCTAGATAGAGGCCAACGTTAATTTCTCTTCCATCTGTAGTTACAGATGGTTGGGACCTGCCATCTGGGTGCTGGTAATGAAACCCGGTTTCTCTAGAACTAGCCAGTGCTCTTAACTGCTGAGCCATCCTCCAGACCCACACACACCTTTTTTCGGATGGGTTGTGTCAGTGAATCTGGATCTCACTGATTAAGCTGGGCTGGTCCCCAGCATACTCCAGAGATCCAGCTGCCTTTTCCTTCTCAGTAGTGGAGTTATAGACACACCCCACCATACCAGCTTTCCATGTGGGTGCCAGGGATCCAAACTCAGGTGTTTATGCTTGTATAGCAAAGACTTTGCTAACCCATCTTTCCAACCCAAAAGAATTTTTAGAGGGCTGGAAATAGTTACCAGTAAAAACATGTGGAATTTGATTTTTGTATCTTTGCTATGAGGCTTTCACTTTATGTCTTGGCGTTTCAAATCATGCAGCTGTTACCATTCTACCTCCAGCCCACCTTGTTTCTGTCGCCTTCCAGCACAATCCATCGGTTCAGAAATTACTTCTCTTTTCCTTTGGCAAAAGTTCCTGAGATTTCCAACTGGCATGCCATTGCTCCCAACCATTGCCAATGCTTGATAACCCAGTGCTTCAAAGAGTTGCCCTAGCAAACCATACCAGACTGTGTCCTGGAGCACCAGGACCTTTCTTGGAGGCACGATGGCTGCTGTTGTAGGAAGAAAGAGCAGCCACAGAAAGTTCCACCCCAAGGAAGGATGTGCACATAGGACATGGGGGAGAGAAATGACCCAGGTCTGAAAGACAAGAACTGTGCCAGACCCAGAGCCTGAGGTTTGGTTTGATCTGAGACTGACCAAGGTGTAGGTGAAGGGAAGAGATGCTCAGTTTAGATTTTAATCTGAAGTTTGTGAGTATATAGGGTCCTGAGTAAAGGATGTCTGCATTTGAGCTGGCCCTGAGGTGTGCCCTAGTCTGATGTGGGGAGTGAAGGAGAGAGGTGAGTAGATGTGTTCCATAAAATGAAAGGCTGAGATAGTACATGCCTGCGATCCCACTATGTAGGAAGCAAAGGCAGGGGGATTGCCATGAGTTTGAAACATGGCCCTCTCTCAGAGAAGAAGAGGAGAGAAGAGGAGCAGACGGGGGGCGGGGGGGGGGGGTAGAGGAAACGGAGAGGAGAGGAGAGGAGAAATAAATAACTTTGAGGGTAGTAGCGTTGTTATTTGAGGAGGGCTGTGATACTGAAATTAATTAGGTCTCTGTGATGCTGAACTTGAACACAGGACACTATCAAAGCTATAATAGGCAGAGAACTACCAGTCACCCTGTAACTCTAGGCTGAGCAGAAGCAGCACAGTCAACCCTCCACAACATGACTCCAGGCTCATCGGCTGCATTTCAAGCTCTGGAGAACACAAATGTGTTCCGTCTGGAGCACCAAAGTGAGTCAGGGTCCCCTCCATCTGCCTGTCCTCCTTTCCTCAGTCTTTGCAAGAACACTGTGACAGTCTCGCCTAGACCTGAGTCGTGTTCTGTATCGCCCTACCACCATCACCTCTCTCTCAGTTCTTCCCAGGGCATGCAAGAGAGCAAATCCTCACGTTTTTGGGAATGAGACATACGTGTTACTGTCTTTGTTGAGATGGTTGCCTAAGATGGTTCCTGACTTTTTTTTTTCCCTAAAAGAAATTGGCTAAGAGACATCAGCTCACCGTACACTGCTTCTTATCTGCACCATTGCGTACTTCCTGTCCTCCTGGTCTGTTGCTTGAGTAAAACGCCTTTTGAAGAGAGAACAAAAATCTTACTTATCTTAAAGTTTCTACTTTGCCTCTCAAATTTTATATTCTCTTGCTGTGTTGCCATGGTTTTGGGTCATGGTGATTTCCTCCAGTAAAGGAGAAATCCAGTCATGAATCAAAAATGCAATTCCCAAAGCCTGCTTCTCAATAGGGTGCATGTTCATACGGAAAAAAACTCAACCATGTAGAACTGAGTCATATGTGGAAATATTAAGATACAGAGGTAACTATGGTGTATTGCTAAAAGCATGTGCTTAGAGATTTAGCAGTTAGTGGAGTCGGAGTCAGTTCCTCTAACCATGCTGCAGAAAGAGAAAGTTAATCAAGCTCTGATCGTGTTCTTTCTAAAAAAAAAAAGAAAAGAAAGAAAGAAAAGAAAAATAGGACCATTAATTCCCATTTTCAAGAGTTTGTATGGTAAATAAATACTCTTGTGATCTATATCCAATATGTATTCGACCCACCTGGAATATTCAGAAAGCCATTGGTGTTGTGGTTAAAAATTCCTAGAACCTCTCCAGTGTCACAGTCAAGGGGTGTGTAACTTCCAACCAGCAGCTAATTTGATTAATGAATGGAAACTTAGCTTCACTTAGTTTAGTCATGACAGCCTACCATCAACTATCTCCTGCATCCCTATCTCCTGCGTCCCTATCTCCTGCATCCCTATCTATCTCCTGCATCCCTATCTCCTGCGTCCCTATCTCCTGCATCCCTATCTCCTGCATCCCTATCTCCTGCATCCCTATCTCCTGCATTCTCTATGGAAGCTGTTTGGTAATGAATGCTCCTTTCTGTGTTTTTGTTTGTTTGGTTGGTTGGTTTTTTGTTTTTGGTTTGTTGTTGTTATTTGTGGGGTTTTTTTTGTTGTTGTTGTTTTGGAAACCTTTGCTGACTGTAGGGCCAACAGCAGTGCCAGTGATGGTGGTTATTCTCTGACCTATAGTAAGAGGCACGGTGGGTGCTGCAATTTGGACCAATCAAATATGTGAAGCTGGTGGACCAGATGGCATCAGAACCAGGGGTTGGACCTCGGAAGGGATTGATACATATTTTCAAGAAACGGAAAGTGAAAAGAGAGTATGAACTCAGGACCACCAAGACCAAGTTCTCAGCACAGAGGAGATGTATTTGCCCTAGAGGGACAGAGGGCAGAGATAAGAGACAAAGACAGGAGATAGAAGGTAACAGAAAAAAGGAAGGGAACAACAGAGAGGGAGGAGGAGTATTTGTCCCAGAGGACAAAGGACTGCCTCTGGATAGAGAGAAGACAGACATGGCACATAGGAAAGTGGTGGTTAGGGGTTGGGGATTTAGCTCAGTTGTAGAATACTTGCCTAGCAAGCACAAGTCCCTGGGTTCAGTTCTCAGCTCTGGTGAAAAAAAAAAAAAGTAAAGTAATGGTTTATAAAGCTGAAAGGGGACCCACCCTCTGTGTTAGGATAAGGTGTTCAATTTTATCTAAGCATGTTAGTTAGGTGAGCCAAAGGGGGCTTTTGATTGGTGGGCTTCGGTACTTTGATAGCTGGACCTTGGTAGTCAGCCTCAGGAGGTGGAGTGGCCAAATAAGTGGTCATGTAAGCCCCAAAGATAATGTTGGGGGCTAGCTTTAAGAATGTAATCAAATGGTTTGTAGTGAGGCAGAGGGAATGGGGGAGAAGGACAAGGCTTGCCAGAGACATGTTAGCAAGTCTGGGCGGGTCAGAGTCCTTTCAGAGTCCTCTTTAAGGAGCATGTTTCTTTAACAGTGTAAACACACCAGAATACAGACCAACCTCAACAGTGGCATTGAAACCAATGATCCCTTAATATTTTAATTGTATCCATTTCTTAAATATGTAATGGCTGCCTGTCATGCCAGGCATTTATGACGAGCAGTAGAGATGAATAAGCTCAAAGCTTTGTCTCTTACTTCACAAGGATCATTCACACTTGATAGGACAGAGGATAGGCAAATGTTTACCAAGCAGTTGGATACATTCCATAATAGAGAAGAAAGGAATGATCTTGCCATGGCACAGTGAAGGCAGTGGTGTCCTGGCAAGGCCAGGGAAATTTTTAAATGGGAGCTGGCTTTTACTGTAGGTAGACAAGCTGTCTGCTGTATAATGACATTATCTATGGGTCTGCTGTGTCCTGCATGTCCTTTGCCTCCGCTTCACTTGAAGGTCCAGGCTGTATTGCCTACTTAATATGCTGGCTAGTTATTAACTTGTAGGAATTTTTAAGGAAGCCAAGTCAAAACAAAGTTGGCACAAGAAGACCTAGGAAGTTCCCCCACCCCACCTCACCCCCATCCCTGTAAGGATGTTCTTGCTTGATATTTAAAATACTCAACCCTAAAGGACAAAAATTATGTCAGCTAAATGAAGACGTTGAGGCAAAGCTGTACGGGAGTATTGCCACGCTACCTGTGAGTGTGTATTAGTGTATAGTGGTCGTTCTACACTAAGGAACTATGGGAAGGTAATCAGCACTCAACTTATGTGTAGAAAACTGGTTTTTCTTGGAGATATTTCAGGCTTTACTTTCTTCATGGCTTTGATTCTTTTATAGCAAAAAGAGTGTTGAGAAAAACCACCCCACCCTTTAATGGAACAGTACATGCAGGCTAGAGGGTGTGTTAAAGAATTTATGGATTATTTACGCTTATTATCCTCTGGACATGTTTCACCCAGAGAGTGCAGTGACAGAAGAGGGATGCAGCAATCTCTGGTAGCATCTTCTTCATCTGAACGCCAAGGCTTGACGGAAAAACTGAGGATCATGAAGCTAAAAGTCCTGCCTCGCATGAGAAAGACATGCATGGCTAGTTAAATGGCTTCTGTGGCTAAAGGCGCTTGCTGCCAAGACTGAAAGTCTGAGTTCAATCCCCAGGACCCACATGATGCAAGAAGAGAACTGACTCTCAAAAGTTGGTCTCTGACTTCTCCAAGTACACACGTGCATGCGTGTGTACACACACACACACACACAATCAAAAACCTGTAAAAATAAATGATCTGATATGTAATTTCTTCATGCTGCATAGCCAGATACAGCCATATTTTCCTATCACTATCAAGTGTGGAAGAAAGATATGCTTGCACAGGTCTAGCACGCTGTCTGAGCTCCAGTGTCTACTCAATAAATAAGAGTGGGTAGTGCTAAACCCTCTGTATTCCTGAAGTTTTCCCACTGTAATTTTTATGACACTGTTTCAAAGTTGTGCTTAGTGAAATGAGCAAACAGTTCAGGGTGATATGAAAACTCTCTCATCTTTCTCTTGTGCATCATTTCTATTGGTTGCTTTATGATGACATTGTAACTACAGATCATAAATTCAAAGTGGAAGCAACTTTGTATTGCTCTTACAACCCGTGTGGGCTTGGCTATAGGTACCATAGCCTGGGGCATTTGCTGTATTGAAGTCAAATAACCATGCAGTGGGTGCTGAGCAGGAGGAGAGTTGGGCAGAAAGATATTCTGTAGTACAGTCTCAATTCCAGAAGCTCCAAGTTGGGACTTCCTTATTATAAATAAACAAATTATATATATAATGTCCTCATGTAAATGTGTTATAATGTCCTCATGTAGTTTAATTAGTTTTGTTGATCAGTTAACAAACTTGGTTGTAAATTGGGAAAATTTGGTAACAAATGGTAAAGAAGTCTTACCCCAAGACTGATGAGCCACGAATGTGATATGAAACAAGTTCCCTTCTATTTTGTATAACGAAAAAAAATTGCATTTTTCCAGAACATTTGAACGTTTCTATGACAGAGGTTAGTAAAATGTGTAAGCCCATTATGGAGTGATGTGATACTGTGTGGTCTTAGAACTTTAAATGTTCTCACAAAGGTCTTCAGGGTTATAGGATGAAAACAAGAATTCATTTGTTCATAACCAAACCTTTCCCTATTATATGAGTTAGGAAGTGTAAGCACTGTCTTAGAGACTACTTTAAGTCAAGGGTTTTCACTGGCGAATGACTAGGATCGCGGACACAACTCAGAAGAGGTGCATGGTGACCAGGTGGGAAACAGGAAGCAGCAATGGTTGTAAAAGCTTTGACCTGGGGCCTGAAAAGATGGCTTGGTAGATAAAGGTAGTTTCTGCCAAACCCGAGGACCTGAATTCAATCCCCATGAGTTCAAACCTACGTGGTGTGAAGTGAGAACTGAGTACCACAAGCTATACTCTGAACTTTACATATACTGTGTGGCACACGTACATATATACATACATACACATACACACAGATAGATAGATGATAGATAGATAGATAGATAGATAGATAGATAGATAGATAGATGTGAAAATATTTAAAACTTTGACTTGGGTATCTTCTTTTAAAAATATTTATTTATTTACTTTACATCCCAGGCAAGGTCCCTGTATCTCATATCTTCCCAGGCCCACCTTCCCTCCTGAATAATCTCTCCCCTATTCCATAGAAAAGGAAAGCCCTCCTACTTAGCCACCCTAGCTCATCAAGTTGCATTAGGAATGAGTTCATCCTCTTGCCTTGTGGCCTGGCAAGGCAATCTCATCAAGGGGAAATAATCAAAATGCAGGCAACAGAATCCATGTCAAAGACAGCTCCTGTTCCCTTACTAGTGGAACCACATGACACCTGACCTGACCCTTGGCCACATCTACACATGGTCTTTGTTTTGTGCTTCCGACTCCACGAGCCCCTCTGGGCCCTGGTTAGTTGGCTTTGTTGGTCTTCTTGTGGAGCTCTTGTCACATCTAGGTCCTTTTATCCTTCCCCCACTTTTCCACTAGGCTCCCTATGCTTCACCCAATGTTTGCCTGTGAGTCTCAGCCTCTGCTTTGAACCTCTACTAAGTGGAGCCTCTCATAGGGCAACTCTGATAGGCTCTTGACTGTAAGCATATCAGAGTATCTTTAATAGTGTTAGAGGTTGGCTTTCTTCCATGGGCTGGGTCTTGGGTTGGGCCAAGCATTGGTAGGACATTCCTTCAATCTCTGCTCTATCTGTTCTATCTTTATCCCTGCATGTCTTATAGGCAGGGTAAGTTTTGGATCAAAGTTTTTGTGGGAGGGTTGGTATTCTCCCTCCACTAGGAATCTTGTCTAGTTAGGGAGTGGCCTCTTCAGTCTCAATGGCCCCTGCTAGTAGGAATCTCAGCTATGGTCCCTCTCATAGCCTCCCAGAGGCCTGTTCTGCCTTAGGTCTCCTGCTTGTCACAGAGATGCCACCACCCACAGTTTCTCATTTCTCTTTTCTCTGCAGGCCTTCTGTCCTCTTGCCCCCGCTCGCCCCAGGTCTAATCTCCACCCTAATTTCTTTCTGTGAACATATTTAAAAATTTGACCTGAGTATTTTCAACCTTTACATGTGGATTTTTTAGTCCCATCAGTTCACCATAGCCCCATCACTATGTGTTATTTTTCTCGGCTGCTCGGTAATAACCGCTTACTCTCCCACACTGCTGAGATTAGAGCTGGTTTGTTGCATAGCCATGGCAGGAGACCTGGAGCCCTGCAGAGATGAGCAATCACAGCTCTATAGGAGGTTGCTGGCATCCTATGGATGTCACTATCAGGTCACTTCATGAATTTACTTATCAGGAGCCTAAAAAAACCTGCCATCAGGAGGTTCTGTCTGTGTTGCTGTTGAATTGGACTCTCATCAATATCAATGCTACTCTGCGTTCGTCTGAATCAGCTTATTTATTTCTGAAATGATTTCTCATATAGAACATTTAAAACTGTAAGAGGAAAAGTCTCAGTGTCAGACTTCTGTGGGAAGCAAAGGTTGCCAATGTTGCATTGTGCTTCAAAAAATTAGGCAAGCTAGCTCAAAACTCTGCCCAAGATTGTTGGAATAAAGCAAGATTACATTTATAGTAATCTTCCTGGGGGAGGCAGCGCTTGGGGACCATGTGTGGGGCTCTGCATGGTCTAGGAAAGCATTCCATCCCCAATTCTTACAATAAACATTCTAAGATATTTTAAATGTAATTTATTGTTAGTGTATGTGTGTGAATGTGTGCCAGAGCACACCTGTCACAGCACACGTGTGGAAGTCAGAGGACAACTTGGTGGAGTTGTTTCTCTCTTTCCGCTTTTATGTGTGGGTTCCAGGGCTCTAGCCCAAGCCACCAGGTTTTACAGCAAACACTTTCACCCACAGAGCTGCCTCTCTACCCCATACTGTAAATGTTTTAACAAACTGTAGAACAACAACACTGTGACCATGGAAAAGACCTTATGTGCTTCCCTTGTGCTTCTGGGGCCACTAACATCATATACCCACATCACTTCTTAAGGGAAGATGTACACAAAGGGCATGGCTGGTTTATCTGTGGTGTTTTTCTATGTTTGGTTGTTATTCCTCTGTTAGGAATGAGTTACCATTATTACCTTTACTGATCCTTGTTTTTTCATCTATCCAGTAGCTACGTTTTCCTTTGCCAGGAACTATGATAGGCATCAGAAAACGGAGGAACACTCTCATGGAATATCGCATTTCTAAGGAAATGGTCAAGCCACATAACAACAATAGCAGCAGTAACAATAATAGCATTTGTATAAGATTCCAGTTGTCCTGTTCCTTTTAGTATTAGTGTGTGGTTGTGGTAGTTAATAGCAGCTGTGGCTCTGTCATGAGCAGCAGTGCATGATGGGACAATGGTAGGAAACTGCCTCATTTCCAACTGTGCTCACTGTTGCTCCTTTTGCACTAGCCGCACTGGCCTGGTTCACACTCCTGGATCATGCCACCCACACTTTCCTTTGCATTTGCTCTTCTTTGCTGCATTATCCCCCAAATATCTTCCCTTATACACTTGGTGATTGCTTATCAAAAAGGATTAGCAGGGGCTGGAGGGATGGCTCGATGGTTGAGAGCACTTGCTGCTTCTGCAGAAGACTCGGGTTTCATTCCCAGCACCTACATTGGGTGGCTCACACCTGTCTGTAACTTCAGTTCCAGGAATCTGATGCCCCGCTCTGGTCTCTTGGGTACCTGCATGCTTGTGGTACACACACACGCACAGACACACACACACACACACACACACACACACACGTAAAATTAAAAGAAAAATCATTTTTAAAAAGAGGATTACCCAGCTCACAGAGACCAAACCACCTCCATATTGACCTAGGCCCCTCATACGTATGTAATAGATGCCCAGCTTGTGCCTCCTATGGGACATCTAAGAGCAGGAGCAGGGGCTGCCTTGACTCTGTTGCCCGCCTTTAGATCCCTTTCCCCTGACTGGACTACTTTGCCTAGCCTCAATAGAAGACGATGTTCACAGTCCTACATGATAAGTCAAGGCGAGTTGATATCCATGGGAGGTCTCCCCTTCTCTGAAAAGGAAGGGTGGCCTAGGTGGAGGGGAGAGGAGGGGAGAGGGAGGAATTGGAAGGAGGGGAGGGAATGGAAGTTCCTATTGGGATGTAAAATAAATTAATTAACTAATGGGGAAAAAAGTAGGGTTACCCTCACCATGCCCTTAAATAACATCCCTCACACCCGTGTCCATCAAGGCCAGCTCCTCTGTAACTTCTTCTGGGTATTCTATTCCCAAGTGCTCATGCTCTCTGGCAGGCTGCTCAGAGGAGCTGTCATTGGATTTTTTTTTAAACCAGTTTCTTCCTAGAAGGTGGGGTCATGAGGTCAAGGATGGTGATTTGAATTGTGACCTGGACATTTCCAAACAGAGCAGATGGCAGCACAGAGCAGCCAGTGTATGAGGATTAGCGCAGTCATAGACCATCTAGGGCAAAATTGTTACATGAAATGGGCTGCTTTGAATCTCAGCACAAGGAGATTGCTCAGGTGAAGAAAGGCAACCCCCAAACAAGAAGGCTATAGCTGTATTAACTGATGAAGAGGGAAATGAAACCTGCAGGGGTAGGGGCCGACATGGGGTAGGCTATATTATATATAAACATCGTATTCCATGATGAAATTTGTAAACAGAAATTTGGGGGCTAAATAGTACTGGTAACCCTTAAAATGTGGTAATACCGAAGCATCTTAAAGAACAATAAATTGTTTTCCAATACAGCACAGGTGTAAAATTATTGTTTTTATTATTTATGTTAATCAAATTAAAATATTATAGCAATATAAATCTAAAACTATATCAATTTGTCTTTCCCAAAAGTAATCTAAAAGAAAAAAAAGGCCATGAAAGCACATCTCTAAAGAATGCACAGCTAATCTCACAGTTTCTGTGTGCTTTATATATGTTTGAAACAGATTAGTTTCTTCTATAGTTAGAGATAATCACTCAAGGGCAGGTGTGGAGTAAGAATTTTGACACTGTTTAAAGTGGTTCCATGGCTTATTCATGGACATGCTGCCTGCCGGAAGGAGGCTATTCTGTGTAGTTGGCAGTGAGAATTCAGCCATATCCCAGGAGTCAGCAGAAACAGTTTACCAACAACATGCATGAAGGCAGATGAAAGATGTACTTGCTTACTGTTGGTATTGGTGTTGTGTGATATGTGTGTATGTGTGCGGACACACATACACTATGGCGTACTTGTGGAAGCCAGAGGACAACTTTCCAAAGTTGTTTCTTTCCTTCCACTGTGGGACCCAAGGATCACACTCAGGTCACAAGGCTTGGGCCACCAGCTATCTTATCCACTGAGCTATCCTGCCAGCCCCAGTTAGTTTTTTGTTGTTGTTGTTGTTGTTGTTTTGCTTGTGTTTTTAAATTAAGACAAGGAGTTTCTTCAAAGTTAAGGCATCCAAATTCCTCCTGTATTATATAAAGCAGTCACAAGTTTGTTAATAGGGTGACAAGTCTTTGCTATAATTAAAGAGACAACACGAAGCATCAGAGTTACCATTAGAAATGGTCCCAGTGGGCATAGCTGAAGGACAAAGTTACAGGCATGTAAAATCCATGTGTACATATTCAAAGCCTTCAAACATTCAAAAGCATTCTGGTGTCCTTTGCACATCTTCCTTAATGCTTCAAAACATATGACCAGATCCAGACATCTTCAAATGGTGCAATTATGTTTAGTATATTTGATTTTTGAAAGGCAGTGGAGTGTCTAATATAGCTCAGAAATATTTTGAAAAATGATTGCATTTTAAATGGTTTTGGAACTGAGAAAGGCCAGTTATATTTTTTAAAGTAGCTCATTTGAATAAGTCATTTCTTGCAGATAGCACTTTTTACAGATTGGCCTTTTGCGTTGCATTCTACATTCTAACTTAAGATAGGGCCCTTTACTTACCTTGGCCTGCTCAGTTTACTAACATGGTTGTTTTTGTTTTTGAGACAGGGTCTGACTATGTGGCCCTGGCTGACCCAGAACTCACAGAGATCCCCACCTCTGTATCCCAAGTGTATCGCCATGCATGGCTAACATTGATTATTCATAAAAGAGAAAAGTATCTAGCTGTACTTATTATTTCACACATGCAAAACACAACCAAATATAAAAGCCTTATTCTCCAGGGAATTCACCGTGATGGACTAAGGGCGCAGCTGAAACCCCAAGTACACTCCGTGTAGAAGGGCGACAGGGTCAGTGGCTGTGCGACTTCAGGCTCTGGACATATATTAGCTCAAATTAAGTCTCACACTCTGAAGTTAAGAAAGAATATTGCTATTTTTCCTCTTCAGTCACCAGCAGTGACGCCAAATATGGCCGTGGTCTGTCTGACAAAGTCCACATTGCAATAAGCACCATGACAGCTCAACAGGAGACTTGAAGTGAGAGGCGTGCATCTCTGCTGACCCTAAAAGCGATGGCGAACACAGTGGCCATAACCTTCAATTAGTTAGCTTTCACCCTTCAAGGACTATCTGTGATCAACTCACTCAAGGCATTGCTGTAAAGATAAAGATATAATTGATATTTTAAACTAATGAGACATGATTTGGAGGTTAAGATCAGTGGAGTCTCAGAGGCCCTATCAAGAATCTTCGGAGAACCCTGAGCTTGCTGCAATTATTTGCCCAACTCATATGAATGTGTTTTGGGGGAGGGGTGGATAAGGATTCAATATTCTTTGTTTATTTTTAGTATCTGTGACATCCTCCTTGAAAAACTTGATCTCAAGTTTGACAACCACTCTCAGGAACTGCAAAGGAGTCCAACTCTCTGACATGGGTCCCACTGACTTTCAGCACAACAGTGTCCAGTTGCTTAAGCATATTTTGCTTTGTTTCATTTTCTTGTAAGACAAGGGCTATTTATGTAGCTCAGGCTAGCCTGGAAGCTGCTGTGTAGCCCAATGTGTCCTCAGCCGCACTCCCCTCGACCTCCCCATGCTGGGATTGCAGGGGTGTGCCTCCATGGCTGACCACCACTTCTCTTCTTCCAACCCCGTATTTCCAG